>NW_028280964.1:0-635968 GCF_059751285.1 Brachycentrus maculatus | reverse complement strand
CCAAGACCACCAGAATGGTAACCAAACATGCTAACCATTAGACTACAGAGGCAGACAAAGTATGTTTTATGTAAATAATTAAATGACGTAAGTGAAGAAGCTCAGGGTGAAGGATATTACTGCTATTTGGGAAGTAGGTAGAAAAGGAGAAAAGCAGAAATGGCTACGACACTCCTGGTTGTATACCCGTACTAGCACAAGCTTGTGTAAGTTGTACATTGCCAATGCGTACATGTAAAATGAATTATTTATCTGTATATAAAAGTTTTGCAAGATTTGAAAGGACTGGCCCATTTTGGATTATAGCTGGGTTCGGAATTGGCACTCATATGTAAATGAACTGTTTTAAAAGATTGTAAAGTTCTTTCGACCACTTTAATTAAATGTGCTTCATTATCCGATGAGGTTAATTATCCCAGAGTAGAGTACACTCTCTGCAAACATTTGCGATAATGCCAGAAATATCTCAGCTGAGCAAACAATTTTGAATGCCTAAATTGCCTATACTAATTTTCAATAAACAAGTCGGCTCTCTTCGGTGACTTGTGTATCTTCTTATATAACCTTCGGTAAATTATAAATATGTTCAGATGAACATTCAGTTCAGTGCTGAAAAGTCTTCAGAAATCTACAACCAACATGGATCTAATTAGGGTAAGTGATTTTATCAAGATTCTAATACAGAATTTATATATACATAAATATATATATATATATATATATATATATATATATATATATATATATATATATATATATATATATATATATATATATATATATATATATATATATATATATTCTCCTTCTTTTACCATATCCACTGCCTATGTGGAGCATATAAAGTCCACAAACTGTCTCCAGGCTTTTCCGTTGGCTGCCAGCTTCCTTGCATCCTCCCAAGTTAGGTCCGTGTCCCGAAGTTCAGATGAGAACTGCTGATGAATTGTCAGCAGTGGTCATCCTGGGCAGTGCGAACCTAATAAAAGAGAAGCCTTGTAATATAAATTCTCCAGTTCTATTTATTTATATGTATAGTCCAATGCAAAATATTATACAGAAAATTTTCCATTTTTATAAAATTTATAAAGAATACTATTTTTTCATTTCAAAATACCAATTCAACTATTAGGTATTTAATATTGATCATTTAATATGCCATCACTGTAAGCATGACTTTTGTTCTTTTTTTATAAAATTATATTTAAAAATAGTTCATTAGCTTATTTACTTTGTAGCAACTAACTTGCCAATTTGTATATTTAAAAAAATAATTACATATTGTAATTAATGTTAATTCCCTCAATGATATCTTTATGGAATTGATCTTCCTAGACTTTTAAAAATGTTGCTATTTCATCTCACAATTAAAGAACAGTAAAAGATTTTTTTAGAGGAAAATGTTTGCCTCATAAAACTATGTACTTAGTTGGAAATAGGAGCAGAGCAAAACTGAGGAAAACTTGATATGATCAAGTATTTCAAGTACTTGAAAATGGTCAGGTCACGAGTCGGAATAATCGACGGCTATGAATGAGAAGATGCATGAATGTGGAAGAGGCGAAAAATGTGTGCGAAAAAAGTAGTGTGGCGTTTTATTCTGTCTGCTTACCACTGTGGGGAAGCAGCATAATGGTTAGTTAGTTATTTATATAATTTATATAAGTAATATTTACGAATGATATCTTCAGATTAGAGAACTCTTTTTTGTGGTTGTGCTACAATTTAAACTGGCTTAAAAATTTATTAAAAGAAAGAAAACGAGTGATGTTTATTTAAAATGTTTTTGTTTTATTCAGGTTGTATCATTCTTGACGTTTGCCATCCTGGTTCATTCAGCTCCTGTGGCTAAACCCAATTATGGCGGTTGCGGAGGACCCCCAGTATTTGTCGGCCCCTCAGGGTTTGGCGGTCCCCCAGTGTTTATAGGACCACCAGGGTTCGAGGGACCCCAGGGATTCATCGGACCCCAGATATTCGAAGGCCCCCCAGTATTCGCCGGTCCCCCAGGATCGGAATACGTTATCTCCATGGTCCCTGCCATTCCCGGACCTCCTCCAGTCGCGCTCGTTCCTACCGTCCCGGTAGCTCCAACAGGATTAACCGTCCTCGCAGGAATTCTAGACGGACTTCTAGGAAGATAAGCAATGATCAAGATACAATATTTTAAGTGCGTTCAGATCTTTGTACATAAATACTGGATTTAAACCACAAGGAGTAGTCATCAAGATTTTTATTGATACCTTATTAGAGACAGAGGTGTTAACGAGATGGAAAAATATATTTTTAGTAAAATAACTGGTCAAAATTGTAAGTTTATGGTATATGAAATGATTCGGAAAGCATCTCACATATGTAAAAAAAAAGGTTACAGCTTAGCAACATATAGCAGCAATGTGAAAAATGTAACTTTCTTATCAAAAGGAATATAATATACATGTATATACTTATAAAAACACATATTTTGATGTTCAATCTTGGATAGAAGGGTTTTGGTCCCGTGGTTAGTTTTGCGGACTCTTAAGTCAGAGTTTCTCGGTTCGAACCCACTCTACCACAATTTGATGCCTATTTCTAATAACAAACTGCTTAGGCTCACAGAAATAGTATGAAATTGAAATATTTGTGTAAATAATAAAAATACAAATATTTCTCTTTTTTATTAAAAAAAAAAATATTACTCAGTGTAGAAAGTGATCATTTAAACCTTCCAAATGTTCTGATTTCCAAATTCGCATCTCAGTAACTTATTTGTCTCTGTTGAGATATTAACAACAAAAAAATGATCAAGGTATTTCAGTATTTTACAATCAAACTTGTTTGCATAATAGTTAAGTTATTATAATTATCATATTGTTAATATTTATGTTCACTGTAAAAAGTACAAATATATTATTTGTTTTTACACTAACAACGTTTACTTTTATTATAATACAACCTGATACCAGTCCTTGTGTAAAAAACGCTTTGTGTTTTGAATATTGAAAGCATTAACATTGTGGATCATATTGATATATTATTTCGAGAAATAAAAATAAAGAGAATTATTTCGAGAAATAAAAATACTTTGTGTTCTGATCCACTCACAATGTGAGTGGATCAGAACACAAAGTATTTTTATTTATACTTTGTGTTCTGTTTTTTATATATACTTTTTTTATTTATACTTTGTATTTGTACTTTGTGTTCTGTTTTTTATATATACTTTTTTTATTTATATTTTTATTTATACTTTGTGTTACACAAAGTATTTTTATTTCTCGAAATAATATAAAAAACGCTTTATTTATAACATTTTGAGTGTGTCCATATACTTGTTCACGAAATCTGGATTATCTCTAATTATAGAAGTTATTTTCATATTATTTATGACATCTCAACAAAGATGAAGAAGAATATGAAAGTCTGGGCATTTACGGGGCTGACGACCGTCATAGGCTGGTTTACACAAGTGTAACATTCACCAATTCTACCCATTATTGACAACCACACTACTCAAATTATTGAAAGTTCCATATATGTATATGAACGAATTTCGAAATGTTATTCATGAATCCTTAGAACTTCACTAGAGAATCTATTGGTGAGATTAAACCAGCCTATGACGGTCGTCAGCCCCGTAAATGCCCAGACTTCCATATTCTTCTTCTTCTTTGATGAGATGTCAAAAAATAAAACGCTTTATCAATTGACTACAAGAATACCATCACACTATGTTAAATACATTTAACTATAAAATCTCTGTATTACGTGGCTGTCAACATAGTAGAGACTATCTCAGGCCCTAAGGTGTGGTGGCCAAACTGAGATAAGTGAGAACCATTGAGAATGTAAGCGCAGTAAGGGTGAAAGATGAACGTCCAAATAGATGTGTTGGAGTCAGAGTTTCTGGGTTCGAACCCACTCTACCACAATTTGATACCTATTTTTAATAATGAGCCGCTTAGGCTCACAGAAATAGTATGAAATTGAAATATTTATGTAAAATAATAAAAACACAAATATTTCTCTTTTAAAAAAAATATATACTTATTTACTTCACTAACATCTCAACAGATGGTAGTTCCAACTAAGCAATGGTTGTTAAGTAATGATATACACTCAGACCTTGCTTTGCGTCGTTACTAAATTAAAACTCTTTTTCGCTGTGCGTCGTTGTTTTTTCGAATTGCTTTGTTTTTTTAAAATCATTATTCAGAGAATCATTTTTAAATTTTCTAAAAGATAATTTCCCGTTTTGTAAATTAAAATTTTGTTTAAAATTCGGGGAATCTTTTGGAACATATCTACGATGCAAAGTGAGGTCTTTGTGTATAAAAGAATTGAGGCAATTTGAATATTTAATAATGGGCAAACTGGTGTCCAGGTGAATATAAGTCCATTTCTTCTTTTTCTAACCCTTTAAACACCCCAAGGTACATAGGGCACTGTATCATATTGACATAGTATAATCTTGGTTGTCAATTGCAAAGAGATAAGGTGATCAGTCCTGCGCTTCTTGTACCAACCACGTCAATTGGTCGGTAGTAATGTAAAAAAATGAAATATTCCAACAAATTGTGTGAATTTTTTTAAGATGACTAAGAAGATATTGACTTTATTATAATTATTCAATTGGCTGTTATTAGTATTATTATGTATCATAGCAAACAGAAATAAGCTAACTCATTTACTCAAGTGTTAAATCGTGAATTCCAATGATTCTTTAGCAAATAACAGCAGACAACTGATAATTATTTTTACCATGTGCATGACATTAATCATCCTTCCATATAAGATGCTAAAAAAAAACTTTTCCTAAGGAATAAAATCCAAAAAGGTAATTATTCAAATGAAGCGATGGGCGGGCATGTGACATGGGTGCTAGCTGAATTGGACTGATTGATTTTGATGTGACTTATAAACTTTTTGATTTCAATGTACAGCAAAGACTGGCAAAGGAAATACTGTATTATTTTTTGACATCTCATCAAAGATGAAGAAGAATATGGAAGTCTGGGCATTTACGGGGCTGACGACCATCATAGGCTGGTTTAAGTGATCACTTTACACATGTGTAACATTCACCAATTCTACCCATTATTGACAACCACACTACTCAAATTCTTGGAAGTTATATATATATGAACCAATTTAGAAACTTTGTTCTTGAATCACTAGAACTTCACCAGAGACATCTATTGGTGAGATGTAAAGAAGCTTTTTATTAAGCAGAAACTCTTATATTAAATGGCCAGACTTCCATATTCTTCTTCATCTTTGATGAAATGTCAAAAAATAATATGAAATTAACTCCTGTAATTGGAGATAATCCAGATTTTGTGAACAAGTATTTGGACACACTCAAAATGTTGCAAGGAAATACTAAATTAATTATGTTGTTTCAAGGTAATGATATCAACAGAATCCCAAAAGAAGAAAAGTAAAAAATAAAATAAGAAGAGACCATAAGTGTGATTTATTTGATCTTATTTGAACTTATTTAATTTTTAGATAAAAAGTAAAAGTAAGTAAAATGGAAGATGTTATAATCGCAAACGGTTTAAAATTCCTTTATCTGGATATGTTATAAGGGACTTTAAGCATTTACAGGGCTTATGATGTGTCATAGGCTATTTTAAGTATGTAACATTGTGTAATGTTCACAATCGTGCTTACGTTTGATCATCATTTGTCCCAGACCATTACGAATTACAAGACATTAATTAGAACCAAAAGAAGTTGAATCTTGTTTAAAAAACAGTATGTGTGAAAAATATCATACTAGTAATTGTAATATGTAATATTGTCTGCCTTCGTAGTGTACTGGCCAGCACATTTGGATGCAGCACTGTAGGTCCTGGGTTCGATTCCCAGGGGGATCAAAATGTAAATAAAACTTTGAGTGTTTTTTTCTCACTAAAATTTATATAATATTACCCTGCACCCTGCAATGGTGCCTGAAGCGCAGGGGTGATCAATTTAAATTTTACTTGGTAAATATAACTATTTCATTGAATCTATCGTAACATGTGTTTCGATGCATTCCACTGCATGCTGTAGCATTCCGCATCATACAGTGTTTGTAAATGATACGGAATGCTTTGAAACACTTGTCACAATAGATTTTAAGAAAAAGTGGTATTTACCAAGTAAAATTCAAAATTAAAATAATATGCACTGAATTATAAAGGGGATTTACATATTGTTATCAAAACTAACACAGTATAATATGTTTACGGACATTTAGATTTACATTATTGAAAGTAGTTATACATTTAAAAAATAATAATTAAAAATATCTAAAAATACTGTATTACCCATCGTAAAACAAACTGGAAACAATTATTTTTCAAAAATAACCATTGTTTTTATTTGGCACAGTATATTTTTTAGAGATAGGTATCCAATACGTTAACGAACATACTCTTCACACATTTATTCTTCTTCTTAAAACCCTTATTTGCACCCCATCTATCACACATCTACATATAGTAGAGATGAAACGGATATAGGGTAATTATCCGGTATCCATTCTATCCGGCATTATTTTACAATTCGACCATAGTAAAAAATTATTAAATAAATGCAATTTATCCTACTTCCTAAATAAGATAGGTATGATACTTAATTCTATATTAAAATAAATACCCAACAAATGAAAATCATAAATTAAAGATGTTTATTTATTATTAACACATAGGTACAAGTATACAAAACAGTTTATTAATATTATCAAGTTAACTTAAAGTAAAATTATGATGAATGAACCTGATGTTCTCTGCACCTTCAATCTCTTCTTTTGTGCACAGGCACAAAAGAAGACAAGACAGCTTGTATTGACTTTTTCTTCTTCCTTTGCGTCTGCATCAGCACCCCACTGATACATAGGGCACCACATCGGTTCGATGCGATGTTAACTCAATCGTGATTGTATGAAGGTTACTTTACCTTAATAGGACTTGATCAGTCTTGCGTTTCATATAACCATAGCTAGAGATTTACATATTAATATATTTTTAATATCCGTATTTCCGTTTTCAATTGCAGGCTACGTTTGTTCTTATGCTATTTTCGATGGTGTTTTGAACCTTTGCTTAGCCAAACAATGATAAAATACCGTTAATAATGTCTGTTGGAAAGCCGGGTGGAGTTGCGGGTGGGGCGCCGGGTGCGGGGGGTGCTCCGGGTGCAGGGGGGGCACCGGGAGCAGCGGGTGCTCCGGGAGCTGCGGGTGGAGCGGGCGCTCCGGGAGCTGCAGGTGCTCCGGGAGCAGCGGGTGGAGCGGGCGCTCCGGGAGCAGCGGGAGCTCCGGGTGCAGGGGGTGTTCCAGGAGCAGCGGGTGCAGGGGGAGCTCCGGGTGCGGCGGGCGCTCCGGGTGCAGGGGGCGTTCCGGGTGCGGGTGGAGCACCAGGTGCAGCGGGCGCACCGGGAATCGCAGGCACCCCAGGTATCTGTGGGATGGCAAATATTGCCGGAAATGCTGGTATTTGAGGCGCCGGAGCACTGGGAGCTGCCGGAGGCGGGAACTGAGAGAATAAATTAGGGAATGCCGGGAATGTTGGGAAGGATAAGAAAGGATTGGATGGAATACCGAGTTCGTCTGTCATTTCACATGGCTCGGGCGCTGACTGGATCTTGATGGCCAAACTAACTATGCAGAGTACCTGGAAATAAATAATATATATGTATTAACAACATTTTGAGTGTGTCCAAATACTTGTTATCACAATCTGGATTATCTCCAATTAGAGGAGTTATTTTCTTATTATAAACTAACTAACTAACTAACCATCACGCCGCTTCTCCGCAGGGGTAGGCAGAGAGAATAGAGCGCCACACCACTCTGTCCTTGCAAACATTCTTCGCCTCTTCCACGTTCATGCATCTCCTCATACATACCCGCCGATTGTTACGACTCCTAACCTGACCACTTTCAAGTATTTGGCATACCTGATCGTGCCATGTTTTTCTCTGTCTTCCTCTGCTTCTTTTCCCACTAACATTCGCCTCATAAATTTTCTTATTATTATTAATTATTTTCATAGATGTCAAAAAATAATATGAATATATACATTACATATATGTAAATACATTACATATATGTACATTACATTACATTATATACAATATGAGTACATTATCAATGCGGATTAACACTAGAATTACCATCAACAAAAAATATTTAAATTTTATATAAAATTTCTTTATAATAAAATTTCTTTATTTTGAATTAAAATTTTGGTGGTATTCCCTTAAGAGGCATCTCAAATTAATATTTTCATACAATTTTTTGTACCAAAATAAACTACTCATTTATTTTTTTAAATAAACAAATAATAATCATGCACCATATTTTATGAACGCATTTCTATTAAAAAGCGAACATTTTTATTTTCAAATTTATTCACAAACCGTTTAAAAAAAATAGCAGTAAAAAAAAATTGTTTGAACAATCCATCAGAAGCTAATTCCAGTAAATACTTCAGTCATCCAGAAAAAATTCATATAAATATTAAAAACAAAAAAAAAACATTTGCCACATAAAAAGTTTTTGATAGTTTAAATTTAAAAACAGTAACAACTTGAAAAATTCATTTGTTATAAAATCACTACATCAAAACTTAATTATATATTCTAGTGGAACGGAAGGTCTGCTGATGACAGTCAACAGTCCGCCTTCTCCTGAGGAGTTTTACGTGGTTTCCTCCCAGCAATGAGCAAATGCAGAGAAGTTCTTATTTGACCCACACTAGACGATCCCTCCTGTTCCCAACACAGATTCAAATAAAAACATATTTAATTAGCTAGAAGAAACAAAAATCCACTAAATGATCTATAAACCTTGTACATAATAAGCAAGGTAAATAATAAATGCAATTCCCATCTAAAAAAAAAAAAAAACTTAATTTTATAGTCTACAATCAAGGGTTAATTAATTTGTGTTAATTATTAATTGTATTTTATTTATTGTTTCGGCATTAACTTTGTGGTAAGACATGTTACAATGATTAAAGAAAACACTTCGTTTATAGTTATTATACAGACCTGAATGATGGAAGTTTAACTTCTGAAACATGTAGTCTATAATAAAACTCAAGTGGTAATAAACGAAGTGTTTTCTTTAATCATTGTAATTATTAATTGATTAAAATTAATGATTATTTACTACTAAATAATATAATAGTGTTGGGGAAAATTCTTTTTGCTTCGACGTTATAATAAGATATAATGATTTTATAACAAAGTTATTTTTTAAGTTGCAAAGTGGAAAATCATGCTTGTGTTTCAAATATTATTAAAAGTATATGATGAAAAAGAAAAAAAATCTTACTTGTAATAAAGTCTTCATTCTGACCACAAATGTGTCAATCCTAAACCTATTTCACAATTTTCGTCTATTCAACGGTACAGAGATGAGTTGTCTGATGATCGTGGTTGGATAATTCAGGTTTTATAAGTGAATTAAGAAACATTCGAGAAAAAGATTATTAAACAAATTAATTAGAAAATTGTCATTCCTCAGTTGGTTCAGGTGATAAGTAGAATAGCATTAGTGCATCGTACGTCATTCAAAATACTCGGCAAAATTTATAACCTCCTGTTGCGTCTTTGAAATTGGTAATGTCGGTTTCTGCGTTCGCCAATTATATTTTCGGCTCGTTAATGTGCAAACTGTGTGATTACAAACTATGAATTTTCAGAATCGTTAACTAGCCAACTGTGCTAATAAAGAGTCGGCTTGTTCTCAACCCATTAGACCAGTAGATAATTAGCTAAGCTTAATTTTTTCAACAGTTTTGATTTTGGCAAAAGTGTTAAAATGTTCCTTAGGACAGTGATCTCCAAACTTTTTGACTTGTACCCTTGTGACGAAAATATTCATAATTTGTTCCCCCTAATTATAATGTATATATATATATATATATATATATATATATATATATATATATATATATATATATATATATATATATATATATATATATATATATATATATATATATATATATATATATATATATATATATATATATATATATATATATATATATATATATATATATATATATATATATATATATATATATACATGCGCAAATATATTTTAAAATGAAAACATCCGCCATTAGAAAATTGCAAATTAAGTTTCAAGTTTGTGTAAGTTTCATTGTTTTTATACAATATTCAATTACTTCTGGTTCTAATCTTCATATTTGTTGTAAATTTCAAATGTAAATTTATACATCATGACCAGCTGTAGATCTAATATTATTCCACGTATTGAAAGTGACTTTATATGCTTGCACAGTAATTTTTTACTGTCCCTTTTAAGGTATAAAATATAGTTAATCAAAGCTGTACCATATTAAGTATATACATAATATGGTACAACTTTTTCATTATTATTTATAGCACCGTTTGTACCATTTTCATGTGTTTTAAAATTTTAATGTAAATTTTCATAATCTTTTAAATCCAACATTTATATTCAAAATATTTACATTCACGTTTTAAGTTTTTTTTATTTATTTATTTTTTTATACTTGACTCCAATAAAAAATGTACCGTATATCATTTTTTTTTATATTTGTGTCTATTTACATGATATATAGTATTACATACATTTCTCTAATAATATAAAAATTACCATTTAAAAGTACTACATAATATCACATTAAATTAAATAATTAGTAATAAAATCTAGAAATATCTTACAGTCAGAAAAATTATCATATTAAGAAATAAAATTTTAAAGAATAAAAAATAAATAAAAACCATGTAAAATATTCTTATTATATAAAATTGAAAAAGAGATAAAATTAGCAAATAAATTCTGTATTTGTGAAAAATTATAAGTTTTGTGTTCACTCACTAATCACTCGATAGTTCGTTATTACTATATTTATTTATATTTATTAATGATACAAAAAAATGTTAAATTATATTATTAAGTCCTACGATACTTTTTGCGGTCTTGTGTTATGATTTTGTTGATTTCTGTTTATCCAAATAATGCTGTCAATCTAGCGACGATGTCTGCTGGGAGAACTGGTGCAGTGGGTGCGCCGGGTGCAGGGGGTGCTCCGGGTGCTGGTGGAGCACCGGGTGCAGGAGGCGCTCCTGGTGCGGGTGGGGTACCAGGTGCAGGTGGAGCACCAGGTGCAGGGGGCGCTCCGGGTGCGGGTGGGGTACCGGGTGCAGGGGGCGCTCCAGGTGCAGGGGGAGCACCGGGTGCAGGGGGAGCACCGGGTGCGGGTGGAGCACCGGGGGTAGGAGGAGCACCGGGTGCTGGAGGTGCACCAGGTGCAGGGGGCACTCCAGGAACTGCGGGCGCCTGAGGAAGTCCAAATAACTGAGAAAACCCGGGAATCTGTGGAAATCTAGGTGTTTGTGGTGCGGCGGGAGCGCCTGGTGCCGGCGGCACACCCGGGGCGGGGGGCGCTCCAGGTGTCTGAGGGGCCGCAGGAGCTTGTGGAAGTCCAAATAACTGAGAAAACCCGGGCATCTGTGGGAATCTGGGTGTCTGAGGAGTTTGTGGTGCAGTAGGAGCACCTGGACGGGAGAACAGAGGGAAGTTAGGGAATTGGGGATTGGACATGAACGGATTCATTGGGTACCCTCCACCGCCGCATGGCTCAGGCGCTGACTGAATGCTGATTGCCAACCCGACAAAGCAGAGAACCTAGAAAGAAAGAAAAAAATCTATTATATCAATTCAAATAGAACAATGTTAACGTTACTGATGTTTTTTAATTATTTTAAAACGGTTCTCAAGTGCATATTTTGGTAATAATAACACATTTTTCGACTTTAGTAAGTAATTTTAATTTTATTAATTGATTCGGCAGTCACTTTGCGGTAAAATCTATCCATTTTTAATTAAGTTTTACTCGATACATACCATTATTTCTTAAAACCGTATACGGTTTTTATTTATTAAATTACTTATTATTTATTTTATATTGTATCAGTGGGAACAAAGAGCTTCTTCCCTATTGTCTTAGACTAAGCTTCACATACGGTGTTAGAAAATGATGCGGAATGGATCGAAACACGTGTCACAATAGATTTTTAGAAATAGTGGTATTTACCAAGTAAAATTTAAATTAAAAAAGTATTTTGAATCGTGTTTTCAATACTACCTAGAGAATACTACCTAGAAAATACATTTCAATGGCGTTCACTCTGCTTTCATCTTTCCTTTGCCAATCCTATGGTTCGCTTCCATACATCAGTGTCGGTTGGTATCGCCAGTTTAGCTTCCATGGACATGTTTTTATATGCAATCACTCTTTATAGAGTTAAATATATTTTACCAGAAAAATTCGATCTTAACTTATACCTAGAATATCAAGCCTTTAGTAATAAAACAAAAAGAAAAACTAATTGTATATGCGTGTATTGTTACTTACATGTAGAAAAGCCTTCATCCTGAGCTAATCCCAATCCTGTATATCGAAATTCTCGACTATTCGTCAGTGCAGAGATAGATTGTCTGATGACCATTGATGAGAATCTCGTGTTTTATAAGTGAATTAACAAAAACATTCGAGGAAGAGATAATAAAATACCAATAAACAAAATGACGAACATCTCCAGTTGATACAGGTGATGAGATGAATGACAATAGTGTGTCGGACGTTATCACATCTATTTCCAACATTTTATATCCTTGTTTTACGTTTAAAAGATGTGGAACGCCGTGTTTTTGCGTTCGCAAATTGTTAGTTTGTTTGTCTCTTGTTGTATTTGCATGATAATGAACTTTTTCTTAGAAATTTCCATCTCGCCATCTGTGCCAATAAATCATTTAGGGTCTCTCAAGTCTTGTTATAAGTACCTACCTGATACTAAACTTTACTTGTGTAATCTTAAGACGTGTATAGGTTTGGCATTTAGAGATGTTCCTCAAGGTTTGACTTTCTACCCTCTATCTTCGAAGCAGGTCTAACGGACTCTTTCCGAAGTTGATGTTAAGTTTATTGAAACTCTTAACACATTTTGAATGGGCGTTTTTTACGCCTGCGGACCGCTGGCGCCGGGATTTGATAAATTGTGCACATATAGTTAAGACCTTAACAAAGAGATTGATATATAACACTCATATAAAATACTTTGAAACGAGTCCGGTGTATAAGGTAAAAATACCCTTCCCGTCATTAAGCATCCATTGACTGAATGGGTAAAAATACCTTTCCCGTCCTTAGTGTGTTAATATATTAAATAAACTATATGGAGATATCATTGAGAGACAAGACCCCACAAAATGGAGCACGAAAATTTTAAGATGGAGATCTTGGGAGAATAAAAGAAGCGTCGAAAGATCTCAAAAAGATGATCCGACGACAGAGCCACTATGGAGGGTAAAAAATCAGCAACAATCGACCAAAAGAAATGGAAGGATACGAAAGAGACCTACATCCAGCAGTGGAGAACAGAAGACTAAAGAAGAAAATACAATCATTACAATATACAACGTACACAAGTTACAAGTAAAGAAAAAAGCATATTTTATATATGGGCCCATTGGACCCAGAACGATAGTTATCGATGGTTTTTGTTTGCGGTTGACGGAAGGGTAAGCCCTCTTATGAGGTCTTAAAAATGGTCATATTCAAAGTCCCGCCAAAAACACAAATTCTACAAATTTGCTAACTTTTTTAGACTTGCTTGATCACTTAAAATAGTTGTACAAAAAATGATATTGGGATATTAGAAATACCAATATTAAAAATTTTGGAATTAAGTATTTCAACAATTTTACAGACATAAAAAAATGAAGACATTAAAAAGCTAAAAAATAAATTCAATGAATTTTTAACATTTCTAAGAAAGAAAAAAAAGAAATATACACAAAATAAAAATTATAATATAAATTCCCTCTCCAAGCACTAGAGCTCAGTTTCTTTATTGGAGAGAACTGCGTTATCAATTTTAATATTGTAAGTAGAAATGTCAAATTAGTTATGAAAATTAGTTAAAATTATCTGAATCTAATCTTAAAATACATATCTTGTAATTTAATTACTTTTAGACTTGCTTGATCACTCAAAACAGCTCTACAAAAACCATATTGCGATATTAGAAATACCTGGAAAAATGATGTGTAAAATTTTTCTTTGAAATTCACCAAAAAGGAGCGTAGATAATTGTAGTATAATATACCACCATCACCTTCTTCCTTTTGTTATATAATATTATATATTATTATTTGACAAAGAGAAAAACAATAATACAGGATTTGGTATACAAAAGAACCGTGACAAAATTCTATAATGAATGAGCACTTAACATTTTTAGTCATCAATATGTAAATACTTGAGGCAGGGTTTCCCGCAGTTCCTACTTACAACAGACAAAATAAATGTAAAAAACTTAACATTTTTATAAAACCTAAAAGTAACTAACTAACCATCAAGCCGCTTCCCCTCAGATGTAGGCAGAGAGAATAGAAGGCCACTTCACTCTGTTGTTGCGAACATTTTTTGCCTTCTTTATATTAATGAACGCCACATCACTCTGTCTTTGCAAACATTCTTTGCCTCTTCTACATTCATGCTTCTCCTCATACTTACCCGCCGTTTTTTCAACTCTTGACCTGGCCACATTAAAATACTTGATCACGCCAAGGTGATCGAGTAGTTTTCTCGGTTTTCCTCTGCTTGTATGCAAATAGCAAGCAATAGTAGCAATACTTCATTCGCCTCGCATTTTTCTTTGTTTGATCTTTCTTTCCTCATCAATTTGTTCCATATGTCCAAACCATCTTAATACACCTTTCTTAAGTGTATCGATAATGCTTATTTATTTCAGCTTTGCATTCTTTCCTTATTTTAATATTCGAATATCCATCATACATTGTTTTGCTGCACATTCATCCATATTATCCTTCTTTTGCCAATTTTACGGTTCGTTTCCATATATTTTTTTAACACCTTCGTCAAAACCTTCATAAAAAAATTGATTTATGTACCTAAGGATTATTATCACAGAGATGAAGAAATTCTAACTAGCACGCGACTGGGCGCTTGGATATTGTATACGCACAATCTCCAACAAAGGCACAGTAGCACTGGGTGTTCAGAAAAATACCGGGCAGAATAATAAACGTTATGCAAAGCGTATAAAGTGGTCACTTAGACCACAATTGCCTGGCTTATAGCCAGGCAATAGCCTTTATAGCCAGGCAATAGCTGGTCGTAAACCCTGTAAATGCCTTATGCTTTCTCACTTTTCATATATAGATTTGCATATATAAGACATTTATTTATAATAATATATTTCACCCGAATATCGAGTCATTTGCAAGAATTTATTTATTTACTTGAAATATTTAGTTTTGTTTAAATAAGCATAGTCCTAGGTACACAAATTGGTATGAGTACAGTTATGAAATCCTGAGTTCTCTCGCTATTACTGCTATTATTTTTCTTTACTATTCTTCTTCCATTTCCTTTCACACAAAGCAAGGTTATGTCCTTTTATATTTCTAAGTATGAAAGTACACCTACTGTATTTTTATCTATTCTGTCGCTAGAAGTATAAAAAAGTGTGCATCTAATAAAAAAATGATAATGTCCCACTGTTTGGTTACACCCTGTATAAGACAAATATTTATACTAAGCATCATATTCCTGGTGTAGAACAGTTATTCTTTTGGTGTAAATTAGAAACCACTTATGAAAAAATCTAAGCTACATTATAGGTAAGTACTATTAAAACAGGTCTGGATTTAGATTATAAGGTAATACTTAGATTATAAGGTATATGAAGGTAAAACTATTGATATGCGTCGATATTCTTATGTTCAAGTAATCGAAAAATATCAAACCTATTTGTATTATTATTATTTTTTTTTTGTTCCGCCGAAAATCTTTCTACATACAAGTTTTGGAAAGTGTACTACGTAAAGTTAATGCAAATATTGCTCATTCCTTTCAACAACGTCATATATAAAAAAAACTTGATTTTTCAGATCATTTTTAAAGTTTAAGAATATATTAAAATGTATTAAAAATAAATATCAAGCCACTTATTGAACTTTTTACAGTGCAACAGATCTTTTTAGGTAAAACCTGAAGGTTTTTTCTCCATTTGAAAAATATTTAGTTTATTTAAAAATATATTTAAACAATACGTTTTCTTCAAAATGCAAAAACAACACTTTCTGTCCTGTAGCGGGTAAATATTAAGTTAAAAATATGCCTCTTTTGCTGGGATATAGTACGTTTTCTGGGCATTTCAAAAACATGCAGAACTGAAAATTGAAGATTTGGATATATGACGTTGTTAAAAGGAGTGAGCGATATGTATGTGATATAATTTATGAAAATACAGCTTATATATTAAAAAAAAAACTTTTAATCTAATTGAATCTTTTTTTTCCAGACTTCAAAGCCAAAATAAGATAAAATCACAAATGGCAAAATAGAGGGTCGACGAGGTATGTCGACAGATCTTCTGGCTTCAGAATACTATACGAGATTGGACGGGGATCAGGATCGCCGAGTCGCTTTTTAGAGCTGCCTAAGATAAGGACAATCACTCTCAAGTGACATGAAGAAGAAGGCTCCAAAATTTAAAAAGAGTAAATAATCTCAAACTAAAAATCAAGGACTCCATAGTGGAAAAAACTGTGGTAATTCATAAAAAAAATCTAAAATTCGAAAAATCAATCGAATCAATGGGAGATCCAGATAGATTTTCTATCTGGATCTTTTGTTCGGAAATCAAAATCGACTTATTATAAGGCTGATTTAAGTATATTCCTGGATTTTACTTTTAAATCATTTTTACAAAAAAAAACTTGATTCTAGTTCGATTCTGACCTGTTTATTTGACGCACGTAGGGAAGTCAAACGTTTTATGCAAATATTTGATTTTCGTCCACTTTTGGGTTTTTCTCTGGTTTCTTTACTTGAAAGTCGTACCATTATTAATAAAGACTCTAGATCACTCATACAAACACCAGTCAAATAATTGGCGAATGTCCGAACGAACGCGTGAAAAAAAACTGCTCTAAAATAAGAATAAAAGTTAATATATAAATTATTTTAACTATGAAAGTGTTACTGCAGGTATGACTATTGTCATAATAATTTTATTTCAATTTAAAACTAATTTTCTAACTAATCATCACGCCACTTCCATGCAGGGGTAGGCAGAAAGAATAGAACGAAACACCACTCTATATTTTAAAACATTATTCGCCTCTTCTACATTAATGCATCTCCTCATACATAACTGCCGATTATTCCATATGTATATGAAAGGATTATTTTAGCATATTATTGTTTGACCGTAATAAGTTGTAATTTGCTGAAAATTTTCTCTGTCCGTCTCAAAATGGAGGCGGGCTATCAATTATTCTCGAAACGAGCCATGTTTATACGAATAAATTCAAAAGTGGTCTTACGCAGGTATGCTTGGCGAATCATTTATAAGTTTTCTTATTTGTATACTTGCAGGCAAAAAAAAAAAACGGTAGCAGATAGACCTTATATGATAAAGATATGCTGGAAAATCAAACGTAAATGTTTTTACGTTTGATTATTATTGATAATATGTTGTGTAAATAGTATTATAAATACTTTACTGTAATATTATATAATTATTTAAATATATAGAAGGTCGACCTCCGTACGTCAGTGATTATCTCACTATATTTGCGTGTCTGGCTACCCAGCAATGTCTACCATAACATAAAATAACATATGTACAGGGTCCCAAAGTTCAACGATAAGCGGGCACCAGCGGGTGGACCTGCTCATGACTACTCGAGATTTATTTTTATTCTTTACCTTTTTTTTTTACACTTCCTAAACTATTTAGAACTACTATGTCTACAATTTTTCAAAGATTTGAGTTTTTTTGTATCGGCCACCTAAGTAGCACTGCTACCACCACAATCCTTAGAAATCCCTGAATGCCCTGTATTTTTTACACATTTTATATTTTTTTTTGTATTTCACATAAATAAAAGTGTAAATCGATAAATTGTAGTGATGTTATATAAAAATTATCCTTTTTTGCACATTTTAAGATCAAAACCATTGAATTACCTTCAATAGTTTTTGATATAACATTTATTTAAAATATTGGAAATATTTTTCAATGATCCTGTATTTGGACATGCATATTGTCATTATATAATATTTTTATGTTTTCAGGTGACGTTTTTCATAGCCGCGCTCGCGGTGGTGGCTTCAGATCCCATCCCCGAGCCGCAGTACGGTAACTATGGCCACTACGGCAACTACGGGCACGGCCACAACTCCTACCAACGGCCGATCCTGGCAGCGCGACCGGTGGCCGTCATAGTTAGTCCAGTTTACACAGCTGGCCATCGGCGCAATCTTGGCGGTGTGAGGCCCCTCTTCGCAGGCGGAGCTGGCGGTCGACCCATCGCTACTCCATACGGATAAATATATCCTTTAATCTTAACACGTTGTTGTCGGGACACCTATAAATAGGTTTTTTCTTAATTGTGCTTAGGAAGCGGGTCACGAATAAAGACAATTTTTTCGTTTGTTCGGTTTATATACGAACCCTCTTCTAGTGGAACGGGAGGTCTGTTGATGATAGTCAACAGTCCGGCTTCTCCTAAGGAGTTTTACGTGGTTTTATCCCAGCAATGAGCAAATGCTGAGAAGTTCCTGATTGGCCCATACTAGATTATTCCTCCTGTTCCCAACACAGATTAAAATAAAAAAGTATATATTTTGTTTTTTATGAAAAAGCATTTCATCAAGAATATATGTATCTAACAAAACGATTATACACTACTTAGGTATGGTGAATACTTCACAGAAACTTTCATCTCAAAATATCATATATTTTAGAAGATATGACAATTTATACACAAATGGATAATTAAAAAAAAAAACGCCCACTCCTGGCACTAATTATTTAACCTTAAAAATGACAACAATGTGTTAAAATGTAAAATTATTTACTAATAATATTTTTTTTTCTAATAAATAATTTATATATTTGAACATTTGTTTTATTACATACTAGCTGTACCCAGCCGCGAGTTGCTGTGGCTCAGTCTGAATAAATGAAAAATAAATAAAACTATAGTCTGCTGTAGACTATAGTCTATAAGTAGACCTGATGAGGGAATGGTTATTCCGACATCGGTAGTCGTAAAGTAGAGCTTGTAAGTGGTATTACACAAAGTGAACAATGAATGATACAGAGAGTGTTATATTACCATACCACAAAGTTTATAATGCATTTTAAATACTAAATACATAACATTTCTATCTATGCAGATAATCATGGATTAGCACACTTACCTTACAAAAAAAATAGAAGAAATAAGAAATCATAACTATATACTTTGGAATAACATACTCTATAGTTAAAATGAATACCTGCATATTAAGGTCTTTTTAAAGTCATGCAATATTACAAAGACATGCGATTTCTGACTGACGCATTACAGAAGTGGTCATTAAATTATGACAATTCGAAATCTTTCAGTACCTTCTTTTTTTAAAAATACATCAAATTTGTGTGCGACCTATCATAACATATGGGATCGAAAGCAGAGCGGAGAAAGTAGACAAGGTTAAGCCGGTTTAACTGGTTTCTTGTTGAAACCGGTTAAAGAAAGACCAAAAATTAAAGTGGTCAAAAACAAAGTTCTAGTTTTATTTCATAAGGTTGTATAAAATGCGTCACAAAGTATCTGCGAAAAACATTCAAGAAAAAAGACAATAAAACTTAAAATGAGTTTTCTTAATCATTCAAAAGTATTATATTTTAAATATTTAGATTCAAAATGTTTAAATAGCTATTTAAACATTATATTAACATAGCGAAAACTTCCTGTACATCAAAATCAGTCGAATAAAGAACAAGATATATGTATTAATAAAAACAAAATTGACTTATATACGACAAATGATAGTTCTGCATTCGGATAACCACATGTAAAATGCATTATTTAATAAGTAGTTATGTTACTCATGGTAAATAATAATACTTATTTCTGTCTATATTTAACATACTCTAAGTCAGCATTTCTCAAAGTGGGCTATAATGCCCCCTTGTAGGCGTTCTAGAAGACTTTTACAGGGCATAAGAAGCCCAAAGACAGATAGGAGTGCCGAGAAGTAAGATATATATTTTTATTCCTTCCAGAGGGAAGTTCCATCATAGAAAGAGTTCTATGATGGGACATTCTGGCGATTTTACTTTCCTCTTTGATGAGAAATTTTGATAGGGGGTGCCGGACTAAAAAAGTTTGGGAACCTGTGCTCTAAGTGCATATAAAACTATGAAAATCCCTTTAAGCTATCATTATATATTCATTAGCTACAGTTATAGAAAGTACAGCAAAACTTGTTATATTTTGTAATTTAAAGTTTGTTGCTTTGTCGAGATAGTTGTTAAGTATTCATTATTAGTGTTGTGTATCTATAAAGTTTGGAAAATGTCTATATATTTTCAGACATTGTATATAAGCTTTGCATATTGGGGTGTAATATTTATATTCGGGTTTTATTTGTGGATGAAACATAGATTTGGACATTGGTCAAGAAATGGAATATACAGTCCTCCCGCCACCTTTCCTTTTGGTCATTTAGGACCGGTTGCCACTCACAAAGTTTCGTTTGGAATCCACATGAAGAATATTTATTCCCAAACTAAAATGCACCCCTTCGTCGGTCTGTTCATGTTGACAAAAAAGACTATACTTGTGAATGATTTGGAACTGGTGAAAAATGTTCTGCTTAAAGATTTTAGTTACTTCCAGGGTCATGGTTTCAAAACCCATAAGGATGTCGATCCCTTGGCTCAAAATTTGTTCAATTTGGACGGTGACGAATGGAAAAGGATCCGAGTTAAACTGACTCCAACGTTTACTTCGAGTAAGATCAAATATATGTTTAACACCATCGCAGAATGTTCCGATGCTATGATAGAATACATTCGAGACAATGTTGGCTCTGGAGCTTCTATCGAAATCAAAGAAGTCATGGCCAAATGTTCTACAGACGTCATAGGCAAGTGCGCTTTCGGGATTGAGATGAACAGCTTCAAGCATCCTGATGCCGAGTTCAGGAAAATGGGGAAGAAAGTGTTTCAGCCAGGGAAATTTAAGTCTCTCGTTGAAACTCTGGCTTTCGTTGCTCCCTCATTGCTCTCCATGTTACGGCTGGCATTTAATTATGCTGACGTGACAAAGTTCTTCTCCGAGATAGTTCCAGCTACGATCAAAAACCGGGAAGAGAATAACATCACTAGAAATGATTTCCTGCAGTTGCTCATTGATATGCAAAAGGCGGATGCTAAAACAGGTAAATTACAATATTTATAACTTTAACACATTTTATTATTATTTATTTTATCTTATCAGACACAGGATGATTCACGCTACAGATGATATTATTAGAGGTGTCATAGCTTGACATGAAACATCCATGTTTTTTAAAAATATATATATGAAAGAATATGGAAGTCTGAGCATCCCAGGCCCTACAACCTGGAATTTGACTGGCTTAAGTGATCAAATACATTATGAAACATACATTTGTGAAACATTCACCTAGCATTATCTTCATCATCATCCTTCTTATAGATCCTCGGTTCTGTTTGTTCCATTACCCGTCTCTTGTGATATAAACCGTCAGTTTTCATGTCATCGCTTTGGAGGTCTTCCAGGTGGTCTTCTCCCATCTGAGTTCTCTTGAAAAGCGATTCGGGCCAGTCTGTTTTTTTGCATTGTATTGACATGGGTATTCCAGAATCGTCTTCGCTGTCTTCCCCATCTAACTTTATTTTTTTTATTTTTTTTATTTTTTAAAACAGGCCACGAGGCCTATAACTAGATGAAGAAGAAGCAGTTTTTTTAAAAATGTTAACAGTACTTAACATTCTATGAAACATGGGGATATTTTACTAAATGGCACTGTGCTAATTATTATTTAGTAATGTACAATTTTTTTCGGTCGGGTTAAACACGATTACAACTTACTGAATAATTAAATTAAAAACAAGAATTACTCAAATAGCTTTAAAGAGAGGCCATCAATAGAGAGGTTATCAATAGGTCATCAATTTATCCTCCGTACTACACATTTTCCGAATTTCCGTGTTCCTTATTCGGTCTCTTAACGTGTTTCCAATTATGCACCTCAATGTCCTCATTTCTGAAGTTCAGAAATGAGGATATTATAATATCATGTATACATATTTGTTCTAGGAGAAAGTCTGACAATGGCTGAGATCACAGCGCAGGTATATGTGTTCTTCCTGGCCGGGTTTGAGACATCATCCACCACTGCGAGCTTCGCGCTGCTGGAGATAGCCAAACACCCAGAGGTCCAAGACAGGCTGAGAGCCGAGATCCAAGATGCTCTTGACCAACATGGAGGCAAGGCCACATATGAGGCTGTCAGTCAGATGTCTTATCTTACGATGGTCATTGAAGGTAACATGACAATTCACAGACTGTGAAAAAACTTCTTGCTCTCCTGGCTTAGAAATGTATATGATTGGACTAAGATTGAAGAAGCCGAGTGGAAGGGAGACTTAAGCCGTAAACTGACTTAGGAGACACAATTTTAATACAAACATTAGAGATGCTACATAGAACAAAAAAAAAACTATTATATCATTCATAAGTATAAACAATAAACAAACAGTGTAAGCCCCTCTCCAAGCACAAGAGCTTAGTCTCGTTGTTGGAGAGAAAAGAGTAACTAATATTAAGATATGGTAAAAGTAGAAATGTCTAGCAAAAAGTCTAAATAAAATGAATAAATTAAAAAAGGTGTAAGTATATTGAATGAAAAAATAAAAAAATGCTAAATTACAATGACCATTCCTTTTCTATTTCTTCTTTAAGTGCTTTGTCTGTATCTTCAAAGTCAGATTACAGCACGGCTTCAGTTCTCTTTTTGCTCAACTTCTTCAATCCTAGTCCAATCCCGTACATTTCCAAGCCAGGATAGAAACATTCTGGCAATTTTAGTGCAGGTGAAGTTTTTTAATAATAACCATAGAGGGAATCTGAAGATGATGTACAGCGCCACTATTTCAATGCATTGTTTCAGTGTAAAACGATTCATGGTTAAAACTTACTTATGTACATTTTTTCCATGTTGATTTTCAATATGAATTTTCTGAAATTGCATGTTATAACCTGTTAACCGGGGAGTTCACTTTTTAATTATGCAACATATAACGGGCGCGACCTTTTTTACTAGGACATGTGAGTCATGCTTGGTGAACGTAAGTTCACATATTTTTTTTATACTTAAAATATTTGAAAAGATGATGAAATATATTTTTTCGTTTTTTATATTTAAATTACAAAGGAAAATACAAAATTGCAAAAAAAATAGAAAAAAATTCATGTTGTATAATATATGGATGACTAATAACCTTTGTTGTTCAAAAATATAGGTCCTGCCCGTTCCAGAGCGCAACATATATTTATAGGACGTATTCATATGTCCTATCCGTTGCCGATATTGTATACGTATGACGTATTAATACGTTTCACCCAGTTAACAGGTTAATTATAAAATGGTTTGTTTTACAGAAACATTAAGATTGTACCCTTCACTTCCGTTCCTGTTCAGATTTTGTACAAAGGACTATAAGGTCCCCGGCACTCAGGCCGTGGTGGAGAGGGACTCTCTGGTGGTGGTGCCCATAATGGGGATACACTACGACCCCGACATATATCCAGATCCGCTGCACTTTGACCCAGAAAGATTCACACCGGAAAATGTTGCAGCAAGACACAATTTTGCGCATCTTCCATTTGGAGAAGGGCCCAGGATATGCATAGGTATTTTTTTAAAGGATTTTTAAAATAATTATTATTATTATTATTGCACAAACCTGTTGAAGGTCCCACATTTAAAGTAAATATAACACCGCATTGATCATGTTTATTTATTTATTACATCATACAGATAATAGCAAATTGCAATAATCTGCCCGCACTGAGATTTCCAGTGTCGAGGGCACATTTTACAATATTCATTTAAAGAATTATATGAAAGAAAATTGTTTATGACATGCAATCAAAACAACAGGCCTGAATGATGCAATCAATTTTAGATTTACCCACTTTCGTTATCCATTTATGAATAGCTCTATTATATTTGGTTTCCATGTTTAATGACTTTATGGATATTGGAAGCAGGTTGTACAGCTTAATAACATAATAATCAATGTTCTTTTAACCAAAGGAGGTATGCGTTAGGTTTTGTTTAATGCGTTTCTGTAGTAGATATAAATATATATATAAACATGTATGTATGTATCCTGTAGATGTTTTCTGTACATTATACCTAAAGTAACCCTACGTCCCGTTTTGAACGGGACCATCCCGTTTTTAGATAGCCTGTCCCGTATAAAACAACATAATTTTTTCATATTCATATTATTTATTCCTCTTATTTTTTTTATCAACGTTACTTTTCTTTTTATTAATACATAAAAACTATGAAAAAATACATGTTTTACTATTACGTAAAAATCGGTAGATGTCCCTTTTTGAGGACGAAAATAAATGGTCAGTTTAATTATACCATAAAGTGTGTTAATTATAATTTGTGCGCTTTGGTGGAATGGACTTTGTTGTGTTATATGAGAGTAATTCTTAATTACATATCGCTCACTCCTTTCAACAACGCCATGTATAAAAAATCGTCAATTTTCAGTTGTGGGTGTTTTCAGAATGCCCTGAAAATGTACTATATCCCAGCAAAAGCGGCAAATTTTTAACTTAATATTTACCCCCTACAGGGCAGAAAGTGATGTTTTTGCATTTTGAAGAAAAAGTATTGTTTAATTATTTAAACTTTAAAAACGATCTCCTGAAAATTCAAGTTTTTTGATATATGACGTTGTTGAAAGGAGTGAGCGATATGTAAGGATTGTTGTAGCATATATTTGTTTGACCGCCATAAGTTGTAATTTGTAGAATATTTTCTCGATAGTAGTCTGTCTCAGAACTTCAAGTACTATTTTCAAAGTTGATTTTTGAGCAACAATTAACACTTTTTAATAATAAATATGCTAATTATTATTTGATAGATTTTAAAGTATGGTTGATAGTGGCCTTCAGTTGATTTTGAATTACCTAACGTCCAAGTGACTCTGAAATCTAGCTACGGCTTATGCAACACTGGTTATCATGACCGTAGGGTCATGCTTCTCAGGCTTCATCTTTTTAAGTTTCATAGCCTATGCCTACTCGTGAGTGGATTTACTCTTTATGTTTAAAGTTACTATAATTTAGTGTAATTAATGAATGAAAATTCTAGGCAAATATACTCGCGGCCTTCAGTTGAGAAATGTGTGTTCATCTTTATCTAAAACTATAGATACTTCATCTCAAGTTGAGACACTTATAACCAGATGATATAATTGATAAATCTCAAAAATACTTATGAAAATAATTTTATTATTTTTATTTTTAGGAAGCCGGTTCGGCATGATACAAGTAAAGCTGATTATAATGAAGATTCTGGAAAAGTTTAAAGTTTCTGTGTGTAATGACACAATACTTCCTCTGAAATATGAACCAAATGCTTTTCTCTTGCAAACTCAGGGAGGAATCAATTTAAGTCTGACACCAAGAACATGATATCTGCGTCTCCAAATGAAAATGTTTCGAAAATAACTATTATTTTAGATAAAACATTAAAAAATATTAATAAAATTAGAGGAAAATTACTTTTTAGTATATTATTTTTCGACAACTCATCAAAGATGAAGAAGAATATGGAAGTCTAGGCATTTACGGGGCTGACGGCCGTCATAGGCTGGTTTAAGTGATCATTTTACTCACGTGTAACATTCATCAATTCTACCCATGATAGACAAGTCTTTTAAACATAAATGTTACCCGGTGAATTTTGCATTTTTGAAAAATCGACTTACATGGATCTGGCGAATTTTGAAAGTAGGCGACACATATATGTATATGCATAAATGCGGCTCTCTGGTTCCTTTGTTTTCCAGTTTCCATGACAATTTGACTCTTCTCACTTGACAAACTGCCGACCCCTGGCCTAGGGTTAAGTATCTTATAATGCACAGGAATAAGGGATTGTGCTTCATAGTCAGTATCCAGAGTTTGATTGGTTTAAGTGAACCTTGTACATTAAAAATAAGAACCCTGTACATTTTCCGGAGTTAACAGTTGTTTTGTGAAAGGATAATGAGTGGATGATTGTGACAGAGCGTATCTATGATTTTGATATTCCGGAAGTGGTAATGTTGATGATGTGTCTACCATTTGTGGTAAATTCATGTCCATATCATTTCTAAATACTATTGAGATACCTCTAGAACGGAATATAATGTTCTTTCCATCACGCACACTCATCGTGCCAGACCTGTGTTTTTTGTATCCTAAACAAGAAATAACACCGAGGACAAATATCACACTGCATGTTATGACCGCCGGTATAAAAAACTCTTTCAAATATCCATTGTACTTGAAATCGTTAGAAGCGCTTTGATTTTTCTTGCGTTGGCGTCCATCTCGCAATGAAATATCTGAACAAGTTTTTATCAGTTCAACTTTTACGATTGAAAAATCTGGTCCCATTATGTTGATCGCTCTTGAAGATGGAGCATCGTCTCTGATCAATATGTCTTTTAGTTTCCTGACTTCTTCCTTAGGACACCAGAAACCAGACAAACTCGTGTTTAACCTAAAAGTGAAAGAAAAGATAAAATAATATATACATATTTGGTTAATTATATAATGAGAAATATCTCTAGTATAGAAATAGTAAATATTTTGTTAATATTCTTAAATTTCTAGTGAATTTTCGTGGGTATTATTTTATTTTACTATAAAAATAAGTAAAACCTGATTTTGCATGCAAAAATCAAATAATTGCGTGTATTCTTGCCAAATTTGGCTGGAAAATGCCCTGACGCAGTTGTGTAAATAATACATTAAAGTAAAAGCAAGGTCCTGCGCTCCTGATAATTTAATATAAAAATGGGATAAATTTGATGTCTGTCTTCGTAGCGTAACAGTTAGCATGTTTAGATACCGTACTGGATGTTCTGGGTTCGATTCCTAGGATGGTCAAAATAAATAAATGTGATTTTTCACTCTCATAATTATTTAACATGACCCTGTACTTGTATAAGAAGCACAGTACTGACCACCTTGCTTTAACGTAAATTAATCATCAAGATTAGCCATAAGAAACAAACCATGTTACAGTTGTAGGATTGCAAGAAATATTTTTTATCGATATTGCAGACGCGTCGATATCTTCAAACAATTGTTGCAACTTTTTGATAAAGGCAATTATGGACAAAGAACACGGGGTATGCAATGTCATTTTAATTTCCAAGTTTTGGACATTTGGTGATGGATACACCTCTACTACAAGTTCTTCAATGCCATCTTTGCTTATCTGAAAAATAAAAGTAATGTTTGAATGAGAAAGCAGAAATAAAATTTAAGGAATTTATTTATTACCTTTTTAAGAGGATTGAGATATAAAATAATAAGTTTGGGTACTAGATATATGTGACTTCTCTGGATGAATACAGTTGAGATTTTTAGTAGATTACATATTTTTTTTATTAGTAATGCGTTCATCCTTGAATCAATAAATTTAATAACTTCCCTCATTCATTCTTTTAACCCTTGATCACACCCAATGGTTCATAGAATACTGCATTGTATCAATGCGGTGTTTTCTTGATTTTTAATTAGATAAAGGCAAGGTAATCAGATATAATCAAAAATCACTAGTATTTATTTTGTCCTTTCTGGGATTTGAACCCAGTAAGGTAGCCAAATGCATAAACCAGTACACTATGGAGGTAAATTACTGAAAAAAAGGAAACATTCTTCATGTCAAAAGTATTAGTACTTAGAAACACACTAGATAAAAAAATTCAGAATATTTTTTGTTGTTGCTTTTTGAATGAAAAATGGTGATTTCTACTTACTAGTTTGTATTCTCTTTTTCCAATATCTTCCTCCATTGGAACTCCAAATATTTCTTGTCTATGATAGTCAAACTGAAGCCAGTCTTTTTTTGTATGATCGATTTGTGAATATTTGGAATTTCCTAAACTTTTAACTTCAATATGATTGATATCCTAGTTAGTAAACAAAAAAATAAAGTTTGATTAAACCAGGAAATATTCTTATACTCTTAAATATGATATACTTCTTAGTTAAGATTTATAGGTACCGAGAAACTTTATATTACATTATTTATTTACATGTAACATGGAAGATAGAGTTTTAACTATATAGTGTATAGCATTGACTTAACTCTTTGAACCCTAGAGGCCGGTAAACCGGCTTTATTTAGTAACGCATATACCCTAATGGCTGGAATAGCAGTCTCAACTTCTATCCTCATTACCCTACGGCCTGGAATACCGGCTAGCGACGAAAAAAAAACGAGACGATACTTTTAACTTATTGCGACGTCATCGCGAGTGTGAGAGGGGAGAGAACTTGTTTGAACATGAACTCAAATTAATTTTTATTAATTTTGGATCGAAATTTAATTTTTAGTCCAATATAATTTTTTGGTCAAAAATTACTCAGGAGCTCAAGGTTAGGGTACTTGTACAATGAGCGCTTCAAGGTTCAAAGGGTTAAGTTAGATCAGTGGTTCTTAACATGGGTTCGATTGAGTTCGGTCTCCCGGGTTCGGCGGAGGTCAAAACACAAACCCAACTTATTGTACAATATTATTTAGAGTGGCCCTAGTAATCTTGATAATTTACTTTGATGACAAATCCTCGAGGTAGAAAAACTATAAATTTATTTATATTTATTATTTATTATTTATTTAGGTATTTGACTCTTTAAAATTTTTAAAACTTACCTCAGGTGCTTTAATAAGGAGAAGTTTTCCAACTGTAGTTCTGATATGGTGCGCGTCTACTGTATTACGCGAATACAGCGGTGGGTCACATGTCCCTATAGGCAGCCATGACACAGATAATATCTGTAACTCTGGGGACATAGCGGACGTCAGAGCAGGAGAAGGTTCCTCAAGTGTATTTGACTGAAGAATCTACACAACGTTCAAAATATTTTTTGGGTAAAATACTATTTATTGAACGAAAACAAGTGAGAAGTGAAGTGAAAAGGAAACACTACCTTAGAGATATATTCTCGTCATTTTTATGCAAAACATTAAGGCTTTTGGAAAATAATTTACTCATTATCAACTAAATAATTTTATGTTTTGAATATTGAAAGCATTAACTTTGTGAATCATATTGATATATTATTTTGAGAAATAAAAAGACTTTGTGTTTTGATCTACTCACATTTTTATTAACACTGTTTGTACGCTGTTTCTTTTTTATATACATGTTTAGTCATAAATTAAACCCTGAATAGGGCAACAGGTTGTTGCCGAAACTAGTTGGTTAGTAAAAATGTGAGTGGATCAAAACACAAAGTCTTTTTATTTCTCAAAATAATATAAATAATTTTAAACCGTTAGGTTAACGATCCTTATCATTTATCCTACACTTTGTGTAATACCATTTAAAATGTATGTTTTAAGTGGTATTACAAGTGAACATGAATGATAAGGAGAGTGTTATATTACCATACCACAATGTTAACAATACATTTAAATACAAAATATAGTTTAAAACCTTCACAATCAAAATAAACTTACATTAATTATTTGCATGATGTCATTCAAGGGACATTTCCTTTTTGGCAGAGTGTCATTTGACCACATGAATTTAATGACACCCGAATCCATATCGATTCCTCCCACAGTGATATGGTCAGTTACTTTATCATGAAAAAGGTTCATTAGACCTTCGGCAATCCGGAATTCCCAATCCACAAAAGTTGAATACCGCTCTTCTAGTCTCAATTTCATGTAGAATTCGTGATTAACCAACTTTTTGTCCATATTCATATGAACAATTACAGAAAAATTATCACTCATATTGCGGCCGAGTTTGTCTGTGGCTTCTATTATATATCTCCAATTTGATACATGTTCATCCAGAGCCCTTAAAAAATAATGAAAGGAATAAACTACAGTGGAACTTCTCATAACAAGAAAAACTGTGAAAAAGTTGCTTCCTTAACAAGCTATATTTAGCATAAAGAGTTACAAAGAAACGGCAAGTCCCTTTTTCATGACATTCACTTGTGAGCCGGGACTTGTGCGCCAGTCAAATATTTTTTTTGCTTAATAAGATTCTGGAACGAATTATGCTCGTTATGAGAGGTTCCACTGTATTATGAAAACTATAATAGTTTCAGTAAGTTCAGAGCTTCCTGTAAATAAGTAATATACTTTTCATTTAATAAAAATATATTGTTTATATTTGCTTTTAAATATGAAGTGTAGATAACAGTTATATTACTTCTATTTGATAGTAAAAAAAAATTAAAAAACAGCGGATGTAATAAACCTCAATATAAGAAATTACTCAATGTGATGAATTTTTTAAGACAAGCCATAGAATTCAATGAAAAATATACCTCTGTATAATGAAAAGAGCACGTAAACAAATGTCCATGTAACCAAAGCAAGTGAGTTTAAGTTTATGTAAATATATAAACATATTTCAATCGTAATATTACTGTATTATTTCTCATGCCATATATATTGATCGTTTTATTGAGGTTGAATCCCATAGAATTCCTTATAAAGAGGTCAACAAATAAATGAGTGATCCTCAAAATAATGGGTTTAAGACACCTAAACATCAATAAAACAAATCACTTGAATTAATGAATTTTTTTAACCCTTGAGATTAGTAATTTTGAGGTCCACATCAAAATTGTTTTTTCAGTAAATTAAATTTCATGAAAACCTGTTGATAAATGCCAAAATCATCAGAAATAAAAGTCTATAAGTCTTTACTTTGTAAAGTTATCTGTACTACGTAGTTAACCCATTGCACCACTAATGAAGATGACATAATTTGTTCATACAACACACTATTTAATTTTGACACATTATTTTATTCAATTACACACAAAATAAAAATGGTAAAACATAAAACCATAATTTTGTTGTTATTTGTAAGCTAGATACACTTATTTATGTTATTTTTATGAGTAAAGTTATTGTCATTCAGTTTTAATGTAAAAAAATCACTTGAAAGACAAACCGGCGAATCACCGGCTTTGTGAGTCAGTGACAAATTGACCTTGGCCAGCGATTCGCCAGCTTTGTGTTGCAATGGGTTAATGCTTTATCTTTCCACTGTAATCTGGTACAATGTAGGCCACATTAATATATGTTGGATTCTAAAGCCTCTATTTTAGATGCTTGCATGCAGGTTGGATGACGATAATAATAATGTAAGGTGATATATAAAAACCGTACAGTCCATAAATCATTCTTTGTTCTTTGTCGAATTGAACCCAAGATGAGGATGTAAGCTTATCGTGTTTAAAATCATACATCTCTAACTGTAGACTAGTGCCATCTGCAGCATCTATAAAAAAATCTTCTGGAATTGTGTAACTGAAACAAGAGTACTTATTTTGCAATTAAGATTGTTTGCATTTGCATATTATGTAATTATGTATTTGATACATTGCACATTTTTTTGTTTTACCTGAAATATTTACCAGAGGTCACATTGAAATATTTTATGAAGTACTTCTGAACGGGTGAATTATTCAAAACAGATTTAGTTGTAGCATGTTCGTTGGCAATCAAAATGGATTCAGTAGTTACATTTTCATCAGCAATCAACACAGAAGCAGAAGTTATATGTTCATCAGTGATCAAAATGGTTCCCGTAGCTGTTTGTTTGTTAGTAATGAAAATATTCTCAGTAATTGTATTTTCAAAGGATTTTATAGTCGTTTCCTCATTGGTTATAAAATTTCTCTGTTAAAATTGAAATAAAAACATTAAATTATGTGATCAACACAATATTATAAAATTAAATTGATTTAACATTTTTTTTGTATTAACAGGTCATTAAATAAAATGATCATTTTGAGGCACTTGGATCATTTCTATAGATAATTGTAAAAATCTGGAAAAGTTCTGAAAAGTTTCAAAAAAAGAGTCACATAAAAGTTTTCGTAATTGGGTACGCTTTTGCTAGGAAAACCTCTGAAAAAACTCATATATATTAATACCTACAACACTATCTGACTGCGCTTTAGTGGTTGCACATCAGATTAACTTTATCTGTAGAAATAACAATTTGTTAAATTCGGTGGGTAGGTATGGCATGTTTTCTACCTGTGTGTGGTAAACAGGTATATTTTTTCCCACTAGCAAGACTTCAAAGTAAATGTCAAATAATAAAAAAATATGATGAAGTGCCATTTGTTGTCATATCAGTTGTCTATAATCTCAATGCATAAACATCAAAAATCCATTGAGTGTAATAATGAATTACGAGTAATAATTAGATTAATTGCGAGTAATAAATTATTAAGATTAGGAAGAGTTCTTTAAGGTGGTATGAACATGTGAAACGAATAGATAACAAGAAAATGACTTGAATGAAAAAAAAATTTTAAATATTTTTTTAAAAGGGCTTATTGAAAAGATTAAGAGTTCTGTAAGGAGGTTTAGACATGTGGATCGAATGGATAACAAGAGAATGACTAAGAAAATATATGTGGCGAATGCGAGCGGGAGAACAGAATAAGGACAACCAAAAAAGACTTGGCACGATCAGATCAATCAGAACTTAAAATCTGGTGGTGTCAAAAGTCTGCGTAATCGGTGGGCGTATATGACTAGATGTATGGATGTGAAGGAGGCGAGGTGTGTATGTCAGGATACACAAGGGTGGCGTTCCATCTTTTCTGACTACCTCTACGGAGATCGGCGTGATGGTAGTAGCAGTAGTGGTACTAATAATGGCATCGCAAGCAATGAGAATTAAAGTAGATCGGTACCTCTCGATTTGTATAAAATAATAAGAAATACAAACTTACACTGCCATCGATAACAATAGTTGTTTCTGTATCCGACACATTTCGACGTTTTCTTATTGGATTCCGACTGTAAGTAGTAACATTCCAGGTTTTGATAGGAAGTTTAATTATATGTGAAATTGTACCATCAAAAAAATTTTGTTTAATAATCTGGACAAGTACTTTATACTCCGACCAAATTTTTTCATTACACCCTATCTGCAAGAAAAATAGCCAACAATAAGAAAAATAGTACTTACTTACTTATAGCCTTCTTACTGTGTCCGGTATTGAAAAAAGGCTATTCCTCTTGGACTTCCACACAGACAATTATGAACCAACAGACAACTGTAGACAAGTCCAAGAGGGTGGAAGAAAAATAGCTGAGCAAAAAAATATATATATACATATATTTGAAGACCGAGGAAAACTTGGCACAATCAGGTATGTCAAATACTTGAAAGCGTCCGGGTCAGGAGCCGTAATAATCATCGGGTATGTATGAGGAGATGCATGAATGTAGAAGAGGCAAAGAATGTTTGCAAAGACAGAGTGGTGTGGCGTTCGATTCTCTCTGCCTACCCCTGCGGAGAAGCAGCGTGATGGTTAGTTAGTTAGTTAGTTCAACCCGCTTCAAGTTACAATTCAATATACAGATAAACTTTCATACAAAGAACTTATTTTTTACAGAGTTAACTTAAAAGCTTGGTAATACAATACAAAGCCAGGATTTGACAATAAATGTGCAATTTGGTAGGAGAATAGTCTCATGACTGTCAATGGATGATACTGATACTCAATTACTCACTGTCAAGACAATGTTTGAAAGGAATTTATTTTCACTGACACCATCTTGGATTCTGGTGCTCTGGTCATCATAAGGTTGTATCATAAACAATTTCTGAAAGGTAAAAAAATAAATTAGATTTGAAGGTCTCAATATTAAAACATTCCATGATTTACGACGAGATTTAATATTGTAAATTAATGATCTGTTGAAGGTAACAGCAAAACACGTGAAAAAAAACATTGCTCATGGCAAATACATAGCATGCTTCTTGAAAGCTGCGGTCACTGTGATTGCACTGTTGTTTCATAGATTTTTCCTTCACAAGCATTATGAAACTACATATATTAGAAATGTGTGTCATCTATTTTCATTCTTTCTCATTTAATCAGTTAGCAACATATGGCCGGGTACAGCTAGGTTTAAAATAAATTTATTAGGTACAGAGTACAAATGAAAGATTTTTGAGTAGTTACAGTTATTTAAGAATAATATGAATTTTCATCCAAACAGTCAACATTTTTTTTCATTAGATTTTTTTTTCCTGTATCTATTAAAATATAATAAAAACTAATGCTTGAAGCTCTCACCTCATCAAGGTCCAAGAGATATGCAATATTTGAAATGGCAATAAGCCGATCTTTAGCTGTCATGTCATGAAAAGGCTTATCAATAACAATTGATAATTTGGTCTCATTGTCACCGACACGACATCTGTACTTTCCAAAGTATTGCATCGGATATTCTGCGCTATTTTTAACCTATAAAAGAATAATAAAATACAGGAATATTTTTTTAAATGGATATCCCAATATAGATGAAGAAGAATGTAGAAGTCTGGGTATTTACAGGGCTTATGACCTGTCGAAGGCTGGTTTAAGCTATCATTTTATGCATATGTAACATATGAATGTTAAGTTTCTACCCATCTTTCATATGCGAGTTCTTGGCAGCATCTATGGTTTTGTTGAGTAAGTTTTTAATTAGCAGAGATCTTCATAAAATGTAGTCTTCTAGTTGATTTATCTCCTAGTATGTTAAAATAATTCGGGAAAAATCTTTCATACATTTCATAAAGTTTGCTGGTAATTAAAACTCAACTCAACCATGGATGATGCCGAGAACTCGCATATGAAAGAAAGTGTCAGTTGAAGAATATAAGTATAACTTTCGAGATTTGTGTAGAGTTGAGTGGTTGTCAATCATGGGTGGAATGATGAATGTTGATTTTTCAGGAGATTGTTTTTAAAGTTTAAAAATAAAATAAAATGTATTAAAAATAAATATGAAGCCACTTTTTGAACTTTTTACTGTGCAACAGATCTTTTTAGGTAAAACCTAAATGTTTTGTCTCCATTTGAAAAATATTTATTGTATTGAAAAAAATAATTAAACAATACCTTTTCTTCAAAATCCAAAAACAACACTTTCTGCCCTGTAGCGGGTAAATATTAAGTTTAAAATATGCCGTTTTTGCTGGGATATAGTACATTTTCTGGGTATTCCGAGAACATGCACAGCTGAAAATTGATGATTTTTGATATATGACGTTGTTGAAAGGAGTGAGCGAAATGCATAAAAGCTTTGTAAATACCCAGCTTCCATATTCTTCTTCATCTATGTTGAGTATTAATGTAAAAAATATAACTCCTAGGTAGATAAAACCCAGATTTGTAAACAACGATTTGGACGCATTCATAATTGTGAATATGAATATTTTATCATTTGAAATGTACTGAACTTACTTGAATGGTGAATGTATCAGTCGCAAACGGACAGTGATGTGATTTCTGATCTGCTGGTAATGCTGTCACTAGTATAGTTTGTTCTCCTTGATCCATAGATCCAGGAATCCCTCTTATAATACCCTGGTGCTCATCGATCCATATCCAAGAAGGCAACATACCTTCTAAATCAGTTATCTAAATCAAAATAACAACATATAACATATTAGTATTCAAAGTACTTAATGTACCAAAAATTTAAGAAATTTTTAATAAAGCCTCTATCTTACAAACTTTTAAAGAAAAAACAACTGAAGTGCAAATTTCACCTAGCCGTAGATTTTTTAATAATTGAATATTGCACAGATGTATGTAGAACAATAGCAGCGTTAAACCATTATCCGTACGTAGGTAATTTTATTAAAAATAAACATCGGGAAAAATTAAAATGTATAAAAAATTATCAAACCTTTGAAACTAAAATAAAAAACATATGACTCACCCCTACCTAGACTCCATACCAAGGAATATTTACTAATTTACTTTTATTTAATTTACTTTGTTTATTTTTAATTTTAATTTCAATTTACTTTGTTTATAAAAATAATTGTAAAACAAACTCCCTCTCTAAACACAAGTATCTACTATATTAGAGAGGTAGAAACAATATTTTTGAAATTTATTGTATATTTACCAAGTATTTTGTATTATTTGAATATGTATTTTGTAAAAAAAAAATCAATAAAAAAAATATGTAAAACCAAATTCATGTTATATTATATGAGTAGTCCACTTGCAAACCATGTTATGTTAAAAATTAAGTTTTTCAGAAAATGGCACCAATCAGTAGAAAATTAAAAATATTAACGTCCATATTTAACATGATCTGCAAAAACTCGTTAAGTTAGGAATAAAACGGAATAGAAAAATCAATACACTTGCAAAACTCGGTATGCCGATCCACAGTTCTGTTTCTAAAATCTCCCAAAAAGCTCAAATCGGTAGAAGATTTAATATTCTACCGACTACCGCCATTGGCTAAAAAACTTAATTTAACGTGGTTTGTAAGTGGACTACTCACATATTGTTTATTAATATTACGGCGCAATATGTCTGACAACTTGACCTATGACTCCAAGCGCCCGCTAAAGGGCAGAGTAGGGGTGTATGTGGAGGAATGTTTACGCTAGAACCCAACCCCTTTTGAGAATGACACAAAGGAGACAGAATACACTTGTTACTGTAATACTGTATAGTGACCTGTTGAATACACCAACTGATTTTTTATTGCGAGTATTTATTACTGATACCTTAGCCGTAATATTATTACATGTATGATTTCTAGGAATGAAAAGATTGATAAATATATTGAAAGAAGATTTGATATGAAAATATTCAACATTTAATATTCCCAAACTTTAAATTGGGTCAGTTTACTATTAAATTGACTTTTGCTATTAACACATTTCGGACGGGTATTTTTTACAAACGGGGATTTGATAATTATGTACATATAGTTAAGGCCTTGACAAAGAAATTGGTATATAATGTACATATAAAAACAGAATAGGTACTATAATTCCATCTTTTCAGCGTTTAAAATGAAGCTGGCGCAAAATATAAAAATACCCTTCCCGTCCTTGAGCATCAATCAACTGAACAAGTAGAAATACCCTTCCCGTCTGAAGTGTGTTAGGGTATGATAATTGTATTGAGAATGTTTGTATAGCTCACCTTATAACCGGAAATCGGTCCAGAAAAAGTGTCTTTTGGTATATGAAAGTCAAATATATAACCAACATGTGCTGACATATCTGGGATTCCCCAAAGTCTTCTTACTTCACAATTTTCGGTGGATGAAGGGTTCTTGTGTACCTGCAATTTTTTTCTTGACTTAGCTTATAATTATTACATTACTATCTACCCTTTGAACCCTGAGAGCGCTTGTGCACTACACCGAATTTTACTGCCCGGGAGTCCGATTACCATGGAAAAACGTATGGCTTGTGCACTTGTCCTTCTTTCTCCAGATCGGTGTGCTCAATCGGTGCGCGTGAACTTGATCACGCTAAACTGTCCTAGTTACTTTTATTTGAAAAAAAAAACAGACTGCCGGACAGTAAAATTCCGTGTAGTGCACAAGCACCCTGACTGTCCATTATATGACATTTTTCTTGGTTTCACTATTTCTCCTTAACTTTTTACCAGATCTTTCTTCACCCTTTGTCGTCCTTATTTTCAGCAATTTACAGCTTCATATTTTTGCAATGTTGTAATGTAATTCACGTTGATCATCGAGAACAAAGGGGTCAAAAAAGAAGAAATAATTTAAGTTAGTTACAGTAGACGCTCTCTTAACCGGCCTCTTCAAGGAATGCCTGGCGCCCAAAATACATGTAAACAAGTAGCAACTAGAATGGATGGCTGAAAACAGATTGACGTTAAACCCGTCCAAAACGGAACATCTCTGGATAGCCACACCTAAACGACAGAATTTGATTGATAACACGACACCACTCAATCCAAAGAGTACTACTACACCGGCCGTCAAACTGCTCGGCGTGTTCTTAGATTCTGATCTCTCCCTTGAGACTCAAATAAGCAAAACAACAAGTACATGTTTTTATCAGCTAAGGCAAATTAAAAGCATTCGCAAGAATCTGCCAGTTGATGCTGCCCGTCAATTAATAAATGCGTTTGTAATATCGAGAGTAGAGTATTGTAACGGTATATACACGGGTCTACCAAACAATAAAATGACTCGACTGCAATCAGTGTTAAACGCAGCAGCGAGACTAATTTTTGGAATTTCTAAATTCAGTCACATCACCCCACTACTTCACAAACTCCACTGGTTACGCTTTCCCGAAAGGGTTGAATATAAACTCTGCCTACTCATGTATAAATCAATACACAATATGGCTCCAGAGTATCTTAAGGAGCTGTGTATTCCAGATGAATTGGTTGATAGACGTCTCACGCTTCGATCGGCTACATCTGCAATGGGCAAAGTGATCTTACCAGCTCGCAACCAACGCACTAAATTTGGCGAGCGTGCCTTTGCTGTTGCAGGACCGACGGCGTGGAATGCTCTTCCACCAATGGTTAGAAATAGTGAGAGTGAGATGATCTTTAGAAAAAGACTAAAAACACATTTGTTTGCTAAATCATTTCCACCATAATATTTTCCCCAATTCATTCACAGTGAAGCGCCCTTGAGGTATTTTTTTACGAAAATGGCGCTATATAAGTTATCCAAATTTATTATTATTATTATTATGTAATGTTCATAGAAAAATGGTGTGACTATGCTGTTGAAAAGTCGATTCAACACAAGAGGCAGCAGAAGACAACTGATTTTTTTAATCCATCGCAGGCCTACTTTTTGAAAATTTTTTGGAGTGATGTGTGGCTTTTTCCTGTACGTATTTTTTAGTCTGTGAAATGTTAATTTTTAATGTGTGAGTTTCTAACACAGAATAAAAGTTTTCTTAGTGTTTTGAAAATGTTTTTTTATCTCCATGTTTAAAAAAAATGTGTTTCACTATCTTCTCTTTAACCGGCTTTTTCTTTACCAGGCACTGGGTCGGTCCCGTTAAGGCCGGTTAAGATAGCGTCTACTGTATATAAGAAAGATATTTGTAATTACCAATGTATTATCATTCCCAATAAAGGATTCTTCATCTCCGAATACTTTATATATAACTTGTAAAAAAAATGACATGAAAAATAGTGCTGTCACAAACTTCATAGTTGTAACGATTTTCCTAAAAATTCTGACACATTCACAATCACAAGATGTAACTTTTCTCTATCACAATGCTTTAAAATTATAATTGTTTCTTTAATTATATTAACTTAACACCAGATACACTAATTCAACTTCAGCAAAACACTAATTTTAAATCTTGTAATGTATTATAAACTTCATAGTTGCATGTGTACTGCGCCTCTGATTTTCTAAACTGAAGTGACATTTTTTTATTGATGGTTCATATTTACATTATCGTACACTGAGGAATGTTTCAATGAATTAAATATCAAAACATTTATTGTAAACAGAAATCAATATAATGGCAAAAATCAATATTTGGATTAAAAACATTGTTTGGCATTATTATTTCATTTTTATTATACACAATATCGATTTTAAAAATATTTAACTTTTGTTGTATTTGAACTTTTAACTGTTAAAACAGTGATAGCATGTTTTGCATTTTTGTACTTGTGATACTATCCATGAAAATTTTCCCTTTTTTACATGTACGACGGGTAGAATAGTGATTACCACATTCGGGATTTGTGTTGAAGGTCCATATAAACCAGGGCATTTCGGAATCAGGTCTGTCGGGTTGGCATTAATAGTGTAGGGGGGAACCAGACTATGCTTGCGATGTTTCATGATGATAAAATGGCGAGACGTTTTAAACATTCTCATTTTTAAAACTTAAAATTTTATTTTATTTATTGTTTCGGCATTAACATTGTGGTAAGACATGATACAATGATTAAGGAAACACTTGTTTTTATACCACTTGAGTTTTACAAAATTAAAAATGAAAATATCATTTTGCCACATCTGTATTGGGATATTTTTCAGCCAAATTCGGCGAAAATGCAGTCAATTATTTGATTTTACGCCCATATTCAAGTTTGGTATAAAATAGCCATACCTGTTAAAATTGAAGTTATATTTAAATGGAAATTTAGTTATTGTATGATAAACACCTTGTTTTGTATAGCTCACAAAATTTAAATTTGTAAGAAAAAAAACTATTTAACATAAAAAATACATCTTGATAATAATTATCATATTTAAGGAAAATATTTACCGACTAAATGGTAAAAGAAATATGAATAGTAGTTAAAAATCAATTTCAGGGAATTCAAACCCTTATACGCACCCCAATGGTGCATAGGGCACTGTATCATATAAATGCAGTGTTATCTTGATCGTTAACTCATGAAGGAAAGGTGATCAGCCCTCCGCTTCAGGTACCAGTCCAGGGTAATATTGAATAAATATTATAGTGAGAAAAATCACTTATATTTATTTGACTCCCTCCCCCCTGGGAATCCAACCCGGGACCTCTAGAACGGTAGCCGAGCGTGCTGACCATTTCGCTACGGAGGCGGACAAAAGGCGGAAAAATCAATAGTTGATCAAAAATATTTATGAACAATAAATTTGCCTTATGGCAATAACTATTATTAGTAGAAATAACTCATTTACATCATGTTCAATCAATTTTTTGTTGTCATTTTTATTCTCGTTTTTTCATCCCTTCAATATAAAATTCTAAGAATCCATAGGTAGGTACATTCTTCGACATGTAACAATAAGCGATACTTAACAGGTACATATATACGGCCTGTGTGTACAGGTTTCCTGCAACCTACCGCAAATTTGCATAAACCGAGTTTTGTCAGCCCCCACTATAATTTGTAAGAAGAACATTTAGACAGCTTCCGTAAACCAATGTCTTCATTGTAAGAGTTGTGTATGAATTAATCTGCAATCATGCATTGGGTATTTTCCCAGCAAAATAAAAAACAAAGTCACTTCCAATTATTTATTTACTACAAACCTGATACATTTATACAATGGTACATACATATTCAGTTCAAATAACTGAAAGAAATTCGTACAAAATATTAAATGATACGTACAATATTTTTAGGTATAAAACATTTAAAAAGTATATTGATTTCAATTGTTAGAAAATAATCTACCATATCTGTATTTCTGAGAAAACTATAATGAAAAATAAACAAATAAAATACAGAAAAACATGGTTTTATATTAGGAGTTAAAACTTACATTATAAATTCCTTGGTTAAGATGATAATCTACGTCACCGTCAATACCCGATAAATTTAATTTTATACATATTAAAATTAAAAAACTAATATTGATGGTTATGTTTAGTCAATTTTTGTTTACACATTATCATTTATGCCTACTTTAATCAATCGAAACCGCAGTAACGAACGAGTACTCTACGTAGGCCCTAACAATATGATACTAAATAACTTCAGACAGCCACCCACAATGTTACTTAAGATTTTTGCAGTGAGTAAAGGCACCTGACCTTCATATTATTATTATTATTAAATATATATATATATATATATATATATATATATATATATATATATATATATATATATATATATATATATATATATATATATATATATATACATATATATATACATATACATATATATATATATATATATATATATATATATATATATATATATATATATATATATATATATATTTATATATATATATGTATATGGAAATCCACCCAACCGAGACTCATCTGTACCGACACATCTGGCGATCTTTATATTCTACTCTACGCTCTACAACGCTTGCGAGAATACACATTGCAATAACCGACGCTCCTGTAGGTCCGATACTGCCAAACCTAGGCTTCACATTCATTTCGTAATTTGATCTACTTTGGTTAATCTTTACAACATAAGCTTGTGACGCGGGATATGTGTTTTTGTGGTCAACAATCTGCTGGTACTAATAAATGCATTCCGATATGAAACCAGGTGTACTCACGAGTACTCTTCGTCGACGGTCCGTGAGAATACACAGTTTACGTAAGCCTAACGGACGATAACCGCATCGTTACCTCGCATTCATGTTAATGGCAGTTATGCAGTTTAAAACGACCTTAACGACTAATATTAAAAATGATATCTACGACATTGGTATTAACATACACCTTAAACATTACTTTCGTAAAGCATTGTATAAAAACGGTTATGTATTATTTAATGGAAACGTTACGTTGCGTATAATTCCTTTATTTTGTACAGGATTACTCTTTAAGTCTTGTGTATTAAGTAATGATATTCATTTCTGATTATATAAATTAATAAATCAACATATGTATTAACAATTCAACCGGTTGAGAAATGAGAACAATAACATACGAGGCTATAGTAAAATCTTAAATACCAGCTGTAATATATTAACCACGCTCCTTCGTGCATTCACATTACACTGCCTTTAATGGGAAGACATAATTTATTTTGAAATTCCGACTGAAATATGGTTAAGTTCGATCGGGTAACCTCGAAAAATCATTTTATCTACCAGACAAACATTCGACAGCTCTTTTGAATGGTAGATATGGATAAAATTAATCAATTTCAGTATTACAATTTGTGTATAAACAGAGTAATAAAACTTGAAATATAAAAAAATTGGCAGAACTTAACACATGTATAAAGGAAAATATATTTTTTATCATGTAAGCTGATTGATACCGTGTAAATATAATATATACTAGCTAATGAAGGTTAATGTCAAGTCAACGAGGATTGAAACTAAATTTACCCACTTAATGCTAGGATTAATTTTTATAAAAATGTAAATTCTTTCTTCTTCAAAAATAAAAATAAAATTACAATAGATACACATTTTTGTAATCGTACAATACTTACGAAAACAATTCATGGCATAAATTGCCGTATATTTTTTCGCATGTGACGTTTGTCCTTAAGCATGAAGTCGCAAGTGCCTAAACATCAAGTGGTAAAAAAAAGAATACATAAAACGCAGTAAGGAATGAGTACAAAGTAAACCTGGAAAAAAACGAGATGAAATGAACCAATGAGTACATAAATGCCGTAGAACAGTCGATATACAGCGGAACTTCCATATTATGTATGAAGTTGGTAAAACATAAAAAAGTTCTTTATATAAAATATTTTTTATACAGAATAATTCATTATCTTAAACTGCATGTTAAAGTACTGGTTTTCTAAATTCTCTTTGATTTTTAAAAAAAATTCTTGAACATTGAAAACCAAAATGTGTATAAAATCCATTACACATTTAAAATTACTGAGATAATAATGCAGTTACTAGTAAATACAATGTTTTTGGGTAAAAAAATGTTTATTAGTTCTTGCATATTGTCATATTGGACAATAAATATTGCATGCTATTAGGTTAAATTTAAAATCAGTATTCAATAAAAAGATTAATTACTTAGAGGACGTAAGAAAATAAAAATTGTTATACGGAAGTTCAACTGTATTCTCAAAAATAAAAAAAATCATTTGGTTGTTTGCAAGTGCGAGAGGAAGTTGTCATATTAGGGTGGGACGTAGGGGGGTGGCTTCCTGTAGGTGGGGGTTGGTTTGGGACGGTTGTTTCTGGCATTGTCTCTGGACGCCGCAAAAGGGGGAGGCGGGTGGTACGGGGTATGGCTCGGAGTGGGAGAGCCACTGTCCACGCCCTTGTACTCCGGCGGGGGCAAAAGCGGCGGCTTCTCCTCCTTCATGATGACCGGACTTTTGTTGGAAGGATCCGGCTTTTCATCCAACTCGTCTTGGAAGATCACCGGTATCCCTTTGGACCTGAAGGCCTGTCTCTCCTCGTCATCGCCAACACTCATCTTCCCCGTTCTCCTCCTCTTGTAGAGCACGCAAGCGATCAACGCGGCGATCAAGATCATGCAGACGATGACAATTATCGGCACGATAAACGTTATCAAATAATTATCATATTCCGCCGTCTTGGAAGCGTCCTCGTTCGGTCTTCTGTTGACCGGGGTGAAGTCGGGTGTCTTTATAAAGGTGGTCTCGGGAGAGCACGCCCCGAGCGGTTGCATCGTGACGGAAATGACCGGGAACTCTTGTCCCATGATGTCGTCAGCTCGCTGCGTCAGGATTGCGTCGTCCCCGACAAGGAACTTCCTGAGCTTGTTGATTTCTCCTTGCGAACATCTGTCAGTTGGCAAAGAAGTGTTATACCTAAAAACAATCAAGCGTGTAAATTACATAGCAATAAGCATGGAGAAATATTTTCTATAACCTGCTCAAAAAAGGGACAAGGTGAGAGAATACTTTAAAAAAAGTAAAAAATCTTTTAGTCACATACATGTATGTTGCCAATTTTACCTTGTATAACCTTTGTGTATATTTTTTACGTATGATTATTGTTTACGTTTTAAAATATAGTTTTTTTCATTAGTTTTCCAATTATTTTGTTATAAACATTTTGAAAATTTTATACCCAAATAAAGCAAGGATTCATCATTTGCATTTACTGAATGTTATATTTAGGTGCTATAGAATTATTTATAAAATAACTATAAACAAAGAAGAAAACAAATGTATGGCAGTAGAAAGAGAGGAATTAAAGACAAAAATTGTACTAGGTAATAAAAATATCAAACAAGTAAAGGAATTTGTTTATTTCGGTGGCAAAATTACTAAGGATTGCCAATCAAAATCAAAAATAGTCAGCCGGATAAAATAAGCAAGAACAGCATTAAAAAAGAATGTAAGATTTTTTAATCAAGAGAAAACAAGAAAAAACCTAATTAAAATTCTGGTCTGGAGCATACTGTTGTATGAAATCCAAACATAGACTACCGGGCAGACAACACTTTGATACCAATATGATGCAGTGCCCTATGCACCATTGGATGCAGATAAGGGTTAAAAGAAGATTTTGGATATTGAAATATGATGTCGTAGCGAAAAACGTTAACTCTAAAATTCCCGTTTGAAAAATCCCTATTATCTAAAGCTTTTAGCCAGAATAAAATACCTGCTATTAAATTTAAAGTTGAATTTACTTTTAAAACAACATATCGCTCACTCCTTTCAAGAACATCATAAATCAAAAAACCTCATTTTTCAGGAGAACGTTTTTAAAGTTTAACAATATAATACAATGTATTTAAAATAAATATCAAGCCACTTATTGAACTTTTTACTGTGCAACAGATCTTTTTAGGTAAAACCTGAAGGTTTTTTCTCCATTTGAAAAATATTAAGTATATTTAAAAAAAGAATTAAACAATACCTTTTCTTCAAAATGCAAAAACAACACTTTCTGCCCAGAATTCGGTAAATATTAAGTTAAAAATATGCCTCTTTTGCTGGGATATATGTAGTACATTTTCTGGGCATTCCGAAAACATGCAAAACTGAAAATTGACGATTTTTGATTTATGACGTTCTTGAAAGGAGTGAGCAATGTGTGACATTTCCAACTACTTAGTGTATTTTGCCAGTTGAAAAGTTTATAATACTGCATCATTAAGCCAAAATTGCATATTTTCGAGTTAACGTTTATTGCCAGCACATCCTCGATGCGCACTTACCAACTAACAACTACGGGATTATTTGTGACACCCTTGATGAGAATATTTGATGTGTCCGAGTCACCAAACAGCTCTTGCAGACTCTCCACAAAGGACCTCATAACGAGGGGGGACTTCAAGAAGTGCTGGTTCGGGGGATCCAACGTCATCTGGAATTCCACGGTGGGCTTGATGGGCGGCGAAGGGTGTACTTCCATTATCAGACCATCGTTTGCCGTAAGCCCGTTGCTGTCCTCGGCAATCTACAAGAAAAAAAAATAAGACCAAATCCAAATTAAGACAGCTTATTTATAGATAGTCTGCCTCTGTGGTGTAATGGTTAGGGTGTCTAAATCCTTGTTCAAGTATTTCTTTATTGATTACTCAAAAGTCATATGCTATTCCTTCAATTGACACCTTCTATCACATGTGAGACCTTCATGAAAATGTATGTAAGATTCTAGTTACTTGTAAATAAAATCCATATGTGTGAACAATGATTTGAACACACTCAATATATAAAGAAAAATATTTATTATCTAAAATATTCAAGTAGCGTAGAAAGGGGAAACTTAAACTTTGATGTGATACTTGAGCCCAGTACAAAAAAATATTTAGGTCTGTATTTGGTCTACAATAATGAACGTATCGATATGATTCATTGTTTCCCTGGCAGGTGACACTTATTGTCACGATACTTTGAACGATACCATCTAAATATTTTTTTTTATACAGGGCTCAAGTAACACATCAATGTTCAAGTAGCCCCGTTCTACGGTAATTTATTTTATCATTATGTTTTATTATTTTTGCAATTCCTTATTCAGAAGTTGGAATAATCGGAGGGAATGTATGAAAAGATGAAAGAATGTGGAAAAGGCGAAGATATTTACAAAGGCAGACTGGTATGGCGTTCTATCGTCTCTGCCTACCCCTGCGTAAGCGGCGTGATGGTCAGATATTCGGTTAAAAGGATTTTATTAATTATTTTTAAAAAGGTGTTCTTACTAATTGGTATTCTTTTCGGCCTATGTCTTTCTCGGTTGGCACTCCGAAGAACTCTTGGTTCTTGGAGTCGAACTGCAGCCAGAAGGAGGAGGGGACATTGGAGCGGTCCCCTCGGATGAGAGACATCTTGAGATTGCGGGCACTTCCATCTTCAGGATCGTAGAAGGTATCCTACAACAATAAAAAAGATAAATTAGCAGTTGTTCCTCCCAAATTAGTAAAAACTAGAACAAGTATTGATAGCATCTCAGAGAAAAATAATTTAACTGAGAATATAACTTGGCCTAGAGAAATAGATAAACATTGTCATTGCATACTGGGGAGTCATGAAGTCCAATTTTTGTCATGTGTTTCCTCAGTCTGCAGTGTCCTGTCAAGGTCCTGTTAAATAATAATAATAAAATTGGATAACTTATATAGCGCCATTTTCGTAAAAAAATACCTCAAGGGCGCTTCACTGTGAATGAATTGGGGAAAATATTATGGTGGAAATGATTGAGCAAACAAATGTGTTTTTAGTCTTTATCTAAAGATCATCTCACTCTCACTATTTCTAACCATTGGTGGAAGAGCATTCCACGCCGTCGGTCCTGCAACAGCAAAGGCACGCTCGCCAAATTTAGTGCGTTGGTTGCGAGCTGGTAAGATAACTTTGCCCATTGCAGATGTTGTAGCCGATCGAAGCGTGAGACGTCTATCAACCAATTCATCTGGAATACACAGCTCCTTAAGATACTCTGGAGCCATATTGTGTATTGATTTATACATGAGTAGGCAGAGTTCTGTTGTCTTGTTGCGCCGCTTTCTTTTGAGGTATTCTTCAGATGAAGGTTGTACCTGCTTCTGCCTCAGCAGGAGCCGCCGTCCCTACCGGCACAGGTCGTTCATGGGTTGGAGTGGCTGAAGTAGCACCTCCGCTCGGGCCAGGCAGGGTCTCGGTCTCTACCGCTTGGGCGGGGCAGCCAGGTCCTTCCAGATCCTTAGGCTGCTCCGCAGCGGAGATTCCGACTCCCACATCCTGTATCCCTGTCGTTCTTTCTTTGTCAGTTTGTGCCTTAACACGTATGTGTATGGCCCCAAACCCAAAGATGGGCATAAACTGGATCTTGGCTAGTCCATCGAGGGCGGCTTTGTCAAAGGCAAATGTTACCATTTGACCCTTTCCCTCGTGGATACTCCTATGGAGGATTCTCCATCTTAGGCAGTTTAGCACTACAGCAGTGATAATGTAAATACAGTGAAACCTCTATCTATCGTTTTTCAAGGGACCTATCGAAATAAACTATGAATGCGGGAAAACAATAAATGCAGGAAAACAATTTGTATGACATACCAGTAACTCGAGTGTACTTTTTTGCCAATTTGCACAAAAATAGTTGATTTTAGAAAAAAAAAAAAAAAAAACGGAAATGGGTGTCATGCAAATTGACAATAAAACCAATTGATAAGTATTCAAAATGGTTTATTTAATAAAAACACAGACAATTGATTACTATTTTAAATTTTTACAGTAAAAAATATCAAATTTGGAGCGTAATTCAAACGATGAATGCGATAAAATGATGATAGAGAAACGATCAATGCGATCTATTTTTGTATGAAATGAATCAGGGGTAAAAGAAATAAACGACACATCCGGGAAAACGATTATTCGAGGAACGATAGATACAGGGTTCACTGTATTACAATGTTGAGTCACTCACCTCGGGAACCTTGAAGACAAGCAGTTTGCCTGCGGTGGCGTTGATGTGGTCGATCTGGTTGCGCGGCATGGGCCCGAAGTTGTCGGGGTGCAGCGGCGGGTTGACGGTGGGCGGCGAGGTGCAGGCGCCCGTGCCCCTCCAGCCCACACTCTTCACCCTCAGCTCCGGAGACATGGCATTGGTCAGGGCCACCGACGGGTCGCCGTCACTGCTCGACTGGAGGATCTGAGAAGATTACAAATTCATCGTAAATTATGATTTCTTGTTGCTCATTTGAGGGTTAGAATCATTTGATCATTTATAACATTTTGCCGTCTGCCTCCGTAGTGTAATGGTCAGCACACTCGGCTACCATTCTGGAGGTCCCGGGTTAGATTCCCAGGGGGGGTTAAATAAATAAAAGTGTTTTTTTCACTGCAATATTTATTCAATATTACCCTGGACTGGTACCTGAATCGGAGGGCTGATCACCTTTCCTTCATGTGTAAACGATCAAGATAACTCTGCATTTATATGGCGCAGTGCCCTATGCACCATTGGGGTGCGGATAAGGGTTTTTTATTATTTATTATAACATTTTGAGTGTGTCGGGTTGTGGTCCCATGGTTAGTGTCGCGGACTCTTGAATCTTTACATTTTGCAAATTTGGTTACATAAAACATAAACACGTTCATATTTGTAGGAAAAAAAAAACAAGTTCAGGTAACAACTGTGCGCCGAAGTTGACGAGGCTAGCTCTAGCAAGAATTAGTGAATCACGTTTTTAAAATAAAATACTTTTTTCTACCTAAGAGATACAAGTATAAGGGAATAATTAATATAGTCGGTATATAGAGCTGTCACATGACATTAAGTACTAGCCTTTTATAAAATGTTTCATAAAGATTTTTCTATGTAGGTATCTCGAAGAGAAAAATAGGGAGGGTAAAAAGATTTTTTTTAAATATATTCGTCGGATATTTTAAACGACCGATGTTAATTAATTAGTTGCCGAGTGATTGAAATTGCAATATGTACACAGTTTGTTTGGCTGACGAAACAACAGCGAGAAATAACAAACACATTACTGAAAATTCTCAACCGGCTGATAAATCACATTATGTAAAATTGATTACAACATTTTGAGTGTGTCCAAATACATGTATGTGATTATAATCCAGGATTCGGACCTCACATACAAATGAAAGAGTTTCTGCTCAGTAAAAAGCTTCTTTTCATCTCACCAACAGAAGTCTCCAGTGAAGTTCTAGTGATCCAAGAACAATATTTCTAAATTGGTTCATATATTTAGAACTTCCCAGAATTTGAGTAGTGTGGTTGTTAATAATGGGTAGAATTGGTTACACGTGTGTAATGTGATCACTTAAACCAGCCTTTGACGGTCGTCAGCCTCGTAAATGCCCAGACTTCCATATTCTTCTTCATCTTTGATGAAATGTCAAAAAATAATACCACCATATAGTCTTTATGGAAAGAATTAAGCAGTTTTGGAGCTATGAAAATGGAGATATCGTAGTCATACAGGAGAAAGTGACAAAGTGCATTGTTTTACAAAAACATGATCGTTGACCATTTGATATCTTACTAGCTTAACATTGCCCTGAAAAAATCCCAAAGGATTTTAAACTTGGAAGTATAATATATTGACTAGTTAAAAATAACTAACTGCATTGGTGTTTATTTTCTTGCCGTGCAAAAGTGACTTAAATGGCCCTCCTAAACATTTTACATTTGGGTAGTTGGTCATTTTCTATGATATGAGTGTCATTGCGCAAGTTTGACTCACGTCCATGAGGCGGATGATGTCGGCCCGCGGGCAGAAGTGCTTGGGCAGCGTGTCGTTGGTCCACGTGAAGTGCACGGGGTCGGCCTCCAGGTCTACGCCGCGCACGGTGATCTGGTCCATGTCGGTGTCGCGGAAGAGGTCCACGAGCCCCTTGAGCGCGCGGATCTGCCAGTCCACGGCGGCGGGGTACTTGCGCTCCACGCGCAGCCGCATGGAGAACTCGTGGTTCACGGCGCGCCGCCCCTTGTGCTGCTGCACCGTGATGTCCAGCGTGTCCGCCACGCTCGCGCCGCTGCTGTCCGTGGCCTCCATTATGTACTCCCACTTGGACACATGCTCCTCCAGCGGCCTAAAATCAATTTAATTACTTTTTAATACATATTACAATAAAACCTATTTAATTACTTTTTTTATTAATTGATTCGGCAGTCACTTTGTGGTAAATTCTATCCGTTTTAAATTTAAGTTTTACTCAGTAAATACCACTATTTCTCAAAGTTTACTGTGACACGTATTTCAATGCATTCCGCATCATTTTCAAACACCGTATGTATACCATATGTACACCGTATGTATACACACTGTGTTTGAAAATTAAGCGGATCATCGAAACACGTGTCACAGTGCATTTTAAGAAATAGTGGTATTTACTAAGCAAAACTTAAATTAAAAATACTTATTTTTAATTTATTTTAACCTGTACGGGTGTGAGTTTCTGCCGACAAAACTGTATCTGGCAAGTGAGTTTTTTCTTGGTTTTTTTATGTTTTATAATTTTGTATCATAGTCAATGCTATAAGCAACATATTTTCTTGAATAAAAAATAAATATTTACACAATCACACATGATAATTTAGAAACATCCATAATGTTGATAAAAATCATGTTTTGAACATATAAATCATGTTTCGTACATGTACGGCCATACTCCTTTGAGGAGAGTTTGGTGTGGACATACATGTACGGCCATACTCCCAGAAAAGTTAAAACACACAGTGAAACACGGATTTCACATCCCCAGATTTAATATTTTCCCACTAATTGCATGTAATTATTTAAGTCTCGATATATTTTAGTACCTTTACGTTTTTTTTCGCTACTTTATGTCGAAAATATCCTGTCATTTGATTTTTGACTCGATCTGAAATGCTTTTTACGCTTTTGGTTTGTTTTATTTGTTTAAGAAACTTTTAACAATTTTCTTCAAATTTAAAATGTTTTTTCAATACTCCCAATTTATACCCTAAAGCAAATATATATCAAAATAACACTAGGTTTATATGATTCAGCACCCTATGCACTTCGGGTCTGAAGAAGAAGATTGATTTTGTCAAAAAAATATACGTATTTTAACAAAATAATGTACTCACAGCCCGTAGACTTCTCTGGTCCTTGGATCGAACTGCACCCAGGAGGAGGGCTTGAGGGGAACATGTTCAATATCATACATGGCCAGCTGCAGGTTAGTTCCATCTTCCGCATCCGTGAAGAGATCTTCGGGAATGATGTAGCTGAAATAAAAAATAAAAATTGTATCCAATAAAAAACGGCAAGTTCAAACGCAGCGTAATATAATATAATTAGAAGACAAAAAAATGCTGAGAATTTATTTTCGGTATATTTAACCGTTTTAGAGCTGAGATATTTTTAACATGATAAAATAACCAAAGACTTTTTCGAAAAAATTGGCCATATCAAATTTAGTGATCATTGTAAGGACGAAATCAATAGGCGTTTATAAACCAATTTCCATTTTTCACTGAAAATTAGTTTATTTGCTAATATTATTGACAAATCAGAACTTTAGAACCACATTCGGTGTGACCCAACCTCCCAGCTCCACCGTCAAAATGCACTGGCGTCATCGTCAGTATATCAATGGCCGCGCTTTTGGCAAAGTATGCCAGAGTCAATATATCTCAGAGTCCACGGGACTTTTAATACATTAAAACAACAACTAAAGAATAGAATAAAGCTTAGAAGTGAAATTTGTCAAACCTGAAGTATTTTCCAGAAGTAACGGCGACCTTCTTCGTTCTGTGTTGCTTCTCAGGAGGAGAATTGGTGGGGAAGTTGAATTCGACCGTTTCCGTAGTTCTACCAAAGATTGTGCTGGAACGTTCGGAAGTCACATCGACCGGAGTCGTGACCTTGGACGTGGAAGCGTTGAACACGTCGAATGGGGTGTTCTTGGAGACATCAGACTCCGTGCTGAACTCGGTGACTTCAGGCTCTGTAGAAGTAGGGGACGGCACGATCCTCGGCTCCGATGAAGTGGAATAGACCGGAACGATGGGAACCATCGTCATTTCGTCGGTTGACTTCTGGAAGTTGAAAAAATTCCATTAATTCCATTGTAAATGTCTCATTCTCACGGTAAAGTGTTAGTAATGAATCTTACGCTTGTCTCTTGAGTGGAATTATCTGCGTCAGGGACTATGACAGGTTGATTGTTACTGGGAGCAACCTTCCTTACGGAGACCACTTCCTCGTTGATGTTAAGGTCGTTTTCTGTTTTGTTAGTACCCTGGGGCACAATCTGAACATCTTTATCTGTTGTCTACAGGAAAAAAACAGACAATTAACAAAACGCCAAACACAAAATAGAGAAAGTATAATGCGTAAAAAAATATTCAACCTGGAAATCGGAACAAAAATTAATTACTCAATACAAATTAGTTCATTTTGTTAATAACTTTAGTTTAACATGTAAAAATAAATAAATAATTAATCAATAACAGTACATTACATAAAAGATTAACAGTAAATAAAGTTTACTAAAATATATTTTCTTTATAAATAAAACACTTAAAAGTAATTTTGAATATGCTAACATATGAAAAATGTGTGTTTATAAAATATTTTTGGAATGTGATGCACATTTTTTGTCGAGTCGATTATATTCTTAATATATTGCAAGTAAAATTATAAGGTCATGCTAATTTTATAAACTGTAATATAAAAAATTATAATTATATTTATATTTACTCTACAAAATACTACAGGAGCAAGCATTATAAATAAAAGATGCATTATATATCGCTCACTCCTTTCAAGAACGTCATAAATCTAAAATAGTAAATTTTCAATGTTTTCGGAATGCCCAGAAAATGTACTATATCCCAGCAAAAAAGGCATATTTTTAACTTAATATTTACCCGCTACAGGGCAGAAAATGTTGTTTTTGCATTTTGAAGAAAGGTATTGTTTAATTATTTTTTTAAATGAACTAAATATTTTTCATATGGAGAAAAAACATTCAGGTTTTACCTAAAAAGATCTGTTGCACTGTAAAAAGTTCAAAAAGTGGCTTGATATTTATTTTCAATACATTGTGTTATACTTTTAAACTTTTAAGTTTTTTGATTTATGACGTTCTTGAAAGGATTGAGCGATATATATAAATATGTAAATCCCAAATTTAGTAACACTTTAATTGACTTGCAGTATTTAGAAACTTTAAAATGTAATATTGATACATATTCAAGTTTGGCCACTAGCAAGAAAGGGTACATTTTCCTTTGATTTTCAATTAAATAAAAGCCTCAGTTAAAATTATATATGCGTAGATATATCATAATTAGTGAACCAGCTTCAATATATAAATTTGCAGAAGCAAGCAAATTATTCTTATGACCAAAAATAACTAAATTATGTAACCATTTCTTTGCCAGCAGCAAACTATATATATTAAATTAATGATTTGGTAGTAACCTTGCGGTAATATATTTTTGTATTTTAATTTTACTCGATAAATACCACTTATTAATAAATCTATTATGTAACGTGATTTGAAATATTCCGATCACTATCAAACATTGATTTTGGTGATTGTTAATGATGCGGAATGCATTGAAACATGTGACATAATAGATTTTAATACATTAAACGCCATGGGGGGCACCGGTGACCTCGCTTGCGTTGGATCGCAGCGCCATTAGGAGCACCAGTGACCTCAATCAAGAACTATATTAAAAAACTACGGAACCCATCGTGAAATCAAAAAATTAAATAAACTAAATACATTATTAAAATAAGAAAAATTAAATTTGTGAATTTCGAACTTGACAAATTGTACTATTAGCATTTAAAGAGTAGTGGTATTTACCAAGTAAAAATTAAATTAAAAATACACATATTTCTATAAGACAAAGCTAAAAACTTACCAATTCCATAGAATACAAAAGTACTGATGCAATAAATAAAATGTAACAATCGGATAACAGGAAAAAATATTACAGTAAAATATGTAAATAACCAAACAAAATAAATAAATTACATATATAAAAACTATTTGAAAGACAAAATTGTTTTGATTGATTTTCAATCTTTTGGTTTGATGCTTGTGCAGTTTTCAAATAGCCTATTTTATTAAACAAATAAGAATTAAAAGAATTTTGCTTTAGACTAATGTGAAAACCACATTGACAATAAATAATGAAAAAATAAATAAATAAATAAATAATGTGATGATGATACAAAATACAATACATATCGATTGAGCAATTTCTTAATCTAAAATATTCCACACATCTGTTTTTGATGGTAGTTTGAAGTAGAAATTTCTTGTGCACTGAAATAACTACATGAAAAAAAGATAAATATTTTATGATATAAATATGTATATAATTTTTTTTGAATGTTTTAAATTTTACAAATCAATATTTCCGTTAACATTTTTTTCATGACCAACAAGGAATTTCGGTACTTTAAAATATTTATTACAACTTTATTAATACTGTTTTGTCCGCCTCCGTAGTGTAATGGTCAGCATGCTCGCCTACCGTTCTGGAGGTCCCGGGTTCGATTCCCAAGGGGGTTTAATAAATATAAGTGATTTTTTCACTCTAATATTTATTCAATATTACACTGGACTGGTACCTGAAGTGGAGGGCTGATCACCTTTCCTTCATGTGTAATCGATCGAAATAACACTGCGTTTATATGAAGCAGTGCCCTATGCACCATTGGGGTGCGGTAAGGGATTTATTATTATTAATACTGTAATAAATATATACACTTTTTCAGTTCAGAAGTAAATATGACATTTTATTAAATTAAGACTCAAATACAAAGATTTCGTAATACGAAATGGGAATAAATTATTTAAAAACGGGTTTAAGCTGTCGTTAGCGCGATTGGCTCCCGCGTTAGAGGTCAAAATAAATCCCTTCGCATAATTGATAATCAAGATATCACTGCGTCTATGCGATGCAGTGTCCTTTGCACCATTGAGTGTGAATAAGGGCTTGAAGAAGAAGAAACGGTGTCTTACGTAGAAAAATTCTAAGTAATTGGGCGAAAAAACGGGCATCATTATTTGATGCACATCTCAGGCTGTCAAATTAGATGCAAATAATGTGATCATAATAACACAATACATATATCAATTGAGTACTCAATTTCTTTATCTAAAATATTCCACGCATCTGTTTTTGATGGTAGTTTGAAATATACATTTTTTGTGCACTGAAATAACATCAAATCAAAAAGATCTCAGGCAGTCAAATTAAAGATACATCCAATTTCGGCACAGAAATTCCTTGTTAGTAAAATATATAAATCTAAATACAATGTATAATTATAAATCGTACATACATATATTAATAATATTGTATAAATATAAATTTGAATTCACATAATTTCATTTATTGTTTCGGCATTCACTTGGTGGTAACACATAATGAAATTGTAAAAAAAACCACTTGTTTTGTTTAAACCTGAAGATGGAAGCATGGCTTCCGAAACTAATTGTAATTCTAAACTCTGTTTTAGAATTACTAAAAATATTTTATAATTATATACATATGTCTACCGGTTTCAACCGCTTCTTTTTCAAGACTGATTAATAATAGTATTAATCAGTCTTGATAAAGAAGCGGTTAGCTTCGAAACCGGTAGACATTATAATTAAGTTATAATATCATATTTACTATTATTACAATGATTTTAAAACAAAGTTACATTTTCATTATAAAATGGTAAATCATGAAGTTAGTGCTTCAAATAAGTGTTTTTCTTTTACAATTTCACATAATTTCAATGCGGAATAGGTACAAGCCATTAAAATTATACAATGCGGTTATATATGTACATGCTGCATGCAAATGGAGGACGGGGCAATATACGGAAGCGCATCTATACCACGGGTAGCCACGGGCATGGACACGAGACGACACAACACGCAACGGGTGAGACACAACATCCATGCAAGGTAAGACGTATGGCGGACGAACCTGCTCGGTAAAGGCATATGTGGTATATATCGAGGTGTCTTCTGTGGGCAGAGTGGCGTGCGTGACGCGCGGCGGGGGGAGGGGGGAGGTGGGGGCGTCCGCTTCCGTTCCCGCCGGTTCCGGGGTGGTTAGCTCGTCGGCGGGAACTACCTCACTATCCGGGGGCTCTACAGGCGGGGTGGGCGCGGTGGGGGGCTCGGCGGGGGGCGGGGGAGGGGGGTCGGAGGGGAGGGGGGCCAGGCGGAACACCTCGTCCTCTGTCCCGGACTCCTCTTCGGCGGGCGGTTCGGCGCCGCGCGGGCTGGTCGTCTCTTGCGCCGCGGTTCCCTTAAGGACAGTGTCGATTGATTCTCCGTGGTGGTGTCGGTGGGGGTGTGAGGGGAGCGTGGTGAGGGGCGGAGGGGGGGTGGGCGGGTCGGGGGTAGCTGGGGCGACCTACCATCACGCATGCCATTAGATTAGTACGGTGCTTGTTCTAAGTTTCGCCGATCTCACATTCCGACTATTCTTGCCAGAGCTCGGCCGTGTGAATTAAGGTTATCGCAAATCGGCGCGCAAATGTTACCGGATATTGTCCGAATTTGGTAAAACAACTGCTTATAAAATAAGTCAAGTTTATACATTGAATATTAAAATCAAACACTGATTTTTAGAGTCTACTATTGGATTTTATTATTAAAAACGGATAAAAGTAAAATTTATGGCATTTTAATAATAATAATAAAATACAATTAAGAAGACTTTAAAAATCAGTGTTTGAATTTAACATATAATTTCAAATGGGATTCTACAAATTAAACGCCAAATAAATCAAGACTAGTAGCCAGGTAGGTTCCATCGTGCTTTATTTATATCAGAGTATGTTCATTTATTTACGATGGCAACTCTGGAAACTTGACTCAACAAACAGTGGTTCTCAGGCGGAACTTTCTTGTTTTGAGTTTACAAAAAAATTGGTAACAAAAAATAAATGAAGAAAAGCTTTGTCATTTCATTCAGGATAGCAAACACATTCATATTTGTAGGAAAAAAAAACAAGTTCAGGTAACAATTGTGCGCCGAAGTTGACGAGGCTAGCTCTAGCAAGAATTAGTGAATCACGTTTTTAAAATAAAATACTTTTTTCTACCTAAGAGATACAAGTATAAGGGAATAATTAATATAGTCGGTATATAGAGTTGTCACATGACATTAAGTACTAGCCTTTTATAAAATGTTTCATAAAGATTTTTCTATGTAGGTATCTCGAAGAGAAAAATAGGGAGGGTAAAAAGATTTTTTTTAAATATATTCGTCGGATATTTTAAACGACCGATGTTAATTAATTAGTTGCCGAGCGATTGAAATTGCAATATGTACACAGTTTGTTTGGCTGACGAAACAACAGCGAGAAATAACAAAAACATTACTGAAAATTCTCAACCGGCTGATAAATCACATTATGTAAATTTGATTACAACATTTTGAGTGTGTCCAAATACATGTATGTGATTATAATCCAGGATTCGGACCTCACATACAAATGAAAGAGTTTCTGCTCTCACCAATAGATGTCTCTAGTAAAATTCTAGTGATTCAAGCACTATGTTTCAAAATTGAACCATATATATAGAAGTTCCAAGAATTTGCGTAGTGTGGTTGTCAATCATGGGTAAAATTGGCGAGTGTTACACATGTGATAACTTAAATCAGCCTATGACGGTCGTAAGTCCAGCAAATGTCCAGACTTCCATATTCTTCTTCATCTATATTTAGATGTCAAAAAATAATATGTAAATTTAAAATAAAAATTAAACGCTTCAGAATTTATAATCATATGCAGCAATAGCAAAAATTGTAGAAGCAGTTTTTTGCCATTTCTATCCCGACATTGATCTCCTAGGAGTGGTCCCACTCGTCATCAAGCCAGCTGGTAAAGCATATTCTTTTATAAAGCAAGATGCCATAAAATATTAATTTCCTTCTTCTTTTTATAATGGCTTTTCACCCTTCTAGAGTGTTCTAGCCAGTGTCGAGTTATTGACGGCATAGAATAATTAAAAATAATATTTAATCTAACGGGTAAAACACAGGAAGAACTCCCGGCAAAGAATTTTCAGTAATAGTATATAAGTAACCAACACTCGCAACAGTATTATACAAACTCAGCACACGCACACAACATAGATGTTTTGTATGTGAGGAAGAAATAGATACATAGTCATTGATGGAAAACCTTAAAAGTTAGCGAGAAGATGAAGCGGAAAGTAGAGGCTTGCTTATATCACTAAGTATTGAGGAAAGTAAGTCTTTATTGAGTAATAAAGAAAAGATAATGTAAGACTAGATAAAATTTAAAATCTCAAGTTTAAAGAATTTTTGCTATATTTGTTACAAATGCCATTATATAATCAATCCAATTTAATTAATTTGAAATAAGAAGAAAGATTTGACCTAGGGAGAACCCTAATTCATGAAGAAGATTCTTGCCTTTGAAAATATTTATAAGAGATGGAACAAATCAGAAAATGGTTTGTTCAAAAAAGATTTCAAGAATATTAGAAGCAAACACCAATCCCTAAAAATCGTTATAACCTAGATGTCAAATAGTGGAAGGATTGCATGAAAATACCAAAAGTGACCCTTCTACAAAATGATATTGCAACCAACAAATTACGTGTTATGAATTCACAAATTCTCTTATCTAATTTAAAGTATAATTATTCTATTAAATTACTGTCCCTCTATATCCAATGCGCTTAAAATCAACATAAACCCATCCCATTGTAATATGCTAAAATAAATATCCAATGACAATGAGTAAAAATTTCAAAAACCCATAATTTCAACACTATGCTTTTGACCAGGGACCTGCAGCCTTTTGGCTACTCTGAAACGGACATCATGTCGAATCAGATAAATGAATGCTGCATTTAGAAATGAAAATGTTTGAACGTTTGAGAAACATCACATAGACAGTTGACTTTAGTCATCAGTACAGATTATTTATGATTTAACTTTTTTCGATTCCTGATCAACAATATTTGATGAAAACATATAATTTATTTTCTGAAAATATCAAACACCAGTGATTACTAGCTGGGGTAAAGTATTTAAATCAACCCTAGTATACTAAAAATTGTGAAAATTTGACACATCAAACACTAGAAATGAGAGGGATACGTTTTTTACTGTTTTTTGTTGAAATATATTAATTGGTCTTTTAATATGATTTAGTAGCACAGATTTGACATTTAGGTTATGATTGTTACGGAGACTCCGAAGAATATTTTCAATAGCCTAGTTTGTAAATTAGATATGAAAGTGTATCTCAAACGTTTTAAAATGATTAGAGAAAGACAAGAGAGGAAGCATCAAGGAACAAATTGACCAGGTAGTTCTTACCTCTCCATCTAGATTCTCCTCGTTATCGTAATCATATTCATATCCGCTGTTGTAATCTTCCTCGTCGGCCTCCACGTCATCAAAGGTGGACCCCTCGAGGGCCTGCCTGCGGTTCCTGGGGGCCTGGTGCTGCTTGTTGCGGATCACCTTCCAGGAAGCCACCGGGAGATGGACCACGTCCGAGATGGTGCCCTCCACAATCTGCTGCTTGATCTGATGCACCAGGATGCTGTGCTTGGTCCACAGTACTCCGCTGCAGCCCACCTGGAAAACGTGACGATGCAGACTGTGAGATACTTGACTGAGGAAAGGACGACTTGAAAATATTATATCTAAGGGTAGTTTAAACCTTTGCACTCCAAACGTTTTTGGTATGTGGATATCGACTTATTCTACTTACGTGATTCTTGTTTAATTGAATAATTAAATTGAAAAGTATAAAACTAACATATTAAAAATATTGAGTATTAATACATTGTTACCAGGTCCTTACTATGCTAAAAGTCAACCCGATTCCAATCTGTACAATGTTTTTTCAAAAGTAAGCAAATATAATGCTTATAAGCGCCTTTCGCTCACTACTAACAGTGTGTAATAGACACTTTTGAGCGTTTCCCGCAAATAATGTTTATTTTGTTGGTGCCGAAGCGGCGGCACACAAAAAGTACGGCAAACTATGTATGCTGCCTCTATGGTAGCATTCCAGTGCTAAGACATTAAAAAAAAAAAAAAAACCCTTATCCGCACCCAATGGTGCATAGGGCACTGCGTCATATAAACGCAGTGTTATCTTGATCGTTTACACATGAAGGAAAGGTGATCAGCCTTCCGCTTCAGGTACCAGTCCAGGGTAATATTGAATAAATATTACAGTGAAAAGATCACTTATATTTATTTTACCCCCCTTGGGAATCGAACCCGGGACCTCCAGAACGGTAGCTGAGCGTGCTGACCATTACAGTACGGAGGCGGACAAGGCTAAGACATTAAGTAGTGGATTATTAATAGTTATTTAGTCGTGAATTATCAAAAGTTATTTAACAGCCGATAAACTACAAAAAGGGTTGCTAGTAATAATGACAAATAGTACTTACTTAACTAGTTATTATTAAGTACTTAGCGAACGTAAATATTTCCATTGTGAAAGTGAGAAGAGAAGTGTTTTATTTACATATATTGCGTTCTATCATAGTTCTCTCTAGTTGGTTAGTAAAACAAGTTAGCCAGGGGTAAAGTAGTCCTGTTGATACTTACGGTGAGAACAATTTCAGAATAATCTTTGGTGTGTTTTTTTCTGGCTCCGCCCATTCCTGACATCAGGAGCGAATCTCCGCCAGCCTCCTTATCTTCGTAAACTTCATGCGGCTGAATCACAAATGCATTCTGCAAGAGAAAACCGTATGAAAACTATTGACGATCAATCATAAACCTAAATAATATTTATCAGTCACTTTGTGGTAAAATATTTCCATTTTTAATTTAAGTTTTACTTAGTAAATACCACTATTGTACAGTGGTATTCTTTATTAATATCTGCATCCAGTGGCTGACAGAGTGCTGCATTGCATAACACGGTGTAATTTTGATCATCAAGACCAGTCCATAGTGATATAGTGAATAAATAAATATTACAGATTTTAAAAAAAAAATAATTTTCATGCATTATATTTTCTTTTTCAAACCCTTATCCGCACCCGATGATGCATAGGGCACTACATCATATAAACGCAGTGTTATCTTGATTGTAAACACACGATGGAAAGGTGATCATTCCTGTGCTTCAGGGACCAGTCCAGGGTAATATTAAATAAACATTGGAGTGTAATAATCATAAGTATTTATTTAAACCCCCCCCCCTCCCTGGGAATCGAACCCGGGACCTCCAGCACGGTAGCTAAAGACGCTAAACATTACACCATGGAGGTGGACAAAATAAATATTATTGAGAAAAATCACATGCATTTGATTTGACTGCCTCGGAAAAGGAACCCGGGAAATCCAGCGCAGTAGCCAAATGCGCTATTGACTACAGTCAGGCGGATAAAATGTATTTATGCTCTGACTTTCTAAAATAAGTTTGATATAAACTGATTTCCACAATTCAAGTGACAGGCGCTGTGGCGTAGTTGGGTAGACGCTTGACTGCGAAACTGGTGTCGCGGGTTCGATTCCCGCAAATTGCAAAATGAATTCAAGAAAGATTTATTTTCAATTGGTCTGGGTGTTTGTAATGTATTTTTGTACATTGACCTTCCCTATCCTTACTATCCTACTGCAGACAAGCATCTAAAATAGACACTATGCAAGTTATTCCTTAACCGGTTAACTGCCAAAAGTGTCTTAAGACGCATAATTTTCTGTGAACGGAGCGCTGCTCATACAAAAATTACGCCTTAAGACGCGCCGTTTTAAATGGGCTTTTACTAAAGAATATCAATTATTTAAAATGTACAAATATATTGAACGCAGAGTGACATCTATTGAGAATATTTTTGCATACTTAGAATTTAAACAGATTTTGTTTTTACCACTTCAAACGTAAATTAAAGAGAGCTTTGTCGTCGGATCAACTAATGGCGCTCAGGGTTGTCCAATAATCCCCGAGTTGCCGTCACTGCCGAATCTGATGACAGTGATTTTAGTGTCGATCCTGATGATTTTTAATTTTTAATTTTTTAAATCATAGTGTGTGTGTGTATACTTTTATTATAAAACTAACATGAACAATTACTTTTGACATAAAATTTAGTTTTCATGTTTTCTATAACAAATTTTGTGACAACCCTGCACCATGAACAATTAATTTTATGTTTATGGATAAATGACTACACGACTGGTGCGCTCTTCATTTATTTGGTAAGTTTTATAAATGAACTTTATTACACTTTCAATAACGATACGTTTAGAAGGTTTTATTTTTGTCGTGAAATTCGCGGCGTGCTGGGTACCGCCATACATGTACCTGCCGGCAGTTAAAAGGTTAAAAAAAAAGTACTTTACTTACAAAGTTAAGTCCCATAAAGTGGGCCAGCTTCATGATGGCATTCAGACGCTGCTTGGGTGTGATTTGGTGGAATGGTCTGCCGATAATGATGATGAGTTGGGTTTCATCTTCACCCATGTGACACTGGTGCTCTCCGTGAGAGGTCACAATCGGAGATTCTTTCTTGTCTTTGACCTGTAAACAAGAACCCAATTATAATAATTAAATAAATATTTAAAAATGTGCTTTGTTGTGATACCTTTACAGCAGTGGTCTCCAAACTCAATAAGGATGTGAGCTACTTTCAGAAATTGAGCTTGTCTGGTGAGATACCCATACATGGCTTTGGCTTAAATTGGCTATATATTTTTTTTCTATCTCAAATTCTGTACCTCAAAGAGTTAATTGGTAAAAAGTAAAATTTAAAATATTGTTTTTTGACATCTCATCAAAGATGAAGAAGAATATGGAAGTCTGGGCATTTGCGGGGCTGACGACCGTCATACGCTGGTTTAGGTGATCACTTTACACACTTGTAACATTCACCAATTCTACCCATTATTGACAACCACACTACTCAAATTCTTGGAAGTTCTATATATATATATATATATATGAACCAATTTTGAAACGTTGTTCTTGAATCACTAGAACTTCACAAGAGACATCTATTGATGAGATGAAAAGGAGCTTTTTTTTGAGCAGAAACTCTTTTATTAGTATGTGAGGTCCGAATCCTGGATTATAATCACACACATGAGAAACACCAGAAAATACCATTTTTATTTTTATTATTTCATCAAAGATGAAGATTTCTTCTTCATCTTTGATGAAATGTCAAAAAACAATATGAAAATAACTCCTGTAATTGTAGATATCCAGATTTTGTGAACAAGTATTTGGACACACTCAAAATGTTGTAGTTAATTCAAAATGTTTACTTCAATCGTGAAGACGTCGGTAGCTGGCGGGCAATCGTAGGATTTCTGGTCTTCGGGCAGAGCAGTGACTAGAACTCGGTGCTCTCCCCTCTCCTCGGGTCCCGGGACTCCCCGGATCACCCCGTGGTGTCCGTCCACCCACAGCCACGACGGCAGCGGGCCCTCCACTCCTGCCGCCTAAACGGGAACCGAGAAATATGTAAGGTAAGGTAATGTAACCAAGAATACATGAGACAAAACATAACATATAAATTAAATCTGTGGTAACGTTGATCTTAACACATTGTTTGCGGGAAACGCTTAAAAGCGCCTTTTACATACTATTGGTAGAGAGCAGGAGATGTTTGTAAGCGTTCCGTTTGCTTACTTTTGGTGGAGCGAAAGACGCCAGAAAACATTGTACAGATAGGAATTAGGTTTGTGGTTACTTGTGATCAGTATACGACCCTAATTAGAATACTAATTAGGGTCGGGGTTGATGAAAAAACGTGAAAACATTGTGTAAATTGTATTATAAATTTTCAACAGTAAACATTTTTTTTATACTATTTTTTCTTTTAACATTGCATCCCTTACAATGTCTTGAGTAGAAAAAATTATCAGGGAGTAAATAAAGGCAGTATGTTGTATGCAGTAATAAGGCTGAAAAAGAAAAATCACAAACATGGCTCATACAAACAGAGTGCATGGTGTATGTGTGGGGAAACATGTGACATTTTTTTAATTTGTCTTTAAACATTTTAAAATTGTAAATCGTTATCAATATACTGATAACTATCGTATTTGTGTAGCACGATATGTCCTCTATAAATATTAGAAAAAAATACAATATTAGTTTGATATTTAAAACAGTCCTGAGTGTAAATATTCTTTCAAAACTATTCCTATAGTATGGGTAAAATACTGAAGGAAAATTTACAATAATCTAGGTCACAACTATCGTCAAGAAAAGGCGATTCAGTTGGCTTGGCCATGTACTCCGCATGCCTCCCGAGAGCCGCCCATCAAGCTTGCCTCTTTTACAAGGCACCAGGTTCGCGCCACCCAGGACGACCGTTGCTGACAATTCATCGGCAGTTCTCGTCAGAACTTCGGGATGCGGATCTGACTTGGCAGGATGCAAGGGAGCTACATTTGGGAACATTTGTTTGCTAAATCATTTCCACCATAATATTTTCCCCAATTCATTCACAGTGAAGCGCCCTTGAGGTATTTTTTTACGAAAATGGCGCTATATAAGTTATCCAAATTTATTATTATTATTAGCTGGCAAACGACAGAAAAGCCTGGAGACAGTTTGTGGACTCCATATGCTCCACTTAGAGAGTGGATATGGTTTAATTAAAATTATAATTTATATTTGAAGCACTAACATCTTGATTTTCTTTTTTATAATTAAAATGTAACTTTGTTTTAAAATCACTAAAGTGATTACTATATTGAGTTTACAGTGATTTTAAAACTAAGTTACATTTTATTTATAATAATAAATTAATTAAATTAATGGGTAAAATTGTTCAGTCCTAAAACGTTATGGACATACCTTGTATCCAACCACTTTCCCGGAGAATGCCTCCTTGGGAATGCGCAGGTGGAACATGTGGCCAATGTAGGCGGGCATGTCCGGCACTCCCCAAAGCCTCCGCACCAGGCATTCATTATTTGACTCCGGCTTGTTCTTCGTGATGACCTGTGAATATCGGGCGGATCACAGTAAGATACAATGTATAGCGGATTGTAAGCAACACATCTTCTTGAAGAGATACAGGAATTTTATTTAAGGGTTACTTGATCCTTGATATCAAAGGCCCAGTTCATCTTAATGTTAAATACTAAATTTGTATGAAAACACAAGTTAAAAGGTTGAATTGATAAAACAAAGTCTCCTCTACAATACTTAATAAAGGAATTACATCTTTGACCATGAGTTTCTATTGTGAAATTTATTTGTTAATATGTAATCGAATGCGAAAAATCCAATACCATTTTTTTAAAAACGTGTGTTGAATTCATTAAACTTCACTTCGATATAAAAAATAAAAGACATTTACAGAGAACGGTCAGTCAACGCACGGTTGAGTGGAAATGCGATGACTAATATTTCAATTAATTAATACCTGCGAGGAGTCGATGTCTATGGTGTCGAAGGCGAAGTCGCCCTCCTGGTTGGGCGCGCGCGTGGTGGTGAGCGGCGCCGCGGCGAGCAGCAGCACGAGCAGGCGCGCGGCGGCCATGGCGCTCCGGCTCCGGCTCCCGGCACTCCCGGCTCCCGGCACCACCGGCTCCCGGCACTCCCGGCAGCACGATCACCGTCCGCGTCGCCTGTGTCCGGACGACGTGGGTGCCGCTCTCATAAATGCATGTTCGCAATCTGCAAACGACAATTTCATTAGATGGGTATGTGAGACGGTGAAATTGGATTGGACACTGGATACGGTGAAATTTGTAAACCCTTTTTTTATATTAAATTTATTTGTAAATCAATATTTTCATTCATCATTTTCATGAGGGATAATTCGCCTTCGTAAATACGATGTTTTCGGAAGTTGGTAATGAATGACGTCACAGAAACGATGGACTTATTGGTAACATTGCTTAGTTATTGTCGGCGCTATTTGTTGATGTCTATGTGAAAAGATTGCGGGTTAGTTCTCTAATGACATCATTATAAAAGAAACGCGAATTGATTGGCGCCCGTTGAATGGGGTCGAGGAGATTCAACCCCCCAAGTTACGGCAACTCGACTTGAGGCATTCCCGCCGATGCGACGGTCCCCTTGAGACGCTATAACTTGACGCAATCATTAAAATGTTCCGTGGGGGTGCTTATTCACGAAGGTTTAGCAAATAGCGACACGATAAAAATACCAATTACATCGTTTACAAAAGAAATACGAGAAAAAAACGCAACAAATATATTAGATTAGGCGAAGTGGACGTAATGGCTTTCCCTGTAATTTATATCGCGAAAACAAATGGATTTTACGAATTATTTGCCTCGATTAGGGATATAATAAAATGCACCAAGAATTGTATTTTTATTTTTTTTTAAATAACATAAATTGTATACATTTATTTAAATCACAATTTTAAACATATTTAAAAAAAAAATTGCAGAGACCCACCTTGTGTGTCTTGTAGGTGGAGTTCATTTTGAATACATTTTTCATTGTTTTTAACCATATTAACCTAATATACACACCAAAAAGAGAGAAAAATTAAGAATATAAACATTTTGCATTTCATAAAATTAATTCTTGATCATTTACCCATTACTTTATTTTGCCTTTGTTCCATATTTTATTTTGACCTCTAACATCCGACGGCAACAAATAAAAAATGTTCTGAACGATATATTGTAGAGTTCGACTCCCACATTTATTGTTAATTCCCGGGACTATCAAACCTTCGTTGTGTGTAAATCGTGTATCATTTCAAGATTTCGATATTTTTGTCTAGTTTGTTGTTCAACGATGATACTCATCCACAATATTCCACGTACCGGCAGAAATATAAAAAAAACCACACATATATATATATATATATATATATATATATATATATATATATATATATATATATATATATATATATATATATATATATATTGAGTGTGTCAAAATCTTTGTGCACAAATCTGGGTTCGTCCACTTAAGAGTTATTTAAAAAAATTGCACATCTCGTCTTCGTCTATGTTGAGATATCGATTTTTTAAAAATCGATACGTCAGTCACTTTATTAATATCTATCCATTTCTTCTTAGTTCATTTTTTACTTAGTTAATACCACTACTTCTTATAATATATCATGACACGTTTTTTCGATTATATAATTACAGAACTAACGATCTGTCATAGGCTTGTTTAAGAGATCACTCTTTATCCACGTGTTACATTTACCATTCCACCCATGATTGAATATCATATTAAAAATATAGATTTTTATTATTGCTATATTAAATATAGCTATGAAATGTATCGTATAGCTGAGTTGGTGCAACAGTGGCGTAATTACACTTTTAGAAATATTACAAGAGATGCCATTCAGACGTTGTAGCAACAGAAATGGCGCCATTTTACTCAATAATACAATGACACTCGCGCCATCTCGCAGCTTACACCACAAAATCAATTCTGTCCATGTTTCTCCCGATGTAAATAGTTTTTCCGCACATTTTAACATATCATAGTCGTACAGGAGAAAGTGACCAACTAACAAAACGTAAAATGTTCAGGAGGGCCATTTAAGTCACTTTTGCTTGGCAACAAAATAAACATCAATGCAGTTAGTAATTTTTAACAAGTCAATATATTGTATTTCCATGTTTAAAATTGCTTTGGGATTTTTCAGGGCAATACTAAGCTAGTAAGATATCAAATAGTCAATGATCACGCTTTTGTAAAAAATGCACTTGGTCACTTTCTCCTGTATGACTACGATATTTAACTTGTTTTATTTTCAACATTTTGAGTGTGTCCAAATACTTGTTCACAAAATCTGGATTATCTCCAATTACAGGAGATATTTTATTAATAACTCCTGTAAAGTGATGTGTGTAAAGTGATCACTTAAACCAGCCTATGACGGTCGTCAGCCCCGTAAATGCCCAGACTTCCATATTCTTCTTCATCTTTGATGAGATGTCAAAAAATAATATTGTTTTATTTTATTTAAAAAAAAGTGTAATTACATCATATATACGCACACACACAAACATGAATATTATATTATAATACATACATAAACACACATACATACATACATACATACATGTACACACATTCATACATACATGTACACACATACACACATACACAAAAGACTTGTCTATTTAGATTTCACGATTCGATGTCAGAACGAACAATGAATACTTTTGTCGAGGAAATTTCTTCTCAGACAATTTCTTATAAATATTTCCCATTTCTCGTTAGAGCTGGATATTTATTTACGACATGACAGAACAGACACCTGACACTAACGATTCGGATGCCCGGAATTAAACAAGTACTACTTTCAAAATCCGCCAGATCCAAGTAAATCGATTTTACAAAAAAAAAATGCAAAATTCTCCGGGTAACATTTATGATTAAAAGATTTGTCAATCTTTAGATAAAATATTATGAAATAGAGAATTTTCCCATTTTTTTAGAAAAAAAACACGAGACACTAACCGATAATGATGTCATCTTAATGTTTGAACTATCCCCGCTTTCTGATTGACCGATATGGGTCAGAAGGCAAGTTCCATGAATATAGCGGAAATTGAAATACAACACAATTTTTAAGTATTTTTTACCAGGGTTTTCAGGTATATGAATATTTTAAACAATAAAATCCACAATTGGCCTTCCGATACAGTATTTATTTTAAAATCTTATAAAATTGGATCTGGCGGAATTTGAAAGTAGGAAACATAAGTATTCGTGTTTTTGTGAGACTCGGAGAACATATTTCGCGATTTAATATTTCAGCCCGGAATTTCGGCAGGCAGTTGAAAAAGGCTGTACTCTCCCCTGATGTAATATGTTCGTTAAGCTCATTAAAAAGTGTTTAGAGAGACTAAGCCAATTAGGATAGCGAGGGCTTACACCATATTATAACAAAGTCCTTAACTATATTTTAGGAAATTGAAGGATTTAATATAATACATTACATGTTACAGTATGAGAATGATAAATAAATAAATGTAAACTTCGTTGCCATAGGTGTGCCAACTTGAGACGAAAAATCCATGATTTTAATTTTTATTTTTTATGTATATGAAAGAAGATAGAAGTCAGATCTCCCAGGGGTCACGAACTGGCATTTGGCTGGCTCAAGCGATCACTTAATACACGTTCACCACTCTGCATTAGTTTTTGAAACTTGTATAAATGCAATGGCCTTGGATCCCTTTCACATGCGGGTAGCAGTTCAATAGATTGAAGTTTAATAAATGCTCTTTTTTTCGATACATCTATTTGACTAGTTGATTATTAGCAATTCATTAATACTTATCACATACTAGATTATTCACTCAACGGATAAAATGTCAACATTACAGATATAGTATCCCTTTATAAAATTAAACAACTTTGTTTTAACCACTTTTTTATTATAAGTACACTTTAACCGACCGGTTTCAACAAGAACCTTGTCATCATTAGGGTTTATTAAATTCTAAAACATAAAAATATTAAAATACTCATAGTTAATTACATTTCCTTTCTCCTAAAATAATAATATAACAAAGTTGCTTAATTTTATAAAGATTAAAATGTGCCACAAAGTATCTGCGGAAAACATTCAAGAAAGTATAGTATCCCAAACGTGAGATGAAATATCTATCGAAAAAAAAACAACAGATGTTTTATCTCAAGTGATACACCTATAATATTCATCTGTAGGGTGAATTATCCAGTGCCATATAGAATATATAATAATAAATACCTAAGGATAAAAATAAATCAGAATCAAAAGTGTGTATCGAATTAGCCAATATTTTCAATATACCCATTTCTGATTCACATTTCATCCAACAAATCAATAAGGCGACACAATATTTATGGAAACCCAATAAAAAGGGTTGCGCAAATAATAATTAATGAGAGAGTCCCGCTCGAAGGGCGCGTGAGACTTCTCATGCGACAGATGGCGATGCTGGAAGTACTCGAATGACGATGGCAAAGCCGGCGATTTGTCGCGCCGGTAATGTTTGCGCGGCAATGTGCAAACAGCGCGATTCGCGTCTGCTGCCGGGATTTAAAAAGAAAAACTGACGCGATAAAAGTCTGTCGGGATAAAAAATACCCACCCCCCATTTAGCTCATGTCAACGCCCCGTCATTAGGATCAAAAATTCATAAATTAGTTGGGCGCGTGTCACGCCACTTTGCCAATCTTTTTGCGCTATTCTGCTATCACTACATAAATTTTATTTATTTATTTATAAGGCACAAGGGCCTTTTAAAATTGAATATAAAAACAATAATGAACAGCGCGTTTATATACAGTAATACATTGAGAATTCCAGTTGTGATCATGTCTTTAAGAACAGTGTCCGTCGATGGTTGCTTCTCGTTGGAAGGGACAAAGTAGAATGTGAATTAATTAAAGTCCAGGTGTAATTATTTTATTGTAAAACCTTTATGCTGCAAATTGTTATTGCATGTAATGTATACAAACAAATAATTTTAAAAAATATATAAAAAAATGTTTCGAAAAGTATTTCGGCTCAACACAGACCATGCCTAAAGAGCCGTAATACATATAGTAAAATTAATGTATGTATCTATGAAATAAATAAAATAAATACACAAAAATATTTTATGTATAAATTGTCAAATCAAACACAGATTTATTAAATCTATTGTACGTTGTTGTATTTTATTGTAAAAATACATATAAAAATTAATATTGAGACAATTGTTTCGCCTAGTTATGGCACTTTCAATCGAATGTGAAAATTAAATGGACTGATGGTCCTTAAATAGCTATGCAGTTCTAGGTAATTAAGTAATAGTTAAAACATGTGCCGTAATAATTTACGGGAGACAACAATAATTAATGGGGTATGTAGGTACGTACACTTATATTTATTTTCTGGGAAAGGAAGAATCTATTGAAATGGCAATTGTGAGAGAATTAATGTTTTAAAGCTAAATACAATTATTGGTAATATAATAATAGGTTACAACATTTTGAGTGTGTCCAAATACTTGTTAACAAAATCTGGATTATCTCCAATTACAGGAGTTATTTTCAGGAGTTCATTTCAGTTTTGTCCGCCTCTGTAGTGTAATGGTCAGCACGCTCGGCTACCGTTCTGGAGGTCCCGGGTTCGATTCCCAGGGGGGTCAAATAAATATAAGTGATTTTTTCACTGTAATATTTATTCAATATTACCCTGGACTGGTACCTGAAGCGGAGGGCTGATCGCCTTTCCTTCGTGTGAAAACGATCAAGATAACACTGTGTTCATATGAAGCAGTGCCCTATGCACCATTGGGGTGTGGATAAGGGTTTTATTATTATTATTATTTTCATATTATTTTTTGACATCTCATCAAAGCTGAAGAAGAATATGGATATACGACGTCGTCAGCCCCGTAAATGCCCAGGCTTACATATTCTTCTTCATCTTTGATGAGATGTCAAAAAATAATAAAATAATAGGTTATTTATATTTGCTAAAAAAAACTGTGTTTGATTTAACAATTAGTACATGAATTAAAATGGAGTTCAAAAAATAAACGCCAAATCAATAAATAATACAAATCTGTTGTATCTTGACATCACTTAGAAAGCGAGTTAACTTAATAATTAAGCTAGGATAAGATTTCATCACGCTCTGGCATCGATGTGGCATTAAAAAAGGTCCTTTCAAATGTTTCGTAGACTTTGCTGAGAATCGATACGCCTTGTTAGGGGAAATATCCCGTTCGCATGGACATCGTACACGTATAAGCGAGGCTTCTATTCCACATTCGCTCGGTGTGTACGGGCTTATTTCCTTAATCTACTTTAAACTTTCTTTATGCCTGACACCTGCCGAGTACTGAACGATCGAGGGTGACTACGCGTTAGATCTAATGGCTAGATCCAGGGCTTATTTTAAATAAAAAGGTCCCGGAACTCACTTATAAACAAATCAAATATCATTTACAATTTATATTTGAAGCACTAACTTTGTGATTTTCCATTTTATAATTAAATATCATTCAAATATTCATTAAATTACCATATTTTATCATATTGAGGAATTATATAAATATATATTGCAATTACGTAAGCAAAAACACTGTTTCGTCACATTGATTTTGAAAAATGTCTGTTTAAAAAAAAAAATTATTACTTATTATTATGTAACATTCACCAATTCTACCCATTATTGACAACCACACTACTCAAATCCTTGGAAGTTCTATATATATGAACCAAATTTTAAACGTTGTTCTTGAATCACTAGAAGTTCACTAGAGACATCTATTGGTGAGATGAAAAGAAGCTTTTTATTGAGCAGAAACTCTTTTATTTGTATGTGAGGTCCGAATCAAGGATTATAATCACACACATGAGAAACGCTTATGAATGAGTATGAATCGGTTAAAAAAGTGTACAAGGAATGTAAAATGAAAGCTAAGCAAGGGGTGAGTGAACGAAAACGTATGTTGAGGAAGGAAGAAGGAGTAAAAATGACAAAAAAAATCCAAGAAAATATATTTTAATTATTATTATTATTTAATAATATGAAAATAACTCCTGTAATTGGAGATAATCCAGATTTTGTGAACAAGTTTGAACAAGTTTATTTAGACACACTCAAAATGTTGTAATATTTTGTAAACCGGAAAAAGAGAATATTTTATAAATAGAAGATAACATGTTTCAGATTTAAAATGAGGATGTCTCCACTAAGGATAGCAGTTGGTAACCCTAATTTTAAGGAACACTAAGCATCAATCTAACACGAGAAGACAGCTTAGACCGCTTACTGGGGAATAAGCCAATAAGCTAATGTCAAGAGTTAAGAAGAATGAGCTGGAAATTAATTCTAAGCTTTTAATTTACCTAAAACAAAATTATTATACTAAATTAAGACCCAACATACGATGAATCGTGACTTAGTTTTCTTTAAACCGAGGTAACATTTAACGTAATGGATTTTTTCTTAAAACAATGAATTGTTTTTGTATTGAAAAATTTAGTTTTTCTTCGTAATGAATACATGGTTTTGAAAACAAAATAGTTATTGAAAGATTTGTATAGAAAGTTAGTTATACGGTGTTTAAAAAAGGTACGGAATGCATCGAAACACGTGTCACAGTAGGTTTCTAGAAATAATGGTATTTACTAAGTAAAATTTTTAATTTAAATGAAAGGTTAGGAGTTGAAAAAATATATAAAAATATAAAAAAACCAAATTACAATAAATATGTTTTTAAATCATGCGTGAAGTGACGACAGGCTCTCAGCGCAGCCGGACGTTTAGTGCATTATATTATTGCGAGTAAGGCTTTAACCAAAAGTTTCACCGTGATATGTTTTGCAGATATTTCTCATAATGGAGCCCTCGTACCAACCCTTATGTATGGAAGTGAAGCACGGATTTTTTAAATCAATTTATTTAAAAATATTTTTAAAACTAATAAATAATAAATGGACATGACATTTTTTAGACATGTATGTTAAACGATGTTTAGCTATCTAACCATCACGCCGCTTCCTCGCAAGGGTAGGCAGAGAGAATAGAAGGCTACACTACTTTGTCTACCTATCTGACGTGTTCTCACTACTTTCAGTCTCTTTCTTTCTATTACTTTCATCCTTCTTTTGCCACTTCCATGTCGCTCACTCCTTTGAACAACGTCAAATATCAAATTTCGTAAATTTTAAGTTTTGCATGTTTTCGGAATGCCCAGATAATGTACTATATCCCAGCAAAAGCGGCATATTTTTAACTTAATATTTACCCGCTACTGGGCAAAAAGTGTTGTTTTTGCATTTTGAAGAAACGGTATTGTTAAATTATTTTTTAAATATACAAATTATTTTTCAAATGGAGAAAAAAACACTCAGGTTTTACCTACAAAGATCTGTTGCGCAGTAAAAAGTTCAATAAGTGGCTTGATATTTGTTTTTAATACATTTTATGATGTTTTATGGTAAACTTTAAAAAGAATCTCCTGAAAAATCAAGTTTTTTGATATATGATGTCGTTGAAAGGAGTGATCGATATATAAGGGTTGGTACGAGGGTTCCATTATGAGAAATATCTATCAAATCAAGATGAAGGTTAGTTCCTCCCGCTGGCAGGGATATGGCAGCTGATAGAAACTACCAGGAGACCAAAGAATCAGCAGAGCACGAAGCTGATCGAGCCGACAGACAAGGTGATATAATTAAACGCCGCAATTCGGCTCGTCTATTGAACTGACTCGCTGAACATACGATTGACACAATTAAACAAGATATTTCCGTGAAACGCCTCTTAATTGAATTCTCCCTTCGAGTTGGAATCATAATTATCATCGTGGGAGTATTCCCGTATCGATAATTACTCGGGGTTGCCTCTCAGTGTGGCATATGTTATTCTTAGTTAATACTAAGCTTAATAGCTTTTAAGAGACGATATTGTGTAGGAATTTATTTATTTATTTTTAAAATGTGCAGTCTAAATTAATTTTATCATACTTTAGCTATTATACTCATTCTTTCTGAGAGCATGAATCAATGGAAATAAAATAAATATTTTTATTTAATTAACGGAGATTTTCTTCAATTAAATTTCACAAAACCATATTCTAATCCAAAAAAATAAGATATTATAAAACCGTCGACAAATGCAAAGGAAGCAATACTTCAGCCATCATAAACCCGTATTTTCTTTCTAAGAGTATGAATTAATGGATATTGTATTTTTTATTTATAAATGAGAGATATTCTTCAATTAAAATCCATATAAGTAACCATATTTTAATCCAGAAATAATAACATCGTCGACAAATGCAAGGAGTGCAATAAGGGTTACCATAACCCATAATTTCTATCCAAAAGTAAGAATTAATGGAAATTGTAAATTTTATTAAATTATGGGAGATTTTCTTTAACTAAATTCCACATAACCATTTTCTAACCTTGAAATAATAAAATCACCAACAAATGAGAGAGCAGTGCATAAAATCAACTGTTTCTAGAACCAAAAAAATTTCACTTCAAATGCTTGAGAGTATCAAGTATCTAAAAAAAATTGTAATCTTCAACAATTAACAAAACGAGGAGGTCTTACAAAAGGTCGGGTAATGTTTCCAGCGAGTCGCGTCGGTTCCGGGAGGAACTTTACTCGACCCAGTCGAGTAGGCAAATCCAATACGAAACGTGAGTGATAATGCGAAAGGTGCCTAATCTGTCGGAAAAGTCACTAGCGGGGGAGAAGCGTAGCGGAAAATTCGAACGCCGAATGCGCAAGGGCACGAGACAATGTCTTTTCATTGCCGACTATTGCCTAAGAAAGGTTACAGACGAAATTTGAGGCGCCTCACATTGTGATCGGCTGATTGCGGAATACCTTTATAGGCGTATGGGGTGCGATGATAGCGGCGATAAAAGTTACCCCATAACATGGCATAGACAATATTGAAAGCTGTCCCACCGCATTGCCAGATCTGATACAGAAGCATCTAGGCTTCCTGACAGACCTTCTCTTGCAAAGCAATATTTTTAACTAAGTTGCGAAATTTATTGAAAGTGTGAAACAAAATTGTATCCCGATTTTACTGTGTATTTTCATTTAAAAGCTTTCAATGTCCCTATCACTACCAACCAAAATAAATACAAGTTTGTAAATCCAACACCAATTTTTCTAGGAGTACCCCGGTGTAGGCAGTGAACGGCATATACAAGTAGAGTTAGTACTTACTGCCTACGATTTTTTTACTAAATAATGTAGAAAATAATAATTAATTTAGATAGTTAACATAGCGCTTTTTTCGTAAAGTACTACCTCGTATTTTTATTTCGTAAATACTACGGAAAAGAAGATAGTGGAAATGATTTAGCAAACAAATGCAGTAAACACAATCGAGTCCCGGTATCAAGTCTTATGTATGGAAGTGAAGCGCGGAGTTGGCAAAAGAAGGATGATAGTAGGCTGAATGCAGTCGAAATGCGATCAAGAGATGCGTCTAAGAAGACGAATGTGCTGCAAAACGATGTATAATGGATGTTCGAAGGGTGAAATAAGGAAATAATGCAAAACCGAGATAAGCATTATCGATCAAACTAAAAAAGGTGTGTTGAGATGGTTTGGACGTGTGGAAAGTAAAGTAAAGTAAGAACAGCAAAACAAATATTTGAGGCGAATATAGTTGAAAATAGGAGCAGAGGAAGACCGAAAAACTTGAAAGATCGCCAGCTAAATTTCAGGTCTTAAGGCATGGAATGCTCAGACTTCTATACCCATTCGTATAAAAACAACATATGCATCGTCTCAGTCAAGCCACCTACAATACATAGATAATATTTTAATTTATGTTTTACTTAGTAAATACCACTATGTCTTTAACTTTATTGTGACACGTGTTTCGAATCATTTTTACACATCGTATTTACCAAGTAAAACTTAAATTAAAAATGGACAGATGTTACCACAAAGCGACTATCGGTTCGATCAATGAGATTATATTTTCCTTTTGAGGATTTTTGGTATAAAGGGACGAACGCCTCATTAAAATGTAAAGTTGACTTTCAATTCGAGAGGATGATGTTCGAAACGGTAAAAAAATTACGCTTTTACTTTTTTTCATCATATTTTATTAAAAAATGAAAATCAAACAGAATGAAATTGATACACCATTCAATTACACAAAAAGGCCCATCTTATACAGAGTGATTCAAAAGTCTCTTGGGCCCAATTCCCCTCGAAGGCTTTTTGTGTGTGTTACAAAATAAACAGAATTTAAAATATGGAGGGCATGTATTTTCCCATAAAAATCTTCGGTTAAAAAATCAGCCGGTAGTATTGGCAATAAACTCTTTCTAAAACAATAAATGTAGTTATGTATATAAAAAGCATTGCTACTTTGTGGTATGGTAATATACACTCCCCTTTTCATTTTTCGTTCATTTTGTGTAATTTCAAACCCTTATCCGCACCCGATGGTGCATAGGGCACTGCATCATTTAAACGCAGTGTTATCTTGATAATAAACACAAGAAGAAAAGGTGATTAGCCCTCCGCTTCAGGTACCAGGCCAGGGTAATATGGAATGAAAAATCACATATATTTATTTGAGCTTCGCCCTGGAAATCAAAACCTGGGACCTCTAGTATGGAAGCCGAGAGTGCTGACCATTACACTATGGAAGAGGACGATTTCACTTTGTGTAAAACCACTTAAAAATACTACTTCATAACTATCGGGGTTTTAGAATAACATTCCATCATCAGGTCAAATGTAGACTCATACGTAGAATTGTGTGTGGCAAATGTAGTAAAAAATCTACATTTAACCTGCAGATAGAATGATTATTTCGAAATCGGTAGTCATGAAGTAGTGTTTTTAAGTGGTATTACACAAAGTGAACGATCAATACAATACGATACATGTAATAGCTCTAAATACACATTAAATGGTTTACTTTATATGTAGGAGGGCATAAATATCGGATTGGCAAAGTATTCATGACGCTGCGAATTTTCGATACACGGAAGTTTTCTGCGAACATTCCTCAGCGTCACGCGGGATATGAAAATTCTTAAAAGAAAATAATACTTATGCAGTAACCATTGAAAGTACTACAATGATACATTTAGGTACTTTACATACAACTTTTGTCGCCTCTATCCCTAAGGGTAGTTCAGACATGTTAAGAAAAAAAAAATTTTTTTGTTCTTTCATAAATCACTGGCGATGAAAAATAAGAAATATTGACAACATTTTAAGTGTGGATTATCTCCAATTATGGGAGTTATTTTTCATATCATTTTTTGGCATTTCAACATAGATGAAGAAGAATATGGAAGTCTGGGCATTTACGGGGCTTACGACCGGCATAGACTGGTAATCAATTTACACACGAGTAAAATTCACCAATTCTACCCATGTATGACAACCACACTACTCAAATTCTTGGAAGTTCTATATATATGATCCAATTTCGAAACATTGTACTTGAATCACGAGAATTTCACTAGAGACATCAATTGGTGAGATGAAAGAAGCTTTTTATCGAGCCGAAAATATTTCATTTGTATGTGAATAATAATCCAGGATTCGGACCTAAAGTTTATACTTTGAGTCCCCCAAGTAATTGAACCCGGGGCCTCTAGCTTGGCACGGTATCGAAATGCGCAAACCACGATACTACGGAGGCGGATAAAAAGGGATAACATTTTTAAGAAAAACAACGATAAAAAATGTTAAAAAATATATAACTACGTAATTTGCGAATGAATTAAGATTCCGTAGAAAGTCACAACATTCATAATAAAAAAGTGGGAATTGTTTACAATAACGGAATGGATAAAAGCTTGAACCACCCCTTGGGACGCGAAAGTATTCGCATATTTCACAGAGGGTTGTCGCTGTCACGCGCCTAGTAGATTAATATGTTTTCAAGTGTTCGTTTCCAGTGTGTACAGAGACCTTCAATGACAGTGAGACTCGTGAATATATTACAACAACTAGTTCCAAAAGTAATCGAGGTAAAAAGGACCAAGAACATAGATTGTCAAAAAAGAGAATTAAATACTTTTTTTTTTAACAAAAATGTTAATAATATTAGTATTTAACCACTCACCGAGATTTTTATGTCTACCGGTTTCGAGACGTACCCGTCTCTTCGTCAGTACAATCACTATTACAGCATGCAAACAATACCACCCTTCACCACCATAGCACCATTTGCATGCTTAAAACTAAACAAAATGTTTGACACATGCGATTTTGGTCGAACCGAAGACCAACATGCACTAAAGTTTTCACCACAGACATGCGTTACGAACCGTGGTTCAACATGCACTAAGTTTAAACGTATTAATCAAAACAGCTTATATACTCGTAGGATGCAAGAATTAGATAAATTGATTTGAGAATAAAAAGATGATTAAACACAATGTACTGGATTTTTTTTAAACAAAAAGATATTTATTTGTGTTTTTATCATTTACACAAATATTTCAATTTCATAGTGTTTCTGTGAGCCTAAGCGGCTCATTATTAGAAATAGGTATCAATTTGTGGTAGAGTGAGTTCGAACCGAGAAACTCTGACTTAAGAGTCCGCGACACTAACCACGGGACCACAACCCGACATAACTTAGAATCAATACAAAATTTTCCTGGCGTAACTGAGTCCCTAAAGCAGCAATGGCTGGTCTGGATACTATTCAAGGGATAAGAAGATTTAATTTTTATTTTGTTTAAATTACCTCCAGGTATTTGGAAAGCGGTGGAGTAGAGATATTACATCAAGCGGTGGAGTAGAGATATTACAGTCAACCCGACACATTTTTAATAATGCTAATGGTTTTATAAAGAAAGGAATGTAAGGCTGAAGAAGGGATAGTTGAAAAGATTAAGAAGAGTTCTTTAAGGTGGTATGGACATGTGGTGCGAACGGATAACGAGAGAATGACTAAGAAACTATATATGCGGCGAATGTGAGCGGAAAACCAGAACGAGGACCGCCGAAAAAGACTTGACACGATCAGATCAATCAGAACGTAAAATCTGGTGGTGTTAAAAGTCTGCGTAATCGGAAGGCATGTATGACTAGATGTATGGAAGTGAAGGAGGCAAGGAGAGTATGTCAGGACAGAAGAACGTGGCGTTACATCTTATCTGCCTACCCCTGCAGAGAAACGGCGTGATGGTAATAATAATAATAAAACCCTTATCCGCACCCCAATGGTGCATAGGGCACTGTGTCATATAAACGCAGTGTTATTTTGATCGTTTACACATGAAGGAAAGGTGATCAGCCCTCCGCTTCAGGTACCAGTCCATGTTAATATTAAATAAATATTACAGTGAAAAAATCACTTATATTTACTTTACCCCCCTTGGGAATCGAACCCGGGACCTCCAGAACGGTAGCCGAGCGTGCTGACCATTACACTACGGAGGCGGACAAATGGTAATAGAATGGCGTGATGGTAATAGAAGTAGTAAATCGCTAACATAATAAAATTCTTTTTAATATATTAAATTTCTAGTTTACGCCAAACGCGTAAACAAATTTAATTTGAGAGTAGACGGCGTCTAATATTTAACGCGAGGCCTGCGCTGGAAGCGTAAATCAAGACACCCATAAAACTTAACCTAATGGTGTGTTACAATAATCAATTGTACGGAAATAGAGCCTAATTTCGAAAGAGTTCACGCAAAAATACTATATTTTTCGATTTTCGCCATATCGTGACACTTCTATGTAGATTTAAGGTAAGATAAAAAAGGTAAGATATAAAGAAACAATTTAATATAGCAATATAATATAACGTAAGTATAAATTAAGTATTATTTTGGAAGTCCGGGCATTTACGGGGCTGACGACCGTCATAGGCTGGTTTAAGTGATCACTTTACACACGTGTTACGTTCACCAATTCTACCCATTATTGACAACCACACTATTCCAATTCCTGGAAGTTCTATATATATGAACCAATTTCGAAACATTGTTCTTGAATCATTAGAACATCACTAGAGACATGTATTGTTGAGATGAAAGTTTCCATATTCTTCTTCATCTTTGATGAGATGTCAAAAGTAATATGAAAATAACTCCTATAATTGGAGATAATGCAGATTAAGTATTTGGACACACTCAAAATGTTGTACATTAAAGTACATGACATAATAAAAAACATATACATAGAAGGGTAAAAAGAATAAACATACCATAATAAGATAAATACAAATAAAGTGTTGAAAATTGTTCACGCAAAGCTATTGTAAGAATATTATATTCACATGTCGTTAAAATTTAGAGACATCAGACAGAGCTGTTTGAAATGAGTGAAGTTAGTGTTGAATATGTCTATATGATTTTTAGCACTGTTAGGAAGAAATTATGTCAATATTATATAAAAAAATATATAAATACGGATTTTGCGTGTCTAAAAAAAGCAATTTAGGTTTCTAGTGTTTGATATCAAATTTACGCCGTGATTCCGTGGCGTTACCAGGAAGCGTCCTAAGTGCTCGCCTAAATAATAAAACAAAGCCTACATTCGCCGATAAAGCTCACCATAACAAAGTAAATACCCGACTATTATTTTTAGGGAGCTTTTACTGAAACATGCGACGCGTTTCTCGGAAAGTGCCAATCTAAAGAATTCGGTGTGAATTCCTATTTTTATAGCGCGTCGAAAAAGTTGACGTTACCTTTGATTACGAAGACTTAGGCTTGGGAACGCTGTGATCTAATTCTAGGAAATACAGACTATATGGCTTCGGTTAACGAAGTGTTCAATTATCAGGCGAGTGTTTCTGCCTAGAATTTTCAGTTGTGAATAACATGAAATTATAGTAACTTTAAACATAAAGAGTAAATCCACTCTAAAGTAGGTACCGTAGGACGGGGCTACTTGAACTTTGATGTGTTACTTGAGCCCAGTAAAAAAAATATATTTAGTTCTGTATTTAGTCTACAATAATGAACGTATCGACATGATTCATTGATTCCCTGACAATTGACACTTATTGTCACTATACGTTCATTATTGTAGACCAAATACAGATATAAATATTTTTATGTACTGGGCTCAAGTCACACAACAAAGTTCAAGTAGCCCCGTTCTACGGTATAGGCTATAAAACATGTAAAGTTGAAACTTAAGTAGGGCCATAATAAGCAGTGTTGCATGAGCCGTAGCTAGAATTTAGGGTAACCTGGACGGAGGCCATAAGCCCTGTAAATACCCAAACATACACATTCTTCTTCATCTTTATTAAGATGTAAAAAAAAGCTTTCTTATCCCATATGAAGATTCGAACACCTATCATACATAGTTTCGCCGCACATTCGTCTGAGAGATCGCATTTCGACTGCATTCAGTCTAATTTCATCCTTCTCTCGCCAACTTCATGCTTCACTTCCACACATTACATGTCGATATATCACGAATATTTAATTTGAGATATAATTTCATGCAGAATTGATAGGCTGGCGTGCTGAAATGATTTCTTTCAGTGAGGCGTGCGTAATGACTGATACTCCAGTCTGGTGAATCGATTAAGGACCAATATGCAATTAATCTCAACCTAGAGATTAATTATCGAAGTGGCGCTACATCACGCTAGAACTTACTGTTACCATGGGGAAACTAAGTGTAATGTTAAATTAAAGTAATTTTTATTATTTTTAAACTAAGTGTGGTATTAAATTAAAGTAATTTTCATTTCATAATACACATGATTACAAATTACAGATTAGAATAATGTGTCTTCATTAAGTTTTCTTGTTCCGACAATATGAAAGATTTACAACTAATAAAATAATATAATTAAAATGTAACTTTGTTTTAAAATCACTATAAATATTTTATTATAACATAATTATAATGTCTACCGGTTTCCAAGCTAATCGCTTTTTTAACAAGACTGATTAATACTAATATTATTAATCAGTCTTGATAAAGAAGCGGTTAGCTTCGAAACCGGTAGACATTAAAATTAAATTATAATAAAATATTTATAGTGATTTTAAAACAAAGTTAAATTTTAATTATAAAATGGAAAATCACAAAGTTAGTGCTTCAAATATAAATCATAAAAATAGAATAATATTCGTTTTACTGTTGTTCACATTCACATGCCTAAACCATCTCATCACACCTTTTAAAATGTTATCGATAATGTTTGTATCAGCCTTGCATTCCTTCATTATATTACTTTTTGTCTTTTGCATTTAACAATATAATACAACTACAAGTACAAAAATATTATATTATATATTAATATGTAATATAATACTTTTTTTGTATTAACAAAAAAAGATCCCACAAAGGCATGGCCTGTGTGTGGGTGTGCATTTTATTTTAGGTTACAATAAAGGGGTACTGGAAAAAATACAATAGATTAACCCAGCAAAATGTTAGGTCGTTAGCTCTGTATGTATATTATTGTGATAAATGTGGATAATGTTTTGTGGTCGAATGAAAAAAAGTAAAACTAAAAGTGAACAGAGTATATTCGTGTTGATATGATACATTATACCCGCAATGATGTATTAATGTATTTAAAAAAAAACATATATTTCGTAGTAAATGACTAAATTGTTATTTTTAACGATGTTTCATACTTAACGAACCGCATACTTATAATAATATCAAATCAAAGCAATATTTTTATGCAAAAATAAGTAGTAATAGTTTATTTATATGTGGTAATACAATGAAATAATGTATAGACAATAATGTTTGAAGAGAACATAACATATTATGTAGGACACATAAACGATACATTTAAACTACATGTGTGTGTGTATTTATATACATATGTGAAATGACGAATATGTATACACTATCTATTGATTTCTTTATAAAGTCTCGGCTATCCTTCGATTTTTGTTCATTCGACGAACTTAATGAGCGATGGATTACAATCTTTTCCTGACACCCTGTATAAGATATTTTAAATATAATTACAAGTCAATATTTAACACCGGCTCATTATTCTTTGTATTTTAATATGTTTTCCTGTGATTTTTCATGGGTACTTGCTAGTTTTAATGTGTTATGTATGATGTGTGATATGTATATTTGAGGGACTATTCAATATGTACGCTAATACAATAATGTTATACTGCAGGCCAATATTTTAAATTTGGCGTAGTTTTTGTATAGTAAAAAATCGACAAAAAAGTATAGTTTTCCCCATGCTTAGTTTAAGCCTGAGAGATAAAATAGGAAATGAAGAAATTAGGAACAGAACCAAAAAAGCGGATATCATGGATCGCGTAGCAAGACTCAAGCCCTCCGCTTCAGATACCAGTCCAGGGTAATATTGAAGAGGTGTGCACATAGTCGTGTGTAATATTAGTTTTCACATATCGCTCACTCCTTTCAACAACGTCATTTATCAAAAATCGTCAATTTTCATCTGTGCATGTTTTCGGAATGCCCAGAAAATGTACTATATCCCAGCAAAAGCGGCATATTTTAAACTTAATATTTACCCGCTACAGGGCAGAAAGTGTTGTTTTTGCATTTTGAAGAAAAGGTATTCTTTAATTATTTTTTTCAATATACTAAATATTTTTTAAATGGAGAAAAAACATTAAGGTTTTACCTAAAAAGATCTGTTGCACAGTAAAAAGTTCAATAAGTGGCTTGATATATATTTTTAATACATTTTATTATATTTTTAAACTTTAAATACGATCTCCTGAAATTTGTTTTTTTTATATATGACGTTGTTGAAAGGAGTGAGCGATATCTGTTCCAAAATTTCCCCATTTATTGCTTTTTTTAACCTCTATTTATTTTATGAACCAAATTAAATCACAATTCGGTTAATAAAATCAATAAAGGCATACTACGCAAAGTTTATGGTTCGTGTGTTAATATTCAGCCCTGCAGGCATTATGCACCCCTGTCCGATATCCTTTGTTCCCACCCCTGTATATAGTGGTGTGCATACTCCACTACAGGCCTCCCTACACTGCAAGGACCTCCAGCGCGAGGTGTCTGGATATCTCCCGTCTGCTGTCTCGCCCCATTCTATGGACTCTTTTATCACTTTCCCTTTTATATTTCTTTTGGGAGAGAACAGGGCGGAAGGAATATCAATTTTCTTACATTTTTTTGCATCTCAAGGTGGATGAAGGAGAATATGAAAGTCTGGGTATTTACAGGGCTTACGTGATCACTATATACACGTGCAAATTTAAAAAATTGTAAATATTCTTTGATTTTATTATTTTCTTATTTTTTATTAAATTCTTTAGCATTTCATAATATAATATAAATACAAAAAATTAAATAACACAAAAAAAGATCCCACAAAGGCATGGCCTGTGTGTGGGTACACATTAAATTTTAGGTCGTAGTAAAGGGCACTGGCAAGAATACAATAGATGTTATAAGAAATAAAATTAGATTAAAAGTATTAATATAAGCTACAAATATTTGATTTTTAAAGAAAACAAAAAATCAAAAAGATGAAAATGAAAAAGTTATCAAATATATACTACTTATATGAGTCATACTTTAAGAAAAAATGAACCGTGTTTGAAAAAATAATTTAAGCACATTGACACGTTCTTTCGTATGTGAGTTCTCGGCATTATCTATGATTGATGCAAGTAACTATTTTAATAGTAACAGGCGTCGTGGCGTAGTCGGGTAGATGCTCGACTGCGAACCTGTCGTTGCGGGTTCGATTCCCGCCAGCTGCAAAATGAATTAAGAAAATATTCATTTTCAATTGGTCTGGGTGTTTGTAATGTATTTTTCACATATACCTTCCCTTTCCTAACCATCCTACCTGCAGACAAGCGTCTGAAATTTAAGCTTTGCGGGTTATTCCTTTAAAAAAGAAAAGAAAAAAAAGAAGTAGCAGATATTAGAGAGAAGACATTTCAAACGCATGGCGAATGTGTGAAAAAACGCATGGCCATATAGAGTAAAACCTAAAAATCGTTCTTTAAATCGGTTTTTGGATTCTATATTTTATACATCAGTGCACAAATTTGGTTGATTGTTGCGCAATTCTATCTCCTGTTTTATTTGACAATTAGAAATAAAATATATTGTATATAAACCGAGAGATAGCAACGGATACTCATTAGGGATACTATAGCCTAAAGACATACATACTTGTGTTGAAATATTATATCTACAAAATAAATGCGAACGCGTTGATTCCAAGAAATTAGATATATTCATATTGACGTTTCTCATAACATTGCATGCGGTGTTTACGATAGAAGCGATTTTAATGATTCATCAAAATGTAAAATAAATTGTGCCAAAGAAGAAAACATCGATAAAGCAGAAAATAACAACAGTGTGAATATCATGTATATTATATCGCTCACTCCTTTCAAGAACGTCATAAATCAAAAATCGTCAATTTTCAGTTGTGCATGTTTTCGGAATGCTCAGAAGATGTACTATATCCCAGCAAAAGCGGCATGTTTTTAACTTAATATTTACCCGCTACAGGGCTAAAAGTATTGTTTTTGCATTTTGAAGAAAAGGTGTTGTTTAATTACTTTTATAAATAAACTAAATATTTTTCAAATGGAAAAAAAAACCTTTAGGTTTTACCTAAAAAGATCTGTTGCGCAGTAAAACGTTCAAATAGTGGCTTGATATTTATTTTTAGTACATTATATAATATTTTTAAACTTTAAAAACATTCTCCTGAAAAATCAAGTTTTTTTTATTTATGACGTTCTTGAAAGGAGTGAGCGATATATCATATACAGAGATAAAAAAGTAAAATCTATATAAATAAAAAAATTAATATAAGTTTATGAATGTGATTTCATAAATGTAATAAGAATGATTTACTTCATATTTTCCTTAATTCCAGTGAATTACCGATATTTTTTTTTCTCCTCTTTTTTATTACCATTACAGTGTAATCATTTCCTTGTTTCACCATTCGAACATCTAGCATACATCGTTTTGCCAAGTTTGTCAACGATAAACCACAGAAGGTCTACACAGACGGAATTATAAAGCTATCCGAAAAATGGCAAAAAGTCACAGATAATAATGGTCAATATATACTTGATTAAAATTGATATTCGAAAAAAAAATGTACCAAAAAAATCCGAAGACTTTTTATATGTTATTATTTTAATTTAAACGTTTGGATAAGGTAAACTATCAAAGTAACAGATGTGGCTCAAAGGCTCAAATAATCGCGGAACAAAAGTGGAACTGGGCAGGTCATGTAGGACGTATGTCTGAGGATAGACCGACGAAAAAGTGCTTGACTGGGGACCTAGAACAGGACGCAGAAGTGTGGGTAGGCCCCAGACAAGATGGTCCGATGACGTTAATAAAGTGGCGGGCTTACACTGGAAGAGAGTCGCGTCCAACAGACAACTGTGGAAGTCCAAGAGGGAGGTTATTGTTCATTAATGGACACAAAAAGAAGGCTGAAGTAAGCAATTTAAAATAAACTTTATAAAATTAAACAACTTTGTTTTAACCACTTTTTTATTATTAGTACACTAACCTACCGGTTTCGACAAGAACCTTGTCATCATCAGGGTTTATTAAATTCTAAAACATTAAAAACAGTAAAATACTCATAATTAATTACATTCCATTACCAAAAACTTAAATGTTTTTGATGATTTAGAATTTAATAAACCCTGATGATGACAAGGTTCTTGTCGAAACCAGTAGGCTAAAGTATACTAATAATAAAAAAGTGGTTAAAACAAAGTTGTTTAATTTTATAAAGTTTATGAAATGTGTTACAAAGTATGTGCGAAAAACATTAAAGAAATTTAAAATACTTATTTTCAGATTCATTTCGTGCGTCCTTTTTCACGTTATATTTTGATAATATTACCAATTTGCAAACCATTAATAATTTGACCCTTTACGTTGTCGACCATGAATGTCAAGGAGTTATGTCGCTCACTCCTTTCAAGAACGTCATAAATCAAAAATCGTCAATTTTCAGTTGTGCGTGTTTTCGGAATGCTCAGAAAATGTACTTTATCCCAGCAAAAGAGGCATATTTTTAATTTAATATTTACCAGCTACAGGGCAGAAAGTGTTGTTTTTGCATTTTGAAGAAAAGGTATTGTTTAATTATTTTTTTAAATATATTGAATATTTTTCAAATGGAGAAAAAACCTTCAGGTTTTAACTAAAAAGATCTGTTGCACAGTAAAAAGTTCAATAAGTGGCTTGGTGTTTATTTTTAATACATTGTGTTATATTTTTAAACATTAAAAACGTTCTCCTGAAAAATCAAGTTTTTTGATTTATGACGTTCTTGAAAGGAGTGAGCGATGTGTGCGCGGGATTGAATGGGAACGGTTGAGTCGCGCCCGTGAAAGGGTTGACGGACAGCCCCAGGTTCGAATTATGCGTTGTTATTTTTTCCACGGGCCAGCGGGTCGAGGCATCGCCAACGCGATATAAAAGGGGTCGGCCCTTGAATATATTACCCCAAATAAACCCCCATTCGTTGTTGTTATTTTAATAATAAAACGTTTCGCGCGTTTCGGGCGGGAAAGTTAAACAAAACGGTTTTTTGTGTGCCACCCTGCCCCGATGGATTCTAAAGCCGCAGTACTACATTACTGCGTTATCCAATAAACTTACTTTGTTCGGTTATCTGTTGTGTCTTTTAAAGATTAAATAAAGAGTTACAACATTTTGAGTTTCTCCAAATACTTGTATGTATATATGTGTGTATGTATGTGTATATATATATATATATATATATATATATATATATATATATATATATATATATATATATATATATATATATATATATATATATATATATATATATATATATAATTGTATGTATGTGTATGTATGTATGTATATAACCTAACCCTTATCCGCACTCCAATGGTGCATAGGACACTGCATCACAGAGGGTAATATTGAATAAATATTACAGTGAAAAAATCACTTATATTTATTTGAACCCCCCTGGGAATCGAACCCGGGACCTCCAGAACGGTAGCCGAGCGTGCTGACCATTACACTACGGAGGTGGACATGTATGTATACTTATACCACTCTCATTTATTCCTGTCCTTTGATTGTTTGCAATGACATAGTGGTATGGCGTTCTATTCTCTCTGCCTATTCCTGCGGGGAAGCAGCGTGATGGTTATTATGTAATTTTTTTTTCTAAAATAGATTCCACAAAAAAATATTCAGGTGATATACGGTACAAGAATGAAGAAAGTTCAATTTGCAATTTGAACCGAAGCCATTATTTTTCCAATTAAAAACTGAAAAATTTATCTTAGGGTGAAACGCGATAAAAATGGCAATTTCCGTTTTTCGAGATAAAATATAAACGAGAGAAACAAAACGACGCGATGGACACCATAATCTTAGAGGCTTGGACCATCCCAACGGAAAACTTGTAGGAAATTACCAAAGTTTCCAAATTTTAACGCCAGAAAAAACGTTAACTGTATTTTAATTTTAACGAATAATTTTGAAATGATTTATTTATTTATTTCATAGATACATACATTTTTTTACTATATCCCTCACTCCTTTCAAGAACGTCATAAATAAAAAATCGTCAATTTTCAGATGTGCATGTTTTCGGAATGTCCAGAAAATGTACTATATCCCAGCAAAAGAGGCATATTTTTAACATAATATTTACCCGCTACAGGGCAGAAAATATTGTTTTTACATTTTTAAGAAAAAGTATTGTTTAATTATTTTTTTAAAAATACTTAATATTTTTCAAATCGAGAAAAAACCTTCAGGTTTTACCTTAAAAGATCTGTTGCACAGTAAAAAGTTCAAAAAGTGGCTTGATATTTATTTTCAATACATTGTGTTATATTTTTAAACTTTAAAAACGTTCTCCTGAAAAATCAATTTTTTTATTTATGACGTTCTTGAAAAGAGTGAGCGATATGTGTTACGGCTCTTTAGGCATGGCCTGTGTTGAGCCAAAATGCTTGCATGTTAATACAGTTTTTTATTATTATTAGATTACATACATTACATACAATAGATACAACAACAATTTACAGTATAAAGGTTTTACAATAAAATGGACATTAATTTAATCACTTTCTACCTTGTCCCTTCCAACGAGAAGCAACCATCGACGGACCATGTTCTTAAAGAAATGATCACTACTGGAATTCTTAATGGTTTCGGGTTACAACATAATAGGAGAAAAATCTGGAAGTCTCGGTATTTACAGGGCTTACGGCCTACCATAGGATGGTTAAGTGATAACTTAACGCACGTGTAACATTTACCATTCAACCTTTGGTTGACAACCACAACAAATAAAAAATTTAGAACTCCTACATACTTCTACAATTTATCTCATCACACTGTACACATGAGTTCACTAGAGCCATCTACGTTGGTTTGAGAAAGCTTTTATTTAGCAGAGACTCTTTTAGTTAGATCTATGCTAGATTCTAACGGGATTACTTTTTAAACTAAAGACATTATTTTAAGACAAAAATTTGAGTAGCGTGGTTGTCAATCATGGGCAGAATGATGAATGTTACACGCGTGTAAAATGATCCCTTAACCCGCATATGATAGGTTGTAAGCCCTGTTAATAACCACACTACCAAATTTTCATCTAGGTTGAGATATCAAACGAAATCCTGATTTGTGAACAAGGATTTTGACACGCCCAAAAATGTTATGAATAAAAATTTTCACCTTGCCTCGGCGGAATTTCCCGTACAGCAATAAAAAACAAGGAATCGCAAACAGATAATTCGGTAGTGTAAAGGCAAAGGGGTATATCTGTCTCAGACCAAATTTTACAGGAGAGAAAAAACAAACTTGTGATAGTAAATAACTCATTTGTTTTATGTATTTTTATATGTACTACTACTACTACTACTACTACTACCATCACGCCGTTTCCCCGCAGGGGTAGGCAGAGAGGATGGAACACCACACTCTTCTGTCCTGACATACACTCCTCGCCTCCATCACATCCATACATCTAGTCATACATGCCCTCCCATTACGCAGACTTTTGACACCGTCAGATTTTAGGTTCTGATTGATCTGATCGTGCCAAGTCTTTTTCGGTCGTCCACGTTCTGTTTTCCCTCTCACATTCGCCACATATATTTTCTTAGTCATTCTCTCGTTATCCATTCGCTCCACATGTCCATACCACCGCAAAGAACTCTATGTACATATCTCAATAAAACTAAATAAGTATTCCAACTACAGCTACATCCTTTTTCCAGATTATGGAATACACTATTTTAGACGTTTTGTGGAACAAACTTAGAAAATGAAAAATTTGACAGACATACCCCTTTGCCTTTACACTACCGAATTTTGGAAGCAAACATTATTATCGTTATCACACACGAAGTTAGCCACACTTTTCGGTCATTCGGCCCTCGTGATGAGAAATTAATAACAAAATTAAAACGCCATTCCGGAGAAATGTTGGCCATCCCTGCGTGGCCTTTATTCGAATTCGGAGGATAGTACAGGACCTTTGCGTCACACCACCCCAGTCTAGACGCTGCGACATGTTTGCCCCTTTAAATTGTGACTACCAACTACCTCGTTGCTTGCTAGTTAGCTAAATATTTTTTAATATGAAATTACGAGTAGGAAAATTTCGAGATGGAAAATACGTTCAAGGATTATGTAAAAATTAATTCCAGTTTATCATAAGTATTCGAAAAAAAAAAAAAAAAAAAAAAAAAAAAAAAAAAAATATATATATATATATATATATATATATATATATATATATATATATATATATATATATATATATATATATATATATATATATATATATATATATATATATAAACACATTTTTTTTTTTGTACATTAAAAGCATTGATAAATTTGTGGTGTGGTAATATAACAAACACTCTCCTTATCATGCATCGTACACATTGCGTAATACCACTTTAATCAACACTTATTCGTGACCAGCGGTTTCGGAATAATCATTCCATCATCAGGTCATTGAAATAAAATTATAACGATTTGCCATTTGTAAAAATATTTTTTTTTTTTACAAATGTCAAATCGTAATAATTTTATTTTAATGACCTGATGATGGAATGATTATTATAAAAATTATTCATAAAGAGTATTATTATGTATTTATAAAAGATTATAAAAAGTATTTGAAAAATGATTATATTTCGCTTTTGACATCTCAACATAGATGAAGAAGAATATGGGCATTTTTACAAGGCTAATGGTGAATGTATTCTAGTTGAATGAAAATGAATTCCAGTTTGTAAAAAGTATTTGAAAAATAAATATATTTCATTTTTGACATCTCCACATAAATTAAGAAGAATATGGATATTTACAGGGCTTATGATTAATAAATTCCACTCTTTCACAAATTTTTGAAACTCCTACATATGTCCTTAATCTCATGACACTGTACCTGTGAGTTCACTAAAGCCGTCTGTGTTTGGATGGCAAAAGCTTTTATTTTGCAGATTCCCTTTAATTTTGATGTATCCAAGATCTCGACCAAATTGTTTTACATACTGGGAAACGCCTGAAAATATGATTATCAATTTCGTACAACTTATTTTTAAATTAAAACAATTTCATTAATTGATTCGGCAGTCACTTTGTGGTAAAATCTATCCATTTTTAATTAATGTTTCACTTAGTAAATACTACTATTTCTTAAAATCTACTGTGACACGTGTTTCGATGCATTCCGCATCCAAACACGATGCGGAATGCATTGAAACACGTGTCACAGTAGATTTTAAGAAATAGTGGTATTTACTAAGTAAAACATTAATTTAAAAAAAAAAAAAATAAAACAAGTTCTACATATTTTGACAGCGGTCTTACATGCGGTTCAAACCGTGCGATGGTGAACGCCACAGTCATCTTGCGGCAAAACGCAGACGCAAAACGGAAGTGTAAATGGAGATGACGAAATCCCGACTGTACTTAGATCTGTACTTAGAATCAAGTCCTGAAAACACCTGTTATATCACAACTGAACAGCAGACAAGGATCGCGTTCGTGGGTTGTTCCCGCGTCGCACAAAGGACCGGAAACCGGCCACAATGAAGAAGGTGGTGCCAACCCTTGTCGGTTTAATTAGCAGACAACAATAGGCGACAACAATCGTATGCAAATAAGCCGAAATTTCGGCACGCTCTTCGAGGCGACAAATTCGCCATGTCTACGCGCAAGATGCAAATAATTATGAGCGTGGTATTTTTTCGTGAATACAATTGAATTGAGGCGGACACAATGCGCGCACCTAATGCGAGATATAAATTGCATTCGTTGAATACATAACCGAAAGAGGGAACCATTAATAGTTTTATTTTTATTTTTAATATGTAAAACTGATAAAAAAATAATGGAAATACATATTATCAATAATATATAGCATTTACAGGGATATTTTTATACCTGTAAAAACTTTAACTTGCAACGAAAAATCCATTTGGAAAATATGTTAAGACAATCCTTAGGCCCTGTAATGGTGAAATCATATTATTCTCTAGTAAATCACCGGTACTCGTATCTCATGTGCCAAAAAACCCAAAGCTGACGCAACCTCGTTCGTTATCTAAACGATTTTTTTAAACATGACAAGCGGTGTTGCATAAGCCATTGCTAGATTTCAGTCATTGGATGTAAGGTAAAAAAGAGAAAACAAATGCAAATGAAACAAAACAAAGAATAAAAAAATATACACATTTTGTATTTCATAAGCATTATTAACTTTGTGGTATGGTAATATAACACCGTCCTTATTGTTTATTGTTCCAATTCTGTAATGATTTTTTGTATATATTTTTTGAGTGATATTACACAAACCGAAAGATGAAAAATAGAAGAGAGTATTAAAAATATACTGTTAAAAATGAAATAGGAAAAACAAATTTAAAAAAAAAACGCATTCGTACAGTCAATACTTATCAACGTAGTTTAGCATTCATCCGCAGTGAATTGGCTTTTTGTTTGATTTTCGTCCAGTAAAAAAACAGAATCATTCGCGTTGTATTACGATTGTTCGAGCTTCCCCACAAAATATTACACACAATCAAACAGGGAGCGGTTATATCAACCCGCCAAAGTGTAATTAGCGATAGGAATTTGAATTGTATATGTAATTGTAATTTAAAAGGTGGGGAAACAAGCTCTCGGCTGTTGGTTGACATTTCAATGCGTGTAGCATAATTTCAAATATTACAAAGTTGTAAAAATGAGTTGTAAATGAACGGGGTACGAACCATTAAATATTAATTGGCACTGAATTTTAATTCTGTCAACAAAAATTAAATGAATGAGAGAAATTCATACATTCATTTCGTGATAATAGCTTTGGGTTAGAGTTATTACAGTGCTACAGGGTGGCGCAAAATTAATCACCCTATCGGAAGATGTTATAATTTTTGCAAATGGCGTCGTACGTCAATCATATTTGACGATTGTGAACTAGACAACTCCAGAGAATGATAAAACGGGCACAAATGTGTATCTACACTGGCGGTAGTCACCTAACAGCTGCAGTATACAAACAATTATAGGGTGGCGCAAAATTAATCATCTGATTTTGTTTTTGAATAACTTATTTACGAAATGACAAAAAATTGGTTTTGAGTGATGGAAATCTTCGTTTGATCCTGAACATTTTTTTCTGTTAAGTGGAAAATATGATATCCGTCAAGTGGCTGCTGCGAGTGCACATTTGTGCCCGTTTTATCAATTTGTTGCTGTCTAGTTCACAAATATAAATGACTTTTTTAACAACAACAATTTTTTTTTTCGATACATTACAAAAAAAATTAAAATGGAATAAACTGCCATTTAAGACAAATACAATTTTGAAGCGGTGCAACGAGTTGACAATAATAATAAGCAAAAAGTTAGAAACAATGAAAGTGAAAGATCAGACTAAAAAAATTTGTTTGCGAAATAATTTCCACATTTTTCTTTTCCCCAATCTAATCACGGCGAAGTGCCCCTGACGTATTACTTGTATTTTACGAAAATGGCCCTCTGTAAATAATCCGAAAATTTTCTTATATTTTTTTATCCCTTCTTTTTGTCGTTTTTATATTGTTATGTACATATAATATGGTGAAAGATGATAAGTACAACTCACTGGTATTTTTACTCTGCTTTACTATGTCCGCCTCCGTAGTGTAATGGTCAGCACGCTCGGCTACCGTTCTGGATGTCCTGGGTTCGATTCCCAGGGGGGGGGTAAAATAAATATAAGTGATTTTTTCACTGTAATATTTATTTAATATTACCCTGGACTGGTACCCGAAGCGAAGGGCTGATCACCTTTCCTTCATGTGTAAACGATCAAGATAACACTGCGTTTATATGAAGCAGTGCCCTATGCACCATTTGGTGCGGATAAGGGTTTTTATTTATTATTATTATTATGAATAAGTATTACTAGGTAGCTCTAAGTGAGTGACTGGTTTCTAAGAGAGAGAGAGACAAATCTCGAATTCGCTTGCCATCTATGCGGGTACCAATGTGTCATTAACGTACCCTTATTCATAACATACATCAACTTACGATGTTTGATGATGATGATGATGTTTGATGTAACAAAAACTACATTTTAATATTCCAAAAATGTTATAAACTTGTGAAAAGAAAATATAAATACATAATCTTATGAACAAGGATATTATATTTCAAAACCTAATATGTTAATAGTTTTTAGAGGTCAATTAGGGGCTGCCTTGATAAAACAAGTTTTTGGTGGTTGATCAAGCGTTCATTTTGACATCTGAGATTGTCGTAAAATATTTTTGCTTAAGTACAGGATTACTGAAGTATTTTTTTTTAAGCACGTATTTTTTATATCTTAATAAATACGAAGTTATTGAGATGATAATATGAAAGGGTTGGGATTTAAAGGGCTAATGTCCTGTCCTTGGCTGACTGGACACCTTGTGAGAATAAGAGAAGCGTAGGAAGACCTCAAAAAATATGGTCCTACAACATAGCCGCTGTGGGGGGTAAAAATTGGCTGCGACCAGCAACTGGTCGAAAGAAATGACAGGATACGGAAGAGGCCCATATCCAGAGTACAGAATAATAATAATAATAAATTTGGATAACTTATATAGCGCCATTTTCGTAAAAAAATACCTCAAGGGCGCTTCACTGTGAATGAGTTGGGGAAAATATTAGGGTGGAAATGATTTAGCAAACAAATGTGTTTTTAGTCTTTTTCTAAAGATCATCTCACTCTCACTATTTCTAACCATTGGTGGAAGAGCATTCCACGCCATCGGCCTGCAACAGCAAAGGCACGCTCGCCAAATTTAGTGCGTTGGTTGCGAGCTGGTAAGATCACTTTGCCCATTGCAGATGTTGTACCCGATCGAAGCGTGAGACGTCTATCAACCAATTCATCTGGAATACACAGCTCCTTAAGATACTCTGGAGCCATATTGTGTATTGATTTATACATGAGTAGGCAGAGTTTATACTCGACCCTTTCTGGAAAGCGTAACCAGTGGAGTTTGTGAAGTAGTGGGGTGATGTGACTGAATTTAGAAATTCCAAAAATTAGTCTCGCTGCTGCGTTTAACACTGATTGCAGTCGAGTCATTTTATTGTTTGGTAGACCCGTGTATATACTGTTACAATAATCGACTCTAGATATTACAAACAGAAGGCTGAAGAAGACCTTTTTGACACCGGATTTTATCTGCAGTGTATGTTGCACGATATCCAATTACATTATTATGAAGGTGAGTAATTATTTCGCATTTACGATTGTATTAATGGTGTACTTACCAATGAGAATAACTTGTTGCCTTGTTAAGCGATACCGGCCGGTTCGCACCTGATTGATATCTGAAACCAAAGGGAAAAAAGATTAGAAATTTGATATGTTAGCAGTTAGCACTCATTTCATGTTATAATGTTACACAGTCGGCCGTCTGGGCATGTTATTAGACCGCGCTTTAATGCGCATACGATAAAACAACAAAACCGACGAAATTCATTAATTTTTATTTATTTAAATAAAAAGTATTCTTAACACATTAACAACCAAAAGCCGACTAGTCGATTTTGGTAGTTAATATAATAAAAATCATAATTATCAAACGATCTGTACAGAAATTATTAATGTATTTGTTAATTGCTTGTATTTTTTGGTATTATTACAAATTTGCTTGGTTTTAAACGTACCTAAGCCTTTCAAAAATTCGATAGTAAATAAAGTGTTAACCACGTTTGATCAATTATATGTGTTTGATCAGATATAAATATATTATTGATCAGACCTTACATATGGTACGTAAAAAAAACTTATTTATTAATTAAATTATTGTTTTGAATTTCATGTACAGAAAAGAAATTAGTACATTGGCGGGCTTATTGCAAAAAAAAAACAATATCTTCCAACCAAGCAAAACCAGACTAGTGATATTGGTCAAAACGTTTGATACCTTATATGGCTGTTTGCAATCAGAGGGTAGGGAAAAACTAAAGAATACGGTTTGATGGACAATTATGATTCTAATGATAGATAGTAATGTCTCAGACGTTTCTGAAAAGTTATTTGATAGTTTCTCAATCCAACATAGATGACTGTTGTCAACTCATATGAACTGTGTCATGAGATTGATTATATATCTAGGAGTTCCAAAAAATTGAGTAGTGTGGTTGTCAATCATGAGTAAAATGGCGAATGTTGCACGTGTGTAACACTGTAAGCCCTATGTAAATACCCAGACTCCCATGTTCTTCTTCATCTATGTTGAGATGTCCATTCCACAGACGAGGTCAAATCAGTAGTGGAGAATTTTTAATCAAATACCAGTAAATTTCGGAAAAAAGGCATTTAAGTCTACCCAATAGATGGAAGATATTGTAGAAAGTGAAAGAGAATATATTTGAGATTTACAAAAAGGTTTGTTTACCTAAGCTTTGAAAAATATATTTTCTTAAAAAAACAGCATTGATTTTAGGATGATAAATGTAATATTAGTTTTTGAGACTATTTGGGATATTTTCTAAAGTAATATTTAAGAAAACGTAACGAAATAACACATTGACAAAAATAAGACGTGATAATTACACTTGATTTATGTCCGTGCTTAAGCTAAATGATGCACAAACAATGCACCTCGGCAGGATGTCGTAAAAAATCTAAATATATGAATCGTAAGGTCATGTGACTCATAACATACTGAATAAATATTACACTTGAGTAAACGAAGTTTGCACCTACACCACATCACCTATGATATATCTTTATATGAGGAGCACTGACACATCGCTCACTCCTTTCAAGAACGTCATAAATCAAAAATCGTCAATTTTCAGGTGTGCATGTTTTCGGAGTGCCCAGAAAATGTACTATATCCCAGCAAAAGCAGCATATTTTTAACTTAATATTTACCCGCTACAGGGCAGAAAGTGTTGTTTTTGCATTTTGAAGAAAGGGTACTGTTTAATTATTTTTTGAAATATACTAAATATTTTTCAAATGGAGAACAAACCTTCAGGTTTTACCTAAAAAGATCTGTTGTACAGTAAAAAGTTTAATAAGTGGCTTGATATTTATTTTTAAAACATTGTATTATATTTTTAAACTTTAAAAACGTTCTCCTGATAAATCAAGTTTTTTGATTTATGACGTTCTTGAAAGGAGTGAGCGACATGTGACAACAATATATATATATATATATATATATATATATATATATATATATATATATATATATATATTGGGTTGATGCAAAAGTAATGACCGTTTTTTATGACCCCACGTAATTTTTTTTTTTTTCAAAAATCATGAATAGTATCTTCTTTTTTTATGATTCCATTGTATAAAGGATGCTTTCCCTCTACTTTCTATTCAGTTTTGGCCTGGCCAGAGTACAGTAATAACCCCTTGTATTTTTTCAAACTGTCGTTCGATAAAGTGCATTTACGTCATTGTTTACTTTATGAGTTCCGTAAAGACAGTACAGCGAGTGTGGCAACCAAAAACATTTGTGAAGTGTATGGAACAGATGTCATCAAAGTTCGACAGGTACGAAGATAGTTTGCAAAATTCCGATCTGGAGATTTTTCACTCATTGATAAACCACGTACCGGGCGGCCATTGAAGTCTGATGACGACGAATTAAAAGTCATAATTGACACCAATCCACGTCTAACCATCAGGGAGATTATGTCAATGATGGGAGTTAACCAAACAATCGCATTAAGACATTTGAAGCGTATGGAAATGGTTTCGCGGTACGACGTTTGGATACCTCATCAATTGTCGGCTGCCAATTTATTGGATCGTGTTTTAACGCGCGTTGCTTTGAGTGCGAGACAAAAACATGAACCTTTTTTGCATCGTTTGGTGACGGGAGATGAAAAATGGGTCGTGTACAACAACGTGACAAGAAAAAGACATTGGACTATACCTGGACAAGCCCCATTAACAACTTCGAAGGCCGAAACCCATAAAAAAGTTATACTTTGTGTTTGGTGGAATAATAAGGGTATTGTGTATTTTGAACTCTTGGAACACGATAAGACAAGTACAGCAGAACGATATTGTCAGCAATTATCCAAATTGAACATGGTCCTTCAAAAGGATAGACCAGAATTGGTAAACAGAAAAGGGGCAGTGTTTCATCACGACAACGCGCGACCACATGTGGCTATGATGACCCAACACAAGCTAAATGAGTTAAATTGGGATTTTATCAAGCATCCACTGTATTCTCCAGATCTTGCTCTTTCTGATATTTATTTATTCCGATCACTGCAAAAAAATTTAAACGATGAAAAAAAATATTCAATAGGGCAGGTAAAAACATCCCTTACTTCATTTTTCGCATTAAAATCCACGGAATTTTATACTACTGGTATTAATAAGTTGATAGAAAGATGGGAGAAGGTTATAAGAACTGATGGAAATTATATAATTTATTAAATAACTAATACACAAGAAAAAAAAATTTAAAAAAAAATATATGTAAAAAACGGTCAAAACTTTTGCATCAACCCAATATATATATATATATATATATATATATATATATATATATACACATATATATATATACATATATATATATATATATATATATATATATATATATATATATATATATATATATATATATATATATATATATATATATATGTATATATATACATATATATATATATATATATATATATATATATATATATATATATATATATATATATATATATATATATATATATATATATATATATATATATATATATATATATATATATATATATATATATATATATATATATATATATACATATATATATACATATATATATATATATATATATATAAATATACATATATATATATATATATATATATATATATATATATATATATATATATATATATATATATATATATATATATATATATATATATATATATATATATATATATATATATATATATATATATATATATATATATATATATATATATATATATATATATATATATATATATATATATATATATATATATATATATATATATATATATATATATATATATATATATATATATATATATATATATATATATATATATATATATATATATATATATATATATATATATATATATATATATATATATATATATATATATATATATATATATATATATATATATATGAATATCTGAATAAATAACATTATGCGCGAAAGGAAATTACATTACATAAGTTATGCTAGCGTCGAATTTCAGCTATAGAATGGTATCCGTAATACTAATGCTATCTGCAAAGCATGTCCCTGTTCAGAACCCTAGTCACGAGTCGAATGAGCCAGGTGTTGGCGCCTGGACTCGAACCCGGAGACGGACGTAAGATTGCCAAGTAAGCAAGCCACATAATATTATATGTTTATTTAAACATAAAATAAAAAAAGTGTTATGGTGAGCGCGTATAGCTACCGTGCTGGAGGTCCCGGGTCCGATTCCCAGGGGGGTCGAAAATCAGCCACAGCCAGGACAAAACGGACAAAAACAGGTTTCTGTTTATTCGTACGCAAAACGTGAAAAAAAAAGTTTTTATTTACTAAAAATTTAATATTTTTTTGCATTTCAAAACACGGGTTAATTTTAGAAGGTGTTCTAACAGTAACCCATGTTTTTATCGTCTTTTCATTAACCGTTACAAATATGTGTCGAGTATTCTGGGGCTATTTTAAATGATGTTACATGCGGTCGCCTTGTTATTGAAAACCTTGAAACGCCTTTTCACCAGTTTTTATTTTCACGATTTTTCTAGACGACTTATTTTATTGAACTAACGTTTTTTTACTTGAGTATTAAATTTTCTTCCAAGTGAACGAAAAAAATTGGAAAAAGTTTATTTATAATTGTTATACGAGTAGCACCAAAATCACATTTTTTCTGACAATTTAGTTCACCCAGAAGTAAATATATAATTAATAAATTCAATAATTTTGTTTTCTGCTACTGTCAAAATCATTTGCATTCCGGCGTCGGAATGTATAGCGGTGACTACCCCTTGACTCTAAGCTATATCATTCATTCTCTCTCATGTAACGAAATGTGCCTAGTAAACGTAACGCGTCCTTCAAATTTCGCTCTCAATTCCCGTCCAAATATCGAATGACCGCCTAAGAAGTTTCAGTTCAAAATTATCACGATTTTTTTTCTTCTGCAAATTTTCAATTGCGCGTCCAAAATGAGAACGTGCATGTAAATAAAAATTAATGGCGGGAAATGAACCGGCAATAATAGCCGCAGGAACCATTATGCAGAAATCTCAGTCACATAATATAAGCACGAGCACATCTTGAAACATGCTGCGGTATGATTTGAATATGGAATGCCGCGCTACGTGTCCGGCAGAATAGATGAAATAATGCGTCTGGTGGCTGTGTGCGAAATTAGGAGTTACTGCCACCTTGCTTTCTAAAATGGTTAAAAAAAACATATCTTCCCCTTGTGGTGCATAGGTGCGAGGAATGTGGGTATGTAGCTAACATAGTGGTGAGAACAATATCCCGCAACCGTGTGAATACCCAACGTAATCTGGCAAGCGTCATTTTAGAATAGTCTCTCTTAAAGCAGTCACTCACCTAGACCTCCTGAAAAAATCAAGGAATTGGTATTTTTTTTTGTTATTTTAATTTTAAAGAGAAATATTTACGTTTTTATCATTTATAAAAATACTTCAACTTCATACAATTTCTGTGAGCCAAAGCGGCTTATTATAAGAAATAGGTATCAAGTTGTGGTAGAGTGCGTTCGAACCGAAAAACTCTGACTCAAGAGTCCGTGACACTAACCACGGGACCACAACCCGACATTTTTACTATTCATCTTCAACAAACCTGAACCCACAAAAATAGGGAAGATTAATGAATTGATCTACTGCTATACGAATTGATCGAAAATTACAGAAAATGTCGAATGATACAATACTAAAAGTAAGGGTTGTGGTCCTATGTTATAGCGTCGCTAAGTGAGTGGCCTTATTTCTAACTTACTTTTATGGAAATCTGGGTATTTACAAGGTTAATGACCTGTCATAGTCTGGTTAAGTGATCACTTTACATACGTGCAACATTCACCATTCTACCCATGATAAACAACCGCACTACTATTTTTTTTTATCTCCAACATATATCATTAATCTCATGACACAGAGTACACGAGATGAGTACTCTGTGTCATGAGATTAATGATAAGATGATAAGAGCCATCTATGTTGGATAGAGAAAGCTTTTATTGAGTAGAGACCCTATATTTGGATGTATGCAAAAATGCAACGTGACTATTGAAAAACACTACCAATTTGAATATTGTTTTCAAACAAGAATTTAAAATATATATATAATATCGAATTTATATTACAAAATAACAACTTAAAATAAAAATAGCAACATAAGTCGGGTGAAGTCGGTAACGACGAAACCCGGTTACTAGTCGAATAAAAGAAATGCGGAAAAAATATAAAGTTGTTTTTTTTTAATTACATAAAATGCAGTTCTACCAAGAAATGTCAGTATAAAACTCAAATTTCATAAAATAGATTCCCGCAAAGATAAATGTATCCGCCCAAAAAACTGAAATGAAATTTCTGAGACCGAAGGGAATAGAAAACGTGTACAGAGTACAAACATATTGATCATATAAGGAGAATACTTTCAAGATGAAAGGGAATGAGAAAATAAAATCCCTATAATACACACACACACGCAGCGTCTGTTAGACGGTCGCGGTCGGTACCAATGGATCCTTGTGTATTATTTCTAGAACATCCTTCCGCATGAGACGCCTTGTGGCAGTCTTAAATCAAATCACGCGTGATATGGCATATAAACAAGCTACTAACATTTTTGCAAAGTTCAAATAAACGTCGGAATCTAATCACGATTATAGTACGTACACAGCGCATTGCCCATCAAAATATCAAAGGCGAGCGAATAATGTCCGTTTTATATTGTGGTAACGATGCTTCAATAAAAACGTAACAAAAAGTCTGTCGGTATAAAAAAAACCCGGTATAGTAAACCCTATAAAAATCCATACATCCATATTCTTCTTCATCTATGCTGAGATGTCAATATAAATAACTCCTAAGTCAACAAGATTTGTTTACTTAGGAGTTATAAGTGGTAAGTTTATTAAAAATAAATTATGTTATTTTTGACATCTCATCAAAGATGAAGAAGAATATGGAAGTCTGGGCATTTACGGGGCTGACGACCGTCATAGGCTGGTTTAAGTGATCACTCTACATACGTGTAACGTTCAGCAATTCTACCCATTATTGACAACCACACTATTCAAATTATTGGAAGTTCTATATATATTTTTCTATTTTTCTTCTACATCTTTGATGAGATGTCAAAAATAATATGAAAATAACTCCTATAATTGGAGATAATTCAGATTTTGTGAACAAGTATTTGGACACACTCAAAATGTAAATATTTTATGTTTTCAGGCGTCTACTGTGTAAAATAATTCGGCTTAATAATGCTTAATGAAGTAGAAGATTGAGAATGTTTGACAGATTTTGTTGCTGAAATTGATTCATCTATAAAGAAACAGCTTCAGAAACTAACTGTTTTCGTAAGAGTTTTTTTAAGACAATCTAAAATGATTAATTGTATGCAGTTTAACAAGTCCGCCTCCGTAGTGTAATGGTCAGCATGCTCGCCTACCGTTCTGGAGGTCCCGGGTTCGATTCCCAAGGGGGTTTAATAAATTTAAGTGATTTTTTCACTCTAATATTTATTAAATATTACACTGGACTGGTACCTGAAGTGGAGGGCTGATCACCTTTCCTTCATGTGTAATCGATCGAGATAACACTGCGTTTATATGAAGCAGTGCCCTATGCACCATTGGGGTGCAATAAGGGATTTATTATTATTATTATTATTATTAACAAGTCTGTCGCGAGAGAATTTTATAGTCAAAATTTGAAGCGAACCTATTTTATGGTATGTACTGCAATTTTAGAAGAAAAATGCGTTGCCGGCATTTTCAGTTACTATGTATCTGCAAAGTATAGAATCCTCCAAATGAAATGTTACATTATTATCATCACTGCTACGTATTTGCTACAATTTTTTCTTAATTCTTTAAGATTGGAGTTGCATTTATTATTTACCTTGCTAATTACGTACAAGATTTTTGTATCTCTAGCTAACTTTAATCTGTGTTGGGAACAGGAGGGATAATCTAGTGAGGACAATCGGAAACATCTCAGCATTTCGCAAGTAGTTAGAAATAGTGAGAGTGAGATGATCATTAGAGAAAAAAACCAATTTGTTTACTAAACCATTTCCACTATCTCCTTTTCCCCATTACAATCACAGTAAAGCGCCCTTGAGATAGTATACGAAAATGGCGCTATATAAATTATCCAAAATTTATTATCATTATTATTTGCTCATTGCAGGGAAGAAACTACGTCAAACTCCTCAGAAGAATTTCATTAATTGTTTCGTTACTTTGTGGTAGCATCTATCTATTTTTAATTAAAGTTTTAATTTGTAAATACCACCATCTATATCTTATCTATTGTGAAACGATTTTGATGCATTCCGTATCATGTTCAATGTATGTTCATTCAACCGTATAATGTTTGTTATAAAGCAAATTAAAAAATCTCAGAAGCTGGACTGACCCACTAGAAGAGGGTTCGGCATTTGTGTCCTGCTACTGTTTAGTATACGAGCAGCACACCTTATGACCTTAATTTCATGCAAATCGCGATTACGCTAACGATGCAGTAATAAAGTATCCTTTCAAGAACAAAAAGAAAAGGGAAATGCTATATACAACGTGCATATTGTGAATCAGTGGTCGGCAACCATTAGAGCGACTGGGTAAAAAAATTAAAATTTGAAAATTTCATTCGATAAGTATTTTAATTGAAAATTTTCCAAGAAAAATATTATTTTCATAAAATAAAAATATTTTATATATACATGTACAAGTATGTGTAAATACAAATTTATTTAATAAAACAAACACGTATAATTTTTTTATTAGTGGCTACCTTGGTTTTGGATATTCTTAAAAGGTTTTCTGATATTTGTCAGATATGTGGTTGACTTGAGTCGAGCACAGAAATCGATATTTGCTAAATAAATCATTGAAAAAAATCAACATTTTCTTGGTGGGTAATTCAAAATGTCATAGTGGGTAATTCAATTACCCGCAGGTAGTAGGTTGCCGATCACTGCTGTAGATGCACGTCGCTGTGTGTGTGAGTATGTGCGTGCGTGTGCGCAAGTGTGCACAGGCGCATGAGTCGAGAACAGCATTATTCGCACACGGCGCGTTCTGCTATTCCAGTCTCGTGGCGGGCATTAACATGCGCCAGGTCAGTTGTCTCAGACGCATGCCATTACGGGGAGGAAGCGCGGGAAATTAAAAAAAAGTCACACGAGATATCCTATAAGGCTTGTTCAAACCGAGACTAATCGCAGTTTGGTCACACGCCCATACTGAGATAAGCATTTGTAATACAAGCATGTAACGCTTCAAAGAAAATCTGTATGTACACATCTCAGAAGTTCTTCCACACTTCCATATTCTTCTTCATCTCGGCTGTCCAAACTCAAAACACAGTAAGGGACATTTTTTTGTAGTACGTTTTTTTGCATTTTTGGACTAAGAAGATTCTACTTCCAAAAATGCAAAAAAAAACGTACTACAAAAAATGTCCCTTACTGTGTTTTAAATTTGGACAGCCGATCTGTGTTAAGATGTCAAAATGAAAAAAAAATCCTGTTGTAAATAAGTGGAGAAACCCAGATTTCTGAACAAGGATTTGTACATATCCAAAAATGTTGTGTGTGTATATACATATATACCACATATGCTCCGCCTCCATAGTAGCGTTAGCGCACTTGGGAACCATGACGGAGGTCCTGGGTTCAATTTTTAGCGGGTTTAAAATAAATATAGATTTATTAATTATTAATTTAACATTACACTTTTTAAAATAAGACTCAAGCTTTGTTTTTAAGAACAAAAAGTACCTAAAATAAAAATGGTTAAAACAATGTTTGCTTTTTCATAAAATCTGTAATTCATATAAAATCTGCAACAAATTATCAGCAAAGAATATTAATAATTCCCCTGGATTGGTACCTGAATCACCAAAATATGAAATTAAACTACTGTTTATACATAGGTGGTAAGTATTGATAACGAGGTAATTAATTTAATTGGCTTTTATCAGTCCGCCTCCGTAGTGTAATGGTCAGCACGCTGGGCTACCGTTCTGGAGGTCCCGGGTTCGATTCCTAGACGGGGTCAAATAAATAAAAGTGTTTTTTCACTCTAATATTTATTCAACATTACCCTGGACTGATACCTGATTCGGAGGGCTGATCACCTCTCCTTCGTGTTAACGATCAAGATAACACCGTGTATATATAATGCAGTGCCCTATGCACCATTGAGGTGCGGATAAGGGTCTGCATTGAAAGTTATCATTGTGCAATCTAACTATTTTTTTTATATTTTTCATACAAACTGTATAATTCCAAAATCAACTTATATTAACGTATGCACAGTGCTTTATATAAAATATAAGCCATAGATATTGAAACCAAACAACCAATACATTATTTTTTGACATCTCATCAAAGATGAAGAAGAATATGGAAGTCTGGGCATTTACGGGGATAATGAGATTTTGAGATAATCCAGATTTTGTGAACAGGTATTTGGACACACTCAAAATGTTGTAACCAATAAATTGTTCTGTTTAGCAATTACATGTAATCCTCATCCTCTCCTCCAACCCTGATCTAGGTAATGGTTATGTAGGGGAATCTTTAACGAGTCACGTCGGGAGGCCGGCCTTATCGGAATACGCAATCTCCTATAGCTTTCCTATTGATAAACAAATTAATACTATCAGATTTAATATCTCTTACATGCTCTCAGAGCCACATCCCGAGGCACTTTTAGAGGACGCTATAACAACACTAGTCGATCTGTTACGTACTTCACAACATTTTTGGGCGTGTCTAAGTCCTTGCTCACAAATCTGGGTTTCTCCACATATGTGGAGTATTGAGTTCATATGTGGTGTATTATACAATAAGAGTTATTTTTCTTAATCTTCAACCCCTTATCCACAACCAACGGTGCATAGGGCACTGAATCAGATTGAATATCTCGTACATGCTCCCAGAGCCACATCCCTAAGCACTTTCATAGGACGCTATTACGATACTAGGCGAGCTGTTACGTACTTCACAACATTTTTGGGCGTGTCTAAGTCCTTGCTCACAAATCTGGGTTTCTCCACGTATGTGGAGTATTGAGTACATATGTGGTGTATTATATAATAAGAGTTATTTTTCTTAATCTTCAACCCCGTATCCACACCCAATGGTGCATAGAGCACTGCATCAGATTTAATATCTCGTACATGCTCCCAGAGCCACATCCCGAGGCACTCTCAAAGGATGCTATAACGACACTATGCGACCTGTTAAGTACTTCAAAACCTTTTTTTTTGCATGTCTTAGACCTTGTTCACAATCTGAGTTTCTCCATATAAGAGCTATTTTCTTCTTCTTCACACCCTTATCAGCACCCAATGGTGCATAAAGCACTGCATCAGATTTAAGATCTCTCCCAGAGACACATCCCGAGGCACTATCAAAGGATACTTTCACGACACTAGGCGAGTTGTTACGTACATCACAACACTTTAAGAATGTGTCAAACTCCTTGTTCAAGTTTAAAAAAAAATTAAAAATAAGTATATTCTTTAAAAAAATTAATATATTTTCTAAACTAAATTGGGCGTGAAGTGACGTCCGGCTCTCAGTGCAGCCGGATGATTGCTGAATTTATTATTGCGAGTGGTTTCTCCACATATATTATTTTTCATCTTCTTCAAACCCTTATCTGCACCCGATGATGCATAGGGCACTGCATCATATAAACGCAGTGTTATCTTGATGAAAGAACGGTGATCAACCCTGCGCTTCAGGTGTCCTTCACTATTTTTATCATACATGATAAAAATAGTGAACGCCATTGGTAACACAAACCAAGCTAGGACACAAAATGCCGAATCCTCTTCTAGTGGAACGAAAGACCTATTGATGACAGTCAACAGTCCGCCTTCTCCTGAGGAGTGCAACGTGGTTTCCTCCCAGCAATGAGCAAATGCTGACAAGTTCCTATTTGGCCCACACTGGATTCTCCCTTATTATCTACCTATTTAGTTCTTCTTCAAACCCTCATCTGCACCCAATGGTGCATAGGGCACTGCATCATATAAACGTATACATAACACATAACACATATGTTATCTTGATCATGACCACATGAAGGAAAGGTGATCAGCCCCCCGCTTCAGGTCCCAGTCCAGGGTAATATTGATTAAATATTAGAGTGAAAAAATCACTTATATTTACCTCCAGTACGGTAGCCGAGCGTGCTGACCATTACACTATTTAGTTAGAAGAAACAAAAATCCACTTAATGATTTATAAACCTCGTACATAATAAGCAAGGTAAATAATAAATGCACTTCCCATCTATAAAAAAGCCCTGCGCTTCAGGTACCAATACGGGGTAATAGTGAATACATATTAGACTAAAAAATCACTTATATTTATTTAACATTTCGACAAACTCGCGGAGTAACGTAATGTGAAACGGATGAGTATTCCATGAGACGCCTTTCCTTACCCGCATTAAAGCACTTCGTTTCCTCAAAAATAAGATACAGAGAAAATTCCCGGAAAAGGGAAGCAAAATCTTCTCGCATTGTAAACAGCGGTGTAAAAATACATATGTATAAAATAAAGTTTTAACGTAATTTCCGTACGTGTTCTGGCGAATGGACCGGGATAAGAATTTGTAAGTTGTATGTATTTTACCGACCCCCTTAGCGTGAAGCGCACAAGAGAATGGAGGAGAATAAAACTATCAGGCTTTTCACACGAGAGTCGTAAAATGGTTTGGAATATAAATGAAAACATCGTAACAATTTATTTTTAAATCTTAAATATAAGACGGTGTAAATAATCTGCAAAAAAAATAAGCAAGGAATGCAAAGCTGAGACAAGCATTGTCGATAAAATTTAGAAAGGTGTGATGAGATGGTTCGGACATGTAAAACGAATGAGTGAGGAAAGGACGGTAAAACAAATTTATGAGGCGAATGTAGTTGGAAAAAGGAGCAGAGGAAGACCGAGAAAAACTTGGCACGATCAAGTGTGCCAAATACTTGAAAGTGGTCAGGTTAGGAGTCGAAACAATCGGCGAGTATGTATGAGGAGATGCATGAACGTGGAAGAGGCGAAGAATGTTTGCGAGGACAAAGTGGTGTGGCGTTCTATTCTCTCTGCCTACCCCTGCGGGGAAGCGGCGTGATGGTTAGTTAGTAAGTTTTTTTTAATAATCTGGTATATCAAAATTCGAGATACATATAAAAATTAGAATAAAAACATTATAACTAATTTACAAACTAAATAAACATCACGCCGCATCCCCACAGGGGTAGGCAGAGAGAATAGAACGCCACACCGATCTGTCGTTGCAAACAAACCTGACCACGCCCAAGTATTTGAAATACTTGATCACGCCAAGTTTGCCTAGGACCTCTTCTGCTCCTATTTATAACTACATTAGCCTCATAAATTTATTTTACTGTTATTTCTTCACACATTCGTTTCGTATGCCCGAAAGAACTCAGAACACATTTTTAGATACCTGCGAGTCGTTTTTATCTGCGACAGGTAAAATGAGGTTGTTTAAATACACCTCCTTTAAAGTGGCAGCGCCATCCGTTGAACGTGACAACAACACATGTAATACTAAACATTGCTTCGCATACAGCGTGCTTCTTGACAGCTTACACTTACATTTTCAATTTTTCGATTGCATTGTTGTTTAAAAGATTTTAAATATTTTCATTGTCTTACAAGCATGTTCTTTTAAGTGAGCAAAGTGTGCTTTCTTTCTTTTCCAATCAACTAGACTGAGCCACACCAACACGTGGCCGGGTACAGCAAATAATAAAAAAGATTGGGCTTATTTTTATAACGCCATTTTACGAAATATCGTCTCAAGGGCTGTTCATATTAGTATGTAATATTAATAGAACAAAATATTACAGGATTCGCCAAATTTATTGCTACAAGAAAACGCGAGTAACGTATTTCTCGGAAAATACGCTCACTGCGGAATATCAATCATCAATGTGTGCGAAACGTAATAAAAAGTGTGGAGGGTAAAGTTAGGCAATTCGACAGCATGTACAGGTACCCCAAGAGGAAAATAAGTAAGTACAGCAAAACCTCGATATGATGGAAATCTATTTAAAGGACTTCGGATATAATGAGTGAAAAATCCGATCAAATGAAAAAAAAATCAAAACGTCTTGTTAACCCTTCACTGCATGACTTTTGTGCATGACTGCATTGTACAAGTGAAGTTATTATTATCCACAAGACGCGTCATTGTGGATAATACCGGAAGTTAGAGAATACCGTAATTTTCAAAAGACTACCATATACACTTACAATATATTCAACTGGCGTTTTGAGATCACGAAAACGTATTATCAATATTTATTTACAGAACGTAGTAAATTTTCAGAATTAATTATCTGGTCTAATTATAAGCTTAAACAATAAAAATGAAAATGATATTTTCTGGCGTTTCTCATGTGTGTGATTGTAATCCAGGATTCGGACCTCACATACTAATATAAGAGTTTCTGCTTAGTAAAGAGCTTCTTTACATCTCACCAATAGATATCTCTAGTGAAATTCTAGTGAATCAAGAACAAGGTTTCTAAATTGGTTCATATATATTGAACTTCCAAGAATTTGAGTAGTATGGTTTTCAATAATGGGTAGAATTGGTGAATGTTACACGTGTGTAAAGTGATCACTTAAACCAGCCTATGACGGTCGTCAGCCCCGCAAATGCCCAGACTTCCATATTCTTCTTCACTTTGATGAGATGTCAAAAAAATAATATGAAAATAACTCCTGTAATTGGAGATAATCCAGATTTTGTGAACAAGTATTAGGACACACTCAAAATGTTGTAACTACCATATACACTTACAATATATTAACGCATCCAACTGATGTTTTGAGATCACGAAAACATATTTACAGATCGTAGTCAATTTTGAGAATCACCGTCTTGTATGAAACGTGAAGGCCCACGAGTGTTATAAAATATTCGCAGGCGTATATACAAAAAAAGAGATTAATATCAAAGATTTTGAAATGATAAAGAAACTTTTTGAATAACACAGCCCGCATTTTGCTTTCCGCGATCTTTCAATGGTTTGTTATTTTTGCCCGCAGACGCGGAAACCGGGGGAAGGGGAGTGGGCGAGGAAAAATGTGGTCGAAACAAACGTTCGGCAATTTATAGAGAAGAAGCGAAACACGCGGCGAGTCAAGCAGGAAATAAATAAAAGGCAAAGCCGCTTCGCCGCGAAAAGCAAAACGATTTATCATAGGCGGAAGCAGAGGAGGATGAAAGGATTGCGGGAAATTATTTTCAGTATTATGAATGGTATGCGAATCAGCACAACATTCGCTAAACGGAACAATTAATTCATATAAAAACGAGCGGATAAAAAGGATATACATCAAAATATATTGGATGAATGTTACTAGAATACACAGTGATGTATTATGGTGGAGACTGACCGGAGCCATTTCGTCTTAACGTAACACGTTACGATGCGAGCATTCAGGCAGTCAATACAGCGAGCCGAGCGCTCAATCCATAGTTTCGAATGCTTGCTGATGCTCGCCGCGAGCGATGTTACTACGAAATGCTCCGGTCAGTCTTCACCTTTAGTAAAATTAAGCTGCTACTACTACTACTACTACCGTCCCGCCGTTTCCCCGCAGGGGTAAGAAGAAAGGATGGAACGCCACACTCTTCTGTCCTGACATACACTCCTCGCCTCCTTCCTAGTCATACACGCCCTCCGATTACGCAGACTTTTGAAACCGCCAGATTTTAGGCTCTGATTGATCTGATCGTGCCAAGTCTTTTTCGACCGTCCTCGTTCTGTTTTTCCGCTCACATTCGCAACACATATTTTCTTAGTCATTCTCTCGGTATCCATTCGCTCCACATGTCCATACCACCTCAAAGAACTCTTCCCAAAGAACTCTTCCTAAAGAACTCTTAAAGAACTTTAAAGAACTCTTCCTAATCTTTTCAATTATTCCTCGTTCAGCCTTACTCATTCTTACATAATAAAATAACAACTATATAGTTATTTTTCCATTTTTTTCTTTTTGACCAGTGACCGGCATTCATCGTTACCGACATCATCAGTCTGCTGACTAAACACAAAGTAAATGCTTAAATATTAATATAATAATAAAACATAATTGAATAAGCTATCTTATGGATCTGCAGTCATCTGGGATCTGCCCTATTGGCTTTGCGATTCCCTTATTTTCGGGGGTTGGGCTGCCGGCTGCCGGGTTGCCGGGCTGCCGGGTTGCCGGGTTGCCGGCTGCCCGGTCTAGCCGCCGGAGCTCCGCCTCCGATTCCAGATAAAGCGTTACGTGGCCGGACGAATTAACGCTAGAAGTCTTGATAACCTCCTTAAATCGCGTTCCTTCCCCACATTAATTAGAAATTTCGCTCTGCGCCCAAATTCTTATCAACGAAATATGTTAATTAAGGATTAGCGAAGAGTTCTCGCGTTTGCGGCGAATCCGGCGTATCCGGTTATTGTACGGAATTTAAATAATTTCACGAAGACCTGGGCTTGAAATCATCCGGAAAATTAAAACATACAAAGCTCCCGTGAAATTATTAAATACACATTTAAAAACTAGCCAAGTAACGAACCATTACGTCGCTTACCCGCAGGGATTGGCAGAGAGAATATAATAGAACGCCACACCACATTCTTTGCAAACAATCTTCGACTCTTTTACATTAAATGTGTCAGGTTGTGATCCCGTGGTTAGTGTCGCGGACTCTCAAGTCAGAGTTTCTCGGTTCGAACCCACTCTACAACAATTTGATACCTATTTCTAATATAATATTGAAGAATTCTTGTAAATAAGGAAAACACGAATATATTTTTTAATAAAAACAAAATGTTATTTAAAAAAACAAAATTGAAAGATTTATTTCGCATCACCCTGAATCTGTTTGTATACTACAGCTGTCGAGTTCATAAATGTCAAATATGACTGACGTACGACGCCATTTGTGAAAATTGTAACATCTTCCGATAGGGTGATTCATTTTGCGCCACCTCGTATAAAGGATGGCCTAAAGCTACGCGTTAAACGCTAACACGGACCCGCAGAAGGTGTTGGCAGACCGGAAAAGTCTAAGGATTTACGATCCATTTCTGGGGCGAGGAAATTGTTCGTTGCATGCGTAGCCAATTCCCGATACACGCACGATCCGGACTTAATGACGGCGCTGGAAAAATCGCGTGGGTCACGTCGCACGGTTAAAAATCAATAGGTAAATAATATAATCCAAAATTGTCCGTCGATGGTTGCTCCTCGTTGGTAGGGACAAGGTGAAAACATACTTAATTAGAGTCCAGGCGTACTTGTGATTACTACTTGTGATTATTTTATTGTACTTGTGTAAACGTACTTGTGATTATTTTATTGTATAACCTTTTTATTGTATTATATCTTGTAATGTATAAAATCTGGTAAATTAAAAAAAAAATTTAAAAAAACCTATATTGTATTAACTTTATCGTAAACCCCATATTGTATTAACATACAAGTATTTCGGCTCTTCACGGGCTATGCCTAAAGAGCTATAATAAATATAATGAATAAAATATATTTTATCACATACGAAAATATATTTTATTATATATTTATAATATACGACACCCGGTTGCTGGTCAAATAAAATTCAGTTGGAAAAAAAAATACATAAGTAGTTGTTATTTTATTCTAAAAAATCCAAACGTAATCCAAACACGGCCACACTGCGAAATAACACCAGATTTAATTCTTCATCGCGGACGTTAATTTCAGCATACGAACCGGCATAAAGAATATGCCGTCTACATTCGAAGCACGGAGTCGACATTAGTACTTTTAATGGGTAGAACCATTAAGCTACAGTCGGCTAACATGGTCATTCGACACATGTGACGTCACCGCAGCAAGATGAAATAATAATAAATTAAGGGAGGTAAGCAAAATTACAATATATAATAATAAAACTAAATTTGGTTACTTTAAAACATTTTGAGCGAGTCCAAATTCTCCGCCTCCGTAGTGTAATTGGTTCGATTCGATGTGGGTTCGATTCCCAGGGGGGTGGTCAAATAAATATAATTGATTTTTTCACTCTAATATTTATTAAATATTACCCTGGACTGGTACCTGAAGCGGAGGATTGATCACCTTTCCCTCATGTGTTAACGATTAAAATTACATTGCGTTTATATGCAGTGCCCTATGCATCATTAGGGTGCGGATAAGGGTCTGAAACCTGAACTGAAACCAAATACTCGCAAAATCTATGTTTTCTCCACTTTCTGTTAAGTTTGGGCATTTACGGGGCTTACGAACGTCATAGGTTGGTTTAAGGGATAATTTCAGACACCCAACATTCACCAATTCTATCCATGATTGACAACCATACTACTCAAATTCTTGGAACTTGTAAATACTCGTATATTGTTCAAATTCGAAACAAAGTGCCTGAATTCACTAGAATTTTACTTGAGACATTTATGGTCAGATGAGAGAAGCTTTTTATCACGCAGAAACTCTTAAATTTGTATGTGAGGTCCGAATCCTGGATCATATTAACAGAGAAATGCTAGAAAAAAAAACCTTTCATTTTTTTTAGCTTTCATTCGACCAGTTAAGTTATTTACAATATTTTTTTTAGAAAATGTTGTAAATTGATCAACGGTTAGTTTATAACATTCGTTATTTCGCTCACTCCTTTCGAGAACGTCATAAATCAAAAATCTTCAATTTTCAGTTGTGCATGTTTTAGGAATGCCCAGAAGATGTACTATATCCCAGCAAAAGATGCATATTTTTAACTTAATATTTACCCGCTACAGGGCAAAAAGTGTTGTTTTTGCATTGTGAAGAAAAGGTGTTGCTTAATTATTTTTTTTTAATTTACATTTTTTTTTCAAATGGAGGAAAAACCTTCAGGTTTTACCTAAAAAGATCTGTAGCACAGTAAAAAGTTCAATAAGTGGCTTGATATTTATTTTTAATACATTGTATTATATTTTAAAACTTTATAAACGTTCTCCTGAAAAATCAAGTTTTTTGATTTATGACGTTCTTGAAAGGAGTGAGCGATATGTACATACGACGACACTCGAATTTAAGCATGTTTGATATTAACAGGACGTTTAAAAAAAATACATTTGACCGTATTTTTCGTCCGTTATATCCGAAGTTATATCTATAGTTGGGCGATTTGTACAATTAGTACGGATTTCCACGAAACAACAAACTTTTCTGGTTAGTAAAAAAACAACAAGTAACAAACATACTCGGTGTACTAAAAAAGGGATTAATCCTTACTTGCTTTAAGGAAAGCTATTACGGCATACGTACATTGTACGCCCAAAGTGTTGTAGCATAAATTGCTTACGTTTACCGTACATAGAAGTTGGTGGTGGAAATTAGTTTTGTGGGCAGTTTACGCAGAGGGAAGTTTTTCTCACATCTCCGCGCAGGGTCAAGGGGCATGTTCACGCTCCATCCCGACCCGTCCGGGAACATGGAACGGGAACATGGAAGGGGAACACGGACGTAACTTGCTGAAGGCAGTAAGTAGCACATAAATTTCCGCCGGGAATGCCGAGCGGCTCTCCGCTTGTACCATATAATATTATAAAAGAAGTTACGCAAAGTTATGTACGTAAATTCGTTCGAATAAGTTGGGGATTGATACGATAGACCCGCCAGCATCCGATGAATATCTTCTTAAGATTTACGAGGGCGTCCTGAACCAGAACGTCGTAAAACAGCACTTTTTGTATTTTTTTTTAGAAGAGAAAGAAATAAATGAAGTTATCTAAAGATTATGCGTTAAATTTGTAGAACTCCATTTTGAATTATTGTATTAATTGTTAAATCAAATAACAGATTTTGTCAGTCTACTAAGTTGTATTTTATTTTTAATCAATGTTTTACTTTGTAAATACCACTATTTAAGTAAAACTAAGTAAAACATTAGTTAAAAATGGACAGGTTTTACCACAAAGTGACTGCCGAATCAATTAATGAAATCATTGAAGCCAGTACGGTTAAAAAAGGCAAAATGTATAGGAAGTTAATAACCAAATATAGAGTTGTGTGCTAAACATTTACTTCAATCAATCGCGTTAGAAATAGTGGTATTTACTAAGTAAAACATTAATTAAAAATGGATAGATTTTACCACAAAGTGACTGCCGAATCAATTAATGAAATTGTATTTTATTGTTAAAAACACATAAAAATTAATATTTTGACAATTGTTTCGCCTAGTCATGGCATTTTGTTTGTAAATGCCTTGTTGTAAATGTTTGTAAACTAGGCGAAACAATTGTCATAATATATACATATTTTTTTAAACAATAAAATACAACTTAGTTAATATGTGTTTGATTTAACAATCAATACATAGAAGGAATGAAGTTATTGAATTTTGAGGTATGGTTATAAATACCGTTTTTTTACATCTAATTAGACATTTTACAAAACACATTAGACGTTTTATTGTATTTTATAAAAATAGTTTGATTTTTTAAAATAACTTAAAATATATTAAAAGTAGTACTCATGATTCAATGTTGTATTGAAAATCATGACTGCAAACATGAGTGCACATCGCGCGCATAGACTATGACAGCGCGCCGCACAGGCTTGCCAACTTTACGACTGAAGCCTTGCTAATCTTAAGAATAAAATATGTGGGCAATACACTGACGGTATAATTTGATTGGTAAGGCGTCTGGCATGAATAAACAAATTATTATGTGACAGCCTGGTATGGCGTTCAATTCTTTCTGCCAACCCCTGCGGAAGCGGCGTGGTGATTGAAAAGTTTTTTTTTAATGTATAAAAATAAATTTTTGTTTGGTTGGTATACTCGTTTTCAGTTAGTGTAGGTGTGCGAGGTATAATATATTGATCAGGTGTGTAGGTACCGAAGAGGTATCTCGCTACTCCACAAAATACCTCGGTAAAATTTATAAACCCCACGTGCCACTGAAGAGAATAGTGCCTCTTGTAGAACAAAGCCTAGAGGCACTATTAAACCGCACACAAGGAGTATCCGTAGCGATGTGTCGTTGAGAATATTATATCAAGAATAGTTTCATAATAACCAGAGAGGTTGGGGAGAGTGATGATGAAACGGTCGCCCATTGAAGTGGACAGTCACTATTATTCTGCAAAAAATGGAGCAAATTAAGAGCATTAAATCATGGTTTTATTTTTAAATAAATTTAAATTAATGGTATGCGCTGTCCTAGCTACCGGTCCTCTTTTTACCCCGCTCCAGAAAAAAATCATTTGATGTGGACACATTAGTTTTTTTAAATCGACATTTTCCATAACAATTTTGCTTCCTATCTCCTTTTCTCCAATTCAATCACATTGAAGCGCCCTTGAGGTACGATTTAAATAATCCAAATAAATTATATTTTTAATCATACTAGAAGTATACTGGCAAACAAACTACTTTCCTCTCAGTGTACGTGTATAAAATGTATTATTCGATAAGGTAAATCCGCCTTCGTAGTGTAGTGGTCAGTGTGTTTGGCTACTTTGCTGGAGATCCTGGGTTTGATTCCCAGGGGGGGGGTCAAAATAAACATTAAAGTGATTTTTCACACTTTCATACAAGATGAAACGTGATTTCCAAATCTGAATTTTTCATATTCCTGTTTGATATAATAACTAATAATTGGTTTCATTCTCTATGCACATAAAAAATAATAATAATAACAATAATAATAATAATGATAATACTGTAATGTGAATTTTATTTTTTTATTTATTTATTTATTTCTGTCCGCCTCCGTAGTGTAATGATCAGCACGCTCGGCTACCGTTCTGGAGGTCCCGGGTTCGATTCCCAGGGGGGGTCAAATAAATATAAGTGATTTTTCCACTCTATTATTTATTCTATATTACCCTGGACTGGTACCTGAAGCGGAGGGCTGATCACCTTTCCTTCGTGTGTTAACGATCAAGATAACACTGCGTTTGTATGATGCAGTGCCCTATGCACCAGTGGGGTGCGGATAAGGGTTTGAATGAAATGAAAAATGAATTTTATTTACTTACTTTCTTAATGTTGATCAATGTTACAATACTTTTTTTAAATCAAAGCTGAAACATCTAAAAAAAAAGGTTGAAAGTACAAAGAATGCTACAGTCGAGCGGAAGACTAAAAAAAACATTCACAAAGTGTGGTAAAATGTATGTAACTTTTTATGAAAGGAGTGTATATATACAGATAATAAACATTTCGCTAACCTGCGTAAGCTTATTAAAAATAAACTGAAAGTGAAACAAGGCGAAGCCATAAGGAACACAAAAAGTCATGTATTTGTTTATTTTATCGGTATGTAGTCGAGAAATCGGTACGCCATATTTCGGACATTGTTAGTATTGCCCACGTTCAGTATTAAACACAAGTGGACCAAGCGACAATAATATAATTTAAAAAGCCGACCTCAGAAAAGATGGGCTGATGACACTGTTCCCGTTGCGGGTAGTAAGTTGACTGAAAAAGCCCATACGAGAGTATGGAAAAAATAGAAGAGGTCTACATCCAGCAGCGGAGAGACGCTGACAAAGATGAAGATATTCAACAAACTTTTGTTGGCAAAAAAATGGAATGGAACGGTTAAAATATTTTTCAATAAGAAATGGCGACAGTGGAGTCTTTACCCATTCTACTGATACATTTATTGAAGTGGACATATTTTGTACATTAAAAGCGTTCTTAACTTTGTGGTATGGTAATGTAACACTCTTCTTATCATTCATCGTTCACTTTGTGTAATACCACTTTTATAAAAACTTATTCGTGACTACCACCATTATTCGTGATCACCAGGTCATTAAAATAAAATTATTACAGTTGCACATTTGTACAAAAAAAATTGAAAGAGACAAAGCGAATTCATTTGTCTTCATTCTCTCTTTCAAAATTATATTTTTGTACAAATGTCAAACCGTGATAATTTTATTATAATGACCTGGTGATGGAATGATTATTCCGAATCCGTTAGTCACGAATAAGTATTTATATAAAAGTGGTATTACACTAAGTGAACGATGAATGATAAGGAGAGTGTTATCTCACTTTTATTTTTAACATTGGCGCTTAGTTTCACTCGGCTCAACACCGACCAATTCAAAGGTACGCGGTATTATTAAACTACGTTTGTATAGATAAGCTTTCAATGCCGAGTCGAAAAAATAAACACTAACGATTTTTTCTAAACACATCTGGAAGACAGCGTTTACGTAATAGACGCATCGATACTTTTATCGTGATTCTTCATTTCTCCGTAATTACTAGTGGAAAGGGAACTCAATTAGATCAGAGTGGCGTTACAATGAACGTAAAATACATGCCAGCAGGATGATTGGTCCGACGAATGCAACGCGAGTTGAAAGTAACGTTTTTATTCAAAAGAAGAAGAAATGCATATATTGCGCTTATTACTATTTGACTGGATAACGAGAGAATGACTAAGAAAATATATGTGGCGAATGTGAGAGGGAAAACAGAACGAGGTCGACCGAAAGTCTTGGCACGGTCAGATCAATCAGAACCTAAAATCTGTCGGTGTCATAGTCTGCGTAATCGGAGGGCATGTATGACTAGATATATGGATGTGAAGGAGGCGAGGAGTGTGTGTCAGGACAGGAGAGTGTGGCGTTCCATCCTTTCTACCTACCCCTGCGGGAAAAACGGCGTGATGGTAGTAGTAGTTATTACTAAACAGCTCCCAAAGCCAGATTGAAATTAGAATCTGGGAGTTTTCATATAATATTAGAATAGTGCAAGTAATGTACATTTTGTTACATCTCTACAAAGATGAGGAAGAATATGTAAGTCTGAGTATTTACAGGGTTTATAAGTGTCCGCCTCCGTAGTGTAATGGTCAGCACGCTCGGCTACCGTTCTGGAGGTCCCGGGTTCAATTCCCCAGGGGGGGTCAAATAAATATAAGTGATTTTTTCACTCTAATATTTATTCGTAATAATCATCGGGTATGTATGAGGAGATGCATAAATGTAGAAGAGGCGAAGAATGTTTGCAAAGACAGAGTGATGTGATGTTCGATTCTCTCTGCCTACCCCTGCAGAGAAGCGGCGTGATGGTTTTAGTTAGTTAGTTTATTATTTATTCCATATTACCCCGGACTGGTACCCGAAGTGAAGGGCTGATCGCCTTTCCTTCATGTGTTAACGATCAAGATAACACCGCGTTTGTATGATGCAGTGCCCTATGCACCATTGGGGTGCGGGTAAGGGTTTAAATTAAATGAATTATAAATATTTTGGTTTCACCTTATGTCGTAGGCTGGTTAAGTAATCACTTTTAGAACTACTAGATATATCATTAATCTCGTGACACATTATACATATCGCTCACTCCTTTCAAGAACGTCATAAATAAAAAATCGTGAATTTTGAGTTGTGCATGTTTTCGGAATGCCCAGAAAATGTTCTATATCCCAGCAAAAGAGGCATATTTTTAACTTAATATTTGCCTGCTACAGGGCAGAAAGTGTTGTTTTTGCATTTTGAAGACTAGGTATTGTTTAATATTTTTTTTAAATAAACTAAATATTTTTCAAATGGAGAAAAAACCTTCAGGTTTTACCTAAAAAGATCTGTTGCACAGTAAAAAGTTCAATAACTGGCTTGATATTTATTTTTAATACATTGTGTTTTATTTTTAAACTTTAAAAACGTTCTCCTGAAAAATCAATTTTTTTGATTCATGGCGTTCTTGAAAGGAGTGGGCGATATGTCCACAACAGCCATCTATGTTGGATTGAGAAAGCTTTTATTTAGCAGAAACCCCTTTTATTTAAAAAAAAAAAAAAAAAAAAATAAATATATATATATATATATATATATATATATATATATATATATATATATATATATATATATATATATATATATATATATATATATATATATATATATATATATATATATATATATATATATATATATATATAAAATAATAATAACGTAAAAATAATAAACAACAAAATAATTGGAGAAAACCCAGATTTATATGAGCACGTAGTAAAATATGTGCATGTGTTAAGAAAAAAGTAATATTTTACGGCTGTAAGGATGGAAAAAGGGAGTAAAAGGAAGGAATATTTTTATACTTGTGATGCGACCTCGGTGATGGGAGATTTAATATTAATTTTCACGGGTACCCTGCGCTATTGATGTAATAAAAATGTGTAATGTTACGTTATGTTATTGTTATTAAATTCCCAAGCGTGGGGGGTTTGGAATTCTAATGAAATATGGAAAAGGAAAACGTGACTTTTCTAATAATGAGCTTCTACGGGACATGTGAATATAGAGGATAATTACAAAGGGTAGAAAAGTAAAAATACAAAGCACATTAAAGCTAGGAAATGCTCATTTTTCAAAAGAACGAACCGCAGTTAGTGCAAATGACTACTAGAAATGTTCAATAATAAACTCGTGAATAAAAATAAACGTATACACGTTAATGCTCTTGAAATGGTATAAGGTTAAAGTAGGAAAAGCAGTCTTCTGAATATTTTAACATATTGAACCTCCCTTTATGGTATATGCGTTACTGTGAAATTCGTGATATCATTGGCCTTTTTAAAAATCATTAATCCTGACTTACTACTGTTTTGATAGAATTTTTTCTTGGTAAAAATATGAACATAACGTGTATACCTTGTTTGGTTGTAATTATATATGTATATCCTATTATTTTATCTGTTTTAGTTACTTACTTTTACTGTATATACGATTGACATATTTAAAAAAATAATAACAGTGTCATATTTATTTTATTTATTGTTTCGGCATTAACTTTGTGGTAAGACATGTTACAATGATTAAAGAAAACACTTCGTTTTTTACCACTTGAGTTTTATTATAGACTACATGTTTCAGAAGTTAAACTTCCATCATTCAGGTCTGTATAATAACTAAAATATAAAATATAAAATTGTTCTATAAATAAGGAGAGGGGAAAGTAAGGGGAAGGGGTTAGTCAAGGAACGGAGTTTGAAAACAAAGGAAAAATGGAAAGCAATGGCGAAGAATTTTGAAACAATATATTATTTAATAAATTATTATTAGAATTCAGGTTTTTTTGTATTTCTAAATTTTCAAGATAATTCATAATTTGGCCTTTATATGGAACAAGGTGTAATAATTTTAATTTATGAGAGTGAAATGAGTGATTAGTATCTATTATATGATTAGATATATTTATAGAATATATTTTAGATGCCTAAGAAATAGATTTTATTTCATATTATATATTCAGCTTCCTTTTTGCCAAGTCCGTGCCGTATTTACATAAATTTCTAATTTAAATTGTGCAAAATTTTGATTTAAATGTATTCTTTTTTGTAAATTTCTTGCTTCAATCATACTTTTAATCCCATTCTTGATTTATACGACCTTACTTTATTTTTCTTATACTAATTACTTATTTTTTAAATTCACGTTTTATTTTGTAAATACTACTATTTCTAAAAATTTATTGTGACACGTATTTCGATGGATTTTGCATCATTTTCAAACAACGTACTTGAAGCTCAGTCTAAATTTTAGAATTTCATGAATTGATTCGGCAGTCACTTTGTGGTAAAATCTATCCATTTTTAATTAATGTTTCACTTAGTAAATACCACTATTTCTTAAAATCTACTGTGACACGTGTTTCGATGCGTTCCGCATCCAAACATGATGCGGAACTACATTTTAGAGTTGTGTCCTTAGGACGTTGAAGGATGAAGAGAGGGTAGGAGCTATTTCTTATTTTTATTTAAAAAAATTAACAGTGGAATATTGATCTCCATTTGAATGTTGGAAAACTAACGTGGGGAAAAAAATATATTATTTCACGGAGAAATCAACCATAAAGAAAAATTTCAGGAGTGTATTTTAAAAAAAATTTGGCATTTTTACCATGTACTTGGTATTTTTCGATACCACTTATAGTAAATCTTGCTCGGGTTAGCGAGATTGAGGGGTGACCTAGCAAAAAAATAAGAATTGTGTCAGACGAGAGAAGAAATATGTGGCGGGTCTATTAACAACAAAATGGGTTCGCTTCGGGAAATTTGATAAACCGTACATTAAACATGAACAATATCTTAAACATTTTGAGTGCGTCCAAACACTGATTATCTCCAATTAGGAGTTATTTTTCTACATTATTTTTTGACATCTCAAAATAGATGAAGAAGAATATGGATGCCTGGGCATTTACAGGGCTCACGACCATCATAGGCGTGGTTGGTTACGTGATCACTTTACACACGTGTAACATTCACCAATTCTACCCATGATTGACAACCACACTACTCCATTTTCCTATGCCCATTCCCAAGCCCTGTAAATGCCCAGACTTCCATATTATTCTTCGTCTATGTTAAGATGTCAAAAATAATGTAATTCATATTCAAAGTCTGCGTAATCGGAGGTCGTGTATGACTAGATGTATGGACGTGAAGGAGGCGAGGAGTGGATGTCAGGACAGAAGAGTGTGGCGTTCCATCCTATTTGCCTACCCCTGCGAGGAAACGTCGTAACTGTAGGAGCAGTATGTTCTATGTCAGTCAGTAAGTGGTACTTACGTATCTAGGCTACCAGAGGTATTACGAAATCGTAACAAGGGCTAGGGATGATAACATTTAATACAGTCGTATAAAACAGGGTGCGCATTTTGTGTTCATACGATTATGTGCACACCTTTTGTCAAAACTGATAAACAGGGTGGATTGTAATGAGACAGGTAGGGAGATTAATATAGAACTGTTCAAGATAAACTACGCAAAGGTATTAAATACCGTTAAAATAACTAAACCTCACGCCGCTTCACAGCAGGGGTAGGCAGAGAGAAAATAACGCCACACAACTCCCTGTCCTTGCACACAATCTTTGCCTCTTCCACATTTATGCACTTCCTCATACACACCCGCTGATTATTACGACTCCCGGGCAGACCACCAAAGATATAGATTGACAGCTAGGAATCGACATCGCAGGAGGCTAATCCCGCTGAAAAACTGGTCATAAGGCCTTTACCAAGAAAAAGAAGAAGAAAAATTATTTCCCTTTGGGATACTTCAAGTTGAAAATTTTATTAAGCCTCAATATACGATAAAAATTGCAACTCAATTTTCTTTAAACCCAGTTAAAAATTGGACGTAATATCATTATTTCCTTAAAATATCGTTTTTCTATTGAAACAACAAGGTATTTTTTCGAAATAAACACAAATGGTTTGGAAAAGAAAAGAGTTGTCAAAAGGTAAGGAGTTAAAAAAATGGTAAAATATTTTTTCAATAAACATATGTATATTTAAAAAAAAGTCTAATTCCAAAATGAATTCTAAAAAAATTTGCGCGCGGAAAGTCGTCCAACCCCTAGCGCGGCCGTTTGCGTTCTGAATTCGAACGTTCTAGATCTCAGCCTTAACGCAAGTTACGACGACCACAGTAAAATACGCCGGACAGAATATAAGTTTGATTCGCAATATTCCCTCGAGAATACTCTCGAGAGCCCGCTTTAACTGGACCTAAATAGGGATGGAGGGTTTGAGTTTAGGACCTACTCGACAGGATTCTGCCCGAGTAGTTCATCTCTATTATTGGACGCGAAACCCAAATAAATCCTGGCCATTCTGTTACCCGATAAATTATTCAGAAATGTTAAATATTCCCAGTAAATAAATCAGAATCTCCATGAAAGTAAAGGACAACTGTTTAGATAATTGATTAGATGAAAACATATTCACAACATTTTGAATGTTTCCCAATACTTGATTACAAACCTGGGTTTTATCCATAGGCAGCTTGTGCACTACACGGAATTTTACCGTCCGGCACTTCAATTAGCGTGATAAAACAATGATTGGCTTGTTCTTTTGTCCATCTTTCTTCGGATCGGTACTCTTGATCGGTGCGTAAACACGTTGACCACTCGGTGCGTAAGCATTTTTCGAAACCGGACTGCCGGACGGTAAGATTCCGTGTAGTGCACAAACGCCCATAGGAGTTTTTTTTCGAATCTTGCATCCCGATTTGACTATGAATTTACATTTAAAAGCTTTCAATGTCCCTGTCGCTGCCAATCTAAATAAATACAAGTTTGTAAAATTACCACCAAGTTTCTAGAATTTATCACTTTACTGCCTACAATGGAGCACCACTATCACTACTTATCACTTTTACTGCCTACAATGGAGCACCCATTGTAGGCAGTAAAAGTGATAAGTAGTTAGTTAGTTTAGTTGATCAGCTAGATCCGATTTCAATAGTGGATATGTATATGAACGTAATACAGATAATTCAACGTTTAGAAAAAAAAATCGACGGAAAGCTGACAAAACAACATACATCAACCACCCTACCTTTGGGTTATTTTCAGGCAATTTTTTTTTATAAACAAGCAAAAAATAACGTTTTTGTCACAAAATATTGTCAGGTTTGAAACCTGCCGAAAATTTGTCAGTGTATCCGGTACGCATTAAATATTTTTGGAACAGATATCTTTTCTCGTGCGCGTAGGTCATACGGGTTAGCGCGGAATGGTGAAGAAAAACCGCGCGTATCATGTACGTTCGTATGTGTAGGGCGGTTAAAACCTCGATAAAACGGACTTATTGAGGGGAGGGGGAGACCGTTAAAGCCGAAAGTCCGTTAAATAAAAACAGTTTTAAAATAAATAAGAAAAACTTTTTAAATATGAAAACTGTATTTGGATATAAATCAACAATACAAAACACAAAAAATTGTCTTCAGACATTCGCTATCGCTGTTTGATATCGACGCGCTGGCTTTCAGTAATCCTGCTTTGAAAACGGAATCAAGTTTCGTTTGCACTTTTGAGATATAATTTGTGATCATCGTGGCTGCTAAAAATTGTTTACATGCGGCGACACTTGAATTAGCCGGATTTTTTTCCCGGTATATCCAAAGTTCTTTAAATGGAAGTTCGTTATATCGAGGTTTTACCGTAATCAGAAAATGAAAAAGACAGAAACATAAATGTCAACATTTGATGCACTTAAAACGGAAACGATATGAAGAAAAATGTCATTCAGATAACTTCATTAGAATCGTTTTAGCATGGGAGCTCATTTTAAAGAAAATAAATTGCATTAAGTACTCCCATTTCGTGCGTCCGTGGAAGCTTTTACCATGCAAATAATATATAACATATAACCGAAAAAAGGTAACGGGCCATAAAGAAGGAAGTACAAAATTTTATCGCCACTTTCTTATTTACGATCGAGCACCTTTTACGTGAGTGAAAAAATATAGTAAAAGCGTAAATTTACGCAAATGGATCTGAAAATATTTCAAGTAGTTTTTACAAAGCCAAGTATTTACTTGGCTTTGTAAAAATGGAATATTGCAGGTTAAATTTGCACAGCTTTGTTTAAAACTTCCCATGATTTTTTTTAAATCAAAAGAGAAAAAATTGCATTCTTATTATATACGCGTTAGAAAGAAAGAAAAACCTAGATTTGTGAAGAGGGATTTCAACATATCCAAAATGTGAGGCGAGTCAAATTGTAAGCTTCTTCAAAAAATAAAAACATGTTCTCAGGTGTTTCCCTGTATGTGAAATAATTCAGTAAGGATCTTGCATACATTTGAATAAATAAATAAATAAAAACTTAATCAAATCAACCATAGATGATCAAATCAACCGCGAACTCACACATGAAAGGACAATTATATGATATATGTAGGAGTTCCAAAAAAATGATACAAAAATCAAGCACTTGTGTTTTACCACATTTTTGAGTCAAAGTAAACACAACTGGTTTCAAGAGCTACAAAAGTTTGTGTTTGCACCTATTGAGGCAAAGATTGCAAAGATAGACTGGTGTGGCGTTCTATTCTCTCAGCCCACCCCTGCTGGAAGCAGCGTGATGGATAGTGAGTAAGTCAGTTACACCAAAAAATACATTTTCACTTGTATACTACAACAATAGAATGCTGTTGAAAGGAAGGATTGAAGTGTACCCGGTCAGAGCACATCGCAGGACTCTCAGATAACGAGAGGGTTAAAAAGGTATTCAAGAGCGTGGATTTTAGGGTCAGATGGAAGAAACTAGAACAAATTTATCAGAGCATAAAAAATACAGACTTAAAAACTGCTAACGACAAGGAAAATTGAAGGACGGCTGAAGTAGCTCGCGATTATGTAAAGGGAACAAAAACTGAACCTTTTGGAACACTACAGTCAGTCACCATAGTATATGTATATAAGGGAATCATACGATATATTTAAGAACAGTACTTTCTACAGTTAATTGTTATTGTATCTATTGTATGTATTATAAAAAATGCAGTAATTAAAAAAAATCTTTATAGTATAAATATGTAAATATTTCGGCTCAACATAGGCTATGCAAATTTTTGAAACTTCTAGATATATTGATGAATGTTGTAAATAAAAAATAATACAATATGACTGTCCAATACTGGACAGAATGGTTATCGTTACACAAGTCGCTCACTCCTTTCAAGAACGTCATAAATCAAAAATCGTCAATTTTCAATTGTGCATGTTTTCAGAATGCCCAGAAAATGTACTATATCCCAGCAAAAGAGGCATATTTTTAACTTAATATTTACCCGCTACAGGGCAGAAAATGTTGTTTTTGCATTTTGAAGAAAATGTAATGTTTAATTATTTTTATAAATAAATTAAATATTTTTCAAATGTAGAAAAAACCTTCAGGTTTTACCTAAAAAGATTTGTTGCACAGTAAAAAGTTCAATAAGTGGCTTGATATTTATTTTTAATACATTGTGTTATATTTTTAAACTTTAAAATCGTTCTCCTGAGAAATCAAGTATTTTGATTTATGACGTTCTTGAAAGGAGTGAGCGAAGTGTATAAAGTGATCAATTAAGCCAGCCAAATACCAAGAATTAGCCCCTGAGAAGCTCATAACTCCATTATCTTTCATATATAAAAAAAAAAATATAGATGTTTCATCTCAAACGCCGAGACACTTATAGTGTAAAAAAATATATAGTCACCCAACAATCTGACAAGGTGAAATATTAGTTTTACGACTGCAGGAAACATTCAACAGTCAGATAGTTTACCGTTTGGGCACGAGTCACAAATGATTACTATCACGACACAGCATAGAGTGGAGAGGGGCGCCCATTGATCGGTGGCAATAGTTCACGCCAGGGACTACAAAGGAGTAATAATATATTACAGGAAACAATTAAAATATTTGCATATTCAAAAGACGATAATTCACGAGCTACTGAATATTCGATTGGGAATATACATAATGATGTACGCCAGAAGCCAAATATGTAATGATAATATTTCAATTCCTAATTGGCGGGTTCAGCGCGATAAATTTCAGGGCCGAGTTTCTCACGTTCAAGGTTTGTAAATTCCTACCCAATTATACCAACCTCCCATTTGGAGGGATTCAAAAATAATTTATAGTATTTATTGATTTGGTGTTTAATTTGTAGAACTCCATTTTAATTTATGTATTAATTTTAAAATAACGAATGAAGAAACCAACCTTGTATCTTCACCACTGCTAAACATATTCAATTAATGTTTTACTTAGTAAATACCACTATTTCTTAAAATCTACTGTGACACGTGTTTCGATGCATTTCGCATCATTTTCAAACACCGTATTGCATTGAAACACGTGTCATTGTAGATTTTAAGAAATAGTGGTATTTACTAAGTAAAACATTAATTAAAAATGGATAGATTCTATCACAAAGTGACTGCCGAATCAATTAATGAAATCATATTTAAATAGACTGTTATTGTACATCATCTCTCTCTATGTAAACACTTGCATGATGCGTTATTGATAACTAATAATTTTTAATTACAATGATATCCACATATATAAATTCTTAAAAATAATATTACCAACAGTTGTTTTTAGTTTTAAAACATCAATTCTCTCACAAATTGCCATATCAATAGATTCTTCCTTTCCCAGAAAACAAATATAAATGTACGTACCTACATCCCCCATTAACTATTGTTGTCTCCCATAAATTATTACTGCACATGTTTTTTTTAAAGAGAAATATTTGTGTTTTTATTATTAATACAAATATTTCAATTTAATACTTTTTCTGTGAGCCTAAGCGGCTCATTATTAGAAAAAGGTATCAAATTGTGGTAGAGTGGATTCGAACCGAGAAACTCTGACTTAAGAGTCCGCGACACTAACCACGGGACCACAACCCGACACATGTGATTTACCCATTTTCTACATCGGATGTGTTTGTGTATTATGTGTTGAAATATATGTAGGTACATGATTTTTTCAAAATAAAGATTAGTGTCCCTTGTTTAAATGACGGATTTTAGTCGCGTGGTAAGTTGTGTAGACTGCCAGTCAGAGTTTCCGGTTTCTATTTTGATGAAGACTAACAATTATAAAACTAAAAATTAAAAATGTTTGTAATATTCTGTAATAATGTCTGTAATAATGTCCCCCTCCGTAGTGTAATGGTCAGCACGCTCGGCTACCGTTCTTGAGGTCTCGGGTTCGAACCGAGAAACTCTGACTTAAGAGTCCACGACACTAACCTATAAAACTTTAAAACTATTCCTTAAGTACCTAGAATTGTATAGCTACGTAAGGACCGTCAGTCCATTTAATCTTCACATTCGTTTGAAAATGCCATAACTAGGCGAAACCATTGTCACAATATTGATTTTTATGTGTTTGATTTAAAAATTGATACATAAAATAATTTATATTGTATGTAACGACTGCCTCATTGTTTCTAGGACGACTATAGCGATAATTTCATCAATTGATTCGGCAATAATTTTTACCCATTTTCATTCATTTAATTTTCACTTGATAAATACTATTATTTATTTAAAAAAAATCTATTGTGACACGTGCTGAGATGCATTCAACATCATTAATGGTGTTTTATAACAATCAAATTACTATCTTAATTATCTAGCCTATATAGCCTATGTATGATGTAGATCAGTGATTCCCAAAGTGGTCTATATCGACCTCCAGGGGTCTATGACAACTTGCAAGGTGTCTATGTTTTAATTTGAATTTAATAAATACATGTATAAAACCTAACATGTATGGTTTTTAATTTTAACTACGCTTCACTACCGTTATAAATAAAAATATTTCAAAGTGAGCAGCACTACGTATACCGGCTGTCAAATATACATTTGAAGTTTTTTTTTAATTACCTAACGTCTAAGTGACTCTAAAATCTAGCTACGGCTTATGCAACACCGCTTATCACGACCCTACTCAGGGTTCAACTTTTTAAGTTTTATAGCCTATGCTTACTCGTGAGCGGATTTACTCGTTATGTTTCAAGTTCCTATAATTTCATGTAATTTATGAGTGAAAATTCTAGACAAAAACACTCGCTCGAGTTAATGAATTTGCTAAAAATCAATATCAGATAAGGCGGGGGGTCTAATCAAAATCGAAAAACATGGCAAGGGGTCTACGAGAACCTTAAGTTCTCGTAGACCCCAGTTCTCAAAGAAAAGTTTGGGAACCTCTGGTGTATATGATAGTTTTCCAAACCTTTTCACGCCTTTTGATTTTGTTTTCCTTAGACCCCCGCCTGCCTAATATTGAATTTTTCTACTTTTAATAACTAAAAGTTTTGACGGCTGCCACAGTGCTTGTATCATGAGTATTAATTATATGCAGTTATATGTTGCCCATCCCTGATCTAGATTATAGATCGATATAATAGAGCGCAACGTTAGTAAATATGACTAATAGTACACACACATAACGAATAAAAATAAATGAGTCGATGTTCCCGGATTGAGCGCCCCTTCTCGATCGAAAGATTGTCACGGGCCATAAATTGGGAGACCAATATAATTTATGTTGTAATATTACAATCGGTGGGTGTGGCACTCAAATCAATGGTTTAATTTAGGGACGGACGTGTGGCGAATCCTGAACAATATCCACACGGTCAAACCGCTCGCCACACGGACATAGTATTAACCTATGTACCCATCTGTAGGCACAAAGTGCAGAGCTTGGTGAATACGGAATGCATTTAGGCCCAAACGTGAGATGCACACGGCATGTACAATACTAATTTATATACATCCGCCTCCGTAGTGTAATGGTCAGCACGCTAAGCTACCATGTTGGAGGTCCCGGGTTGGATTCCCAAGAGGATCAAAATAAATATAAAACATAAAAGTGATTTTTCAGTCTAATATTTATTTAATATGACCCTGGACTGGTACCTGAAGCGGAAGGCTGATCACCTTTCATTCGTGTATTTAACGATCAATATAACACTGCTTCTATACGATGCAGTGCCCTATGCACCATTGGGTGTGGATAAGGGTTAGAAGATACAAAAATATCAACTATGCACCATTTTGAAAAAAAAAAAAAAATTCTCAGGCATAATCCGCAAAGCCTCTATTAGAAGCTTGTCTGCAGGTAGGATAGTAATGATAGGGAAGGTAAATGTGAAACATACATCACAAACACCCAGACCGATTGAAAATAAATCCTTCTTGAATTTATTTCGCAGTTGGCGGGAATCGAACCCGTGACGCCAGTTTCGCAGTCTAGCGTCTAACCAACTACGCATCGTCGCCTGTCACCAATAATGCGAAACAATTGTTAAATGTCAGTTTGTATTTAGACCTGAAGATGGAAGCATACTTTCCGAAACTAGTCGATTCAATAAAATAAAATATAGCTCAAGTGGTAAAAAACAAGTGTTTTTCTTTTATAATTTGTTAAATGAACGCGAAAAAAGTAAATTTTATTAAAGTTTCACAACAATTTTAGTGTGTCCTAATACTTGCTCACAAAAAAACGATTTGTAAACAAGTATTTGGACATACCGATGTCGATTTTGCCGCACATTCGTCTGAGAGATCGCATTCTGACTGCATTTACTGTATTCTACATTCATCCTTCTTTTGCGAACTCCATGCTTCACTTCTACACTTAAGGATTCGTACCAGGATTACCGGTTTAACTTTCGCAGTTAGGTTTTCATTTGCTGTAATATTTTTTGTGTGTGTGTGTGATTTTTTTTACAAAATTTGTATTTATTTAACTTGTTTAAATGTTGTATTCACAGGGTGAGGAATTTAGGAATTTCTTTGATGGATGCTTCAATGGGGAGTATTCAACGAGAGTTTTCTTTGAACTCGACCAATATGAATGAAAATTTACCTTGTCTGATATAAATGTATTATTTGTTTGTTCTCTTTGTTCGCTTTGAACTTAGACAATGATTGTTTGCCGTTTTGGTAAAACACAATGAGAACACTACAACGATTGAGAATATATTATTGTTCATCTATCTGGGATTTCAAACCATAAAACGATGTAATTTGAAAGGCAGAATTAACTAACTAACTAACCATCACGCCGCTTCCCCGCAGGGGTAGGCAGAGAGAATAGAGCGCCACACCACTCTGTCCTTGCAAACATTCTTCGCCTCTTCCACGTTCATGCATCTCCTCATACATACCCGCCGATTGTTACGACTCCTAACCTGACCACTTTCAAGTATTTGGCATACCTGATCGTGCCATGTTTTTCTCGGTCTTCCTCTGCTTCTTTTCCCACTAACATTCGCCTCATAAATTTGTTTTACCGTTCTTTCGTCACTCATTCGTTCCACATGCCCAAACCATCTCAACACACCTTTCTTAATTTTATCGATAATGCTTATCTCAGCTTTGCATTCCTTCCTTATTTCACTATTCGCACATCTATCATACATCGTTTTGTCGCACATTCTTCTGAGAGATCGCATTCCGACTGCATTCAGTCTACTTTCATCCTTCTTTTGCCAACTTCATGTTTCACTTCCATACATTAGAGTTGGAACCAGGACTCCGTTGTGCACTGCCAGTTTAGCTTCCGCTGATAAGTTTTTATTTGCTATAACTGATTTCAGTGCACCGTTCACTTTGTTCCCAGCATTCACTCTCCTTTCTATATCTTTATCAATCTTTCCATCCCTAGAAAACATACTACCCAAATACACGAAATCATCTACCTGTTCCAAAATCTCTCCGTTTACCAATATTTCACATTCAGATCTGCATTCTTCTCTTTCAAAAACCATAATCTTGGATTTGCTAACATTATTCATAATGAAAATATACATATTATTATTAAAATTATTATTAAACCATATCCGCTCTCTAGGTGGAGCATGTAGAGTACACAAAATGTCTCCAGGCTTTTCTGTCGTTTGCCAGCTCCCTTGCATCCTCCCAAGTCAGATCCGCATCTCGAAGTTCTGACGAGAACTGCCGTCGAATTGTCAGCAGTGGTCGTCCTGGGCAGCACGAACTTGATGCCTTGTAAAAGAGGCAAGCTTGATGGCGGCTCTCGGGAGGCATGCGGAGTACATGGCCAAGCCAACTGAATCGCCTTTTCTTGACAGTTGTGACTAAAATTTGCTGCGTCTTACGCCTTATCTCTTCATTCCTCACAAAGTCAAATCACCGCAGGCCTAAAATTCTCCGCAGACACCATATCAAACAGAATTTTACGAACAGATAAATAAAAATATTTTCATGTTTTATAAAATCTAAATAATCGTTAAATCTATAATTTCAAAAAATATCTCAATTTATTTCTCATAATATCTTTACTTTATAAAATTTACATGTTGATGTTAAATTTTTGTCCAATTAAGAACGGGGTCTACTTTAGTCAGGCAATACAATTATTACAAAATATATATACTAAGAAAAGATATATTAAGGGAGCTTACCGATTCCTTTGGAGTGAGCTGGATATTCTATGGGATCTGTAAAGAAAGAAAATAAGTGTTAAAAATGAGTCCACGATCATTAGACTTATGAGTATGATACCTAAAAAAAGAAAATGAATAATAAAAATGTAAAATACATATTTTTTTTAAATGTAAAACATGATTCTATAAAAAAATAAGAAAATGCCCCTCTCCAAGTACCTACAAGTGCTGTCTCTTTTTTGGAGAGACTCAGTGCAACTAAAATTATAAAATTGTGTTAAGAAGAAATGTATAGAAATTGTATTAAATTGCATAAAAATGTAATTTTATTAGAACTGTAATTTTATTACAAAATATAAAAAAATATATAAAATTTGGTGAATTTATTAAGGGTGTCATAAAAATGCAAAACTTACTCGTGTAATTCAAAAAATAAAGTAAATTCACGAAAACAAAGAGCAAGCGATCTTCAAACAAAATTATTCAAAAACGAATTACGAATAGCTACAATAATTTAAAATTCAAGGGGAAAAAGTTATTTTATTACTTTTATCGTTGTTTAAAATATCTTAAATAGCGTGTGTATTTCAAGCAACTAGGATTATACCACGTACCTACACAAGAGACGTTAATTTCCCAAAGATGAAGCGACATGCAAGAATTAAAGCATCTCAAGGATTCCAACACGGTCCTTTTATTCAATGATGTCAAAAATCTTCACCGCAGAAGCATGGCGGTATAGTGCTAAAAGCAGGTTTGATCTTTTCACGGGATCGCGAAATGAAAAAGCCTGAAGAGAGACAAATTAGAAGCATTCGAAGGGAGCCCGTTACGCTTGCAAGCGAATGCAGTCTAATGTGAAATTGGATCGTCACCTAACGAATTCCATGCAGTCGTGAGAGATACTTCAACAAAGTGGAGATTAACTGAATATTTAGTAAAATGTGTGTCAAACTAATATGCTGCAACTGAAAGGATTTCATGCTCAAAGTTTTGAACATCACACTTTATAATACCGTTTACAGCAGTGGTTCTTAACCTGGGTTCGATCGAACCCCAGGGATTCGGTATGTCAGTCTCCCGGGTTCGGCGGAGGTCTCAACGTTTTGGTGTAAACAAATGGTATCCTGTTATTGGTAAGAAAAGTCTGGAGATTTTCATACAACATTTCTTTGCGAAAAATCCTTTTCGAGGATGCTGGATATAAAAAAAAAACGAAGAAAAGGAACAGACTTTGTTGCGAAAATGACATGAGAGTGGCACTTGTCAAGGTAAAGCTGCGCATTTCTGAACTGGACACTGAAAGGCAACAGCAGATGTCACACTGATTTGCAGTAATTTTTTTGTTTTTGTTTTTGTTTTTATGTGAAATTCATGATATAATGGTTTTGTTCGTTATTTTTAATGTTTTTCATTTTGTGCACCTATGTATAAAATCACATATACCTACCTATGTTTTGAATTTGAGAAAATCATATTCAATTTACGGTTTATGAAATTGGTGGGTTTCGATACCTCCAACACGGTTAACCCTTCCCTTACGGTGCTAAAAACTTCCGCGCGCTCCGGTGATATGTATTTTGTACACCATATGAAAATGTGATTTAAAAACGGGGAAAATTGTGAATATTCTTAAATATTGCTTTTATTGACCAAAGTTGAAGTTGAAATGTATCAATTTTGTAATGTTACCTCTGATAAGTACCTAAAAAAGAAAAAAAAATACATCGTAATTATCCGCCACAGCTAGTGTAGCGACACAATCATCCCAGACGACGCGACGTCTTGTGCGCAACTAAAATGAGATCGTCCGAAACATTATGAAGCCGCGGGCGCGTGTACGTAAAGTGCGGCACGCACGTATACTCCGAGAAACGTCCGTGTATTAGTGATTCTATCCCCGATTTATTTTCAAATTGATTTATTTCCGTAGCTGCAAAAGAATAACTTTATACTATAATACTTTTATGTAACACATAATAGTATAACGGATGAATACAAAAATAAATCTGAGCCCGTATCTATTATATTGTACACTGATATGTCCTCCTCCGTAGTGTAATGGTCAGCACGCTCGGCTACCGTTCTGGAGGTCCCGGGTTCGATTCCCAGGGGGGGTCAAATAAATATAAGTGATTTTTCACTCCAATATTTATTCAATATTACCCTGAACTGGTACCTGAAGCGGAAGGCTGATCACCTTTCCTTCGTGTGTTAACGATCAAGATAACACTGTGTTTATGATGCAGTGCCCTATGCACCATTGGGGTGCGGTAAAGGGTTTGAATGAAATGATATTCGCATTTTTAAACTCGAGTTGGAGTAAATACATATCACCGGGGGGGGGGGAAGGTTAAGAACCGCTGGTTGACAGTTTAAGCTGGGACACCAATGAACCTCTGCCTACATTTAAAAATAAAAGAAAGTTTTAAATTCAAAAGGCGAAATTACAAAGCCGGGAATTAACAAACATCACGATTTTATAGGAACATGTACAGTTAGTTATCTATCTGAATAACAAATATTTACCGTTTGACTTGGGTATCTGCTAACGAATCAAGCATTAATAACTTGTGAAAGCACGTAATAGTATTCCCACAAAGAGCTTTGTACACCTACGTTTTCTTTTGTAATTTCAAAGGAATATAATTTGGTGATTCGAGTACAAGCAACGTAACCCGTCACGTATTATTATTAGGCAACAATGTTAGTTAGTTATCGAAGGCAAAAAGGCATTTTACGAATGCGATAATAAAAGGTTTGATAGTGGCAAACATTTTTATGACGTCAACAAGCGGTTGCGAGCCGGGACACTTCGTCTGAATAACAAATTCGATGTAAAATATACACTGAAAAGTGCCGAACAAAAAAAAAACCACAGGATGGCGCAAAATTAATCAGAGTTACAATTTTTGCAAATGGCGTCGTACGTTAATCGTATTTTACATTTCACTCACTCCTGTTAAGAACGTCATAAATCAAAAAACTTAATATTTCAGGAGAACGTTTTTAAACTTTAAAAATATAACACAATGTATTAAAAATAAATATCAAGCCACTTATTGAACTTTTTAGGTAAAACAACAGATCTTTTGAGGTAAAACCTGAAGGTTTTTTCTCCATTTGAAAAATATTTAATATATTTAAAAAAATAATTAAACAATACCTTTTCTTCGAAATGCAAAAACAACATTTTCTGCCCCGTAGCGTGTAAATATTAAGTTAAAAATATGCCTCTTTTGCTGGGATATAGTACATTTTCTGGGCATTCCAAAAACATGCACAACTGAAAATTAACGATTTTTTATTTATGACGTTATTGAAAGAAGTGAGCGATTTGTGATCTAGACAAATGCAATAACAAACAGATTTAGGGTGGCGCAAAATTAATCATCCAATTTTGTTTTTGAATAACTTTTTAACTAAATTAAAAAAAAAGACTTTGAGTGAAGGAAATATTTATTTGGACCTTGATATATTTTCTGTTAAGTAGAAAAGTTGATATCCGTCAAGTAACTGTCGCCAGTGTTGATACACATTTGTGCCCGTTTTATCAATCTGCTTGTAAAAGACAATTATTTGTGATTTATTATTTACGAAAAGAGTTCATTTTCATACTATTTCTGTGAGTCTAAGCAGGTCATTATTAGAAATAGATATCAAATTGTGGTAGAGTGGGTTCGAACCGAGAAACTCTGACTCGAGAGTCCGCAGACACTAACCACGGGACCACAACCCGGCACCATATTATATATCGCTCGCTCCTTTCAAGAACGTCATAAATCAAAATACTTGATTTTTCAGGAGAACGTTTTTAAAGTTTGAAAATATAATACAATGTATTAAAAATAAATATCAAGCCACTTATTGAACTTTTTACTGCGCAACAGATCTTTTTAGGTAAAACCTGAAGGTTTTTTCTCCATTTGAAAAATATTTAGTATATTAAAAAAAATAATCAAACAATACCTTTTCTTCAAAATGCAAAAACAAAACTTTCTGCCCTGTAGCGGGTAAATATTAAGTTAAAAATATGCCACTTTTGCTGGGATATAGTACATTTTGTGGGCATTCCCAAAAAATGCACAACTGAAAATCGACGATTTTTGATTTATGACGTTCTTGAAAGGAGTGAGCGATATGCAATGCTGGTGGATTCTTTTCACATGCTAGTTCTTATTTCATGGATTTGTAAGTATGATTGATAGCAGTGTCCCATTAGTTGTCCCATTGAGTAATTTGTGAAGTAGCTACATATTGCATTATCCCAATGAACTTGAATTCATTAGAAGTGTCGAGAGTCTGCGACACTTACCACAGGACCACAACCCGACACTACTGCATTTGTCTAGTTCACAAGTGTCATATGTGATTGACGTACGACGCCATTTGCAAAAATTATAACATCTTGAAATAGGGTGATTGATTTTGCGCCATCCTGTATAAAGCTTAATAAGTGTCTGACTTTAAGACTTTCTAACGCCCGTTTCACACGAACGGTAAAAAAATAATGTCAATCCCGTCTCGTCGAGACTTGGGCCGTGTGTTTCCGTGTCTGAAACAGGTGTCAAAGGGCCTCGTAATTTCGGATCGCGGATGGAATAAAATAAATAACGAGTCCCGCGATGTTCGGATATAGCACGCGGCGGGGGTGGGTATGTATTATCTACGGTGGTGGGTATGTACAGGGTGGCGCAAAATTAATCACTCTAACGGAAGATGTTATAATTTTTGCAAAAGGCGTCATACGTCAATCATATTTGACATTTGTGAACTAGACAGCTGCAGTATACAAACAGATTGATAAAACGGGCACAAATATGTATCAACACTGGCAGCTGCCACTTGACGGATATCATCTTTTCCACTTAAAATAAAAAAATGTTAAGGTCCAAATAAAGATTTCCACATAAAGATCACTCAAAATATACATTTTTTAAAAAAGTAAAAAAGTTATTCATAAACAAAATTGGATGATTGATTTTGCGCCACACTAAATCCGTTTGTTTACTGCAGTTGTCTAGTTCACAAATGTTAAATATTATTGACGTACGACGCCATTTGTAAAAATTAAAACATTTGATTAATTTTGTGCCACCCTGTATTATCAACGGTGGTGACAACACCTCGGGCGGGAAAGCTGTTTCTAAACTTTGCTCAATTTTCGAAGCAGTTTGAGCACGTTTCAGCTACTTATTTATTGAGTTTAAATTCGACCGCTTTGTGTGAGGGTAAAGCCTTACTGGAATGGAGAGTAACCCAAAGCGCTTATATATCATTACAAAAGTAAATTATTTATGACTAAAACATAAGGAATAATACATGTAAAAGGTGCCTATAAAATGTAGAGAATAGATACCGAATTGAATGAAATTGATGATGATGGCAACAATTTTTTTTCCCTCAGAAAGTTGTCCGAAAAAATCGAAAATAATATGCTCAATTTTATACCATTTGCATTTATATTTTATATTACGATTAGTTTTACAAGCAAAGAAATGTGTAGCTTCCGTCATAATAAAATATAAAACTAAAGCTAGTATAAAACAAGGTATTAATTTCCCTTACTATTGTATTTGTAAGGTAGTTCACACATTCATGGAAGTCTGGGTGTAACCGACATCAATGGTAGGCAATCGAGATGGTAAGGGCACATATGACGCAGAGAACCTGATCATATTGTGAACCAGGCAATCGCCGTGGATCTTCCTCGAATGACATCTATACGAAGACTAAATAATTCATGGAGGCTACAGAAACAAAACATGATTCGAAGGCTTGACCTAGGTGACGTTGCCCAAGACAGAAGGACCTACAACCTGAGGACGAGGAGAGCTGACCCCAACAGTTTACAAAGACGAGAAGGGTTGGGATGGAGTCAGGAAGTGGATGAGAGGTAAGAAACAAGTGATTTATTTTCAATTTAATTATGTTGACCACCAAGTGAAGGCCGAAACAATAAGTAGCATAAAGAATTTGAGAAAAGTAGATATAATAGATAATTCGCGCCGTAGTGTAATGGTCAGCACGCTCGACTACCGTTCTGGAGGTCCCGGGTTCGATTCCCAAGGGGGGGGGGGAGCAAATAAATATAAGTGATTTTTTTCACTCTAATATTTATTCAAATTACCCTGGACTGGTACCTGAAACGGAGGGCTGATCACCTTTCCTTCATGTGTTGACGATCAAGATAAGACTGCGTTTATACGATGCAGTGCCCTATGCAACATCGGGTGCGGATAAGGGTTAGAAGAAGAAGAAGAAGATAGATAATTGAATATAAACCTATGAAAGTAATAGATTTTACAGTAATAATAAAAAAGGCAACCAGGAGAGAAGCAGCCGGAGAAGGTAAGAACAAAAAAGAGCGTTAATGAGCGACAAGAAATCAATGGACTAGGTAGTAACGCTTCAGACAGTCTTGAAAGTAATTTAAGAGAACACATCTTTCAAAATATAGTGGCGGCTAGACCGCCGGTCGCCGTAAAGGGACTTTCTTAACTTTGAGTTAAGGAAAAGGAGACATACTCTAGACATCATAATGGAGTAACGATGCGGTGAAGGTGAGTAAGAAAAAAAGAAAGTTGACGCTTTTTGTTTAAGGCAAGTTTCCAGTTCGCTCCAACAAAGTTTCCGCAAAAGCAAAGTGCACTAATACTAGTGATTCCACTGGTGTTGGTGCACTAGTTGGCAGGCAGCGAATGCGGCTAATTGCGCACAGTCAAACTTCATAACGGCGAATTAAAGCTAGAGCAGACGGCACGTTTAGCAGGGTATATGAAATGTGCAGTCAGATGTCGCTCACTCCTTTCAAGAACGTCATAAATCAAAAATTGTCAATTTTCAGTTGTGCATGTTTTCGGAATGCCCAGAAAATGTACTATATTTCAGCAAAAGAGGCATATTTTTAACATAATATTTACCAGCTACAGGGCATAAAATGTTGTTTTTGCATTTTGAAGAAAATGTATTGTTTAATTATTTTTATAAATAAATTAAATATTTTTCAAATGTAGAAAAAACCTTCAGGTTTTACCTAAAAAGATCTGTTGCACGGTAAAGAGTTCAATAAGTGGCTTGATATTTATTTTTAATACATTGTGTTTTATTTTTAAACTTTAAAATCGTTCTCCTGAAAAATCAAGTATTTTGATTTATGACGTTCTTGAAAGTAGTGAGCGATGTGTCGTCGGTTAAACAAAACCTCGTAACTCCCACCCACCGCTACCTGAACACGTGTTTTTGAAAGGTGAAAAAGTGTAATTAAGGTACGTTGTATGCTCTGTACTAGCATCAACGGGTTACTTTGACATCTCAAGATATCTAACTAAGTAACCATCACGCCGCTTCCCCGCAGGTGCAGGCAGAGAGAAAAGAACGCCAAAACTGCAGGGGTAGGCAGAAAGAAAAGAACGCCACACCACCTTTAAAATGTCTAATGTAAAGATAATAATAATAATAATGTATCGGATGTATAGGATGTCCGCATCCGTAGTGTAATGGTCGGCACGCTCGGCTTCACTACTGGAGGTCCCGGGTTCGATTCCCAGGGGGAGGGAGGGGGTTTAAATGAATAAAAGTGATTCTTTCACTCTAATATTTATTCAATATTAAATTGGACTAGTACATGAAGCGGAGGGCTGATCACCTTTTATTCGTGTGTTAACGATCAATATTACACTGCGTTTATATGATGCAGTGTCCTATGCACCATCGGGTGCGGATAAGGGTTTCAAAAACATTTTCGTTAATCAGGAGATAATCACATACTAACGATAAAACTAGATATTTTTAAAAATATAGAATCAAATAACATTTTGTAACAGCTCGATAAAGTTACAAAACCCACAAAAACATAAGGCCTTAAAAATACTATTATAAAGAGATAAATTCACATTACATACGACTTTTTTACATGAAATTACTTTAAAAAAATATATCTTATATATAAACCAAAAGAAAAAATTCAATGCACCTCAATCACGAGAGTAAATCTTCTTACAGTTCATTTATGATTCAAGCTCATTCAACAAGGCACTTCTTACATCATCGCCTTCATATCGTATTCACACCCGCATCTCTCCAATGTTCACATAACATACACGTGTATACTTTTTCCTTTTAAAGTCACAGGAACTCCCTTTTTCAGCTTTTTTGCACCCACAAAAGGGGATTTTATTATCAAAAATGATAAAAAGAATCGCAAAATAAAAATAAAATATACCGGGTTTTCTCGACTCCATCAAAAAACATCATCGGTACGAAAAACTTGTAATGTGTCGCCTACTTTCAAAATCCGCCAGATCCAATTTTATAAGATTTTAAAATAAATACTCTATCGGAATGCCAATTGTGGGTTTTATTGTTTAAAATATTTATATACTTGAAAACCCTGCTAAAAAAATACTTAAAAACAAAGTTATGTTTCAAATTCCGCTATATTAATGAAAATTGCCTTCTGACCCATATCGGCCAATCAGAGAGCGGGGATAGGTCAAAAATTAAGATGACGTCATTATCGGCTTGTGTATTTTTTTTTAATACTGAAAAAAATTCCTAAAAATGGGAAAATTCTCTATTTCACAATATTATATCTAAAGATAGACAAATCTTTGATACATAAATGTTACCCGGAGAATTTTGTATTTTTTTTTAATTGACTTTCATGGATCTGGCGGATTTTGAAAGTAGGCGACACATATAGACGTTCAGAATTGTCACTGAATTTAAAGCGTAGTATGAAAACAATGAAAATGAATAGAATAAAAAAAAATTAAAAAAACGTTTCTTTGAAACATTCCATCAATAGGCAGATAGCTCATTGGCCCTTTGACGATAATATTAACCACCAAACATTATGCATCATTTTTATATTTTTAACATGTCAACAAAGATGAAGAAGAATATGGAGGTCGGGGTATTTACGGGGCTTAAAAACTATAACAATACGTTGGTTAAGTGATCACTTTACACAAGCGTAAGATTCACCGTTCTACCGTAGGTTCTTGTCGAAACCGGTAGGTTAAAGTGTACTAATAATAAAAAAAAGTGGTTAAAACAAAGTTGTTTCATTTTATAAAGTTGATTTATTATTATTCTATTGTAGGTAGGTGTAGGTAAATGCGTCACTCACCCAAACACATATTTTTAATAAATTCTTCTGGGTTCAAATTAATGTATTAATTAGAAACGCATAAAAATAATGAAAATATCATACAGAAGGAGGTACTGCCACCCTTGATGATAGTTCAACAATACCATAACACTAAAATAATAAAACCATAAGAATTAATGGCGACACCAGACGACTAAATGGGAAAACGCATGTGGCGCTAAGGTTGATGACATTTGCGCGTAATTGGAAGCAATAAACAATTATTACTAAATTGTCTCGTCATGGCGAAGAGGCTAGTCCATCAGTCGCTTGTCAAGCTGTGTCAAGTCTATCCATTTTACTTTGTCAAATGACGTCACACTTAAAATAACCATAAAAAACATTGAATGAAGAAGGAAAAAAATATATCTGCCCAAAACGTAGAAAGATCCACGTAATTTATGAGTTCATTTAAAAAATGTCAAGTTTGACAGAATTGTGTGTGAAGAAGTTTTTGAGGTATCTCTACATGAGAGAGTACGGCTATTATCCTTGGCTCTACCCGACCCAGTTTCTCCAGGGTATGCTTGGCTACAATAGTTTAGAGACTAGAAGGAATGCGTATTTGATTACGCATTTTTATCGATTGTTGCGCGGTATGATCGATAATCCTGAAATTATCCGGAACATTGGTCTGTATGTTCCCGATAGTTACCTAAGACAGCGTCGGCATAGATTGTTTCACATTCCTATACACAGGACCAACCTGCCGATGGTTATGCCTGTAGGAAGAGCTACCGCTATGTTGAACAATATCACATTGGATATTGATCTGTTCCATGTGTCCGAAGGAGTTTTCCGAAGCGAGATTCTTCTACACATTTAACAAGAGTCTTCTTGTGTAATTTTTAATTTGTTTTTTTAATGTATACGCCTTAAATATTTGTTTGTAATGTATATATTAATTATTGAATAAATTGAATTGAATTGAATTGAAGATACTAAATGTGAGTGTAATGTACTTACACTAAACTCCACATTTATATGGTAGATAGGTTTCAAGCCATAACGTGTGAAAAAAAGTGCAAAAAAGTATACTAAAATAAAATAAAAATATATAGTGGATAGATAGTTAGTAAGTTGTGGAATGCGGGAAAATGCCCATAAATGGCCACGTTGAGGTTCGCCACCCAGCTGGCCGCTTTTCCCGTGGAGGCGCAAAGAAGAGGATAGCGCATGAATGCAGGATTGCGACGTGGAATGTAAGAGGACGTATGGATGAAAAAATGAATGAACTGTGTGATGTAATGGAAAGTAAATGTTTGGATTTGTTATGTGTGACTGAAAGCTGGAAAAAAGGTAGTGGATCGATGGAACGTGACGGCACTTTGATTCTCTGGTCTGGACTCCCAGAGTCAGATAGAGCTTGTCGGGGCGTCGCCGCGTTTCTATCACCCAGGATGGTAGAATGTATGAAAGAGTATGTGTTCGTCAACGCAAGACTCATGTTTGTCAGATTCAAAGTCGGGTTAACAAAGCTACTTGTTTTAATAGGATATGCCCCCGTCAACTCCGACAGCGAGTCTGAGAAGGATGAGTTTTGGTTGAATGTAATGAGTGTGATGAATGGAAAAATGAATAATGAAAAGGTAATTCTGGCCGGTGATTTGAATGGCTGGGTTGGTACAAGGAGAGACGGTTTTGAATCAGCGCTCGGTTTGTATGGAGATGCGAGAGTGAACGATAATGGGAAGAGATTGCTAGAGGTATGTCTGGAATGGAATCTCTTTGTGTCAAATACTTTTTTTGCACACAAGGGAATCCATCAATATACTTGGGAGAGATGTGATGAAAGGTCTATTATCGATTATGTCGTCATTGACTCTAGATTGAGATCCGCCACAGTAGACACAAGAGTGTTCAGGGGGGCCGAAATGGAAACAGATCACTTTTTGGTAGTTTCAAGAGTGATTCTGTTCCAAGGGTGGAGGGCCAAAACGAACAAGGTGGCGGCTCCTTCTAGAGTCAAAGTAGAAAAACTACAGAATGATGACATAAGAGTTAAGTTTGAAACAGACGTATGCAACAGGTTGATTGCGGAAGATGTAAATGAACTTAGTATAAATGAAATGTGGGAACATCTGAAAGGTAGTGTGTGTGAATCCGCAAAAGTAGTGTGTGGTACAGCGGTACAAGGAAGGAAAAAAGGCGATGCGTGGTGGGATGATGATGTTAAGGATTTAGTGAAAGAGAAGAAGAATGCGTGGTTAAAGTGTTTGGCAGTGAGGAATAAAAGCTCCGCTGAGTATGAATCGGTTAAAAAAGTATACAAGGATTGTAAAATGAAAGTTAAGCAAGGGGTGAGTGAACGAAAACGTTTGTTGAGGAAGGATGAAGGAGTAAAAATGACAAAAAATTTCCAAGAAAATATAAAAATTTTCTGGAAAGAAGTCAAAAACTCCCGAAGTCTAAGCTTGAATGTATGTACGAAATCGATTGCAGCGAAAGACGGAAAAATGGTGACGAATGAAAAAGATATAAAAGAGAGATGGAAAGAGTATTTCGAGGAGGTGTATGAAACACATACGATTAATAACGTTAGTGACGTAAGTACATTTCCCCGAATACGTGTGAATGATGTTTCAAGAGAGATAAGTATGGAAGAAATTAAGAATGCCACTAAGTCTTTGAAAAATGGAAAGGCTCTAGGATTCGACAATTTTGCCGCAGAATACGTCAAGAATGGTGGCGAAATAGTTCTCACATGGTTGCATAGGCTCTTTAACCGTTGTCTGGAGGAGAGTTATACTCCGGTGGATTGGAGAAGGGCAGTTATAATGCCTCTCTACAAGGGTAAAGGTTCTAGGGTGGAATGTGGGAACTATAGAGCAATCAGTCTATTGAGTGCTGTTGGCAAGATGTATGGTCGAATCCTTATTGAAAGAGTGAGAACCATAACAAAGGACAAAGTGTGGGATGTCCAGAGTGGATTTATGAATGGGAGAGGATGTACGGATCAAATTTTTGCCTTGCGCAACATCACTGAAAAGTTTTTGGCCAAAAACCAAAAGCTTTTCTGTGCTTTTGTGGATTTGCAGAAAGCGTATGACCGAGTTGATAGAACGAAGCTATGGAAGGTGTTATCTGAGTATGGGGTAAGCAGTAAACTTATCCAAGGCATAGCATCCTTGTACGAGGAAAGCACTGCATGCATAAGGGTAAGTGGTTCATTTTCATCCTGGCTTAGCATCTCTAAAGGTGTTAAGCAGGGATGTGTAATGTCACCGTGGCTGTTTAACCTATACATGGATAATTGCATGAAAGAACTGAAAGATTTAAATGTTGGAGCCAGAATGAATAATTTGACTGTCTGTTGCCTTTTGTATGCTGACGATGCTGTTCTTCTTGCCGATAGCAGAGAAGACCTGCAGGCGTTGGTGACAAAAGTGTATAATGTGTGCAAGGAAAGTGACTTATTGATGAATGTTAGCAAATCTAAGATTATGGTTTTTGAAAGAGAAGAATGCAGATCTAAATGTGAAATATTGGTAAACGGAGAGATTATGGAACAGGTAGATGATTTCGTGTATTTAGGTAGTATGTTTTCTAGGGATGGAAAGATTGATAAAGATATAGAAAGGAGAGTGAATGCTGGGAACAAAGTGAACGGTGCACTGAAATCAGTTATAGCAAATAAAAACCTATCAGCGGAAGCTAAACTGGCAGTGCACAACGGAGTACTGGTTCCAACTCTAATGTATGGAAGTGAAACATGGAGTTGGCAAAAGAAGGATGAAAGTAGACTGAATGCAGTCGAAATGCGATCTCTCAGAAGAATGTGTAACAAAACGATGTATGATAGATGTGTGAATAGTGAAATAAGGAAAGAATGCAAAGCTGAGATAAGCATTATCGATAAAATTAAGAAAGGTGTGTTGAGATGGTTTGGACATGTAGAACGAATGAGTGAGGAAAGAACGGTAAAACAAATTTATGAAGCGAATGTTAGCGGGAAAAGAAGCAGAGGAAGACCGAGAAAAACATGGCACGATCAGGTATGCCAAATACTTGAAAGTGGTCAGGTTAGGAGTCGTAACAATCGGCGGATATGTATGAGGAGATGCATGAACGTGGAAGAGGCGAAGAATGTTTGCAAGGACAGAGTGGTGTGGCGCTCTATTCTCTCTGCCTACCCCTGCGGGGAAGCGGCGTGATGGTTAGTTAGTTAGTTAGTTAGTGGATAGATTCCCTTGTACTAAATCTTAAAAAAAGAACCACAATTTTAAAATTATTCATTAATTTTAAACTTAATAAAATAAAACTTTGTTTTAATCACTTTTAATTTGTACACTTTATCCAACCGGATTCGACAAAAACCCTGTCATCATCAGGGTTTATGTACTAAATTCTAAAATAAATACTTGTATATAGGGTAATTATTTCAATATTTTAGAATTGAGTACATAAACCCTGATGATGACAAGGTTCTTGTCGGAACCGGTTGGATAAAGAGTACCAATAAAAAGTGGTTAAAACAAAGTTGTTTTATTTTATAAAGTGTATAAAATGTGCCACAAAGTATCTGCGAAAAACATTCAAGAAATTATTCATTATTGCTTATTGTATCTTCTTTGTACTTACCCGCTTCCACATATGATATAAATCTATTGAGTAGTACTTGCGAGGGGAGTGGGAAATTTCAAATTACCTTTACGCATTGTTCAATGAACGTTAGTTTTTTCTCTCTCTCTTTTTTGCACCGTGTTATTTCGAAATCGCGTGAAAAAAAAGTTCAATGAATTCTTTAATATTGTCGAACACCCTTCATAGTACAATCCATTTTAGTAATATCGGGATGAATAATCTAAAATTATTATGAGTGATTTATCACTCTGGTACCTGAAGCACAATATTGATCACATTCCTTCACAAAATTACCTTAGCACCACTGGGCGGGGATACGGGTAAGAAGAAGAAGAAGAAGAAGAAGAAGAAGAAGAAGAAGAAGAAGAATACGTATTCCAACATTTTTAATATGTCCAAACACTTTTTCACGAATCTGGATCATGACTTATAGGGTGATCTTTTTTTACATTTTTGACATATCAACACTGGTGAAGAAGAATATGGAAATCTGGGTTTTTACAGGGCTTATGACCTATCAAAAGTTATCTTATTCTGTAAATGTCCAGACATCCATATTCTCCTTCATCTATGTTAAGATCTCAAAAAATGTAATCTGTATTCCGCTGAAATCTCATACAATTCAAGAATAAAACAAGTGCAATATATATATATATATATATATATATATATATATATATATATATATATATATATATATATATATATATATATATATATATATATATATATATATATATATATATATATATATATATATATATATATATATATATATATATATATATATATATATATATATATATATATATATATATATATATATATATATATATATATATATATATATATATATATATATATATATATATATATATATATATATATATATATATATATATATATATATATATATATATATATATATATATATATATATATATATATATATATTTATATATATATATATATATTTATATATATATATATATATATATATATATATATATATATATATATATATATATATATATATATATATATATATATATATATATATATATATATATATATATATATATATATATATATATATATAAATATATATATATATATATATATATATATATATATATATATATATATATATATATATATATATATATATATATATATATATATGTATATATTTAAAGACTCTAAGAAGCATACATGGCAAGAGTCTACGAGATAGAATAAAGAACAACAAGATAAGGGAAAAAGGCGAGATCGAAGATGTCGTCAGGTGGGGAAGACAACGAACGAGACCATAGTATACGGAGAATGGAACCATCCAGACTGCACTGCACGGCCAACCCCAAGGTAGACGACTCCCGGGCAGACCAACAAAGAGATGGCTCGACAGCTGGAAACCGACATCGCAGGAGGCTACAAATACCTCTTAAAAACAGGCCACGATGCTTACACCAAAATGAAGAAGTATTTATATTGACTATACTGTCCAACGTTCTTTCCCGCAAAATGTTGTTGAATTGAAAAAAAACTGTCTATTCGATATACGTTCGGTTTAAACTGCTAGTTGTGCTATCGAACACGTCTAAAGTTGCGCTAAAGCGCAGTTAACTGTTAACCAGAAATGTTCTCAACTTCACCGTTCCCGGTAAATATAACACGTCAAAACACGGGACGGGAAATGCACCGGGCGCGCGTGTTTTCCCACCCACCCCACGGACAGCTGCCAAAGTCTGGCGAAAGCACTAAAAACACACTTCAAGTGCTGGCGCTTTCAATTTGCGCAAGCTATTTACACAAAGAACTATAGAAAACCTGGAGTACTGTGATGCAGAGCAACTCTGTGTTTATTTATTTAATATTTTACACAGCGTTTTATTTGCGATACGGAAATTTCACTGGGCGCAGCCTGTATCGAGCCATTCATTTACATTGTTTATTAATTTATTATTTAAATACAGTAAAACCGGGATATTAAGAACCTCTATTGAACGAACTTCGGATATAACAGACGAAAAATACCGTCAAATGTATTTTTTTTAAACGTCCTGTTAATATCAACATGCTTAAATTCGAGTGTCGTCGTATGTAATTGTATGATTGCCGAAAGCAAGCGAATCGATATCAAACAGCAACGTCACTTCACGAGTGTCCGAAGACAATAAACATACCTATATTTTGTTGTGTTTTGTTTGTGTATTGTTTATTTATATCTAAATAGTGTGCATGTTTAAAAAAAAGATTTTTGATTAATTATGGACCTATTTTTATATCCAGCTTTCGGCTTTAACGGACACCCCTTCCCGCAATTGGTTCTTGATATCGAGGTTTAACCATACTATTTACGGAGGAATACAAAAATTCTGGGCCCGTATATATTATATTTTATATTGATAATCTCATTTAAAAAGTCGAGTTGTAGTAAATACATATCGCCGGGAGGGGAAGGTTAAAGGCACGTTTCACGGATGTGTCTTATCAATCACAGCTAATTAAATTGTATATCCCTGTGATCATATATGAAACATTCGTCATATCGCTGAATACCAAATCAGAATTCAGTAGAATGGCTTTGAGTAATTAACTAATCAAACATTGGCAGATTTCGGAACGATTTCAAAGCATTTCTCAGATGCCGAGGATACTGCCGATGTAATATGTATGTACTGCCATTCGTGGAACGAGGCGCGCGGTTTGATGACAATATTGGATGGGGGGAACATACAACACATTCAACCATATCAAATTAGTTCAGAGACCAATCATTAAAGTCGTTAAAAAAAAAACTTAAACAACCAAATTATTATTTAACATTTCATGTCCCTAATGTAGAATTATTTAAAAAAAAAACAATTCCTCAACTATTAAAGGGTGATGGCTTTGAGTAATTAACTAATCAAACATTGGCAGATTTCGGAACGATTTCAAAGCATTTCTCAGATGCCGAGGATACTGCCGATGTAATATGTATGTACTGCCATTCGTGGAACGAGGCGCGCGGTTTGATGACAATATTGGATGGGGGGAACATACAACACATTCAACCATATCAAATTAGTTCAGAGACCAATCATTAAAGTCGTTAAAAAAAAAACTTAAACAACCAAATTATTATTTAACATTTCATGTCCCTAATGTAGAATTATTTAAAAAAAAAACAATTCCTCAACTATTAAAGGGTGATAAATATTCGAATCTAAAGAAACTATTGCGATTCCAAAACGATTTTACACTAGCCAAAATGCAACACCTAACAATTCTAACATAAATTTAAATATTTGGGAACTAAATATTTAAATTCCCTTACTATACATATAAAAAAAATTAAAGACAGTTAAATTCTTAAATTTAAATTAAATGTCGTTTTATACATTTATATATTAAATGTTAAAATCAAACACTGATTTGTTGAGTCTCCTAAATTGTATTTTATTGTTTAAAAAACATATAAAAATAAAATCTGTGACAATCGTTTCGCCTTTTTGTGGCATTTTCATTTGTTTTTATACATGTTAGCTGAAAAAAAAACTATTTTATCATTTATACGTATAAAAAATAAACATTGAGTGAGTGTCCCTCTCCAAGCACAAGAGCTAAGTCTCTTTTTGAAGAGTCACAGAGTAACTAGTGTAAGATATATTAAAAGTAGAAATATCAAGTAAATTAATTGTATTCTAATATTTTTATAACTATTTTAAATGAAAAATACAAACAAATTATAACTGGGGTATCAACCATGATTACAAATTTCGTCTTCCATTGTTTTCCGTGTGATGGCAAAATATTATGGTAGCTACAAAGGGAATCACGCCAAAGGCAGAGAACTCACTATATGCGGGTGTTTTGAAAGGAGCAGCTGGTATTGAAATTATACACCTCAGTGTTATCTTAATAACCCACAACAGTGAACGAAACCACATATTATCTAGAAGAGACATGCAGTCAAGTGAATAAAATGCGAGAAATACGTATTTTTTTGAATTGCGGTGGTAAGTACCTAACCTACACATATAAATATGTAATCTAGAGGACGAAGTCAAACTTTCGAGTGTCAAATACAAGAACTACAACAATACTACTATGCCCTTTTAAAAATAGAAATGAAAATTTAAAAAAAAAGTTGATTAAAAATATATGGAACTACGCAAATATTCTAGTGTTCTACATCCATATTTATTGTTAATGCTCGGTAATTAAGTAAAGAGCATGTCAATAAAAGATCTATATCAGTGCTTTGCTCTTTTAAAAAAAAAAATTAAAAGCGTGTATTAAAAAATATGAGGTAGTATGTATATATTCGAGTGTCCTACTTCCGTATTTATTGTTAGCTCTCGGTATGAGATAATATAGCTGCCTGACATACATATCGTAGTCATACAGGAGAAAGTGACCAAGTGCATATTTTTACAAAACCGTGATCATTAACTATTTGATATCTTACTAGCTTAATATTGCCCTGAAAAAATCCCAAATGATTTTAAACTTGGAAGTATAATATATTGATTTGTTAAAAATGACTAACTGCATTGATGTTTATTTTCTTGCCAAGCAAAAGTGACTTAAATGGGGCCTCCTAAACATTTTACATTTTGGTAGTTGGTCACTTTCTCCTGTACGACTACGATATATATAAAATAGTACCCATTCGGGAATCCAAATTAATGATCTCAAAAAATACTTTATGGAAAGATATATATGTAGTGTTAAGTCATGTTTTTTATTTTGTTTTTACCTTATGTTTTTAATATATTTTTCTAATTTGTTATAATAGATTTATATTATCCACTGACACTTCGTGATGGAATTGCATTTTTAATATACTATTAGATTAAAACCAATATTTTTAGGTTTTCCACTTTATTTTTATTTGACCAGCGACCGGGTTTCGTCGTTACCGACATCATCAGACTGGTCATCACACCAGTCTGATGATGTCGGTAACGACGAAACCCGGTCGCTGGTCAAATAAAAATAAAGTGGAAAACCTAAAAATATTGGTTTTAATCTAATAATATCATTTGTTATATTTTCTCATTTGTGTATTTTAAATATGCTTCTTACCTTATGTTTTTCTCATTTGTTTCTTTTAAATACGCTTCTTATGCCTATTTCTAATACCTGTTTACTGTTTTTTTTTTATATTTTGCCATATATTAGTTTTGGTTATTTAAAGAAAAATCTTTTTTGTATCTTTATTATTTGTGTTCCAGTCTTGTTAGCCTTAATCCTATGTCCTAAAATGAGAAATAGAAATTACTCATCGGGAATATTATAAACATATATGACTTATGTATGTAATATGTTTTGAAAAATAAATAAATAAATATATAATTCATTCGTAAAGAGTGTATAACAAATAAAAGATCCATATACTCGTATAACAATATTGCTATGCCCGTTTGAAAACCGAAATAAAAATAGAAAAAAGTTGGCAAAAACGATGTGTTCTAAATACCGTATTTGGCAAATACAATATAGTCGGGGCAGATGCGCTATATCGTGCTGCACGATCGGGTGATAAGAGGAGTAAATAAAAACGGAATGATTCGAAGTTGGCGAGTGCCGGAGCGGTCGGAGGGTACTTTATTAAATGGCGGAGTCGACGGGGTGCGACATAACGGCGGACCAATTTGGTGCAAACAACAATAGCAGTAGAGAGTCACTTCGGCTGGGTGTCAGTGCGACTTGATTGGTCGACTTACCCCGGTATTCAAAGTCGAGCACAGCTGGCAATATTGATACATGAAAGGGTTAAGTCAGAATTCTTCTATGTGGCTGATGATTGGTTTGCTTCTTTCATGGTCAGTCTCCATCTATCTCTACACTTCGTTCGTCTCTTCGACTCGGCGTACCTGCTAATTTGGTCCGTGGTTAAGCGGGGACGTCCTCTGTGGTTTGTGCCTTTGCCTTTGCACATGCCTTCCGCATTTTCTATCTAATTTAAATTTCAGTTTTACTGAGTAAATACGACTATTTCTAAAAATCTGTTGTGATACGTGTTTCGATGCATTCTGCGTCATTTGTGTGTTAAAAATGATGCGGAGGGAGCATCGAAGGACGTGTCATAATAGATTTTAAGAAACAGTTAGTCTAGAAACCTAGCAGACCAAAAAGCTCAGTGTTTGATTTTAATATTTAAGATATTATTTGGAGTTAGACCACTGTTATTGTGACCGACGGAAATGCATTGTATTGTGGTCTGGTGACACAGTCAGGGGATGAACCGCCGCACTGGGTTAAGATGGAGATTGTGAATACAGAGTTGGGATTAGGCGAGATGGGGTGACGACCAAATGGCGCCGGAGTCCCGCATGCGTCTGCTACTGATGCGATCCAATCAAACGCCCGCTGACGTATTTGTGGACGCACTATTGGGAATACACTCGAGAGGGGACGGAGGACGAATGGTGACAGGAGGATTAAGATGACAGATGAATCAGAAAATAATGTACCTATTTTTAAACGGCAAGTATCAACGTACTCATTGAGAGAGAAAAAAAATGAGAACAAAAAAAGTGAGTTTTGTAGCTCTAAACCCATCATTAATTAATAGATTTATATTATCCACTGACACTTCGTGATGGAATTGCATTTTTAATATATTATTAGATTAAAATCTAAATATTTTTAGCTTTTCCACTTTATTTAAATAAAGTGGAAAAGCTAAAAATATTGGTTTTAATCTAATAATATATTACCATCATTAATATTTTTTAAAATTTTATTTATTGATTTGGCGTTAAATCTGTAGAACTCCATTTTAATTTATGTATTAATTTTTAAATCAAACAAAGATTTTTTGAGTCTACTAAGTTGTATTTTATTAACAAAAACACATAAAATAATTAATATTGTGACAATTGTTTCGCCTAGATATGGCATTTTCAAACGAATGTGACATTCGTTTGAAAATGCAGAAATCTGTGTTTGATTTAAAAATTAATACGTAAATCATCATCATAAGTCCTGAGATTTTTTCTTATAATATGTAAGTATGTATGCTTAAATTTCTGAAAACTGAAATTTTTTATCAGGTATGTTCAAAACCAACAATATTATTTTTAAATATTTATCGATCTTAGTATTTCTTTGTGGTATTGGCGGATAACATCAAGCTATTCAAATAAAAGAGCATGTTGTAATAAACCCCATCCCCCTTGGAGGTGCATAAGGCACCGCATTGGATCGTCGAGGCATCAATTAAATTAAGAAGACAATCAAATTTACATCAAAATCTATTTCCATAGTAAAATTATATAAAACCCTTACCATAACTCCAACTAACGAACTACCTAACCATCACGCTGCTTCCCCGCAGGGGTAGGTAGAGAGAATAGAACGCCACACCACTCTGTCATTGCAAACATTCTTCGCCTCTTCTACGTTCATGCATCTCCTCATACATACCCGCCGACTGTTTCGACTCCTAACCTGACCACTTTCAAGTATTTGGCATACTTGATCGTGCCAAGTTTTTCTCGGTCTTCCTCTGCTCCTTTTTCCAATTACATTCGCCTCATAAATTTGTTTTACCGTTCTTTCCTCACTCATTCGTTCTACATGTCCAAACCATTTCAACACACCTTCCTTAATTGTTATTATAATATACTACTACTTTATTAAATTAATTAAATTTTAATTCATTTTCTATGTAAAAGAGAATTGATAGGCAAGAATTGGAAAATGGCAGCAACAGCTAGGGCAGCAGGAGTTGGATACCCGTACTCGTAATAGCTTGTGTTAATGGACGCTGCTAATTTTACGAGTACCAATAGGATTTTTTACTAAAGTAATAATGTACATGTTTTGTATGTAATGTTGAGTAATTTCAATTAACAACTCACCCCAATTTACATATAATTAAAAGGAAAGGCTTTCATGATTTAGATTAGAAAACTCCAGGGCTAAATATTAATTAGACTTCCAAATTAGTGTAGCTAATTTAACAAGAGCCAAGAAATAACACTTGAAATCATTAATTAATAATAACCAACGGGGCCAAAGGTTTCCTTTTAGAAATTATGGAGTAATTCGAAATATTACCCTCGATAGGAATATTACCCTGAAGTCAGAGGCCAATCTAATTCGAGGAAAAAGATGATCGAGATTCATCAGACAAATTAATGAATACAGTTACTATTGCAAAAAATGATGGATATGAGAAAGAAGCCAAAGAAATCATTCATAAAAGTTATTTAAAAACGAACCTCACACACAAACGAAAGAGCTCAATAAAAAGCTTCGTTCATCTCAACAATAGATGTCTCTAGTGAAATTCTAGTGATTGAAGAAAAATTGAACCATGTATATAGAACTTCCGAGAGTTGAATACTGTGATTGTCATGGGTAGAAATGGTGAATGTTACACGTGTGTAAAATGATCACTTAAACCAGCGTAACGATAATGACGGTCGTATGTCGTTCGTATGACGGTCATAAGTCCCGTAAATGCCCAGACATCCATATTTTTCTTCATATATGTTGAGATGTCAAATATTATTAAAAAAGGATAATCGTGAATAAAATTTCAATTATTTATTACTATCAGCCACACCGTCTTTAGAAACAATCTTAGCTTCATCAACATTTATGCATCTCCTCATACATTCATTCATTCAAACCTTTATCTACATCCGATGGTGTATAGGGCACTGCATCATAGAAACGCGGTGTTGTCATGATCGTTAACACATGAAGGAAAGGTGTTCAGGCCTCCACTTCAGGTACCAGTCCAGGGTACATTGAATTAGAATGAAAAAAAATCACTTATATTTATTTGACTCTCCTTTGGGAATCGAACCCAGGACCCCCAGCACGGTAGCCGAGCGTGCAGATCTAAGAAGGTGGAAAAATCCTCTTCATACATACCCGCAGATTATTCCGACTCCTGACCTAATCACGCCCAAATATTTGAAAAACGCGATCATGCCAAGTTTCCTTAAAAAGTAATCAGCAATGATTTCTTACAGATAAAAGAAAAATCAGGAAAATGGAGACATTATCTTTTATGGCGTGTTTGAACAAGGCGAATCGAAAAAGGAAACTCTTTATACGTATTTACTCCATTATTGCCCCGATTACTTTCAATAATATTAGGTGGTCCCTCAAACGCCCATTAGTAAGAGGATCACATTCGATACAGACGTTACAAATACAGGACCGAGCGAAGAACAAGTCAGAAAAGGGTTGAAGGCATGTAAAGTTAGAAAAAATCCAAACGCAATTGGGATTTGTTTCTTTCGACGAGTGGTTGGGGGAATGCGATGTGTGGCGAGCAGTAAGAAAACATAGGTGGAGTATTGAGTTGGGTAAGCACACTTTATCTGGAGCAGAGTATAGGGAACATTGAGAGAATAGTAATTGGAACAAATAAGGTTCTTACTCCCGCTGTAAAGAGCGCCGGGATGATGACTAAATTAATTCATTAACATTGATACGCTCTGTTCGTTAAGAGTTCAATTACATACACAGCTTTGAGGTGTGCCACGAAAAACCAATTTTCGAGCGATCAAAACATGGGAAAATATCTCTACATAAGTGCCTTTCACTGATATCGACGTGCCCTACGTAAAGTGCTCTAACTACATTTTTGTCAATTTTGAGATATTTGGTGATGTTATCAGCTGACCGTTATCTACAAATATAAACAAACAAAAAATATACATATACTATTAGATTAAAACCAATATTTTTAGCTTTTCCACTTTATTTTTATTTGACCAGCGACCGGGTTTCGTCGTTACTGACATCATCAGACTGGTCAAACCCGGTCACTGGTCAAATAAAAATAAAGTGGGAAAGCTAAAAATATTGGTTTTAATCTAATAATATATTAAAATGCAATTCCATCACGAAGTGTCAGTGGATAATATAAATCTATTAAAAAATATCCATCAAATAAATTACGCCTAGTTTTCAGGCGTATAAGACGCTATCTACATCGAATTTTCGAAATGAACGGAACTCCTAAAACGCTAACTACGTAATTTTGATAAAGCGTAAAGTTTAAAAACATTATTTAATCGTGTTTTTTAATGCAAAATACTAGTTAAGAGTTTCAGATACAACCGTTAGTTAATTAAAAAAAATACGTTGAGAAAATCTTCTAACTCTCTCCAGTAAAGTAACAAATTTGCAGATAGAGTACTTTACGTAGGGGCCGTCGATATGATTACGTTTTTTTTGTATTCCTAACCTAATTTTAGTTTTTTTTTCAAATTTTATATAATTACACTGGCCAAGAATATAAAACGTTCATTTTGTAACTTGCATGAAAATACCTGATCTTAATGCGCTTTGCATAGCTGAATCCAAAAACGAAAGCAAAAAATATGTAGCACGTCAGATTTTTTGGGGGGAACAAGGTTCGACCTCCAGTACGGTAGACGAGTGTGACGAGGCAGAGAGAATAGAACACCACACCAAATTTGTCTTTGCGTTCTTCGCCTCTTCCATATTAATGCATCTCCTCATACAAACCTCCGATTATTCCGACTCCTGACCTGATCACATTCAAGTATTTGATATATTCGATCATGCCTAGTTTGTCTCGGTCTTCCTCTGTGTGAAATTTAAATGGAAAAAAAACTTTTCATGTTATAAGAACGCTCATGAATATGTACATACTCCAAATAGGCACTGATATTTAAAATTTTGCTTGGATTGTTTATTGAAGAGACAGATTTAAGCTCCTTTATCTTGTAGACGTATCACTCATGTAGTACATGCTTGCTAACTTTTTACTTTATACTTTTTCATCTTTTTTATATTTTTAAGATTTTTATTTTATTATTTTATTTAAAGTATTTTGTATTTTATATTAACACTTTTATTCCAGTTCTACTTCTATCTATTGTATTCTTGCCAGTATCCTTTACTTTGACCTAAATTATATTGTTTAACCACACACAGGCCATGCCTTTGTGGGATCTTTTTATGTATTTATATTTTATTCATATTTTTTTGTATTTGAATTTATGTCATGTTTGTATAATGCAAAAGAATTTAAAATAAAGAATAGATTTATATTATCCACTGACACTTCGTGATGGAATTGCATTTTTAATATATTATTAGATTAAAACCAATATTTTTAGCTTTTCCACTTTATTTTTATTTGACCAGCGATAGGGTTTCGTCGTTACCGACATGACCAGGACCAGTCTGATGATGTCGGTAACGACGAAACCCGGTCGCTAGTCAATTAAAAATAAATTGGAAAAGCTAAAAATATTGGTTTTAATCTAATAATATATTAAAATAAAGATAAAAATATATGAAAATTAAAATGCAAAATAAATTGCGGATCTTATGCAAACATGGTCTTGCAGAATGTCACAGTGCCAGATATGGTGAGATGATGATGTGATTGCAGCCAACTTGTGTACTGTTGGTGTAGCAGTGTCGCCAAGGTCCAGTCCGACACCGGTTTTCCAAGGCAAGGCGGTAGAATGACGTGTCGCGCCGAGTATGTATGTACACTTTGTGCTTTACTTTCCAGAGGTTTCTCAATTTCACCAAAGGTGGCTGCGGCTCTCGCTTAGCGGCTAGCTGGTCGAAATGCGAATTAGTTGGTTGTAAAACTCCATACATTGACTTTTTTACAAAAAGGTTTAGGGTTTTTTTCGACATCGAAATTCGGTGATACATCACTTACACTGATAAATTATTCAAGATTTTTTATTGATATCTCAACTATGATGAAGAAGGATATGGACGTCTGGGTTCTGTCCATGATTTTAAACCACATTTCTCAAATTTCGATGTTGAAAAAAAACCCTGCACCCTCTTTATCCAAAGTATCTCTATGTCCAAATGACACAACCCTAAAATTCAGTTCAATTAAAAGATTCAGTTTTACATACGGTGTTTGATAATGATGCGGGAGTCACCGAAATACGTGTTATAATAAGATTTAAAAAAAAGGTATTTACCAAGCGAAATAAAGTTAAATATATATATATATATATATTTATATATATATATATATATATATATATATATATATATATATATATATATATATATATATATATATATATATATATATACATATACATATATATATATATATATATATATATATATATATATATATATATACATATACATATATATATATATATTAGTAAGACGTATTAAAGACCCTGGAAAACGTTATTTCTGTAAAAAAAAAACAATTTCTTGTCATTTCAAATATTCTTGTAAAATTTAAAATATGACTGAATTAGATGGAATTTTTATCAAAAGGTAAGAAGAAAATTATTTTAAAATCCTTATTTTTCGTGTAAAAAACAGGAATACATAAAAACTGGTTAAAAAAACTTTTTAAATAAAATAATATAACATTATTTTCGTAATCAAGAAATACGGAATATTCATTTATGAAAATTGTGTGATTTCACGAGAAAATATTAAAAAATATGTAAATTTTCACGAAACACGAATTCCCCAAAGTTATAAATTATTAAAAGTCGTTGATTTTTATCTCCGGTAAAAATTAAGATTTTTAGCGACATGAAAATGTATAATATATTGTACTAGCGATACATTTTTCTCATGTATGAAATACAATATTTTTAATATATAATTTTAGTACACACTGGGAGCTATAAATTACAAGCAGCTGCTAATAAGATGAAAAAATAATATTAAGATAAAATGAAAACGATTTTTTTAAATTATAGTAACAATGTCTTTTTATTCGGTCTTAATTGCGCATTACTTATTAAAACAATGCTTATACTGATTTATGTTTTTTTTAACCATTCTTCTTCTTCTGTGCTCGTCATGTCAGATCCCCCTGACGTCGACTATCACTTGACAGTAATTGTCCTTGTCTTGGACAGCTCTTAACAGCGCCTCGACGGTCCTGATCCCCGTCCAATCTCACAAGGCTCACGACCGTCTTAGGCTTGGTTAAGTGATCACTTTACACACGCGTAACATTAACCAATTCTACGTATGATCGACAACCGCACTACTAAAATCGTTGAAACTTCTAGATATATTGATCAAACTCGTAACACAGTATGCGCGAGTTAACAATAGCCATTTGTGGTGGGATGAGAAGAGATTTTACTAAGCAGAGACTCTTTCCATTTGCATGTGAGGTCCGAATCCTGGATTATATTCACATACATGAGAAACGAGTGAAAACATGATTTATATTTATTTTAGCATATTATTTGACCAGTTAATTTATATAAATAAATACAAATATTTTTTCATAAATAATATAACATTTTTCAAATTGTGAAATACGTTAAGTAGATACACAATTTTCCTTAAACCCAGGTAATTTTTGACGTATTTGATATTTTTCTCTTAAAACACCGTTTTTGTATTGGAATATTAAGTTTTTCTTTGAAAAGAAAAGAGTTATTGAAAGGTTAGGAGTTAAAAAATAGTTTTTTTTTTTAAATTTCTATGTATTTTCTTTAAAAAAAAGTCAAATTCCCATATACATATATTTTTTAATGACGCAAGGGCACGACCGATCTCTGCGTGGTCATCCGCGTTCTGAAATTGAATTTTGAGAATTCCCCTTTGTAAAAAATATATTAAGCGCAGCATTGAAACGATTTCGAAACAGATTTTCGTGACAAATGGGATGCTGTCGTCAGTCATTTCTATTGATGCCAATGGCCCCGTCGAGTTATTTACATCAATTTGATATTCTTCGTTGTTAGTTAGCGTTACAAATTATTCATCTTTTTATAAATAGTTGCACACAATGCACCACTGGCGCTACAGACGCGTCAACGTTCCCGCTCGCAGACAATGAATGATGTAACAAAATATTATGTCAGTCGAGCATCAAGCGGCCAATACACCACATTTCCATGGGTGCATCACCGTGAAATTATTGTGCATATCGCTTACTCCTTTCTACAACGTCATATATCAAAAATCGTCAATTTTCAGTTTTGCATGTTTTCGGAATGCCCAAAAAAATGTACTATTGCCCAGAAAAAGCGGCATACCCTTAACTCAATATTTACCCGCTACAGGGCAGAAAGTGTTGTTTTTGCATTTTGAAGAAAAGGATTGTTTAATTACTTTTTTAAATATACTAAATATTTTTTTAAATATACATATATTTACTAAATATTTTTCAAATGGAGAAAAAACCTTCAGGTTTTACCTAAAAATATCTGTTGCACAGTAAAAAGTTCAATAAGTGGCTTGATATTTATTTTTTAATACATTTTATTATGTTCTTAAAATTTAATATCAAGTTATTTGATATATGACGTTGTTGAAAGGAGTGAGCGATTTTGTGAAAAAAGACTCAGAAGTAAAACGGTTAAACAATACCCGCCTTAATAACTACACGAAGCGCATATCTTTCAAGGGACACTATAGAGCGATAATATTTCAAACGATGGCATCATAACATCTGACCTTTTCTCGCCTGAGTCACATCCTCTAGTGATGTTTCCTTTACTTTTGTTCGTTCATCAGGATGGCGCGCATTGGGAATGCATTCCGCGCGCGTTGCCTCAAGACGCCGACCGATCCGTTTGGGGGATCTGGCGATCGGCGAAGCGAGAGCATTAGTCATTCACAGAAGGACTAGAGGAAGACTGGAAGGGATGTGTGCACAGGCAAACGCGAGATGTCACGGCCGATTACGTCACATACGAAATGTACGAGTCCTAGACAAGGTTGCCGGATGTTAAAACAATTCCATGGGAGAACGGAACCTAAATCGGAGGGCATGTGTGACATTTTTTTTGGCACATGGCACATAGGACGCAGAGAAGCTGATCATATTGTAAACCAGGCAATCGCCATGGATCTTCCTCGAGAGACATCTAGTAGAAGACCAAAAAATTCACGGATGCTGCAGTCTACAAAGACGATAAGTTGAATGGATGGAGGCAGGAAGAAAAACGTATTTCGTCGTACTTGGAGCAGTAGTAGTATTTATATTGAAAATAGATCTAGAAACGACACAAAATTATAATTAATATATTATATTTTTGAACACAATTGTGGATAACGATTTCGTATTGAATCTGGAAATAGTAAAAAAAGTAATCGTATGAAATACAAAAACGTTTTACTGTAATACTATTTTCCGAGAGTCCTAAGCGGGTTGCGATATTGCAAGGATCTGACCTAAGTCCATAATACTACGATGCAAAAAAAAACAGTCGAATTTGCAAAACGTATGATATAACATCTAACTTATCTACAACATTTTGAGTGTGTACAAATACTCGTTAACAAATCTGGATATCTCCAATAAGGTGTTTTTTTTTGACAATTTTTTTTGACATCTTAACATAGATGAAGAAAGAATATGAGAGTCTGGGGATGTGCGGGGCTTCCGACCGTCATAGGATTTGGACCTCACATACAAATGAAAGAGTTTCTGCTCAATAAAAAGCTTCGTTCATCTTACCATAGACGTTTCTAGTGAAATTTAATTCCATTCAAGCGATATGTTTAACTATATATATATATATATATATATATATATATATATATATATATATATATATATATATATATATATATAGAAGTTCTAAGAATTAGTAGAGTAATTCCAAGAGTGAGTAGTGTGGTTGTCAATCATGGGTAGTATTGGTGAATGTTATACGTGTGTAAAGTGATAACTCAAACCAGCCTATGATAACCATAAGCCAAGACTTCCATATTCTTTCTTCATCTATGTTGAGATGTCAGAAAAAACTTACTTATCAACAATGTTCGAACGGTTATCTAGTCGCGATATGAAGAGGCAAAAATTTTACATCGGAGAATGTAAGAATTTTCTAAAAGCCAAATGAAATATATGAGAAATAATAAAAGATAAAAGCAGTATCGAGTGTAATGTTCTCTCGAGATGGCGTAAGCTGCGAGAAGATACCAGACACGGCATGAATATAAATATGAAATCAGAACTGAACGTGAGATCGCCCATACATACAGGTTAGGAGTAACTTATTCATAATCCAGTCAAATTCAACTACCAGATTATGTCAAAATACTATTTCTAGTATATCTTCCAGGGTTCCAGGATTCCTGGAATCGCACGTAGAGTGGATAATTCAAACATTACTTCTGGATTTTTATTTCAGGCAACTTTGCCATTTCGTAAGCGGTGGTCGATCAATACTACATACAAATTGTATTCATATACCCTAATTGACATTTAACTACATTGCTTGTCTTAACATTCATAGAAATCCACATTACCCACCGAAATACCCACCATTATATGTACTCCTAGACCTAATAATGGCAATTATTGTTAGTATATAAGGACATTTTGTAAATATTTTTAGTCAGTGTTTGATAATATATATTGTTATCCACCTTGAAGTCTGTACTTTCTCAGCGTTTCTTCTCCATGTTATAATGGATAAATTTAAACGTTGTGTTTCAGTCTCTCTCGCTGCTCGCTGATAGTGTGTGAAGGAGACGTATATTTACCAGTGCTTACTATCTGTTCTTTTATTATTATTTCATGTTTAAGACTTTTTGTTTCCCTATTAGTGTATTTTTATATCGCTCACTCCTTTCAAGAACGTCATAAATCAAAAAACTTGATTCTTTAGGAGAATGTTTTAAAAGTTTAAAAATATAATACAATATGTTAAAAATAAATATCAAGCCACTTATTGAACTTTTTACTGTGCAACAGATCTTTTTAAGTAAAACCTGAAGGTTTTTTCTCCATTTAAAAAATATTTAGTATATTTAAAAAAATAATTAAACAATACCTTTTGTTCAAAATGCAAAAACAACACTTTCTGCCCTGTAGCGGGTAAATATTAAGTAAAAAATATGCCGCTTTTGCTGGGATGTAGTACATTTTCTGGGCATTCCGAAAACATGCACAACTGAAAATTGTCGATTTTTGATTTATGACGTTCTTGAAAGGAGTGAGCGATATATGATATTGTATATATGTATTATGTTAAAGGCATTAGCCGTTCAATAAATAAATACTGTTAGATTAAAGATGCTGAAAAGAAGTTTTTCTTTGTGCCGATTAGAAACTTCTGTATGGGGTCCCAGCCTGGTTTAAAAGTCATAGAAAGAAACCGAAGAATTGTAGTATACGCGTAGTGTTTTAATCCAAACGCTTTTGCTTACGATATGTTAATTTAATATGAAAATATTGAAAATTTAATATAATAAATTTAATTTAACGATGTAAACAGTACTACGACTGTAATGTACAAGGTGCCCGTAATATGCAAGGTAGGGATATACCAAGAATCACCAGTCTGATGATGTCGGTAACGACGAAACCCGGTCCAATAAAATAAATGTGAAAAAACTATTCAGTTGTAGTCTTGTTACATAAAATGCAGTTCCACCAAGAATGCACAAAACTTAAATCTAAGGGTGATTTGGTTGCAACTGCATTCATTCCTGTTTTAAATTGTAAGAGGAAGATGGCCGAATATCCCTTATAGATAATGTATAATAAGATATGTTATATATCTTCCTGTACATTGACTTACAGCGTATGGAATAAACCGATACATACTTTATAATTATGTGTTATCGCTTGAAAAATAAAACTAGTTAAAAAAATGCTATTTCATTGTCATCTTAATACGTCAGGGTTAAAGATTTTTGTGCTACCCGTGTTACAAAAATACGATTTTGGTAATTATTTATACAATTTGAATAATATCTAATACATAAAATATGTTTGTCACTTTGACATGTGAAACAAAGAGTAGGATTATGATATTATGATCGACTTACATATAATAGTTTAGATATATTTACGAGCGTTTCTTATCCTTCCGTTACTGCTTTTCTTTAGAGTTTTTGGTGTGTTTAATTGATCTTGATTATGTTACCTGTTGAAAAAAATACAATATTAATAAACAAATCATAAAAAATGCATTTTAGCTGATGTAAAAGTAATGAATGATGAATGAACGATTAAAGATTCAATGCGGTCTTCACACATATGAATAAGTTTTGAATATAAAAAGAAAACACTTGTATAAAACAACTTTTCAGTTGATTAATGTGAAAAATAAAATCTGTAACAGTTTGCTTTTTTATTTTCAATGAAGACATCTGTAGTTCTCGAAACTAGTCGTGTTTAGATTAATAAACTAAAAAGGTGGTCTTATACAAATGAGGAATAAAACAACAACTTTATAGGTTTTTACCACATAAATTTTATTTGACGAGCGACCGGGTTTCGTCGTAAAGACTTCCATATTCTTCTTCATCTATGTATAGAGGTGAAAAAAGTTTTTTAACGCCCTGGTGACAGGTCATACACCAGGCTACGACAGGTCATAAGGCCTGTAAATACCCAGACTGCCATATTCGTTTTTAATTTATGTTTTACCTAGTAAATACCACTATTTCTTAAAATTTACAGTGACACATGTTTCGATGCATTCCGCATCATTTTCAAACAGAAAAATGGATAGATTTTACCACGAAGTGACGGCCGAATCAATGAATGAAATTCCATATTCGTCTTTATCTATTGTAAGATAAAAACGTAAAAATATTATTGGAGTCATAGATTACAATGTCATACTTATATTCTTTAGATAATTGGATCATTTCCATATTGTATTCCATCGAAGCTACATCGATATGAATAATGTTCTCCGTAACAATTGCGTGCACACATTATCCATCTTATTGAAGGCATATATCCGTTAGCGCTATTTGTATTTTGGCGAAACTCCAAAACAATTCCGATATTTCGAACCGTCTTGAAATAAATACATCATTCCATCTATTCTAGATGTATTTATACATCGAAACAAATTGTTATTGATATGTTCAAATTATACAAAGTGATGTTTCCATCCTGAGACGATGCGGGCGTTCACACTACTCATCTGAATATCAATTCAACAACTTATTAGAATATTTATTGATTTGGCATTAAATTTGTAGAAGAACATGATATATAAAATTAAACACATTTTTTACTGACATTTCTTGGTGGAACTGCATTTTATAGAATAAAATAACAACTAAGTAAGTATATAGATTTAAGTTTCGTACTGAATTTTCTTGGTGGAACTGCATTTAACAGAATAAAATAACAATTATATAGATTTCAGTTTTGTACTGACATTTCTTGGTGGAACTGCATTTTATGGAATAAAATATAAACTAAATAGATTTCAGTTTTGTACTAACATTTCTTGGTGGAACTGCATTTCATAGAATAAAATAAAAACTATAAAGATTTAAGTTTTGTATTGACATTTCTTGGTGGAACTGCATTTCATAGAATAAAATAATAACTACTTATGTTGATTTAAGTTTCGTACTGAATTTTCTTGGTGGAACTGCATTTTATGGAATAAAATAACAACTTAGTAAGTAGTTTTTTCCACATGATCATGCGGAAAAAACTACAAAGTTGTTATTTTATTCTACAAAAATATAGTTTTTTTTTCACATAAATTTTATTTGACCAGCGACCGATTTTCGTCATAAACGACATAATCAGACTGGTCTGATGATGCGGAATGCATTAAAACACGAGTCACAATATATTTCAATAAATAGCCGTATTTACCAAGTAAGATTTAAACTAATATAATTAATTGTGGGAATTTACTGGCAACCTGTTGGCACGGATGTATTAGATTTGCCAACTGAATAATTCATACATACAGTCGAGATACCACGTGGCCGGCGCTCAAAGTGTATAATTAGCCTGGGCGAGTAATTTTAGCAGTCCGCAACGCCAGTAGTGACTAAGACGCCTTATTTCGACGCCGGATTTCGTCGCTAACACTGCGGCAGACATAGTTTTCACGTCACGCGGGCGGTCTTGAATAATAAAGGGCAGGCTCGGAATAGGCAGCGGGTAAAGCGCACTCGGTAAATCACACAATCACCGAGTTCATCTAAAAGAGTGGACGAAGTAGAGAAAAATTACTTTAGAGTCCTGTGCGGGATCTTAATTTAAAGAACGCTGCATTTTTATTTTACGAGGCAGGCGAGTCCAAAAGTTTACACGGTACAATTTTAAAAGCAGAAGGTTAGACTTCCCAGTAAGGCATTTTAAAATAACTAAAATATGTACCGTTCTGGAGGTCCCGAGTTCGATTCCCAGAGGTGGGTCTAACAAATAAAAGTGATTTTTTCACTCTAATATTTATTCAATACTACCCTGGACTGGTACCTGAAGCGGAGGGCTGATCAGCTTTCCTTCGTGTGTTAACGACCAAGATAACACAGTGTTTATATGATGCAGTGCCCTATGCACCATTGGGGTGCGGATAAGGGCTCGAATGAATGAAAATATGTACATTGATCAAATAGATGAAGAAGAATATGGAAAACTGGGTATTTACAGGGTTTATGACTTGTCATAGGTTGGTTAAGTAATCACTTTACACAGTGCAACATTCACCATTTTACTCGTAATTGACTACCACACTAATCACATTAATAAATAAAAAAATAAATAAAAAAACTAAGTGGAGTGAAGTGGAGAGAATCCAGATCTCTGAACAAGTATTTGGATGCACACAAAATGTTGTGAATAAAATATGCACGAAAACCAAATAAAATGTAGATAAGCATTAAAAATTCAATTCGTGCGTGCAGAAAATTAGATCAAAAATATTTTTGATAATTTTTATCCATTAAGTTTTTGTAAGATAATTTTATTCATCATCGTCATCTTCTTCTTCGACCATACGCATACGGCTTTGTATCGTATCGACGCAGTGTCATCTTGATTGCTAGTTGCATGAAAGCAAGGTTATCGCCAAGATGAAGATATTAAATAAATATGAGAATTATAATCGCTTATATTTGTTTCGACCCTCTTCGGAATCGAACCTGGGACCTTCAGCACGGTAGCCAAACGCGCTTTCCACTAACTACACTACCGAGGCGGACAGAAAAACTCATCAATTACTATCAATTCATGTTCGTAAAAACCGGTTAACTGCGAATCGTATTTACGGATAGAAAAAAATTAAAGTGAACCGCGATTTTCACTATAAAATTGAATGAACTTATTTATATCACAAGGTGGGCGAGCTAAACGTAAGCTACCAGAAGTACTAGACCAGAGGTTCCCAACCTTGTGCCTTCTTCTGTATGTTGGAAAATGAATTAAAAAATAAAAATTTCTCAATAGCATTGTTAACATATTTAGGCTAACACAGAGAAAATTCAAGATGGCGGCTAACGCAATAAGGTTGGTGTCATGAAAATCTAAAATACTAGTCATAAAACAACGACATTTCGTAGACCTAAACATGTTAGCCCATTTATATCCGAGACATTTTCATTTACATTTTTAAAAAAAACTTTATGATGAAACCAATAATAAATAATAATAAAACCCTTATCCACACCCCAATGGTGCATAGGGCACTGCGTTATATAAACGCAGTGTTATCTTGATCGCTTACACATGAAGGAAAGGTGATCAGCCCCCCGCTTCAGGTACCAGTCCAGGGTAATATTGAATAAGCATTACAATGAAAAAATAGCTTATATTTATTTTACCCCCCTTGGGAATCGAACCCGGGACCTCCAGAACGGTAGCCGAGCGTGCTGACCATTACACTACGGAGGCGGACGATATGATTTTATGATTAAACCAAACTGTTATATTTATTGATTTGGTGTTTTATTTGAAGAACTGCATTTTAATTTATGTATTACTTGTTAACACTTCCTCTGCGATGGTGGGTCTGGTCAGACCCACCATCGCGGAAAATTATTGATTACGTAATAGGTAATTTGTTTACGTCGTTTTCCTTGAGTGTAATCGTTCTTCAATAAATTACCTACAAATTGAGATACAAACGAAAATTATTGGACCAGATTCAAATGAGTTATTTAAAAAAAAAGAACAAATAAAATATCAAAAATCATATTGAGTAAGGTCAGTTGATCGCTATCAATGTGTTAGTGTGCCGTCTGCCGTGATTTTGAAATCCCAAAAACAAAAGCATACATTGTCAATCTTTGGCGATTGTTTCCGTTTATTGTTTTTTTTTTATATTTGTTTTTAACTGATTTATTTGTTTACTTGTATGACGGATTAAATATCATATATATAGACTATAAGGTAAATCTACATTTAAAAAATATTAATATTACAAAACACAGACCTTCACAATAAACTGTTTTATATTTGAACGATTTCTAGTTTTATTTTTTTTAAATCTTTTCGATACTTTACCACAATGGCAGGAAAAAAATAATTATCTCATGACGAGATTGAACGACTTTTGGACAGTTCTAAAAGTGAAAGAAAAGTGAGAGAATAGCGCAGATGACAGTGATTTAGAATTCAAAAACCTTAGATTCAGAATTTGAAAGTGCAACGGAAAACGTGGTTTTATAAGAAATGTCAGTAAGTGATAAAAACATCGATTTCAACAAGAAAAGTACCGATTGTCCTCTTATTTTTTGGTAACAATTTATTGGTCAATAATAAAATTAAATATCATACCTATTATGTCTAACGAACTTGTATATAAAATTTTTATAATAATTAGTTTTATTTGGTTTCGTACAAAATTGTATTCATAATTTCTAAAACCCGCAAAATGTTTATGTAAGAAATGGCGAACTTTAAATGAATATTTACACCATTTTGGGCAATTCCGTATATATTTTTCAATGAAAATTTAAATATTTTCACTGTATTTAAAATGAATTTTAATTGCATTATGGACAAAAATTTATCTTGAAATATTAACTCAAAATCCTAGAATCATTTTGTGGTTTTTGGAGCTAACTGCCACGTTTTATATTTGAAGATAATTACTTAGTTGCATTTTGTTAATAATTCTATCTGTTATGATGTTGACTTAAAATATAGTTATAAAATTAAAAACACAAATTATTTGAATTCAGTAAAAATAAAAATGTTTACAATCACTGCTTCATTGCCAACCATGCTACATGCGCGTGTGACATGCTCCGCGGTAGTAGTGAGTATATAAATTAGTTAGTCTGTGGTAGTGAGCCGAAGCGCGCGGTCGCGTTTGGATGTAAAATTATGCGCTTGGATAATTTAATTTCAAAACTATCAAAAACTTGAAAATTCTCATACAAAACTTATGACACATTATCCTATTGCTATGTAGGCTATTTTGAATAATATATAAAATATAAAAACCCGACGAAAAACGCCTAAAAGGCGATTTCTGTACTGGGTCAGATCAGACCCACCACCGCTGGGCGCGTTTTGTTTGAGGCCATCGCGCTTTAGGTGTTAAACCAAACAGAGTTTTTGAGTCTACTCAGTTGTATTTTATTGTTAAAAAAAAACACATTAAAATAAATATTGTAACAATTGTTTCGCCTAGTTATGACATTATTAAACGAATGTGAAGATTAAATGGACTGACGGTCATTAGATAATTTAATTTAAGGACCTTTCAGTTCATCTAATCTTCACATTCGTTTGAAAATGCCATAACTAGGCGAAACAATTGTCACAATATTAATTTTTATATGTTTTTAATAATAAAATACAAGTAAGTAGACTCAAAAAAGTGTTATACGTTACCCCAGACGTGCTGGTTCAGAACGGACTATACTATAAAGGAAAAGGTACGGTACACTCATCCAGGATTCAAGTGGCCATCTCCCAAAATCTGCCTAACAAAGACTGGAAGTCGTAAACAATTTTAGATGCGTCGGCGAGGCTCGACTCTAATTGTTATTTGAATAGTGCTGTTGAACATTAAGTTTATCGCTCCGAACGATCGGCGACAGAAGAAGGCGCGCATTGAATGGAACATCTGCAACTTGAATACTTGAACAGAGATGCAGTCACTCAAATTGGCATTCATCAATCTTGATTCGTGCCATCGCGGAATCGTACAAGGATCAATTTATTATTATAATCAAAAGGCTCGGTTCATTGTGTCTTTACTATATTTGCATTTGTGATCATTTCAAACTGCATATGGTTGTGAGTCACCAGGATGTATTAGAACGCAAAATAAGAGATAACGTTTTAAATGTATTGAATATTTAAAATTGCAACATTTTGAGTGTGTCCAAATACTTGTTCACAAAATCTGGATTATCTCCAATAACAGGAGTTATTAGTTTCTTTACATCTCACCAATAGATGTCTCTAGTGAAGTTCTAGTGATTCAAGAACAAGGTTTCTAAATTGGTTCATATATATAGAACTTCCAAGAATTTGAGTAGTGTGGTTGTCAATAATGGGTAGAATTGGTGAATGTTACACGTGTGTAAAGTGGCCACTTAAACCAGCCGATGACGGTCGTCAGCCCCGTAAATGCCCAGACTTCCATATTCTTCTTCATCTTTGATGAGATGTCAAAAAATAATATTTAAAATTGATTTAAATTTTCCGGGGTTCTAATCTTGCATACAAATAAAAGCATCTCTGCTATATAAAAGCTTTCCTCAATCAAGCATATATGGCTATTGTGAACTCATGTGTACTGTGTCACGATTTTGATCAATTTATATAGGAGTTCCAATAATTCGAGTAGTGTGGTTGTCAAAATTAAAAGTTGATTTATGTGATTCTAATGATGTTGCTATACAAATAATGTTTCCATTTGTTTTCTGATTTAAAAAAATCAATATTTTAATCGTCTCGCGATATGTTTAGCGTTAAAAGACATCATGAGGGTTGACCGCACCAGTCTGCGCCCTCTTATACCATAAAAATAGAATCATCATCGCACTTTTTGGTAATATTTTTGATAAAATTTTAAATAAGACTGTAAATAAATAAATCAAACGAAAATACCATATTATACCATTAATAATATACCCTACAAATAATACCCCGAAAAAAACCTACTATACCTATTCTCTAACTAAAACCACACATCAAAAAGCCAAGTAAATGTAGAGAATCATATGTTTCCTTCGTTTAATAAGATACTTCGTCTTCCACATCTTCTTCTAACCCGCACCCAATGATGCAAAGGGCACTACATCGTATACGCGCAGTGTTAACTACATCGTTAATTGCATAAAGGAAAGGTTATCCTTCTTCTAACCCGCACCCAATGATGCAAAGGGCACTACATCGTATACGCGCAGTGTTAACTACACCGTTATTGCATAAAGGAAAGGTGGTCAGTCCTGTGCTTTTTGTACCAGTTCAAGATGATGTTAAAAACAAACGATAGTGAATATCACACATTTTGACCTCTTTGAATTTACTATGATTGATATTATATTTTTTACTGTGTACATGGCACTCACATGAAGCGTGAATAATTCAATAATAAAAAATAGGAAAGAAAGGATGGAAAAGGAGGGCTTGAAAAATACCACAAAAGATAAAACCAACTAATGATGAATATTTTTTACTTATTTATTTTTTTACAAAAATGTTAATAATATCAGTATATAACCATTCACCGAGATTTCTATGTCTACCGGTTTTTGAGACATGCATGTGCATATTTAACCTCGGCTCGTAAAGCATGTTTGTGCTGAAACCTTTAGTGCATGTTGGTCTTCGGGTCGACCAAAAATCGCATGTATAACATTTTGTGTAGTTTTAAGCGTGTAAATAGTGCTATAGTAGTGAAGGGTAGTATTTTTTGCATGATGTGGTAGTAATTGTCCTGACGAAGAGACAGGTACGTCTGGAAACTGGTAGATATAAAAATCTCGGTGAGTGGTTATTTACTTATATTATTAACATTTTTGTAAAAAAATAAATGAGTAAAAATGACTAACCACAAAGTAAATGCTTTAAATATTAATAATATTGAGATTTTTGTTTACAACCAGGAATCAAGTTAGTCGAAGTTAGTTTCGCAGTTGAGTGTCTAACCAACTACTCCACGTTGCGTTCTTCGACAATAAATATTACAGTTTCTCGAAATTCAGTTCAAATTGAAAAATAAAACAAATGGCCAATAAAAAGAGTAAAAGTGTCGTCGGGAACAGCTCAGAGGTCATTTTGGGTCGAAGTTATTTCAAATCGACACACTTGGGCCGGGGTAATAAAACCACGGAAAATGGAACCGATTCCGAACGCTCCAGCGAGACAATATTCCGCTATGGCACATTGTGTAGGTATATCATTCGAGTTATTATAGTTTGTGTGTATAATAAACTGAACCATAAGACGAAGAATTGAGCCAATAATGGAAGTGCAGTTTAGTTCAATGACTCACTGCCGTTAGGAATGCGATACAAGACGTGGAGTGTCTGTTCAGAAGGAGCTATTTATATCCTAGGCACTAAAAATAAATCATGAATTTCTGCAATAAGGAATCAATATTAAAACAATGTTTATTATTATTAGTAATTTAAACCACATTGAATAAATACAATAATTAAATTCACGTTTTTTTAAATGGTGGGTTAAAAATCGTTAGTTTTAAAAGGATTAAATTTTTATAATAAAGTAAATGCCGAAACAATAAATAAAGTTTTATTATTATTTTTATACACATAAAAGCAGTGAAAGACAACAATTTAAAGCTACCCGATATTTGGAATTAGATTAACAATAATTAAAATAGTTTATTAATGAAGTATTACTATTTTTTAGATGATTTAGATTTTCCGAAGCATGGTACAATTTTTTCCATCATAATGTGTTTACCCATAGAAATGAAAAATATTAGGGGGCGGGGTATAGAATTTTCTTTGAAAATTGAAGGTCGCCGAGAATGTCGATATAGTAGATCCTAAAAATAAAAGCAATGAATAACTGAACTAGTTGCACTGAACCAGTTCGCGAGAGGAGTTTTTTCTTTATTTTAAATTATTTTGCATTATACAACATCATATAAATACAAATATAAAAAAATACACATATTACAAATAAATTACATTATTATAAATATATTACATCTAGTACTGACCCTTAACCGAAACCAATGGTTCACAGGGCACTGCACAAATTGATGCAATGTTAAGCTGATTGTTAATCATGTGAAGACAAGATGATCAATCCTGCGCTTCAGGTACCAGTACAGCGTAATATTAAATACACATTACAGTGAAAAAACAAGTACATATTTATTTTTTACCTCCCTGGTTGGTAATCGAACCCGAGACCTTTAGTGGTAGCCAAGCGTTCTAACCACTATACAGTTGACAGATTATATCTACTTTAATGTAATTATAAATAACCTACTTCAAGCTATTAAAAGTATTCCATTGATTTACTAATAAGCTTGTACGTAAATGTATAAAAAAAAATGAAAACAGGACCTTTTGAAGTGAGACTCCACAGATGTAAACGTTCTTACCACAATACGATTGACAGATTATATGTCCTTTAATATAATTCTGAATAACCTACTTCTAGCTATTAAAAGAATTCCTTCATTGGTTTACTAATAAGCTTATACGTAAATGTATAAAAAAAATCAAAACAGGACCTTTTGAAGTGAGACTCCACAGATGTAAACGTTCTAACCACAATACAGTTGACAGATTATATGTGCTTAAATATAATTCTGAATAACCTACTTCTAGCTATTAAAAGAATTCCATTGGTTTACAAATACGCTTATACGTAAATGTATAAAAAAAATTAAAACAGGACCTTTTGAAGTGAGACTCCACAGATGTAAACGTTCTAACCACAATACAGTTGACAGATTATATGTCCTTTAATATAATTCTGAATAACCTACTTCTAGCTATTAAAAGAATTCCATTGGTTTACTAATAAGCTTAAACGTACATGTATAAAAAAAATGAAAACAGGACCTTTTGAAGTGAGATTCCACAAATGCAACGTATGTGCGGTCCACTAATAAACGAATGACATAAGAAACCGACCGAACGTCGTGAGGGAGGGAGATAGCAGTCTAATCAGTTAGTGCTCCGCTCGCTATAATGTCGCCATACAATGTTGATGTCCTATTGTTTCTAACGTCGATTGCTCCAGTTGAAAGTCCTTACGCTCGTTATTCCGTCCGACGATAAGCAACACGATACCAAAGCACAATGAGAGAAGCGAGAATTATTGTACATTCTATGGTCAGGATAATAGCCCGTTACACGTTATTGCCATTAGCTACACAATACACAAGTTTCGGATTTAATCGAAAGATCAAACTAAGTCATGTTTCGGACTAATTTATATACTATACACTAATATTTTCCAACTATATTTAGTATTTTTTTATTACGAGTAATATTGAAATTGCGTTATCCACTTTGAAGAATAGCCCCTGTTCCTACCAAATCAGTTTATTCAAAAGTTTTATGTTATACTTCATTTAATTTCAATGCTGATAACACAACTTAGCCTAGGCAAAGTATAGACATTGTCTTATCTTAAAAAGATTTAAAACAATATGTATTTTTTGCATGTGCCTTAAAAATTAGTGCAGTTTATAAAACTTAGAGAATTGCATAAAACTTGTATTTATTTAGATTGGCATTAACAGGGATATTGACAGCTTTGAAATGTAAATTCACAGTAAAATCGAGATACAATTTGAAGTATATACTTATATTGAAAGCTGTCCCACCGCATGCCCAGATCTGATACAGAAGCATCTAGGCATCCTGACAGATCTGCTCTTGCAAAGCAATTTTTTTAAAACTAAGTTGCGAAATTTATTGAAAATGTGAAACAATATAAAATTGTATCCCGATTTAACTGTGAATTTACATTTAAAAGCTTTCAATACCTCTGTCACTGCCAATCTAAATAAATACAAGTTTGTAAATCCGTCACCAATTTTTAAATTAGTATTTAGTTCTATTAGTTAGCTAGATACGACTCCGACCCGACGCTGGCCGGTACACAGACGCCCACAACCCCGACCAGCACAGCAGACACGGAACAATTTAAAGTATAGTAACATATTAATTTTACTATACTGATTATACATAAATCAATATTCTACCTTCATTACTAATATGAATTTAGTTCACGATATTCGCGGGTCATCACAATACTTGGGCGAGACGGAAGAATTCAAGAAGTGATCAATCAGGTTAGAAAAAGAGTCTGAGCGTAGCTAGACCGGGTGAAGGATGGAAATATTAAGAGTGCGTGAACAGAAGTGGGACGAGATAAGATTGAGATGATTGCGGAAGCAGAATGATCAACACGGGAATTTATTTGCCACGGGGTTCGGAGAGACAGCGGGTGAAATGAAAAATCGAGAACATTATAATAAGCCTCTTGCCTTTGGTAGGTAATATAATGAAGAAGTTGTGAATGAATGATATAATACTGTATGTAACCATAACACTCGAGGGATTGCAATTAAGAGTTTTTTATGGATAACTCAACAGAGACGAAGAATACTACTCCCGCAAAAAGCAATATACAATGGAACCCATATTTTTCGTTTTTTATGGGACTGATAATAAAAAAAATACATATGCAGGGAAATGATTTTTATAAATATTTTTTTGTTGTGAAAATCACATAGAAGAGTATTTTCCATACAAAAACCTAAATGGAAGGAAAATTGAAATTGTAAAATGTGAGGGGGGTTTTGAAAATAAAAAACATTTTTTTTTTTGTGAAAATCATGTAAATGAGATTTTTTGCAAACAACATAGAGGGAACGTTTAAATTGGGGGTGTTGAAAAAATACATTTCCTTTTTTTTTTGTAAAAATTGTAATAACTAAACGAAAAAAACAAACAAAAATCGTAAAAAATGCACGTAAACGATGATCGCGAATTGTGTTACATAAAAAGAACGGATCGAGTCGAAAATCGAATGACAGGATATTTTCGACGCAAACTAAGAAAAAAACGTAAATGCGGGCAATAAATTTACGAAAATATATCGGGAGAGAAATAATTACACGCTATTTACAATAAAATGTTACATCCGGGTTTCACTATATGGAAATATCAAGATTCCACTGGTACAGTATGTTAAGCCACGGGCAGAATGATGATTGCTTTTAATTGTATGAAATAATCACCAAAACAGCCGATGACAGATCGTAAGCTGTTTAAATGATAACACTAAACGGTTTCTTCACATAAAAAGTTATTCGTCTTTGTATATCTATAAAAAAGGTATTAATTATTTACACGCGTGTAACTTTTTCTGAGGTCCAGATTGTATTACGGTACAAAGCCTATATATTTCCAAGAAGCCTTACGAAGAACGAAAATGAAGGAAAAATATAACGGTTGTACTAACACGAAACAAAAAAAAACTGAAATAATGCGCCGCTTTCAAGATAATTCATTTGATAATATCGTTGCTTTTAAAGGATTTAAAAAATATTATTTACAACCAAATAAATCAGTGCAAACGAGAGAGATTTCAGCCACTGTCGAGTAAGAGCGCTTGTACACTACGCGGAATTTTACTGTCCGGCGGTCCGGTTACCATGAAAAAAAACGGATGATTTGCTTGTGAAATTGTCCCTCTTTCTCCGTGTCGGAGCGCGATTACGCTGAATTGTCGCAGTCGCTTTTATTAAAAAAAAACTGACTGCCGGACGGTAAAATTCCGTGCAGTGCACAAGCGCTCTAATTCTTCACGAAAACAAGGAACAAAGCATTACAAAATTGCGGTACGGATTAGCGGCAGTTATTCACATTTCAGAACGCACGAAGCCCGAAGAAGAGAAAGGGGATTTTTTGTGATTTTAATTTATTTTAAGTCCTCTCATTTGTTAGTTTAAATGTTGGAAGTTAAACGAGCAGATAGCGTGATGCTGGCCAGTAGCCGAGAAAGCTAGGAAACCCATTTGGCCAGGAAGTTTTGGTTATTTCCAAAGGCACGCGACCGCTCGGCTCACTGATTTCTCCAATGGCAGAGATTGCATCTATACAGCGAGTTTCCTCGCCCGCTGAGAGCCCGAATCCAGCTCGAATGGTCTATTCATACTAAATGTTAGCGATACCATAGTCTGCGAATACGGATAATACTCATAAGTAAAAGACTTAATGATAATATATAATACAACACGAAAATAAGTAAAAGATTAAAAAAAGAGAAATATTTGTGTTTTTATTATTTATAAAAATACTTACATTTCAGCTTTATAAAATTAAATAACTTTGTTTAAACCACTTTTTTATTATTAGTACACTTTAACCTACCGGTTTCAACAAGCACCTTGTCATCATCAGGGTTTATTAAATTCTAAAACATTAAAATACTCATAATTAATTATATTACCAGAAAAAAATCCTAATTTTTTAGTAAAGCAATGTAATTAATTATGTGTATTTTAATATTTAAGAATTTAATAAACCCTGATGATGACAAGGTTCTTGTCGAAACCGGTAAGTTAAAGTGTACTAATAATAAAAAAAGTGGCTAAAACAAAGTTGTTTAATTTTATAAAGTTCATAAAATGTGCCACAAAGTATCTGCGAAAAACATCAAAGAAACTTAAATTTCATACTATTTCTGTGAGCCTAAGCGACTCATTATTAGAAATAGGTATGAAAATATGGTAGAGTGGGTTCGAACTAAGAAACTCTGACTCAAGAGTCCGCGACACTAACCACGGGACCACAACCCAACACAGGTGAAAGTAGAAAAAGTGAGTTTGGCCATGTGAACACTTAAGTGATGAAATAATATTTCCGATGTATAAAAATAAGTGTAATAACCCTAAATTATGGAAGAAAAGCATGGACTTAGCAATAAAAGGATGAAAGTAGACTGAATGCAGTCGAAATGCGATCTCTCGAATGTCCGGCAAAACGATGCATAACAGATGTTCGAATGGTGATAAGAGGAAAGAACGCAAGGCTGAGATAGGCTTAATCGACAAAATTAAGAAAGGTGAACTAAGATGGTTTGGGCATGTGAATCGAATGAGAGAAAAAGGAACAGTAAAACAAATTTATGAGGCAAAAGTGGTGGGTAAAAGAACCAGAGGAAGACCTAGGAAAACTTGGCATGATGAAGTATTTGAATGACTTTAAAAGTGGTCAACTCGGGGGTCGAAAATATCGCCGGGTATGTATGAGTAGATGCATGAATGTGAAAAAGGCGAAGATTGTTTGCAATGACAGATTATTATGGCGATTTATTTTCTCTGTCTACCCCTACGGCAAATAAAATAAAAAACACGTATTTTCTGCGATCGACTGACATTTTTAACCTTAAAACTGTTATTGTTAATAAAATCGAAACGGTACTAAAAAAAACTAAATAACCATCACGCCGCTCCTCCGCAAAGGTAGGCAGTGAGATTAGAACGCCACACCAATCTGTTTTTGCAAACAATCTCCGCCTCTTTCTAAATGAGAAAGCTTATATATTGTAAAAAAAAATAGCTTTAGGAAAAAAGGGCAAAAACTCGTAAAACAGAAAAATAAGGAAACGTTGATAACATATAAAAGAAAAGCTAATATTACAAAAAAAAATAAAGTAGACAGCTTATAAATCATAATAGAAAATACTAAATATATTTTGAGTAAAATGCTTGTTCCCTGTGTTTTCTGTTACGAATATTTATAATAAGGCTCATTACTTATTTCATTTCTTTAAAACCTTCTTATTATATGGTACATAATTAAAATATAATATGGCTTGGGGCTTTCTGTGAAATGACTTCAGTATACATATCGCTCACTCCTTTCAACAACGTCATATCTCAAAAATCGTCAATTTTCAGTTGTGCATGTTTTCAGAATGCCCAGAAAATGTACTATACCCCAGCAAATCGGTAGAATTTCAGTTTAATATTTACCCGCTATAGGTCAGAAAGTGCTGTTTTTGCAATTGTAAGAAAAGGTATTGTTTAATTATTTTTTTAAATACAGAAAATATTTTTCAAATGGAGAAGAAATCTTCAGGTTTTACCTAAAAATATCTGTTGCACAGTTAAAAGTTCAATGAGTGGCTTCTTTGTTATTTTTAATACATTTTATTATATTCTTAACGTTTAAAAACGATCTTCTGAAAATCAAGTTTTTTTTTTATATATGACGTTGTTGAAAGGAGTGAGCGATATTTGATACATAACTTTTCATATTTGTTCGAATCGAGCTTTTGCTGTCAAAATTGTTCATAATTACAGCGACCATTCGTAGGAAAATAAATTACTTCAAACCTCAATCATACATCGATTTTCCAAACATTGGATTGCTTTGAAAGAAAATAATGGTTACACGTCACGATATATCAAGATATTCCGTAAACAGTTAATTGACAAAGATTCTAGGTGGAACTCTATTTGACGGCTTAGACTGGGTTAATGTTTTACTCGCGTAATAAAATTGGGCAGAATATAATAATAACAAAGAAAAAACATTACATTATTATTTTTTTGTAGAAGTTTGACGTATGATTTATGGAAAATCATCCATTTCCAACGAATCAAATTAATATTTAAGTAGTAAAAAGTGTAGATTAATAAATTGTCTATATTTGGGTGAGTTGTCCAGGAAATAAAATATAAAAAGCGGGCATTCATGAAATGAAAATAAAGAAGACAAATAAAAAAAATTAAAATAAAATTAATGAAACAATTTTTATTTTATTACTGATATTGGTATTTCCGAGGCAAGGCCTTATTACGGAAGGAAAATGAATTCCGAGTTTTGAAAAAATAAAACAGTCGTCAATTGTGAATGTGATGAGGAAAGTTTTTATTAATGTTGAGATGTCCAAAAATAATATATTATGAGATAAAAAAAAATTAAACACGTCTCCTTCTAACCCTTATCCGTACCCAATGGTGCATAGGGCACTGCATCGTATTGACGCAGTATTACCTTGATCGTTACTTACATGAAGGCAATGTGATCACTCCTGCACTTCAGGGACCAGTCCAGGGTAATACTAAATACATATTAGAGTGTAATATCAATAATGAACCCGGGACCTGCAGAACGGTAGCCAAGCGTGCTGACCATTACACCGGAGGCGGACAAAAAATCATGAGTAGAATTGTCGAATGTTTCACGTGTGTAAAGTAATAACTTAACACCTAAAGCGCGATGGCCTCAAACAAAACGCGCCCAGCGGTGGTGGGTCTGATCTGACCCAGTACAGAAATCGCCTTTTAGGCGTTTTTCGTCGGGTTTTTATATTTTATATATTATTCAAAATAGCCTACATAGCAATAGGATAATGTGTCATAAGTTTTGTATGAGAATTTTCAAGTTTTTGATAGTTTTGAAATTAAATTATCCAAGCGCATTATTTTACATCCAAACGCGACAGCGCGCTGCGGCTCACTACCACAGACTAACTAATTTATATACTCGCTACTACCGCGGAGCATGTCACACGCGCATGTAGCATGGTTGGCAATAAAGCAGTGATTGTAAACATTTTTATTTTTACTGAATTCAAATAATTTGTGTTTTTAATTTTATAACTATATTTTAAGTCAACATCATAACAGATAGAATTATTAACAAAATGCAACTAAGTAATTATCTTCAAATATAAAACGTGGCAGTTAGCTCCAAAAACTACAAAATGATTCTAGGATTTTGAGTTAATGTTTCAAGATAAATTTTTGTCCATAATGCAAGTAAAATTCATTTTTAATACAGTGAAAATATTTAAATTTTCATTGAAAAATATACACGGAATTGCCCAAAATGGTGTAAATATTAATTTAAAGTTCGCCATTTCTTACATAAACATTTTGCGGGTTTTAGAAATTATGAATACAATTTTGTACGAAACCAAATAAAACTAATTATTATAAAAATTTTATATACAAGTTCGTTAGACATAATAGGTATGATATTTAATTTTATTATTGACCAATAAATTATTACCAAAAAATAAGAGGACAATCGGTACTTTTCTTGTTGAAATCGATGTTTTTATCACTTACTGACATTTCTTATAAAACCACGTTTTCCGTTGCACTTTCAAATTCTGAACCTAAGGTTTTTGAATTCTAAATCACTGTCATCTGCACTATTCTCTCACTTTTCTTTCACTTTTAGAACTGTCCAAAAGTCGTTCAATCTCGTCATGAGATAATTATTTTTTTCCTGCCATTGTGGTAAAGTGTCGAAAAGATTTAAAAAAAATAAAACTATAAATCGTTCAAATATAAAACAGTTTATTGTGAAGGTCTGTGTTTTGTAATATTAATATTTTTTAAATGTAGATTTACCTTATAGTCTATATATATGATATTTAATCCGTCATACAAGTAAACAAATAAATCAGTTAAAAACAAATATAAAAAAAAACAATAAACGGAAACAATCGCCAAAGATTGACAATGTATGCTTTTGTTTTTGGGATTTCAAAATCACGGCAGACGGCACACTAACACATTGATAGCGAACAACTGACCTTACTCAATATGATTTTTGATATTTTATTTGTTTTTTTTTTTAAATAACTCATTTGAATCTGGTCCAATAATTTTCGTTTGTATCTCAATTTGTAGGTAATTTTTTGAAGAACGATTACACTCAAGGAAAACGACGTAAACAAATTACCTATTACGTAATCAATAATTTTCCGCGATGGTGGGTCTGACCAGACCCACCATCGCAGAGGAGGTGTTAACCAAGCCTATAAGAGTCGTCAGCACTGTAAATGCCCAGACTTCCACATTCTTCTTCATCTATGTTGAGATTTCAAAAAATTTTATATTATATTATTATATTAATTTTTTTTAAACACGTAAGTAGTCAAAATATTAATTTTTAACATCTCAACATAGATGAGGAAGTCTGGGTATTTATGGGGCTTACGACCGTCTTAGACTGGTTTAAGTAATCACTTTACACACGTGTAACATTCACTAATTATACCCATGATTGACAATCACATTACTCAAATTCTTGGAAGTTGTATATATAATTCAATTTCGAAACATTGTACAAGAATCACTAGAATTTTCACAATAGACATCTATTGGTGAGATGAAGAAGCTTTTAAATGTCAACTTTCGTATGGGATGTCAGCTCTGGACATGTTATGAAGCACATATCACGACAGACAAAGATATGCTACTAGCTCATCCGATTCATTCATCCGTCCGAAGCGTGCCGGCTATTACTCTATAACTCTATAACTCTATTACTCCATCACCGATGCACCATTCCGGGCACTCGACCACAAGTGGACGCGTGGCGGGCGCTGCTCACATTGCCCGCATACCGGGAGGGCAATCGTACTGAGGTGCTCGTAAAATATATTTCGAGAAAGGTATTCACGATAGACGTGTGGAATGCGTACAAGTATTGATTTACACTCGAACAGATTGGATCGTAAAGGAATATTTTATACATACATTTAGTATGTACTTGTGTCATACTTGTTTAATACAACACAAAAGAAATTAAACATTTTTAATTTAAGTTTTATAATACTTTGTAAATACAAGCATTTCTTAAAATCTAACGCGACACGTGTTTTGATTCCGCATTGCATTCCGCATCACTTTCAAACACCGTATGTGATGCCAAGTCTAAATTTTAAGGGTTTTGTCCTTGGGAAGTTGAAGGATGAAGAGGGGGTAAGAGCTGTTTCTTTTTTTTATCTTTGGGAACATTGTCTATTGTCTATGTTCCAACTGATGATAAAAAAAAACTTTATGGAACGATATTTGTGTTAGTAATTTACCAAATAAAACTTAAATAATAAAAAAAAGCAATATAAGTTTGATTTTCTCGTCCGCCTACATAGTGTAAATGACTAGCACAGACTTCCAAGGTCCCAGGTTCAATTCCCAGGAGTGTCAAAATAAATATGAGTGATTTTTCACTCCGATATTTATTACATATAACTCAGGATTTGTACCTGAAGCAAAAGACGGATCACACTGTCTTTATGTAATCATCGATCGATATGACACTGCGTCGATGCGATGCGGTGCCCTATGCACCATTCGGTACAGATAAGTGTCAGAATATATTTGAAACGGCGATTTATTCACGCATATTTATCTCTTCGATTCATCTCCCACCATCCGATTACACCATGCTCTCATCTACACACAATTTCAGTAACTCCTTGTCCAATATATTCTTTTGACTTGCAAAAAAAAAACATTTATCTTACTTACTCGTGACACTTTTCTTACTAGCAAAGAAACGTCCAAAGATGTTGACGTATAGTCCGGAATCTAGCCTAAAATTACCGGTCCATTCACAAAATTTATTACGGGTAAACGAAATCACAAAGGACAATGTACGAGACTTTGTAATTAATTGAACGAAATTGGTCCGTTATAATTTGGAAAATTAAAAGACTCCGGTTTCTGGTAACAGATAAGCCAATCAATTACATTTGCCGATACGAGAAACCCAAACGAATGTTTCTAAGTAATGGAGGAGAGTTTAGTTTGAGAGAAATTGATATCTTTGAAAACAATACAAGTTCCAATTAGGTCGATGTATCGCTTAATTGAAATTGACGGTCGAAGCCAGCGGACGGCTGAAAGTGAAAGACGGTAAAAATTCGAAAAGAATTTAAAGAAGGATCGCTGAAACGTATCTGGTAACATAAGATGCAAAATTTTATAAGAATGGCGTTTTATCACTCGGGAGGAATGTCTTAATTAACATACTGAACCTATAAAGGATTGTGTAAGACTCGTTTTATGTTTATAACAGCCGATATAATCGATTTTTCATTAATCATTTTCATTTGCGAAATTCGCCTTCGTAAACACGTTGTTTTCGTAAGTCAGTAACGAATGACACCACAGAAACGTATCCACACTACTACTATTACAGCTCTCTAAAGCAGATACATAAAGTGATACTGTCTAATTTAACATACTCCTCAACCTATAAAGGATTGTGTAAGACTCGTTTTATGTTTATAACAGCCGATATAATTGATTTTTCATTAATCATTTTCTTTTGCGAAATTCGCCTTCGTAAACACGTTGTTTTCGTAAGTCGGTAACGAATGACACCACAGAAACGTATCCACACTACTACTATTACAGCTCTCTAAAGCAGATACATAAAGGGATACTGTCTAATTTAACATACTCAACCTATAAAGGATTGTGTAAGACTCGTTTTATGTTTATAACAGCCGATATAATCGATTTTTCATTAATCATTTTCTTTTGCGAAATTCGCCTTCGTAAATACGTTGTTTTCGTAAGTCGGTAACGAATGACACCACAGGAACGTATCCACACTACTACTATTACAGCTCTCTAAAGCAGATACATAAAGGGATACGCCCCCATAACACACCCGATGACGTAAAATTTGATGACGTATAGCGGTGTCTGTTTTTCGATTTATTAAAATATCTAAAGTTTAAACCTTCATATCTCCCTTACTACTCTACAGATTTCAATAAGAATGCTACCGACAGTCTTGTGATTTTTCAAATTAATTTATTGGCAAATAAACCGACATTGTGAGAAAAATCCATTGTTTGCTTAAAGTATTTTTTTTATTCAGCTTACGTCAATTGAAATTTATAATACCTATGTAATCTATTGAGCAAAAATGCAATTGAAAACCCTAAAAGTGATAAGCGACAGCAGCTGCCAATTAGCACGTTGCGTGTTTAGTATCACGTGTTTCTATTTCAATAGATGGCGTTTCCATGTTGGTAGATTATTTAAAAAATTATATATGTATCGAAATAAATGCAAATATTTTTCAATTAAAATTTAAACTGCAACTGGAGAAAGTAGAAAAAAAACCTTGGCCATTAAAAATTCGACTTTTTCTGATCCGAAAACGTTTCGCAAACTTCGGCAGTTGAAGGGCTTAGGGCCAAATGGATTCGTTTGCGTCACTCACATTGCATGCACAAAGGTGGAGAGGGTATTTCTTTATGCTGAATGCGTCATTGTGATTGAAATTCTGGTACAAATTCGACGCGGAGCGAAGCGGAAGCCGCGTCAGGGAAGCCAATAAAAATTCAAATGAATCCGGCTATGGGTAAAGTTGAGCCGGCAGGATTACCGCGGGCACAGCGGGCAAGAGCAATTCGTTCGAGAAGAGCAACTTTGATCTCGGCAGAAGGAAAGAGTTTCTTGTATTTTTCGAACGCATTTGCATTTAAACGATTGCGACTACGTAAATAATTCAACATCTTTCTTTATCTTCAAACCCTTATTCGCAACCGATGGTGCATAGGGCACTGCATCATATAATCACAGAGTTATCTTGATCGTTAACATATGAAGGAGAGGTGATCAGCCCTCCGCTTCAGGTACCAGTCCAGGGTAATATTGAATAAATATTAGAGTGAAAAAATTACTTGTTTTTATTTTACCCCCACTGGGAATCGAACCCGGGACTTAGTACGGTAGCTGAGTGTGCTGATCATTACGCTACCGCATCATTTTCAAACACCGTGTCACAATAGATTTGAAGAAATAGTGGTAATTACCATGTAAAACTTAAATTAAAAAATGGATATATGCTACCACAAAGTGACTGCCGAATCACTTAATGATATCAACAAATTTGGGAGCCTGAATATTCAATGTCAAAGAAATGTTTCATCAGCAGGGGGATGAAATATTTTCGGATATGAAGTACGTGATATATAGACACACAGACAAGAGAATGTATTATATATGGAATAAAATGAAATGCTTTGAGAAAGTTTGCCGTGGAGATTTACTTACGGCTTGCGCCTGTTCGCCTCCCGAACACGTCTCTAAAGGTGATGTTCAATAGAAGTTACCTGCAAAAAGCGAAAAATATCAAATTAGAAAAGGAAAAACAAACAAATGAGAAGAATTAATATGAGTTGGGAAAACGCGAACGTTATGACGTCTCAATCTGTAGAATTTATTAATTTTTTTATTCCGTTACTTACTTTTAATATAAACGCCTTGAATATTGTTTGTTTTGTATATATTATTGTTATGTTGTTGAATAAATTGTTGTTGTTGAATTCATTGTTCACTTTGTGTAATTCCACTTTTATAAACACTTATTCGTGACTGTCGGTTTCATAATGTGGAATAATCATTCCACCATCAGGTCATCAAAATAAAAATATAATAAAATTATAATATATTATTAGATTAAAACCAATATTTTTAGCTTTTCCACTTTATTTTTATTTGACCAGCGACCGGGTTTCGTAGTTACCGACATCACCAGTCTGATGATGTCGGTAACGACGAAACCCGGTCGCTGGTCAAATAAAATTAAAGTGGAAAAGCTAAAAATATTGGTTGTAATCTAATAATATATTAAAATGCAATTCCATCACGATGTGATGGATAATATAAATCTGTTAATAAAATTATTACGATTTGAGGAATAAGTCGAATTGGTAGTCACGAATAAGTGTTTATAAAAGTGGTATTACACAAAGTGAACAATGAATGGCAAGGAGAGTGTTTTCTTTATTTTATCTCTAAGGGACACTCCAGCCGGCCATCTAAGCATTTGCATTTATCATCATCACTCTGCAGTTCTAAATTGAAACTCTTCACTGTTTTAAAGCAATTAGCTATAGTAATCAGAAACGTCATAATACAATTGTGGCGATCAAGAGAGGCTGAGTGCTAGAAAGGGGTGACAAGAACAGATGCAGTAATAAATATTGATGATTGAACCGCAAGATGAATGCCGCTAGAAGTTTATCTTCGTACCAATCTCCATTCTAAGCGCTACTGTCGAGTGACACGTCATAATGAATGGTGGAAATAATTGAAGGAAAAATAAGTAAAGGGGTAAAATGACAAGTGTGAGAAATGTACACGCCGGTTGAGCTGATTCATTAATTCATAGAAAACATTTTGAGTGGGTCCAAATACTTGTTCACAACATCTGGATTATCTCCAATTACAGGAGTTATTTTCATATTATTTTTTGACATCCAGATGTCCAGACTTCTATATTCTTCTTCATCTTTGGTGAGATGTCAAAAAAATTATAGAAACATTAATAATAAATATGAGTATTGGAGATAGAATAAGAAACGCCAGGATCAGGGAAATATGCGAGATCGAAGATGTCGTTAGGTGGGGAAGGCAACGAAGACAATAGTATGTGCATGTGAGGAGAATGGAACCATCCAGATTAACCTAATTGCACAGCACGGCCAACCTCAATATAGACGACTCCCGAGAAGACCACCAAACAGTTAAATTGACAGCTGGGAATCGACATTGCAAGAGACTAATCTTGTCATATATACCGCCGATTATTCCGACTCATGACCTGACACCAGAGTATTTGAAATACTTGAACATGTTAAGTTTTCCTCGGTATTCCTCTGCTTCTATTACCAACCTAATTCGTCTCATAAATAAGTTTTACTATTCTTCTTTCACACATTCGATGAAGTATCACATGTGCGTAAACGGGTTCATCAATTGTCTAATAGGGATGGAGAGCATTTTTTTTCACATATAACCAAAAGATAGCAACAACCACGCCTTACAACGTACACTTATACTATTTTTTTAGTAAGCGGTCATATCGCTCACTCCTTTCAAGAACGTCATAAATGAAAAAACCTGATTTTTCAGGAGAACGTTTTTAAAGTTTAAAAATATAATACAATGTTTTAAAAATAAATATCAAGCCACTTACCAAACTTTTTACTGTACAACAGATCTTTTTAAGTAAAACCTGACGGTTTTTTCTCCATTTGAAAAATATTAAGTTTATTTGAAAAAATAATTCAACAATACCTTTTCTTCAAAATGCAAAAACAGCACTTTCTGCCCTGTAGCGGGTAAATATTAAGTTAAAAATATGCCGCTTTTGCTGGGATAAAGTACATTTCCTGGGCATTCCGAAAACATGCACAACTAAAAATTGACGATTTTTGATTTATGACGTTCTTGAAAGGAGTGAGCGATATAACATGAACGATTCGCTATGAATATTAGTAATTTATTGATTTGGCGTTTAATTTGTAGAACTCCATTTTAATTTATGTATTAATTTTAAATCAAACACAGATTTTTTGAGTCTACTAAGTTGTATTTTATTAACAAAAACACATAAAAACTTATATTGTGACAATTGTTTCGCCTTGTTAGGGCATTACCAAACGAATGTCATGAATGTCAAACATTCGTTTGATGAAGCCCTAACAAGGCGAAACAATTGTCACAATATAATTTTTTATGTGTTTTTGTTAATAAAATACAACTTAGTAGACTCAAAAAATCTGTGTGATTTAAAATTAATACATAAAGTAAATAAGTATTACAAATAAAAATAAGAAACAGTTCCAACCCCTCTTAATTCTTAAACGTTCCAAGGGCACAGCCCTAAAATTTAGACTGTGTTTTTGTTAGTAAAATACAACTTAGTAGACTCAAAAAATCTGTGTTTGATTTAAAATTAATACATAAATTAATATTAGTAATTTTTGTCACACAGTTTTGACGATAAATGATTTAAGTAAATAAATAAACGGAGAAGAGTCTCGAATAGGCGATCGCACGGAGGGTGTAATGAGAACGGGAGTGAGGGGGTATAAAAGAGTGTCGGGAAATGTCGAGAGGAAATGCCAGCCGATAAATGCGACGCTAGACGCCATTTTCCGGCGACGCTAATAGCCGGCTGCTTACAGAGGTGTGACAGCACTAGCTTCGATTATCCGAAGTAATATTCAAAATATATTTTATGTTAATATTATTTTAAAAAAAAATCTAACTACTTAACTATCTTTCCATTTCACTGCCTACACCGAGGTACATCTAGAAAATTTGGTGGTGGATTTACAAACGTGTATTTATTTAGATTGGCAGTGACAGGGATATTGAAAGCTTTTAAATGCAAATTCACAGTAAAAACGGAATAAAATTTTGTTTTGTTTCACATTTTCAATAAATTTCGGAACTTAGTTAAAAAAAATGCTTTGCAAGAGAAGGTCTGTCAGCAAGCCTAGATGCTTATGTATCAGACCTGGGAATGCGGTGGGACAGCTTTCAATAACTAACTAACTAATCATCACGCTGCTTCTCCGCAGGGATAGACAGAGATAATATAACGCCATACTACCCTGTCTTCATATGTCTTTCACATTCATGCATCTCCTCACACATACCCGCCGATTATTTCGACTCCTAACCCGGCTTTCAAGTACTTGACATACTTGAAGTTTTCCTCGGTCTTCATCTGCTTCTTTTTCCGACTACATTTGCGTCATAAATTTGTATATCCATTCTTTCCTCGCTCATACGTTCCACATGTCCGAACCATCTCAAAACAACTTTCTTAATTTTATCGATAATGCTTATCTCAGCCTTGCAGAGTGGCGTGGCATTCTTTTCTCTCTGCCTACTTCTGCGGGAAAGTGGCGTGATGGTTAAATAGTTTTAGTTAGAGTAGTGGTATATTTTCGTACAGCTGAGCGGAAATTGAAGTAGGGACCTTGTCCCTTCGTTAGGAAATGGCGGGAACTCGGTCAGCTGTGCGGGAAAAAGCACTTTATAGTGTCACGTCACGCGATTAATATAACCGAACTATTCACCATTGGCCCACATTTTACATCCCCAAAAATTTGCTCGCTACTGTGATTTTTCTCTACCTAAAAATTCATACTGGAATTGCCATACGTCGGAGGGTAACGGATCAATCAAAATTATCAAGAAGGAATGGAGTTTAATATATTATTAGATTAAAACCAATATTTTTAGCTTTTCCACTTTATTTTTATTTGACCAGCGACCGGGTTTTGTCGTTACCGACATCATCAGACTGGTCTGATGATGTCAGTAACGACGAAACCCGGTCGCTGGTCAAAAAAAAATAAAGTGGAAAAGCTAAAAATATTGGTTTTAATCTAATAATATATTAAAAATGCAATTCCATCACGAAGTGTCAGTGGTAATATAAAAGAATGGAGTTATTTTATTTAGTTGGAAACATTTGTAATTATGGGTAGTTTTTACTGCAAAAGTTACCACTGTTACATAAAAATTTATCCACGAATAAGCTTTAGTTTCATGATATTTGTTATACCGCTCACTCCTTTCAAGAACGTCATAAATCAAAAATTGTCAATTTTTAGTTATGCATGTTTTCGGAATGCCCAGAAAAATTTATTATATCCCAGCAAAAGAGGCATATTTTTAAATTTATATTTACCCGCTACAGGGCAGAAAATGTTGTTTTTACATTTTGAAGAAAATGTATTGTTTAATTATTTTTTTCAACAAACTAAATATTTTTCAAATATATAAAAAACCTTAAGGTTTTACCTAAAAAGATCTGTTGCACAGTAAAAAGTAAAATAAGTGGCTTGATATTTATTTTTAATACATTGTGTTATATTTTTAAAGTTTGAAAACGTTCTCCTGAAAAATCTAGTTTTTTTTATTTATGACGTTTTTGAAAGGAGTAAGCGATATGTTGTAGCCTAAAAGATGTCTCCTGAAAAAAATCCCGAAAATCGAAAAGTGTCGTTGTAGCAGCAAATGTGCAATAATGCGGGCTTAAACTGCAAAGGATAAACTCCAACATTTGAATATTCAACAATATTGAAATAATACAGAATTATTTCATAAATAATGAGAAATATCAAAGTTGAAATTTCCAAAAGTATAGCATAATTTTACAACCAGGAAATATAAAATATTTTTAAGTTGACTTACGACCTGCCAGCTATCTATCTCTTTTCTTCAACTATGTTGAGATGTCAATATAAATAACTCCTAAGTAGACAAACCCACTTATTGCTCACTCCTTTCAAAAACGTCATAAATAAAAAAAAAGATTTTTCAGGAGAACGTTTTTAAAGATTAAAAATAAAACACAATATATTAAAAATAAATATCAAGCCACTTATTGAACTTTTTATTGTGCAACAGATCTTTTTAGGTAAAACCTGAAGGTTTTTTCTCCATTTGAAAATTATTTAGCATATTTAAAAAAATAATTAAACAATACCCTTTCTTCAAAATGCAAAAACAACATTTTCTGCCCTGTAGCGGGTAAATATTAAGTTTAAAATATGCCTCTTTTGCTGGGATATACTACATTTTCTGGGCATTCCGAAAACATGCCCAACTCAAAATTCACGATTTTTTATTTATGACGTTCTTGAAAGGAGTGAGCGATATGTGACCAAAGATTTGGACACACTCAAAATATTGTGTATTTTCATCATTTTGTAACATCGACATATGTAATATAATCTATTGATTTGTAGATTCGGATGAATTTGTATTCTCAGCGTTTCGAGTGTGATACAACAAATACTTGTTCACGAATCAGGATTTTCTCCACTTTAGGAGTTATTTTAACATTTTTAATATCTCAACATAGACGAAGAAAAATATAATGGTCTGGGTATTTAAAGGGCTTATGTCAGGCTGGTTAAGTCATCACTTTACACACGTGGAACATTCACCATTTTACCCATGATTGACAACCACACTACTCCATTTATTGCAACATTAATCTGATGACCATGAACTCGAGTTCACTAGAGCCATCTATGGTTAGTTTGGAAAAGTTTTTATTTGGCAGAGACCTTTTTTTGTTTGGATATATGCAAGAATATGTTTTCTTAAGATAAAATTAATCATACAGTCAAAGATTTATATTATCCACTGACACTTCGTGATGGAATTGCATTTTTAATTTATTATTAGATTAAAACCAATATTTTTAGCTTTTCCACTTTTTTATTTGACCAGCGACCGGGTTTCGTCGTTACCGACCAGTCTGATGATGTCGGTAACGACGAAACCCGGTCGCTGGTCAAATAAAAAAGTGGAAAAGCTAAAAATATTGGTTTTAATCTAATAATAAAATACAGTCAAAGGTTTTTGAAATACAAATTAATAAGTCACAAACAAATAAAATAACTCATATTTAAAATTACTTACAATTTTCACGTCTGAAAAACAATTAACCTTAAGTTAACCTTTTCGAGAAAGGTTTAGCCGTGGGCTTTCGTTGATAGTACGGCAAACGAGAATAAAATTTAACGATTCGATACAATAGTCTGAAAACGTTACAGAATTACATATTCCAAATGGGTTTCGGATACAAATTTAATAATTTAAATAATAACTAGCAATAAAAAATATTTTATATTTGAATCGGGAAATACCTGAATTTTAAAAAGGTCAAAAATAACTAGGACAACCAAAACAGTGTTCAGTTGCAGAATTTAGAATTTCGTGTCATTTGTCATTCCTTTTTAAATTACGATTTCGGTGTTCAATTTGTCTGGAATGTCTCTAAGCGGATATATATTTAATAGATTTATATTATCCACTGACACTTCGTGATGGAATTGCATTTTTAATATATTATTAGATTAAAACCAATATTTTTCGCTTTTCCACTTTATTTTTATTTGACCAGCGACCGGGTTTCGTCGTTACCGACATCATCAGACTGGTGACTTGGTTTTAATCTAATAGGATATATATTTGTTTAGCGATATATAGCCATACATTTCAAGGTTTGAATTATAAATATAAATCGCAAAAATTATATATTGTAGATTTATATCTTGGCGCGGGATACGGGTAGAACACGTGTATTATTTTCTAAAATAAACATTTATCCATGTAGGCAGGTGGATATATTGTAGATAATAGGATAACATCGTAAAGAAATCTATTAAAAATATAAAAATTAAACACTCGTGTGAGACCATAATGAGACATAAGTAACACACTTATGTCTCACTTATGTGAGACATAAGTGTGTTACTGTAAACACATGTTCTTTCGATAAGTGATCATACTATCTAGTTTTGAACATCTGTAGTTCTCAAAACAAGTCGTGTTTACATGAATAAACTCAAAAGTAGTCTCAAATGAGTGTTGAAATAAAAACTCATGTATAAATTTGTTGATGAGAACACCTGTAGTTTTCGAAACTAGTCGTGTTTACATTACTAAACTTAAAAGTTCTCTTATTCAAGTGTTTTATTTTTATATAATATAAAATACGATTTTATCTTGTTCAACCTTAGATTACGGGATATTCGTAAAATTGACGACGGACATCCAAATTGTGGAAAGAACCGAGGCAGCACGTGTATTGAATGTAGTAACAACTAGCATTATCTTAATTTTTACCGATATTTTGTTTGTATTTTATATAGAGTTGTCAAAAAACGCGTTGCACTTATTTATAAAATGTTTTTATTAAACGTTTTTGGTAAAATGTGAGTTATCCTTATCGTCCCAAATTTTACGATAAACCCGTGTGGAGGAACATTGAAAAAAGTCCCGTGGTCTGAGATTAAGAAAGCCATTGGCATTTAGAGGAAAAAACTGAACAATCCGTTGACAATAATAATGAAGTACCGTAAACTTCCCTATAACGTTGAATGGGTACCGGAGGGAACGTAATAAGTGGTAATTTTTTAAATCGTATTTTTACAATTCAACCAGGGAAAATGACTGGATTGATTAATATAATATTAAAATTCAATTTCAAAACATTTATCCCCTATAACGTTCCCTCCGATAACGCAGTAACTATCTCAACGTTATAGGGGGGTTAACTGTAACACGATCGTTCCCATTATTCTACTGTAAAGATAATTGAATATAATAGGATAATTTCGTTTTCACGTGCGATTTGAATTTTCCAAACGATATAAAAACCGCAGATACGAGTATATTCTATCGAGCTAAGAATTGCCCACGGAAAACAGAGATAAGCCTGAAGACCTCCTCGGAAATGTCTTCGCTTTATCTTCTCGAACGGCACTTAAACCTATAAAAGCCACTCGTCGAGGGGCTTGAATAAATTAAATTCGAATCTTTGGGTAACAAAATGAAAATATTCGCGAATTAAGCATCCGCCGGTGATTAATGATAATATATTTCCTTCATTATCGTCCGCGGGAATATTTACGGCGAGAAAGTCCTAGGAGGAATGAATATTATAGCGAAACAAACAGCGAGAAGACAGAGTGCCGGCACCTACCGGGATTTTAAATAGCGCTGTTCTCGTAAGTATTCTTATAATACATGGCGCAATTTACGCGAAAATCGCTCGTAATCAAGGAAGAGGGGAAAAGAACAATAAAAACATCCGAATTAACCAGTTGCCTGAGATGAATAAAATAGAATCCAGTTAGGGATCCAAAATGAATGAACCGAAAAAATACTTTATAGAAAGATATTTGTGTTAGTGATTAGTTACGTGAATTTAATTTTTTTTCCTTTAAACGTGCTTAAAACCCTATATATTTTTTTGAAATGCCTATTTGCTGTTTCTGTTTTATCCGCCTTCCCGGTGCAATAGTCAGCGTGTTAAGCTACCGTGCTGGAGGTCTCGGGTCCGATTCCCAGGGGGGGAGAGGGTGAAAATAAATATTAGTTATTTTACACTCTAATATTTATTTTATATTACTGATCCCAGAAGCGCAGGAGCTATCATCACCTTGCCTTCATGTAAGTAACGATCAAGATAACACAGCGTCAATATGATGCGGTGCCTTATGCACCATTGGGAGCGGAAGGGTGAGAATAAGAATTTACTATATTATTATGTAGAGTAAGAATTTGCTTCATATTTTCCATGTTGCCCTGTATTTTCTTATTTGTTACTTTTTTATCTGTTTTTTAGTCTTGTTAACCTCAATCCCAAGTCCCAAAATGAATAATGGAAATTACTCATCAGGTATGTTATATATGTGACTTAAGTATGTAATATGTTTAAATAATAATAAATAATAATAAAAAAACAGCGTTGTCCTCGCTGGTATTCTTTTAATACAAGGCGCAATTTACGCGAAAATCGCTTGTGATCAGGGAAGCAGAGGGAAAAAGATAAAACGAAGAGGTAAAATCCTTCGCGTAATGTCAGTACCTCATTTGTGAATAATACAAGTTAACGGGAGCATATCGCCCACTCCTTTCAAGAACGTCATAAATCAAAAATCGTCAATTTTCAGTTGTACATGTTTTCAGAATGCCCAGAAAATGAACTCTAACCCAGCAAAAGCGGCATATTTTTAACTTAATATTTACCCTCTACAGGGCAGAAAGTGTTGTTTTTGCATTTTGAGAAAAATGTATTGTTTAATTATTTTTTTAAATATACTAAATATTTTTCAAATGCAGAAAAAATCTTCAGGTTTTACCTAAAAAGATCTGTCGCACAGTAAAAAGTTTAATAAGTGGCTCGATATTTATTTTTAATACATTGTATTCTATTTTTAAACTTTAAAAACGTTCTCCTGAAAAATCAAATTTTTGATTTATGACGTTCTTGAAAGGAGTGGGCGATATACTACTGGGAACAAGTTTCCGACTTTGATTGACTCAATTTGAAAACAAAATAAAAAGAATATAAGAAGAAGGAGATCCGAGTTTGATTTATTTTTTATTTTACGTACGCAGACAGGGGTGCTTCCTTGATTTCTTTACAAAAGGGTATTTTGTTCACGGGAGGAAAGGATACGCAAAGGGTGGCTCTTATATCTTCCTACATATCTACATAGCTACCGGTAAAAAATCGCAGGTTCGTATGTCTAACCTTTGTACGCCACGCACCACGCACCGACGCGCGACCCCCTATTTACTTCAGGACGCGAGATGAAAAAAGGTAGTAAAAACGTACACTGTGTAGGCATTTCCCCCCCGCTCTGTGAATGTACGTCCGTAGTACCACGTTTAGTACTATATAAAGCCGACGAGCGGTCATTCCGACTAACTTTTCGGAAGTAAATCGTCATTACTTTTTACACTGATTTAAAAAAAATTAAACAAATGGGAAATCGTAATAATTTTATTTTAATGACCTGATGATGGAATCACTTTCCGAAACCGGCAGTCACGAATTTTGTGAAGTGTTTATAAAATGATATTATTATTAAGTGAACAATGGGTGATAAGGAAAGTGTTTTATAAACATACCACAAAGTTATCAATGCTTTTAGTAACTAAAAGTTTGAAATATTTAGCCCCCCTGAAATAACTAAAAAACAGAAGATATTAAATTTATGAAATTAAATATTACAATTAATAAAATCCCTCTCCAAGGACAAGAGTTTAGTCTTATTTTTGAGATATACTACGTTAGTATAATTATATATTTTTTTGAAGGAATGCTAAGTTTATAAATAAATTTGTAATGTTTTTGTAAAAAATATTTAAACAATAAACATAATCCATTTATTTCCAAATCAATTAAAATTACAACAGACAAACGAAAAAAAATCAACATTAAAAATCTTTAAAAAATAAACGAAAAATGGATGTGCAATGATGGGCAGAATGGTGAACGTTACACAAGTGTATAAAGTGATGACTCAAGCCAGCCAAATGCCAGGTCGTGAGGCCTGAGATGCTCAGACTTCATCTTCCATCTTATTTCATATAAAAACTATTGATACACATATGATATACATTGATGTATCATATACAGAGTAAACAATCCAGTGTCTGATGTAAAATTATTTATTTATAATTAATCAAGCAATCAGTTTTATGCTTTTATTTAAAGACTGTATATAAAAGATAAAAAACATAAAAGGAAACAAAAATAGTATCGTAACAATAAATTAAGGTTCACAAAAATGATCACACTTAATCGTCAACAAACAGTTGATTCGTTCAATCACACAAATTCGATGCTTATCGCGGTAAACATCAGCCTTGTAGTATTGTACACATACATGTATATACAGGGTGGCACAAAATTAATAACCCTACCGGAAGATGTTATAATTTTTGCAAATGGCGTCGTACGTCATCATGTTTGACCTAAATTTGTGAACTAAACAGCTGCACTAAACAGATTCAAAGAGGGGCGAAATTAATCATCCAATTCTGTTTTTGAATAACCTTTTTTAAATAATATAAAAAAAAGATTTTGAGTGACGGAAATCTTTATGTGGAAAAATTATAACATCTTACGATAGGTTGATAAATTTTGTACCACCCTGTACAACGTAGACGTAAATAGTATTCCATAAAAGAAATACGAATATTTCGTGTCAAATTTGAATTAAAGATTAACCAAGGGTAAAGAGGGGTGTGGTTTGTATATTGCATACATGATTCCATATTTACGTTAGAAATTCGGTAGATACACATTGCTAGATATATTATGTGGGTACGCTTGACTTGTAAAGTCGGTACCTAAAATTGATTTATCTAAAAGAAAATTATGTATTTTTTTTTTGAAAACTTAGGCGGCGATTCGATTAGAAATTTGAAAGACGCGTCACGTTTTTAAAGGAAGTATCGTTACATGAGAGAGAAGAAAGATATAACGTAGAGAGGGGGAGAAAGAGAGCTATACATTCTGATGTTACGGGAGTGGAGTAAAAGAGAGCGACGTTAACGCAACGATAGAATAAGAATGTACCGCATCGGGCGTTGTAGACGTACGTACACATCAGACGCTATATATGAATTGATGATGTAATACACATCGTATAAGTAATATGTTTGATTGTGTTTTGACAGACCAAGAATCGATAACAAAATAAAATTTTATTAGACTTTAAATTTTGATGTATTTCTAAATTTTCCCATAGTTTTTAAATTTTGGTCATTCCACAAAGTTCATGCCGAATCGATTAATAATATCATTAATATTTTTTTTATTTTTCGACATCTCATCAAAGATGAAGAAGAGTATGGAAGTCTGGGCATTTACGGGGCTGACGACCGTCATAGGCTGATTTAAGTTATCACTTTACGTGCAACGTTCACCAATTCTACCCATTATTGATAACCACACTTCTCAAATTCTTGGAAGCTCTATATAAGTATATATATGAACCAATTTTGTAACATTGTTCTTGAATCACTAGAACTTCACTAGAGACATCTATTGGTGAGATGAGAAGAAACAAGATTTTGTGAACAAGTATTTGGACACACTCAAAATGTTGTTAATAATATCATGTTTGCTTGTTACAGAAACATTTTTTCTTTCTTTCGGTGAATCGACTACAGTACCAAGTAAGTGCTCACTCGTACCTTCTATGAATTATCATTCGAAGCCTCCGTACGCGGCGATCAGCTTGAATAATTCAATTTGTAGGGCCGAGCGCGACGGTTATGAGGAAAATATATTTTTCATAATGCAAAATCGATATGTTTCCATACTGCTAGAACCGAAGTGGATGGGCGGGGGTGGGAGTGAAGTATTAAGGGTCAATTTGGCAGGACGAACCGTTGTAGAAGAAACGATGGTGACAGGGATACATAAAAATAAACCGGTGCAAATTGTAAAGTATTCCCAAATACACGAATAACAAAATTTCATGAAGGAGTGACTTCCATACATAAGGGCTGGAACCAGGATACCATTGTATCAATAATACGAGTTTAAATAATGTGCTCATTAATGACAGAGATTGTGCAGTTGGGTAGACGCTCGACTGCGAAACTAGAGTCACGGGTTCGATTCCCGTCAATTGCAAAATGAATTCAAGAAAGATTTATTTTCAGTTGGTCTGAGTGTTTCTGATGTATTTTACACATTTACCTATCAATAGTAAGGATAGGGAATCCTAACTATCCTACCTGCAGACAAGCTTCTAAAAAGAAGAGACTTTGCGGGTTATTATTTTAATAAAAAAGATGTAAAAAAAAATTCATCATATAATGGACCCTTCCGAACTCTATATTTTATTAAAAAAATATAAAAAGCTGTGATTTTCTTTTTTGCAAAAATACTACTACATACTACTACTACTACAACCATCACGACGTTTCCCCGCAGGGGTAGGCAGAGAGGATGGAACGCCAAACTCTTCTGTCCTGACATAAACTCTTTGCTTCCTTCACATCCATACATCTAGTCATACATGCCCTCCGATTATGTTAGGATTATTTTTAGAGTAGAACGACAAGAAGAGAAATAATGTAGTTTTGAGTGAACGTTACCAAGTAGGCACACGTGTGATGAATTACAGCATTACCGAAGCTCGAGATGCTTTATTCGAAAGGATGAGAATACACGTGCAATACGAGAGAGCCGATATAGCGAAAGCTCTTTCGTACGACCGCTCAGGAGTGCTCAGTATTGTCAACCCCTCCGCGCTAATGGCGGGACTCGCCGCTAAACACGTGAACATCTTTAGCGTTCACACACCGTACCTGTACAGGGTCATCGAAAAATAATGCCAACATAAAAAAATACTAACTAGTTTTTTTTTTGAATTTCCTAACATCCAAGTGACTCTGAAATCTAGCTACGGCTTATGCAACACCGTTTATCATGTCCCTACTCAGGCTTCAACTTTATAAGTTTCATAACCTTTGCCTACTTGTGAGTGGATTTACTCTTTATGTTTAAAGTTACTATAATTTCATGTAATTCATGAGTGAAAATTCTAGGCAAAAACACTCGCTTACTAGTTAGTTTAAAAATATACTCGTACTTATACAGCATCGAAACCCTTCATGTTCGACGGGTAATTCTGTCACCGAACGCTAACTGGTGTACGTAAGTTTCAAAACATTTTGAGTGTTTCCAAATACTTGTTCACAAATCTGGATTATCTCCAATTGGGATTTCTTTTTACATTATTTCTTCGACATCTCAACATAGACGAAGAAGAATATGGAAGTCTGGGCGTTTACAGGGCTTACGACCGTCATAGGCCGTTTTAAGTGATCACTTTACACAAGTTTGACATTCACTATCCATGATTGACAATTGAATAAATATTATATTATAAATAAATATTTTATAATTTGAAAAAAAACACTTATTTGACCCCCTCTGCGAATCGAACCCGGTACCTCCAGAACGGTAGCCGATCGTGCTGACCATATCACGACGGAGGCGGACAAGCGTACTAAAGTACGATTTTTTTCTTTTTCCGCGCATTTTCAGATAAAAACTATTGAATTGCCTTTAATACTTTTAAAACAGTGTTTTATTCACATTTTTTTTGACATCTCAACAAAGATGAAGAAGCATATGGAAGTCTGGGCATTTACGGGGCTTACGGCCGTCATAGGCTGTTTTAAATGACTACTTTACACAGTGTAACATTCACCAATTACAAACCACACTACTCAAATTCTTGGAAGTTCTATATTTGTAATCCAATTACGAAACAGTTTTTGTTGTTTTTGAAGTTGGCATTATTTCTCGATGACCTTGTACTTCCCGTGCGAGGGAGAGAAGCCCGCGAGATTAAGACTAAGTGCGGAAGGATGGTGCCCTACTACCGGTTCGACTGTGAGCGCCGTGAATTAGCGACGCAAGAGCCCTCGCCGGAGAGCATCCGAAATTACAATAATTCGTACGGCGCACAGTGATTCGCCCAGAACAAGCTAGGTGGACAAAAACATTTTATTCTACGATTTGATTGTTCTGGTATTGATGAATATTATTTCATTGATTTTTCGAATAATTATGCATTGTTTGATAATTCTGAAGCTTTGGGAATATTTTAATTTAAAAAACTTAAGTATGAAATAAAAAAAGTATTTAAAAAAAATCAGTATTGTTATAACAAGAAAATACAATCAAACACATCATTAATTATACAAATAAATTTACTCTTAATACTTTAGAATCAACTTGTGATGGCCTCCGATAGTCGCACATCATTGGCATTTTATGACCAAAATCGCGTTAATTCTTAAATAATGATTATACAGAAAATTAAACCTGTGGTAGGTAAATAATTATTTCCCTATATTATTGTAGAATTATAGCAATTTTTATCATAAATTGCGATTAAACTGTCGCTGTCAGAAGCCGCCTTTAGTTATGTTTATTGTACCTTTATAATTTACGGAAATAATTTAGATTACAGAAATAAACATAGAATAACATTAATAAATAATACACAAGACTAATAATCATTATATTATTTTTTGACATCTCATGAAAGATGAAGAAGAATATGGAAGTCTGGGCATTTACGGGGCTGACGACCGTCATAGGCTGGTGAAAATGTCTCTAGTGAAGTTCTAGTGATTCAAGAACAAGGTTTCTAAATTGGTTCATATATACAGAACTTCCAATAATTTGAGTAGTGTGGTTGTCAATAATGGGTAGAATTGGTGAATGTTACACGTGTGTAAAGTGATCACTTAAACCAACCTATGACGGTCGTCAGCCCCGTAAATGTCCAGACTTCCATATTCTTCTTCATCTTTGATGAGATGTCAAAAAATAATATGAAAATAACTCCTGTAATTGGAGATAATCCAGATTTTGTGAACAAGTATTTGGACACACTCAAAATGTTGTAAATAATCATTATCACGACTCATCATCAATCTCATAATCAGACGAATCAGATACTAAATAATCACCATCGTTACATGGATGAATACTACTTGCCATCTGATGTTCTGCTATTGAAGGCGGGACAATTAAATTCAGAACTTCCAACGGTAATTTATCGGTTCTCTTTCTAGGTACTTCTCTGAGTGAGTTAATTACAGGATCGGACGTTGTCAAAAGCATATTCAATAAATCTGTATTCGTGGAAGTACGTGACAGTTTCCTAGTATGGGGCTAGCGGAATCTACGACAATCTTTATTTCGGGTCTCTTGAGATTCTTCCGAGAGCTGCCCGATTGGAAGAATGAATGTTTTAATAACCACCGTACTGTGTACTAGACTTGAGGCCGACTTCCTTCAGATGATGAAGAAGCACAGGGATGATGCATTTTTAGATTAAATTTTACATCTACGCCCTCTAACCAATTTTTATTTTTGTTTAAAAAATGGTCCGTCTTCATATTAGCTGCAGCCCACTTTTCAGAGAATTTTGACGAAACACTTGAAAATTTTATCAGTAAATGCTTCTTTGAATCAAAAATCATATCCGTAACACTAAATTTTTTAATAATAAAATCCATTAGACGAAAATTTCGTTCTTCTTTCGCATGTTTCCGCCATTCTTCAAATAGTTCTAATTTCGAGAGAGAGCACTCACGATCTGAAAAAAATAAATAAATGAAAATTGCTACTATATGTCTTATAAAAATTATGTATCGTTGTATAGCTAAGGAATGTAGCTACACAATATTAAAAAATTAGCCTGGATACATTTGGGGACAAAAAGATGCATACGTTCAAAAATTTAAAACGAAAAAAAAAATTACAATTTTTACGTAGTTTTTCAAACTCTATCATAACTCATACTGTCGTGCATTTGAACCAAATTTAAAATAAAATATAAAAATTTATACCCTCTTAAGTAAAATCCATTACAACAATAGTAATATTCTTCACTTCAAGACTTGTAAGATGTTATTGAAAGCACTGCAAAATAGCAACTAAATTTTTTACAAAAAAGGAATAACCTTATCACTTCATTTCAACCGCTTATGACTCATCGTTCTGGAATATTTGCCATAATAATTACCTGGAATTGTGACTAATGGGGGGTTGTTATTATCATGTTATCATCAATAAGTCGATTCATTGAATTGACTTTTGTCTTGTTGGCTTGTTCTGGGCGAATCACTGTGCGGCGGTGACTGATGACGCTTGACAGCGGGTTCTCTGAATTTTCAATATCCAAAAGTGGACCAGAAATCACATCGTTTTTACTGGAAATTTTTAAGTTACGCAGAAGAGAGCTCGGGAAGCCATTTATGATACCATTATGTGCGGTGTGTGTGTGTGTGTGTGTGTGTGTGTGTGTGTGTGTGTGTATGTGTTGGTGTGTGTGTGTGTGTGTGTGCGTACACACGTGTGTGAAGGTGTATTTTCGTAAACATTTTACCTTAAGGCGCATATCAAGAAATAAATAACATCATAATGACTATATTTTACAAATAAATATATATTTATTAGTTGTGTATACATGTATATATATATATATATATATATATATATATATATATATATATATATATATATATATATATATATATATATATATATATATATATAATTTCAAAAGTAATTTCTCGGGTTTTTAAACTATATTTATTTTTAAAATCTAGATTACTCGAATATTCCTCAACTCTTTCAGGCACAGAATTTGAGATAGTAACAAAGCCCGGAGTTGCACAGAAATTAAATTGATCAAAAACTTCATATATCTATGATACAGCACTGACTAATCAATGAATTTTAGATAAAGTATGTATGCGACGCTTATCGGTAAACGCAATCAACTATTAAGATAGGCGGAGATAATATTTTCTTTTGAGGTGGTACAAAAAACATCCCACCACGAACATTTCCATATAAAAAAGTGGGACATTTTAAATTCCACCGTTCTCCAAAGAGTTATTGAAGCATTTTTTCAAAAGAGAAAGGGATAGAACAGGAAAAGATAGGTAATAAATTACAAGGTACTTACTCATTCCATCGAATACGAGGAATTACCAATGCAAGTAAACACGTCTTCACACAATAACAGCACTTTTACGACTAACTGAAAATTCGTCGTTTGAAGTGCAACAACCTGAAAACTAGGTGACAATAAGAACAGGGTATAAAACCTAGTCAAGATATGCAGGTGTGTATTAACTCGTTTATAAATAGAAACTTGGTAACAATGTTACGTCTTTATTAATAATGGATACAATTCTAGACACGTGTATTATTTTCTACGCAAAATTTTATTTGTTAACTTTTTTATTTATTGAAAAACATACTTTACTGCAACGTTAATTACACTGGCTATGACATATGACTGACTTGGACTAAGTAAATCGTTCTTATTCAAAGTCCATATGGTGACAAGCTTGTATCACGTGAATTTTTGATGTTACAGTCATATTATTGTTTGTATGGACCCCATACGTTGAAACCGTAAAAGTGGTTGGTTTCTAGACATGTTTTAGTCTAAGGTTTGAGGGATTAAAAAAAAGTATTTATAATTATGGAGTAACAGTGGAAATACATTAACTTATTAATATTGAACACGAATGCATTACATGTTTATATATTTATACATAAATAATAAGATAAACTTTAGTCAACATCGAAATGAAAAAATAAAACTAAAAAATCTGACGTGCTACATTTTTTTTTGCTTTCGTTTTTGAATTCAGCTATGCAAAATGCATAAAAATCAGGTATTTTCATGCCAGTTACAAAATAAAAGTTGTAAATTGTTGGCCAGTATTATTGCTCCTGCTATAGGCAACTAGAATCCACTGAAGAATGCTTAAATGGTCAGCGGGAGTGTCCCTTAGAGACAAAATAAAGAGTTCAAGCATTCGTGGAAGCTTGACATAAATAGGAAGGTAGAGGGAAGACAATTAAGATGGTATAGGCATAAAGGACGCAGAGAACCTGAGCATGTCGTCAACCAGGCAATAGAAACGGATCTTCTTCGAAAGATATCTAGAGGAAGACCAAAAAATTCATGAATGCTACAAAGAGAGAAGATTTTCATGGTTCGAAAACATGGCATGTATGGCAATTTTCAATTTCAATTTATTTAATAAAAAAATAATATATACATAACCAACAATATTCAAGGCGTATATATTATAATAAAAGTAAGCAATAAGACTTAAAGGTGTAGAAGAATCCCGCTTCGGAAAACTCCTTCGGACACATGGAACAGATCAATATCCAATGTGATATTGTTCAACATAGCGTCAGCTCTTCCTACAGGCATAACCATCGGCAGGTTGGTCCTGTGTATAGGAATGTGAAACAATCTATGCTGACGCTGTCTTAGGTAACTATAGGGAACATGCAGACCAATGCTCTGGATAATTTCAGGATTATCGATCATACCGCGCAACAATCGATAAAAATGCGTAATCAAATACACATTCCTTCTAGTCTCTAAACTATTGTAGCCAAGCATACCCTGGAGAAACTGGGTCGGAATGACATGACAGAAGGACCTACAACCCGAGGACGAGGAGAGCTAACTCCAGCAGTCTAGAAAGACGATAAGTTGGGATGTAGCCAGGAAGAAGACTGTATCGCTTAATATTGTTTCACATTTTTTTATATTTTTTGCCTTACAACTGCCTTGAAACAAACTTGAAATACAACAGGTTTCTAAAAAGAGTACTCAATAAAAAAAAAACAGTATCATTTTCAACACCGTCAAAGATTTTAAGAAATAGTGGTATTTACCAAGTGAATTAAATTAAAAACAAATAAATACCACTTCTAAATAAATACACGGCTTGTACTAAGAAAAAGTAAGTGTAACACTGTTATTAATCGGCCTTATTTGCTTTTGAAATTAGGGCTACCAGAATGAAAGGAAATGGAGTGGGTACTTAGTGGGGGAAAGCAAACATTCTTAGAACAGAATTATGACAGTGTTATGTGCTTAACCGAAGGGATGGGGCGATGCCTCGGGCGCCGAATGGGGAATGAGATTAGGCGCGCATTATCGAGTTATAGTAATTATTGTCGTACTCGCTTAGGCGAGCAACGAAACTTGAATCCATTAGGACCGACACGAAAGACAAGTCCGAAAGTAAGTCTGGCCGGATCGAGAGCTGAAACTATAATCGATAAATACCCAAATCGATTAGTCATGGTCTAATGCAGTGCTCCGCAACCGGTGTGCCGTGGCACTCTGGTGTGCCGTGAGCCGGATAAAAGTGTGCCGCGACCAAATTCAATGTGAGTATATGACATTTTACAATTTTTCATTATGCATTTAATACACGATGACAAATTATTTTCCATAATATTATCTGTTTTTCAAAACGTAGGATATAATAATTCTCTCTCTCACAACCCTTATTCGCAACCCAATGGTGCATAGGGCACAGCATCATATAAACGCAGTGTTATCTTGATGGTTAATACATGAAGAAAAGGTGATTAGCCCTCCGCTTCGGGTACCAGGCCAGGGTAACACTGAATAAATATTAGACTGAAAAAAATCATTTATATTTATTTGACCCCCCCCCCCCTGGGAATCGAACCCGGGACCTCCAGAACGGTAGCTGAGCGTGCTGACCATTACACTATGGAGGCGGATAATAATTACTTCAATTAAACTAACAATTTTATACTTTAGCTTTTTGTGTGCCGCAGAGTACTAGAAATAATTTTAGTGTGTCGTAGGTGAGAAAAGGTTGCAGAGCACTGGTCTAATGTGTAAAGGCAACTAGGCGTAACTCAAGTTGCGGCTGTTTGGCGTAACACGGCTCAAACCATTCTTATAACTGGCCTCTATCATAAACAATCATTGATTTTGCTCTATCTCTTTCCTTTACTGGGATATTCATTATCCAAGTAGCCACATGTATTAATTTGAAACATGTATTGTTGAAAAGCATCATTTTAAGTTTACTATAAATGCGTTTATTTCAAAACTACTGTTATTAACTTGCGGCCATTTGCCTTTGCACATTAGTGGTGTCGAGTAAAGTTTTAAGGGTGTCGCGGATTTTAGCCCCGTTTTCCTATCCGCTTTGCTGTCCGCTTCCGTAGTGAAATGGTCAGCACGCTCGGCCACCTTTCAAGAGGTCCCAGGTTCAATACCCAGACTTTCGATTATTCTTCATGTAATCTTTTATGATTTATAACAGAACTAAGATAATGTAATACATATAAAACTGTAAAAATATATATATTATTACAATATTATTATAAATATGTTACAGTAATATTATATTTGTCCGCCTCCGTAGTGTAATGGTCAGCAGGCTCGGCTACCGTTCTGGAGGTCCCGGGTTCGATTCCCAGGGGGGGTCTTTTTCACTCAAATATTTATTCAATATTACCCTGCACTGATACCTGAAGCGGAGGGCTGATCACCGAATGCAAGGACCGATTGGTGTGGCGTTCTATTTTCTCTGCCCACCCTTGTGGGGAAGCGGGTGATGGATACTTAATTAATGTATTAATTTTAAATCTAACACAGATTTTTTGAGTCTACTAAGTTGTATTTTATTAACAAAAACACACCACCCACCTAAATAAAATAGATACTTAATTAGTTTTAAAAAAATAATGAAAGATTTCAAAATGTTCGTAATATGTATTTCACAAACGTAAGGCATTTTCAATTCAAAGAATATAATTGTATGATATTTTTTTAATGTAAAACGTACATAGCTGTGAATCATTTTATTCATCAAACTGATTGGTATAATGTTTTATTTAATATTTATGTATTTTTCCTTGAATTAAAAATAAACCAATGTATACGTTTTCTTAGAAAATTGAATATGACTAGCATTTATAAATATAATCCTCCAACATTCTCCGCAAAAAAGCAATAAAACGAATTTCAGAATTAAATATGAACTCAAATAACATAATGAAATGTACTTGAAATTTCGAGGGAAATAACGAGGAACGGTTATAGTGAGTGTACCTTGGAGAGTCGTACCATACCAACGGGTTGCGGTTTCCTTTTCTGTAAGTCGTAGGGTAATATTATGGTCAGAAGTTCAAACCAGATTTTAACTGTTATAAATATCTTACGTAATAAAATAAAAACAACAGTACACTACGTAACTCCATACATTTTTAACGAAACAATTTTTTTTCATAATTCAAAATTATGTGTAACTAACTAATTAACCATCACCATACCAAAGAATATTTTTAATTTACTTAGTTTATTTTTAATTTAAATTTAAATTAAAAAAAATAATAATTGTAAAACGAACTCCTTCTCTAAACATAAGTATCTACTTTATTAGAGAGGTAGAAACGTTATATTTGAAATGTATTGTATATTTACCAACTATTTTGTATAATTTAAATATGTATTTTGTAAAAAAAATACAAATATATTTTTAATTTTTCAATTTTTCAATTTTCAATCACGCCGCTTCCCCGCAGGGGTAGGCGGAGAGAATAGAACGCCAGACCACTCTGTCTTTGCAAACATTCTTCGCCTCCTCCACGTTCATGCATCTCCTCATACATACCCGCCGATTGTTACGACTCCTAACCTGACCACTTTCAAGTACTTGGCAAACCTGATTTTTTAAATCTAAATTATATGTAGTAGTATTCAAACCCATTCCATGGACTGATATGGCCAGCATAGAAAAGTGCTCCAAATATTAAGAGCTGGAAGACAGTTGTCGACTGATATCAAGGTGTCCTATCTGAGGCATGTGCTAAGAGGAGAGAAGTACGAGCTATTGCACCTAATCATAAAAGGCAAAATAGAAGGAAGACGAGGTGTGGTCAGAATACAGATCTCCTGGCTCCGGAATATACGAGATTGGACGGGGATCAGGACCGTCGAGGCGTTATTAAGAGCTGTCCAAGACAAGGACAATTACTCTCAAGTGATAGTCTACTTCTCGAGGATCTGACATGACACGCACAGAAGAAGAAGTATGCAAAACCGGATTTGGACAAAGTGGACGGTGGTATTTGGTATTAACAAACTAAACTATTGTGGTGTGTAAATCCTTACATCGGCATGACCCGCAAATTCAAAACGAGAATCAGGCATAATGAATTTTGCTTAAGAAATAATTATTTATCAGAGTTTGCTAATCGTTGTTAACCTTTGCGGGAGTACAAAAATTGATGTCCGACTTTCTCTGGGGAGTGGGTTCTTTTTTACATGAAACACTTTTTTTCATTAAATCGATGTACAGTATTATGAAGATAGAAATTATGTTAAAATAATTCAAAAAATAAACACCTATTCGAAATATTTTTCAATTATGACAAAATTACACACAAATATCCACATATGTCATTGCTATACAAGTTACATCATACTAACTGACAGACGGACTACATTAAGGTTCATTAATGTCCATACTATATTTATTGATTTGGCGTTTAATTTGTAGAACTCCATTTTAATTTATGTATAATTTTTAATCAAACACAGATTTTTTGAGTATACTAAGTTGTATTTAACTACTAAGAGTCTACCTACATCCCCCATTAGCTAATGTTGTCTCCCATAAATTATTGCTGCACGTGTTAAAACTGTCACTTAGAATTGTATAGCTACATAAGGACCGTAGTCCATTTGATCTTCACATTCGTTTGATAATGCCCTAACAAGGCGAAACAATTGTCACAATATAATTTTTTATGTGTTTTTTGTTAGTAAAAACAAATTAGTAGACTCAAAAAATCTATGTTTGATTTAAAATTAATACATAAATGTCCATACTCCCGGAATGGTCAATACATAACAATCACACGTGTGACAACACCGCAAAAGACTTAAAAAATATTGATACGAAAAGTCGTAAACTTCAACATTAAAAAAAAATCCTCAAATAAAACAAAAATAAATCCATCATTAACATGATATATCCATATATAAAAAATTATTCAAGCAAATAGACACATCTGAAAATAAATTATTTGATAATAATCGAATCGCCCATCTCGAGGGACGAAATCAATAGCCGGTATCCGGCGGCGATGGGACTAATTGAGCGTAATGACTTCCCATCTCTATTCGCAAGATAAAATGGACGGGCAAGCGACAAAAAAGGTTGCCCGAACGAGCCGACCATTTCGCACAAGCCCCCGAGATAAAGATCGAATATCCCCCCTCAAGTGCGCTCACCTAATTGAATGTCCCTCGCACCGAGTAAAGAGATTGCCCGAAATCCGCAGGGCTGAATGTGATAAACCGCACGCTTAATGAAACTGAAGCCGGAATAATATTTTTTTCTTTTGAAGTAACGGTGATAATTTAAAAGTAAGTCTCAAATAATATCCACGCTGAATGGAAAATGAAAAAAAAAAATAGAAACAGCAAGTTTTGAGTTTTGTACTGCCATTTTTTTGGGGAACTATATTTTATTAAAAAAAAAAACAAATGAATACTAAAACAAAAATGATCGATGACTGGTCAAATGTGTGGAAAAAAAAATTAAAAAATAGTTTTTAATTTATAAATTAAATATTAAAATCAAATACGGATTTTTTCAGTCTACAAAATTATATTTTAATATATACACATAAAAAATTAAATTTTAGACTTTTGTTTTGCCTTGTTGTGGCATATTTTAGTAGACAAAATAATCATTGTTCGATTAATATTTTATTTATAAATTAAAATGGAGTTCTACAAATTAAACGCCAAATCAAAATAAATATAAAGTTGTTGCTTTAGTGACAGCAGCATAAAACATATTTTAACCCATCACAGTTTCAAAGCAATTGGCGAATAACATAAAGAGATTTGAGATTTTAAACAAGTGAACATTGATTTTTTTAAGAAATATATTATAAAAAGATTATTCTGTTATTTGTCGTTTCCTTTTGTACGTTTTTTTCTATTAGGCAATTGTAATTGGATTTAACTATACGCGTATGTAAATCTGTAATATATGTGCCACCCTTGACTGGCACTTGAAGCGTAAGACCGAGTACCTTGCCTTGGTGGAATTTCCGATCAACATTGGATTCGGATAGAGAGCACGAGATGACTAACGGAAATTACGTCTGATTCATCACGTTACGATCCGGAAAGGGTGTGTAAAAGACGAGGAATTAATCAGTCCTATACTTCCGGTATCAAAAAGGGAGATTTATAATATGTAAAAAGTTGCAAATAATGTATGTATTATACCTTAAAAGAAACAACGTCATAAAGTACTTAATTGTCATTAGAGTTATAGTGTAAAGTATAATGTGTGTAATGTATTACAAATTTCTCGACTGATCCGAACTTTTCCAAATCCGAACAGGCCACAACTCCAATTAGTACGAATTCCCGGGGTTCCACTGTAGTGAGAAAACTCGTGTGCTCTGGTCAACTTTGGTTCAATTCACGGTTTGGTGCCTTCAAACGTTCATTCGAAATCACGTCGAATTATGGGATGATCGAATCGATGAATATGTCATATCTCGGACCGACGAGCAGTCACGCCCATAATAGCGAATGCACTCTCCTGTTAAATAAGCAGCAACTGGACCATAACGGAATGCCCTTTGCCAAACATCAGCGGTGCGAAGCGCGCCGCATTCCAATGTTACACATTGTAACTCGGAAAATTCAACTCCAAACGAATAGAAAGATAGGGAAATCAAGGCGGATTTACATCGAGTCAGTTACTGACGTCAGTCCCTTAGAGATAAAATAAAAATTATTTTGTTGACATCTTAACATAGTTGAAAAACAATATGGAAGACTGGGCATTTACGGGGCTTACAGTTGGGCTTAAATGCTCAGACTTCCATATTCTTCTTCATCTATGTTGAGATGTCAAAAAACGATATGATAAATAACTCATATAATTGGAGATAATCCAGATTTGTGATCAAGTATTTGGACACACTCAAAATGTTGTTACAAAATAAAGAGTTCACTTATTGTGGAAGCCTGGGTATAACACACATCAAAAGTAAGGTAGAAAAAAGGCGATTGAGTTGGTATGGGCACATAGGACGCAGAGAAGCTGATCATATTGTGAACGAGGAAATTACCATGGATCTTTCTCAAAAGACATGTAGAGGAAGACCAAAAAAATCATAGGTGCTACAGAAAGATAACATGATTTGAAGGCATGACCTAGGTGACGTTTTTTCTCTCGAAAACGGCAGAGGTAGACACGAGTCAATTATTTATATTGAAATGTTTTCTATCTGCTGTTAGAAGAGTTCACAGATATCGCTCACTCCTTTCAACAACGTCATATATAAAAAAATGGTCAATTTTCAGTTGTACATGTTTTCGGAATGCCCAGAAAATGTACTAAATCTCAGCAAAAGCGGCATATTTTAAACTTAATATTTACCCGCTACAGGGCAGAAAGTGTTGTTTTTGCATTTTGAAGAAAAGGTATTGTTGAACAATTTTTTTTAAATATACTAAATATTTTCCAAATAGAGAAAAAACATTCAGGTTTTACCTAAAACGATCTATTGCACGGTAAAAAGTTCAATACGTGTCTTGATATTTATTTTTAAAACATTATATTATATTTTTAAACTTTAATAACGGTCTCCGGAACAATTAAGTTTTTTTTTTAATATATGACGTTGTTGAAAGGAGTGAGCGATATGTTAGAAGAAGAGATATCTTTATCTAAGAAGAAAAAAGTTTTGATTAGAAAGCGGATAAACAATATCGTGGATATACGATAGCATTGGACACCCTACAACCCTAAAGTCAGCAATCTGTCCAACTACTGATTTTGGTGTTTGGACGATGTCAGTACCGCTGTCGCGTGTAGCGGACTGACTTAAAAATAAATACCCGATGTGAAATTTTCATTTAAATGATAGCGGTACCGAGTCAGAACTGAGTTGCCGTGCGTTACTGTGAATCACTGTCTCAATGTAAATTCGGCCTAGCTCGGAAAATTCAAGTCCAACGAATAGAATGATAGGGAAATTATACGAAAAGAAAGCTTTAGAACTCGTAAGAATGGGAATGGGCAGAAACAAGAAGAGTAGAGAAAAAACAGGATTAATTCAAAGGTTTTCTGACCCATTGGAGGAAACGGTTCAATTGTTAGTTTAACGAATAAATCGTAGGGTTCATTACTTTAAAAGCAATTATTACAAAAGGATGAGAATATAATTACATCACGAGGAATAAGTAAATGTAAGTAAATTTCAATTAAAGTAAAAAAATAAAAGATTTTTCACTGTTTAATTACATTATTCAATTTTAGTTTTTACTGACATTTTTTGGTAGAACTTTGATATAATAAAACAACAAATACATAATTTTTATCTGTTTTAACATATTTTGACCACTGTACTGTATGTATCAGACTGATAGGAAGATAGGACGAAATTCTTTGCTTTATACACAATAAGATAGGGGCTGAAAAACATGATTTTGTATAATGTTCTCGACTAAATGAATTTAAATTTAATGCATTTAAGTAAAGTATAATAATAATAATAATTACATATTAAATATGGTCCTACATATAGATGAAGTTCTGCTTAGAACCCTTACCATATTTTATATGTAAGTATTATTATAAAGCACTACTTTTTTTCTGCAGGCCTTGTGGCCAATATTTAAGAGGGATTAGCCTCCTGCGATGTCGATTACCAGCCGTCAATTCATCTCGCATATTTCTCTTGTCCTGGTGTTCCTTATTCAATCTCGTAGACTCTTGCCAGATATGCTCCTTAGAGTCTTCATTTCTGACACTCTTAGCGCGTTTTTTTGTGACAGCGGTGTCCGCCCTGCATTCGATCCCATGTCGTGATGCACTACTACTTAAATTGAGTACATTACAATTCATTATGTCAGAAAAATTGTCAAAAAAATCATGGTCTTCAACCCCTGAAGCAAGGAACCTACCTGCATTATTACAACGATGATGATAATTTAGATTTTCGTTATTAGAAGGTACTGTACTAAGTAGGAGATATAAATTTAAGCATCAAGTGGTCAGATGAACGATATCAACTAAATGACCTTTAAACTTTAAACCATGTCAAATGATGGGGGATATGATATTATGAACCTACCATCCATATCGACGGTTCACTTGCAACATCGTATAATGCTCGCCCACGAAAATATGCCACTTGTGGTATCAATTTTATGAAATCAATTGAAGCTGTGATGTATCATGTATACACACGTCTAACAAGAGCTTGAAATATTTAACTAAACACCTAACTATCATGCTGCTTCCCCGCAGCCGTAGACAGAGAGAATAGAATGCCGCACCACTCTATCATAATTTAAAACGAATAACCTGCAAAGCCTCTACTTTTAGAAGCTTGTCTTCAGGTAGGAAAGTAAGGATGAGGAAGGTAAATGTGAAAAATACATCACAAACACGCAGACCTATTGAAAATAAATGTTTCTCGAATTTATTTTGCACTTGGCGGGAATCGAACCCGTGACGCCAAGTTCGCAGTCGAGCGTCTACCCAACTATGCCACGGCCACCTCACTCTGTCTCTGCAAACATTCTTCGTCTCTTCCACATTCATGCATCTCCTAATACACACTCGCCGATTATTCCGTCTCCTAACCTGATCAAGCCCAGGTATTTAAAATACTTAATCATGCCAAGTTTTCCTCGGTCTTCCTCTGCTTCTATTACCAAACACATTCGCCTTATAAATTTGATTTACTGTTCTTTTATCACTCATTCGACATCTCTCTGCGGGGAAGCGGCGTCAAGGTATGTTAGTCATTCAAATTTATTGAAGTTCAGTGCATCTTATACTGTTTATCATTAGCTTCATTAAAAACTTAATAAAGCTAACGATATATTCTTCTTCGCGGGTCACAATCTGTGTGATGATTGTGATGATGATGAATTTGCTTCGTTAAAAAGTCAGTCTCCGCCCGTCACTATCCTCCGCTCGTCTCTTCAACTCGGCGTTCTCGCTACAGCGCATGTCGGAGATAATTTGGTCCATGTAGTTTAAGCGGACTCGTCATCTGTGGTTTGTACCTTCGCACATGCCCCCCGCAATCGTAAGAAGCAGGCCTGGGTGTCTTATATAATGACCCATCTCTTTGGCTCGCTGTTGTGCTAGTATATGGAGTAATGATCTAGACTCCCCAGCCCTGCTAAGGGCGTTTGTCAACTACACGGAATTACACAGAATTTTACCGTCTGACACGTCAGTTAGCGTTTTAAAACGATGATTGGCTTGAATTGACTTGTGTTTTTGTCCATCTTTCTTCGGATCGGACCTCATGATCGGTGCGTGAACACGATGCGCGTAAATTCGATCTCGCTGAACTGTCGTAGTCGCTTTCATTTTTCAAAACCGGACTGCCGGACGGTAAAATTCCGGGTAGTGGACAAGCGCCCTAACGGTATACAGTATATAGACTGCCGGACGGTAAAATTCCGGGTAGTGGACAAGCGCCCTAACGGTATACAGTATATAAATGACTTTTTTTTAAGTAATGGATTTTACATAGAAAAAACACAAAAAATCTCATCCGTTCGCTTTTGGGGGTAAATGGGTTAGGTAAGTAGGCACCATGTTAAAAGGGCCGGCAGGGTTCTGTGTGTTTTATCTTTTATATTTGCAGATAAGGCAAAATAAAGGAAGCTCATTGAATAATAATTACTAAGAGCCCGGAGGAACGTTTAAGGAAAAGATGCTGAGGATTTATATAGGTGGGTAGATTACTAACGAGACAAGAATTTAACACTCTTCTTCTTCATGAAGTAGTGTTTTTAAGTGGTATTACGCAAATCCAACGATGAATGACCAGGATAATGTTATACTACCATACCACAAAGTTAATGATGCTTTTAATATATAAAATAAATAAAAACTAAAAAAAAAACTAAAAATATGCCGGTTTTTGATATATGACGTTGTTGAAAGGAGTGAGCGATATGTTTAACTAGGCATGAGCACACGAACATCGAGCAATGTGTTGCATTGTGCATTGTGTATTGTGCACAGCCAGTATTTGGCAGTAATCCGAAACTGTGTTTGGAGAACTATCGCGGTTCCGTAACCCGATTTTCCATAAAGGTAAACTGCTCAAATCCCTTGGGAACCGTCCAAACAGCAAGATAACCTCTATTGGTACAATTTGTTATTTACTAGTGACTGTAACGAGAAAATTTGAGTAGTGTGGTTGTCAATCATGGGTAGAATAGAATGAAGAATGTTACACGTGTGTAAAGTGATCACTTAACCAGCCTATGACAGGTCATAAGCCCTTTAAATACCCAGACTTCATTATTCTTCTTAATCTATGTTGAGATGACAAAATGTAAAAATTAACTCCCCAGTGGCGAAATTTCAGATTTTTGACCAAGTGTTTGAACACACTCAAAATGTTGTAAACAAGAGTTACTGGTCAAATTGTAAGCTATATAAAAAATGTTAAATAATGTTTTCAGGCGTTTCCCAGCATATAAAAATAATCTGGGATTTTATAATCTTGCATACAAATAATAGGGTTTCTGTTAAAAGAAAGCTTGTCCCAATCGAACATGGATGGCTGTTGTGTACTCATATGTACTGTGTCATGAGATTTATCAATATATCTGGGAGTTACGAAAATTTCAATAATGTATTTGTCGATCATGGGTAGAATGGTGAATGTTACACGCGTATAAAGTGATCACTTAACCAGCCTACGACAGGTCGTTAACCCTATAAATACCCAGGTTTACAAATTCTTCTAAATTTATGTTGAGATGTTAATAAGTGCATTTTTTATTTATCGTAAATTCCTTCGTCTCTTCGTGTGATATCGATAGTAAATACAGCCCAGTTGCAGCCTACAGAAAAGGGGAAACACTGATTTAAACGATTCAAGTACCATTTTTTTACATTCCCGCGATGTCTTATTTTTACCATCCATTCTTATCTCCTACGTTGCTTCATGATAATAAAATATTCACGAGTAAAATCGATAAACTTCACGACACCGACGCCCATCTCCTACGGTCCTTACATTATATGTACATTGGAAAAAAAAAACTTTACAAGCCGACCGAAAAGAGGGAAACTTTTCAGATTGAAAACCCAAAAATTAAAGAATAACAAAGTCCTTCGTATGTAACACAAAGGTATGTTAAGGCGAATTTACACTGAGTCAGTTACTGGCGGCACTACTGGCGCCGAGAACTGACTTATACTGCTAACACGTAGTCATCAGTCGAGGTTTTTTTTGCCAACTATTGTCCCCACACAGTATTAAAGTCAGATAGGAAAAATGAATTGAACTCGAAAACGGCAGTGTTATTCTTCTCTTCAGTCTTCTGTTCTCCACTGCTGGATATAGGCCTCTTCCGTATCCTTCAATTTCTGTCAATTAGTTGCTGCTCGCAGTCAATTTTTACGCCCCACAGCGGCTACATCGTCGGACAATCTTTTTTGAGGTCTTCCGACGCCTCTCTTATTCTTTATAAAATTAATTAACTTTGTTTTCACCACTTACATTTATTAATAAAATTTAACCTACCGGTTTCGACAATACCTTGTCATCATCAGGGTTTATTTTAAATCAAAAACATTAAAATACTCTCACTAAAAACTTCCACACACTCCATAAAAATCGTAAATGATAATAATCCTTTATGAAATGTGTGGAAGATTTTGGTGAGAGTATTTTAATGTTTTTGATTTAAAATAAACCCTAATGATGACAAGGTATTGTCAAAACCGGTAGGTTAAATTTAATCAATAAAAAAAGTGGTGAAACAGAGTTAATTAATTTTATGAAGTTTATAAAATGTGCCACAAAGTATCTGCGGAAAACATTCAAGAAACCTCTCTTGTTCTCCCAAGGTCTCCATCTTAAAATTTTCTTTTTCTTCAAACCCTTATCCGCACCCCAATGGTGCATAGGGCACTGCATCACATAAACGCAGTGTTATCTTGATTGTTAACACATGAAGGAAAGGTGATCAGCCCTCCACTTCAGGTAATTTTAGAGGTCCATTTTAAGGACCAGAGCTTGATACGAATCGATTATTTGTTGAGAAATGTTTCATATCTGCTTTTAGAAGAATTTACGGGTATGACTTTGAAAAAAAACTTCTGTTCGTGTCATGTCAGGTCCTTCTGACGTCAACTATAATAATAATAATTTTGGATGATTTATATAGCGCCATTTTCGTAAAATACTACCTCAAGGTAAACTTCAACTATCACTTGAGAGTAATTGTCCTTGCCTTAGGCATCTCTAAACAGCGCCTCGATGGTCCCGATCCCCGTCCAATCTCGTATATTCCGGAGCCAGGAGATCTGTCTTCTGCCCACACCTCGCCAATCCTCTATTTCCCCTTTTTGAAAATAAACACCGGGAAGATTCAAGTCAGCGCTGACGCGATAGCGCTATACTGACGTGGAATCAATTTATACTATAGCAGTACCGAGTAAAAACTGACTTGCCTTGTGTTTGAAGTCAGTTACTGACTCAATGTAAATCTGGCCTAACACACAGTTCGCCATAATGTTTGCTATAGAAAGTTCTAAAACATTCTAAAACTTATAAAAGCTTTTGATTTTTGTTCGGGATTAGCACGTTAGGGATTAGCATGTGATAAAATAACTAAAGCGCCGTAAAACGAGATTTTAACTCGTATGAAATACGGTGGTAATAAAAATAGTAATAATATTTTTGTATAAGTTATAAAGTGCCATTTTCGTATAATATTACCTCAAGGGCGCTTCGATGTGACGAAATTGGGAACAAGAAAATTATGGAAGTGATTTTAAAAACAAATGCGTTTTTAGTTTCTTTTTTTCATAAGTTCAACTCACTCTCACTGCTTGTATTGTAACTGTTGGTGGAAATGCATTCCAAGAACACTTGGCAGTTATTGAAGCTGGTCGAAGCATGGACGTCTGACGATCAACCAATTCCATTGGAATACACAGTTCTTTAGGATACTCTGGAGCCATATTATGTATTGATTCACCCTTTCAGAAAATCGTAACCAGAGCAGTTGGTGTAGCAGAGGAGTGATGTGACTTCATTTAGAAATTCCAAAAATTAGTCTTGCTGCAGCGCGCAGCGTTTACACTGATTGCAGCCGAGTCATTTTATTGTTTGTTAGACCCGTCATAAAAATTGCAAAAATTTGTGCGACCGACTGAATTTGCTCGTATGTATATTGATCAAATATATATTTTTAGGGAGAAAGTTCGTCCAACACACTTCATTTATAACTGAAGTTTAAATTTAATTTATTACGTAGAGTAAGTAAATAAGTAGACTAGTAAATTAATTAAATGGTATATTAAAGTAATAATAAAAGAGTAAACCTACGCAAAAAAGAAGAAGGAAAAGCAATGATTTAATTATAAAGATCCATATTATATTGCTTAGTTAGCTGTTGCGGCTACAAAGTCCCATTAATAAAACGAAAATATTTTTACTTACACGAATGAACAACTAAGTCTTTGTTTTGCACATCAAAGTTCATAATATTGTGGTAGCATGGGTGAGAAGTGCTGCCGCTTCATGGTTAGAATGTCATTACCTATAACAAACAAAGCAATGTTTAGAAGACAAGTTTAATAACAACATAAATACAACATCGAGCAATCGAAACATGCTAACAAAAGAGAGAGAGAGGAAACATTAATATGGAGTCAAAATATTTATCAACGATATTGACTTGAAAGCGGCACGGTAATTCCCACTTTGTCCCGAAGATAAAAGCGGCATTTAATATAATTCCCAGGGTAGCAGAAATTTGTTAAGATACCCCCAGGTAGAATTGGATCAATAAATGCGATAATGCCAGATCATGCCTTTCATGAGGAAACGATAGAATTCAAAGGGAGGTGAATATTTTTGTTTGATGAAAAACATATTTCATCCTGTGTATAAAACATGAATATAGCTTTCATCAAGGGGTACAAAAAGGGCTTTCAACTCTTCAAAAATAATAAAATAAGAAATGAAGAATATTTTTCAAAATGAAAGAAAATGCACGATAAATTATTTGGTGGTTTTTTCGTTTAAAAAGCGTTGTGATAATTTACGTTATACGGATATACTATATGTACAGTTTTTCAGAATCATTTCTGTTAATGTTGAGGGGATATTTTCAAGCACAAAATTCATTCCACCGGAGGCCACCGGAGTGGTCACATGACTCGATTCACGTCCAATTTTTTTAAAAGAATGTATATTGGACAGTTTGTTTTTAGAATATAAACAGAAAAAATATTTTTGTAATTTTTTTAAACTCCTTACCTTTCAACAACTCTTTTCTTAAACCATATAACTATTTCGAAGAAAAACTTCTTTTTCAATGCAAAAACGGTGTTTTGAGAAAAAAATCAATTAAGTAAAATGTTACCTGGATTTAGAGAAATTTAAGTTTCAACCTAACGAATACTGGGCCTAAAAAATAACGAATGAGGCCATTTTTAGCCACGAATACATTTTAACTGACTAATCGTGAGTCCGCCTCCGTAGTGTAATGGTCAGCACGCTCGGCTACCGTTCTGGAGGTCCCGGGTTCGATTCCCAAGGGGGGCCAAATAAATATAAGTGATTTTTTCACTGTAATATTTATTCAATATTACCCTGGACTGGTACTTGAAGCGGAGGGCTGATCACCTTTCCTTCATGTGTAAAACGATTAAAATAACACTGCATTTATATGAAGCAGTGCCCTATGCACCATTGGAGTGCGGATTAGGGTTATTATTAATCGTGAATAGTGAAAATTATTTCTTAAAATTGTAGATTTGTAATCAACTGTGAAAAAACAACATTAACAGAAGGCTTTGAGAATACATCCAATGAGCTGGATACTAATTTCAAATTTAAGGGAATTTAATAAAGTGTCTCGGCTCGGTAATGAGAATATTTTCGCGAAAACGAGGTTCAAAAGGCATGGAAATTAATTTCTAGAAAAACATTTTGAGAATTCACATTTCATAGGTCTTTACTAAAAAGCTCTCCACCCTTAACGAGGAAAATGGCGAACGTGTGGGGGGAACTGTTATAAAACAGGGCACACTGTTTACAACTTCCGAAATGGCTGTTCTGAAGGAACGGAAACAAAATACACAATATTAGGTATTACAAGATTATTAATTCACATCATATCTTTAGACAGACGTGATCATCTTTTACGAGACACCATAACACCATAATACTTACAAACTTGTCATAGCGAAAGTATTTCATTCGTCAAAATTATTTCATCAAGTTTTTCATTAAGGGGGAAGTATTCGGTTATTGCGAGTACATACAATTCGGTAAGTGTTCGTCTGCGTAATGAACCGCACATGTGGATTGGGTACATTAAAAAAAATATACATAGTAAAATTTGTTTTTTTTAGAATAAATTTAAAATAATCATATATTTTTAACTGCTTACATTTCAATAAGTAGTTTTATTGTTGGATAATATATCCAAAATTAAACACGGTAATGGATTGAATTCTACTTTATTTACATATATGATATGTGACGCGTTTGTGTTTGATAATGTCCTAATAAGACGAAACGCGTCACATATCATATATGTAAATAAAGTAGAATTAAATCCATTAATCGTGTTTAATTTTGGATATATATCAACAATTCGATATGGAATTCTACCAACTGTCTGCAGTCACGATAAGTAAGTATTTTCATTTCAAAACCATTTTTTTGTACGATAAAATTATTTTTTCAATACAAAAACGGTGTTTTAGAAAAAAAAATCAATTTATATAAAGTGATACCTGGATTGAAATAAAATTAAGTTGCGATTTATCGTATACTGGGCCTTAAAAGCACGGAACGTAGTATTTTCTAAGATATTTCTAGTACCGTAGACTCTTTACCGGCAACTGATATATTTAATAAATTAAACACATTTTAATTATAAAATGGGAAATCACAAAGTTAGTGCTTCTAATATAAATTATTCGTTTTTTAACCTTTCGAGTAGTAAGATATTTATAAAATGAAACTGTGGGTCCCAAAAAAATATTGTCATTATTATTTACAATATAAGTAATATTTTTGCTACACTGTGTAAATTTAATCACTAAAAAAACAAGTTTTCGATCTATTTTCTAGCTGTTCACTTTAGTAAAATCGTAAGCCAATTAAATCTTAATTTTCTCTGAAAATTATCTTACACGGGATTAATTCCGCCGAGTAAATTGCGTCTCTTTAATTAATACATGTTTGTAGTTTAAATCTGTGCGCATAAATCCTGCTCGACAACAAAGGACCGATTGCCAGTCCCTTTATAACATTATAGTGTAAATCAGTGGTCCACAACCCCCGGTCCGCGAAACGATATCGGTCCGCGGATCAAATGGTACTGGGGCGCCTAAGACCGCGCTTAAAAATAAATACTACATTCGAAAAATCGAGCGTAGCCAATAAAAAAAAAATTGTCGATAAATAAAAATTATTTACTTGAGAACCCCTTCATGCCAAGTGTTCCCTGACATACCTTCTAATTTTAGAATAAGCACGACTTGAATAAAAAAATATTAATCAAAATTGGTTTACTATGGGGATTTCGATATGTTCAACTCGACATTGCCAGCGTTGGAACATATAACATTGTCAGTCGACATTGATATCTTGTTTCGTACAATTTGTCTTTGACTCAAGTTTTGATATTTCCCCTTTTCCACCCTTTCGTCACTCTTCCAGGTATTTTTACAAAAGTGAATTTTTTAATTGGAACCTTACATGTATGTGTATAACTTGACGTTAGCGATCTGTTAAAATTCCAAATAAAATAAAACCTTTATAAAATAAAAGTAGAACTTTTTTAACCTACTTTTTTTCCCACTTATTTGTACTTTTCTCCAACCGGTTTCGACGAGAACCTTGTTATCTTCAGGGATGGACACGTACATGTTTATCCTCGAAGATTACTAGGTTCTTGTCGAAACCGGTTGGAGTAAAGAACCAAAAATAAACTTGGTTAAAAATAAAGTTCTAGTTTTATTTTATAAAATGTAAAGATAAAATAAAACTATCTAAAATATAAACAATCAACGTTCCCTTTTCAGGGGCTGCGGTAAAATTATCAAACGTTGGCCGGTCTGCGGCCATTAAAAGGTTGAAGATCACTGGTGTACATTGTGCGAATCTACGATCACGAGAGAGCCGTGAAGTTTAAACGTAACGCGCGATAATTTCACTCCTAACCTCACTTGTCGACATCGCACTGGCCGGCCGGTTATAAAAACACGAGATAATTCCGAAAAGGATCTGCTCTGATTTGTATTTTCAACGGTCAAGGGTCACACGAATTACAAAAGGATGACGTGACGTCGCTATTTTGGAAATGTCCTGAATAATAATTAATTACGCAAATAGAACTACAACTCCAAAACGCAGAACACATCAAACAAAATCTGATGTACAAAAAAATTATCTTAAATCATTACTATTGAAATCTCGACAATATGTAGTCGGTACAATTGGAAGCATTTCTATAAACACTGTGAAATAAAACAAAATCCGGTTTCAATTATTTACATAACAAAACTTTATTGGCACAATACGTCAACACAAGGTTTGCGATAGCTTGAAATACATAGATTTAGCATAATCATAGCATTGCCACAGCATATTCATAACACAGAAACACATCAAACAAAGTCTAACACATACCTCTTTTGGTTAGAAGAACTTAATATGCAATAATTAAGTACAACCTGCTTTCATTATCCATAAAGTCATTAAAAATTGAAATTAAATACAAGAGCTATTCAAAAATGGAAAATGGAAGTGGGTAGATCTGAAATAGATCCTATCATTCAGCCATGTCGTATTGGATTGCATAACCAATTATCATTCATTATAATTTTATGAATTAATATTTTGATCTGTTATCGTTATAATTTGTATGCATGTGATGCGACAACTAATAACTTTACGAAAAAAAGAATGAAAATTGTAAAATGTGCCCTAGGCACGGGAAAACTCAACGAGGGCACATTATTACAATTTGTAATCATGTATATGATGAAATAAATAAATAAATTAGACGGTAAAATTAAATTTCAACAAGCAGATTAAAAATACAGATATTAATGGAAACTCGAATGGCTGATTGCGACCGAATTTGTGGGGACTGCTACAAATGTGATCAAAAATCTAATAATTTTGAAAGATATATTAAATAACATGTGCCTAACGTCGCGACGCGTTAGACGCGTGGTGACATGAGAAATTGTGGGCGTATACATGAATACATGCTTAGCCCTTTGAAAAAAGTTCAGCCGACGGATTGATTTAATGAAAAAAGTTTCAAGTAAACATGCCTTGAAAACTTAATATATTAAAAAAGCTTCACATGTGCAAAACGGTTGTTTGTCATTCCCGTGTGTATTCGTAGAACATACCACGGCCCAGCGGTTCGCAGAGCGACTACTAAAAAAACCTAAACGTAAAAATGTTCGATTCCCTCCAAGTGCAAAATAAATTCAAGAAATATGTATTTTCAATTGGTCTGGGTGTGTGTTTGTGATATATTTTTCACATTTGCCTCCCCTATCCTTATTATCCGCAGACAGGGCTCTAACAGTAGAGGCTTTAAAAAAATTAATGAAGAAGAGGTGATCAATCCTACGCTTCAGGTTCCAGTCTGGGGAAGTATTAAATAAATATAAGAGTGATTTCTTTACAGCACAAAAAATATATAAATAGCTAACATCTGCCAAAGACGTACAAAAATATTTGAAAATATAACTTCATAGAATTATGGTAGTATTCCAGCATTACCAAGGGCTCTAAAATATCCACATTTTTAAGATTAAAATATTTTAAGTAGGCACTCAAATCGCAATGTGGACCGCACCGCTGTGCTGGGTCGTGGTATGCTTTGCGAATACGCTTCTCGCGCACGTGTGAGAGGAACTCAGAAATATCCAGTGCCGTATTACGATATATTTAAGATTTCGTTATATGGATTTAGTTTTTGTAAGTGCTCTAAACAGAAAAAAGATTGTTTATGTACAATATTTTGCGAGACACCGCACAGGATGGACCCCTGAAATTTTAAAATGGAGGACACTTTGGGAGAATAAAAGAGACCCAAAAAAAGATGGTCTGACAACAAAGCCGCTGTGTGGGGTAAAAACTGGATGCAAGCAGCAACCGACCGAAAAAATGGAAGAATACGGAAGAGGTCTATATTCAGAAGTGGAAGACAGAAGGCTGAAGAAAAAGAAGAAGAAGACGGACAATATGTTGACGGATCGACTGCGTGCTAAGTCATTACAATAGCTGCAGTCATTGCTCCAGCTCACGAAGACCAAGAAGAAGTCGCAATAATATGGCGGCTCCACATCCCCCTCCCCAGACTCAGCCAATAGACGTTGATTTAAATATATATATATATATATATATATATATATATATATATATATATATATATATATATATATATATATATATATATATATATATATATATATATATTGAATATTACCCTGGACTGGTACCTAAAGCGAAGGGCTGATCACCTTTCCTTCGTGTGTAAACGATCAAGATAACACTGTGTTCACATAAAGCAGTGCCCTATGCACCATTGGGGTGCGGATAAGGGTTTTATTATTATTATTATTATTATATATATATATATATATATATATATATATATATATATATATATATATATATATATATATATATATATATATATATATATATATATATATATATATATATATATATATATATATATATATATATATATATATATATATATATATATATATATATATATATATATATATATATATATATATATATATATATATATATATATATATATATATATATATATATATATATATATATATATATATATATATATATATATATATATATATATATATATATATATATATATATATATATATATATATATATATATATATATATATATATATATATATATATATATATATATATATATATATATATATATATATATATATATATATATATATATATATATATATATATATATATATATAGGTATATATATACATATTTGTATATATTTTTTTTAATCTATCATTATTATTTTCACATCATAATTCACGTCTGTGTAAGCGCCCTTGAGGTAGTATTTTACTAAAATGGCGCTTTATAAATTATCCAAAATTAAAATCAAATTAATTACATGAATAAAGTAGTCTCACATCCCAGTCAAATTCAATCTGGGTCAACATTGAGAACATCCTGATATATTTTAAAAATCAGTCTCTAAATTGGCATCTCAAATGTTAGAACTATGACAATATATTTTTCAAATTATTATATTTACGATCGAGCTAAAGTTGTATATTACATTATTTCGATGCAGGATGTCACCTAAGCATCATCGAGTACACGGACAAGGGTCGCAGAAAACGTGCGGAGCTCAGCTTGAAGAACGGCCACGCGTCTAAACGACGAATGCCGACCCCATGCCGAGAAAGGTTAGGTTAGGTTAGAAATGTTAGAGCTATGACAATATATTCTTAAAATTATTGACGATCGAGCTACAGTTGTATGCAGGATATCACCTATGCATCTTCAAGTACACGGACAAGGGTCGCAGAAAACGTGAGGAGCTCAGCTTGAAGACAAATAAGAGATGTCGACCTCATGCCGAGAAGGGTTAGGTCGCCCCGAGTTCGGTCCCTACGTTCCGTACTGCGCTGGCGGTCTGAGAGCCCGAAGCAACAATTTCTCATTGTTTGTAAACAATCGAGGATTTCCATTAGCCGAGGGTGGGCAAGGACCAGATGTACCAGGGGTACAGGACTGCCGGCGGGTAGAGGACCGCGTCACTGTGCAAGAGTGTGAAGTCGATGCGGGCGAAGGGTAGATTTGCGCTTGGGCCATGTAAATAGGTGCAGTAAATCAGAGGAATGTCACAACTGCAATTGGAGGGTAGCTGACACAAAGGGTGCTTCTGCCAATAATGTATTCTTAATGAATTGTTGTCTATTAGTTGGAGAAATAGGGACCGTATGGTGCTTTGAAGGTTGAAGAGGGGGTATTTCTTAATTTCATTAATTATTTTGTTATAAAAAATATCAGTGAGAATATGGACGTTAAGGGGGAGGCTTTAGTCATTGTCATACTGTCTTGATTGACTTATCGTATTAATATTTATTAGGATTTCTATATTATAGTTTTTAAATATTTATATACTATTTAATGGCCAGCGAACTCTGAAAAATTATTATTTCTTTAATCGATTTTGTAGTCGCTTTGTAATAATGTTTATCCATTTTAAATTAAAGTGCTAATTAGTAAATACAACTATTTCTTACAACGTACAGTGTTTGAAAATGAAGCGGAATTCATTGAAACACTATCAAAATAGATTTTGAGAAATAATGGTGTAAAACTAAAATTAATAATAATTTGATCCCTGATTCTTGTTATGATTTTTGATAAAAATCATTCGTATGAACATGTACGAAATTAAAATTAAAAATAGATAGATATTACCACAAAGTGACTGCCGATTATAAAATTTAATCGTTGCAAAAAATATTTTGAAAAAAGAGTTAAATAATCTCGTAGAAATTGAGGAAAAAAATAATAAAGACGAATTTGATTAAATCATAACCCGCTGAAATTTGAATTAAAAATGGATAGATATTTCCACAAAATGGCTGACGAGTCAAATAATAAAATTTACTCTTCAAAAAATTGTCTTGAAAAAAAAATTAAAATAATCCCGTGAAAAATTGAGGAAAAAGTGAATAAAGACGAATTTGATTAAATCATCGCCCCCTTTGCGATGAAACGGGTTTATTTCTACCGAAACGCGAATAAAACAAAGAAATGAGTAGGCATTTCAGCTCGTCTGAGGAGATTTCGAGAAAAGCGCGAGTGAGTTGACCCGAAAGCATCCGATGTACCCAAATAAAAAGAGAGGAAATAAAATTATTTCCGCGCACGCGAACCTTGGCCGAAGCTTTGGTCGCCGCCGAGTCAGATAAAAATATCCCCAGATGTTCTGTCACGCTGAATGCTAAAGGGGTAAGTGACGTTATAAGATATATTTTGTTCTTCTTCTTCTTCCTGGGTGCATACCAACTTATCGTCTTTGTATATTGTTGGAGTCAGCTCTCCTCGTCCTCATGTTATAGATCTTTCTGACACAGGCGACGTCACCTAGGCCATGCGTTTGAATTATGTTTTCTATCTGCAGCATCCAAGAGTTCTTTTGTCTTCCTCTAGATACTATTCGAAGAAGTTCCATGGAGATTGTTTGGTTCACAACATGATCAAGTACTCGGCGTCCTATGCGCGTATACCAATCCATTTGCATTTCCTCTACCTTACTATTGATGTCTAATATGGTTCTTCTAGAAAATTTGGTGACGGATTTACAAATTTGTATTTATTTAGATTGGCAGTGACAGGGATATTGAAAGCTTTTAAATTTAAATTCACAGTAAAATCGGGATACAGTTTTATGTTGTTTCACATTTTCAATAAATTTTGCAACTTAGTTAAAAAAATGCTTTGCAAGAGCAGATCTGTCAGGAAGCCTAGATGCTTATGTATCAGATCTGGGCATGCGGTGGAACTGCTTTCAATATACTGTATATGTCTAATATGGTCTATAACCACTCACCGAGATTTTTATGTCTGCCGGTTTAGAGACGTTCATGTCTCTTCGTCAGGACAATCACTATGGTTTACATGCCATTGTGGTGATTGTCCTGACGAAGAGACGTGTACCTCTCAAAACCGGAAGACATAAAAATCTTGGTGAGTGGTTACATACTAATATTACTAACATTTTTGGAAAAAAATATATATATGAAAAAATGACTAGCCACAAAGTAAATGCTGTAAATATTAATAATGATGACATATCGCTCACTCCTTTCAAGAACGTCATAAATCAAAAAACTTGATTTTTCAGGAGAACGTTTTTAAAGTTTAAAAAGAAATCACAATGTATTAAAAATAAACATAAGCCACTTATTGGATTTTTCACTGTGCAACAGATCTTTTTATGTAAAACCTGAAGGTTTTTTCTCAATTTGAGAAATATTTAGTATATTTAAAAAAATAATTAAACAATACCTTTTCTTCAAATTGCAAAAACAACACTTTCTGCCCTGTAGCGGGTAAATATTAAGTTAAAAATATGCCTCTTTTGCTGGGATATAGTACATTTTCTGGGCATTCTGAAAACATGCACAACTGAAAATTGTCGATTTTTGATTTATGACGTTCTTGAAAGGAGTGAGCGATATATTAATGCAAAAATAAATAACATTACAATATTATCAAAAACACGTTATAGTAATATTATAAACGCGACTAATTAGAAAGATTTGCTAAAAAGTTGTTTCGACATTCGTTTCTCCTTTCATTCGAGTTTCGCTATAATGTAGATACCCCCCCTGCGCTTAGTGCGGTTTTATCGGTATACGCGCGGAGGCTGTAGAAGATTACTCAGAAGCCGAACATTCTGACCTGAAGTACAAAACTTGGCGAAGTGCGGAGACGGGGAATAAATTATAACTGTTAAAGCGCTTATATTTTGTTGGGGCTTTGTTTCTAGAAGGACGAGGAACGTGACAACGCGAATAAACTAAGTTGCGCAGGGACATCTCGCTTGAGACAATCTCTCCCCGGAGCAAGGAAACGACCAATTTATTAGAAACTAACAAAGTGGGGATTTAATTCATCAAAAAATACTATCGGTACAAAATAAACATTTCGACGTGCAGCAAATGAGAATATTTATTTAAATTATCTGGTCAAATTATAAGCTAAAATAATAAAAATGAAAATTAAATTTTCTGGCGTTTCTCATGTGTGTGATTATAATCCAGGATTCGGACCTCACATACTGATATAAGAGTTTCTGCTCAATAAAAAGCTTCTTTTCATCTCACCAATAGATGTCTCTAGTGAAGTTCTAGTGATTCAATAACAATGTTTCTGAATTGGTTCATATATATAGAACTTCCAAGAATTTGAGTAGTGTGGGTAATATGAGAATATTTATATTATTTTTTGACATCTCATCAAAGATGAAGAATAATATGGAGGTCTGGGCATTTACGGGGCTGACGACCGCCATAGGATGGTTTGAGTGATCACTTTACACACGTGTAACATTCACCAATTCTACCCACTATTGACAACCACAATACTCAAATTCTTGGAAGTTCTATACATATGAACCAATTAGAACTTCACAACAGACATCTATTGGTGAGATGAAAAGAAGCTTTTTTATTGAGCAAAAACACTTTAATTCGTATGTAAGATCCGAATCCTGGATTATAATCCGTAAAGTCTGGGCGTCCACATTCTTCTTCATCTTTGATGAGATGTCAAAAAATAATATGAAATTAACTCCCGTAATTGGAGATAATCCAGATTTTGTGAACAAGTATTTGGACACACTCAAAATGTTGAGAATATTTACATCACGGTATATTTTAAGAAATAGTGGTATTTATTAAGTAAAACTTATTATTTTTTGACATCTCATCAAAGATGAAGAAGAATATGGAAGTCTGGGCATTTACGGGGCTGACGACCGTCATCTTTGATGAGATGTCAAAAAATAATATGAAAATAACTCCTGTAATTGGAGATAATCCAGATTTTGTGAACAAGTATTTGGACACACTCAAAATGTTGTAAGTAAAACTTAAATTATATAAGAGAATATTTACTTTGAAAATAAAATTTCTGGGAACAGAGTGAATGATGCGCTGAAATAATTTGTTAAAGCAAATAAAAACCTATCAGCGAAAGCTAAACTGGCAGTACTTAATGGAATCCTGGTTCCAACCTTAATGTATGGAATTGGCAAAAGTAGGATGAAAGTACACAAATGCATTCGAAACGCGATCCCTCTGACTAATGTGCGGCAAAACGATGTATGATAGATGTTCGAATGGTGAAATAAGAAAAGAATGCAGGGATGAGATAAGAATCGATAAAATTAAGAAAGGTGTGTTGACATGGTTTGAGCATGTGAATCCAATGAGTGACGAAAGTAAACTTAATTTGTAAGGCGAATGTGGTTGGCAATAGAAGCTGAAAAAGACCGAAGAAAACTTGGCATGATCAAGTATTTCAAATACTCGAAAGTGGTCAGGTCAGGAGCCGTAATAATCGGCATGCACGAATGAGAAGATGTATGAATACGGAAGAGGCGAAGATTGTGTGCAAAGATAGATTGGTGAGGCGTTCTTTTCTCTCTGTGGGGAAACGTCTGCATTCTGTTATAGTGATTATCCTGACGAAGAGACGGGTACGTATCAAAACTGGTACACCAAAATTTTGGTGAGTGGTTATACGAGAACACTAACATTACTTAATTTTTTGTAAAAAAAGTAATCTTTGAATCTTCAAATGTAACATAAACACAATCATGAATACTCGTGTAAAAACACGGTTATAACCAAACGATTTATTGCCCGGCGTCGGAATTCGTCGTATTCGATAACTATGGCGTGAAAATAGGAATGAGAGAAATCGGACGAATACCGAAAAGCTGCTGTCATAAAGTAACACGTCAAACTGTAACAAAAATAAAACCAGTCGACACTCTTTACAGACCATTGTGTTTCCGATACGGCAGACGTTGATAGTGCCACATTCCTGGAAGCTTTGGCTTTTCCGACGTAAATGCGAACATTAAGTCGCACGATTGGCTTTTCAAACGATGTGTGACTTTAATTTACCTCGTTGTTGTGTTATGATCGTGTAACGAGATACCCCTAATTAGCAGTCGGATTTATCGCGTTGGATTTCAGTTGCAATTAGCGTATTAGGCTGAATTTTATCACGCACAATGTGTATTACTATAAGCGTTAAAGGTTATATTTGTCGAGTTCAACACTTTCAACTCGTTTAAAATAATGTCGAGTTTCAAACAACCTACAACATTGTTCAAAATCTAATACTACTTTTTATTTAAACATAAATGAGTGTATTTAAACGGTCAAACGGATCTATGGTGTGATTTGTGATAAGGTAAGTAAACAAGGCTGCAGTCATCTCAGGATGCCTGAAAATTATATATGGAAAAACCCTGACATGAAGATCTGCAGGAAAATAAAAAAATTAAAATTTGTGTGCGACCCATCATGAAATACGGGATCAAATGCAGAGCCGACACCGCAGTAACAAAAAAAAAACCGCGATAAGAGTGTGAGAAACGAAGACTGTCTGCAGATGTCTAGTCAATAGACGATTGACTGCCTCGTACGTGGTTTAATTCAATTTAATTTAATTTTACGTAATCCCCATTCCCTGGTCTCCAAAGAGTCCTGACCTTATCTTTTGGATTTCTTTTCCTGGGGGTGCATTAAAAACATTGCATTGGTACGCTGAAAAGATACGCGATTTGGATCACCTGCGGGAGAGAATTTCTGCCGCTATCTTAACAGTTACTTCTGAAATGATTGCACGTACGTGGCAAGAAATATACCACAGACTAGAGATCTGCATAGAGACGAACGGTATACACATCAAAACATAATAAGCTACGAAAAAAATGTTTTTCTAAAAAGTGGCTTTGAGATATGGGATACAAGATCTGCCTTAAGTTGGTCACCCCACCTAAATAAAGTAAGCGCAAAATAGAATTATTGTATTATATTTTTCCCACTGAACTTACTATACTTATTTTTTTAACGTAACTTTTTATTTTATGTTGTAATATTTATAATTAAGAAAAAAGAACATCTTTATAATGTAAATAAACGTCTCGTCACGGGTTCTGCCAAGAAAGACGTTCATCAAAAAAATAAACATGTTTTGTAAAAAGAAAAAGATAACGTAAAAAACGTCTAATAGATTTTATGATACCAGTTATTTTCAATGTGGGCATTATTTTTCGATGACCCTGTATATTTCCTATTTGTTCCTGTTTAAAAAATGGACACGCGGGAGTAATTGGGACGCATCGGACGTGATGAGTGCCGAATGTTACATTAGCATAAAAAGAACGGCGAGGGACAAAGACTTGATGGAAATGTAATACGTGAATGACGGATGTTAAATGGCATTAATTGAGGGTATTACAACGTATCTAGAGCGGACTAGTTAACGCACCCGTACGATTTGTTCTAGGACAAAATACACATCGCTCACTCCTTTCAAGAACGTCATAAATCAAAAATCATCAATTTTCAGTTGTGTATGTTTTCGGAATGCCCAGAAAATGTACTATATCCCAGCAAAAGAGGCATATTTTCAACTTAATATTTACCCACTACAGGCCAGAAAATGTCGTTTTTGCACTTTGAAGAAAAGGTATTGTTTAATTATTTTTAAAAAATATACTAAATATTTTTCAAATGGAGAAAAAACCTTCAGGTTTTACCTAAAAAGATGTGTTGCACAGTAAAAAGTTCAATAAGTGGCTTGATATTTATTTTTAATACATTGTGTTGTATTTTTAAACTTTAAAAACGTTCTCCTGAAAAATCAAGTTTTTATTTTATTTATGACGTTCTTGAAAGGAGTGAGCGACATGTCTGTGTATAACATGCTAAAATGCACGCTCAAGGCGAAAATTGGCACAACACGTCATACAATAATTGATTCGGCGAAATTAATCGAGTCTTACGAATTCGGAACAGGGTTAAAAAGCGAATACAAACAATATTTTTTATTTTTAAAATGGTCAGAAGGAAAATATAAATAATGTTGCATATTATAAACAAAATGCTTGGATATGTACAATAAACAAATTCCAACACATCGATTGTTTATTCTATGTACTTGTAAAAGAAAAACATTTTTCTTATTTGCGAGTTTAATTTATTTCATTGATTATTTCATCATTTTCATAATTACAAATTACAAAAATGTTCTTACACTGAGTACATTTGACGATAGTCCTATATTAAGGTACATAGAAACAAAACCCGTTGTCTAATTTTTTTTTTAGATGGGAGTTGCATTTATTATTTACCTTGCTTATTATGTACAAGGTTTATAGATGAAGAAGAACTACTGAATTTTTGTTTCTTCTAACTAAAAACATGTATTATTTTAACGTGTGCTGGGAACGGAAGGGATAATCTCGTGTGGGCCAATCGGGAACTTCTCAGCATTTGCTCATTGCTGGGAGAAAACCACGTAAAATTCCTCAAGAGAAGCCGGACTGTTGGCTGTCGTCAACAGCCCTTCCGTTCCACTAGAAGAGGGTTCGGCATTTTGTGTCCTAGCTTGGTTTATGGTACCAATGTCCTTCGCTATTTTTATCATGTCGCTCACTCCTTTCAAGAACATCATGAATAAAAAAACTTGATTTTTCGGGAGAACGTTTTTAAAGTTTGAAAATATAATACAATGTATTAACAATAAATACCAAGCCACTTTTTGAACTTTTTACTGTGCAACAGATCTTTTTAGGTAAAACCTGAAGGTTTTTTCTCCATTAGAAAAATATTTGGTACATAAAAAAAACAATACCTTTTCTTCAAAATGCAAAAACAACACTTTCTGCCCTGTAGCGGGTAAATATTAAGTTAAAAATATGCCGCTTTTGCTGGGATAAAGTACGTTTTTTGGGCATTCCGAAAACATAAATTGACGATTTTTTATTAATGACGTTCTTGAAAGGAGTGAGCGATGTATGATACCGCAGTCTAGAGTTAAACGTTATAGAACTTTAAAGCCATGTTAAAGTCAAAGCTGAATTTTAAAGTCACGGATTGCACAATGCAGCGTTAGTCGGATTCGACAAATGACCGGAAAAGGTGGGAAGCGACGGACGGGGGACATAAATATGAGTGTAGCAAACCAATCGCACACATGTTCGAAGTGGTAGAAATTGCTATTACATTTTTCTGCGCTTTGAAACAGAATTTAAAGACAAAATGTAGGAGATCAGATGCTCTCAAATATTGACGTAAATTTTTAAGGAATTTAATTTAATATTTAATATTAAATCGATATAAATAAAAGAAGCAGAGGAAGATCAATATTTGGCATGATCAAGTATGTCAAACAATTGAAAGAGGTTAGGTCAGAGTCGGAATAATCGATCGGACGGGAAAGTATAAGGAGATGCATGAATGTGGAAGAGGCGAAGTTTGTATGAGAAGAATGGTTAAAAAAGTAAAGTTTACAGAATGGAGTGGTGTTCTATTTTCTCTGCCTACCTCTGCGAGGAAGTGGCATAATGGTCAGTTAGTAGATTAGGTATTAATAAAATTTTGAAAACAGAGTTTTGTCGGTTCTCGATTTTTACTTAAAAATTGTATAGTTCAATTCAATTTATTTATTTCAATTAATTTATGCATTACAAACTTTAAAAATAATTTAAATCGTATACATTAAAATAAAATATATGCAAGAACTATTACTAAAGGTGTAGAAGAATCCCTATGTAATATGTATTGTATAAAAAAATCGCTTTTTTCTAACTAAAAGTGAGTGCACCTATGTAATGAAATAAAATGTGTGTGTATCTAACAAAATAACTAAATATTTGCATATGTTATTATTTTATTGTAAAAGTGATTGATTATTAAAAAAAGGAGGTATATGTGTAGGTTGGCGATCCGTGATTGCCACATGGACTGTTTCAAGAGTAGAGCTGGACCAAGCTATTCAGTGTGTCCGTGTACTTGTACCTTATAGAATCTATTTCATAACGTACCAGTGGTGAATTCATTGGTGAAGCATGGCGCTTACGGTCGACTGAACTTTCCGCACATTTCAGGATTTCAGGAGACCGGATATTGAAGAGCGAAAATGAAAAACGGATACGACGATTGCATTTTATCTACGAGTAAAATTGTATGGGAAAAATAAATAAAAATAAATATGGGATTTATTTCGATGAAGAATTCATAAAAAACTCAGTAGTTATATTAATATTATTTATTGATTTGACACGATGACATTTTTGACCAATTTTGCTTAAATTATTTATTTAAAAAAAAATATCTAAGTAGCTTCTTCTTTCAAACTTATAACTCAAATAGTACATACTTATTTGTCAACTGTTTTAATTTTCATCTTTTTGATTTTTTGTTTTCCGTTAAAATCAAATATTTGTAGTTTATATTAGCATTTTTAATCTATTTGTATTTCTAATATCTATTGTATTCTTTCCAGTGCCTTTTATTATAACCTAAAATAAAATGTATACCCACACACAGGCCTTGCCTTTGTGGGATCTTTTTTGTATTATTATAATGTTTTTTTTTCTGTACTTGTAATTATAATATTATAATATATTATTATGAAATGCAAAAAAAATACACTGTACGAAAACATGATGATTTAAATATTAAAAAAAAAGCATTTGTACAAGACCACTTTTTGATTTTATTAATGTAAGCACGACCGGTTTTGAGAACTACAGATGTTCTCATTATTCAACTTTCAATGTGGCGAAGAAATCAGTACACTTAAAAAAAATCGTTTTAAGAAAATTTAAAAATTTAAGTTTAAGAAATTCTGTTTGATATAGATTTTTTTCTTTATAAAATAAAACAACTTGGTTTTAACCACTTTTTATTGGTACATTTTTTCCAACAGGTTTCGACAAGAAGCTTGTCATCATCAGGGTTTATGTACTAATTCTAAAACATTGAAATACTCAAAGTTAGGTTATAATTAATAACCTTTCCCTTACGATACCAAAAACTTCCACGCACTCCGTACACCATATGAAAAAAATTCCTAAACATTCAATAAAATTTTTTTTTCATTGCACTAAAACGTAAGGCAAAGTAAAGAACGTTTATATTTAAGGAACGTAATTTTATAAAATAAAACTTCCTCCTTGTGCCGCCATTAATGGGTTTATACAGTTAATATATGATCACATCAACCAAATGAGATCAGTGTGATGCTTCAAAAGACATTCCAACGTCGTTGCAACACATTCAGATGATAAAAATTAAAATTGTCTGACTTATAACGGAACTACCCTATTCAGTTAGATATTTTACAAAAAAAATATATACTAATAATTTTTTTGGCAACTCAACATAGATGAAGAAGAATATGGAAGTCTGGGCATTTACGGGGCTTACGACCGCCATAGGTTGGTTTAAGTAATCACATTCAAACCCGTAGATGGAATTATTATAATTATTATTATACTTATAAAAACTATCTACGGGTTTGAATATAAACTAACAGTTCATATTTAAACCCGTAGATCGAAACATATGGAGCTTCCGAAACCAATCGTTAAAATACGTATTTAATACACAAGTGCTAAAAAAATAAGCGTTATATTTATAATTTATCGATAATGCTTATCTCAGCCTTGCATTAATTTCTTATATCACCATTCGAACATCTATCATACAACGTTTTGCCGCACATTCGCCAAAGAGAATATATTTGTGTAATAAAATTTTTATTGCATATTAATGGTTTTATAACGGTCGGACCAGGACAACTTATACCTTAGCGCTTCCCACGAGTAGAACAGACTCTAAATAAAGTTCCTAAATTTATCGTTCATCAAAATTATTAAACGATGAATATGGGAATTTCGATGTTCTAATCGACATTGTCAGCACTGAGATCGCTTATAAAGTAAGTCTATAATCATATCGTGGTGTGTCGCTATTGTCATATAATTTGTCTTTAACTGAAGCTCTGATCTTTCCCTTTTCCCCATTTCCTCCCTCCCGTCTCTTCCAGGTATTTTCATTAAATTACAAATCTAAAATTTTGTAACTGGAATGGTACAAATACCTGTTTTGTGTTACTCGTTAATGTAAATGAATTTATGTAACTGTTCTGTTAAATTTCCAAACAAAATAATATAAAATAAAATAAATATAATCTAAGGCTTGCTTTTTTCCGAGTTTACTGCAAATGCGAAGGTACATTTTTCAAATAAATAACTCGCAACAATAATTTTGCGAAACAAAACTAAATTGATGGGATGGGCCACGCGCCACCTCATTTAGAATAATTTGTGAACGTCTCTTAAACACAACTATATTTCTTGTGAATAAGTATGATTAATTACCCGAACTGAGTTGAATAAGGACAACAATTATTATTATTTCGAGGGAAGACTTGTAACTCAGTTTGTAGACATTAGGCCGGGAGACAACGCCTTAATTTGTTTTGTAAATTGATGTGATCAAAGGGGAAATTGGTATGAAATAAGATTACAAAACAAGAAACGTTTGGAGGCTTTTACTTTTAATGCAACTATAAGGATGTCGGTGTAATATAAAAAAAACTGGAATAAAAGGAGCGTCCTGAATCAGAACATTGTAAAACAGCACTTTTTGAGATTTTTTTAGAAGGGAATGAAAGAAATGAAGCAATTAAATTTTGAGGTATGGTTTTACATATTATATATTAAATGATGCAAAAAATTAGCAATAAAATAATACATATAACCAGGGTTTTTTTTAATGTTACGCGGTGGAACGGCGTTCCAGCACCTTTTTCACGGATATTAAAAAAAAATCTTATGCAATTAGACGAAACAATGTTTGTGCTTACTTAATTACAACCTTTAATTATATTATTCGTCAAAATGATGAAATATGGTATTGTAATGAACATTTAAATGATATTTGGATACATTTTTTTAGTGAAAAGCTCGACATGAAGTGAGTTCCGAGACCTTTTTAATTAAAAAAAAAGCCCTGCATATAACAGATTTCTAAGCCAATTTTACAGGCGTCTTGTCTAGCTGCAGTTTTCCGTCGCCGGGAATGATCCACTTCGTAATTTTTGACAGAAACCAAAAAAAAAAACAAAGAAGAATTTATAAAGATATATATATTTTGGGTGGATTAAAAACAGGAAGAAGAAATGTGAAATGTGACAGATTGTGTGGCATTCTATTCTCTTTGCCTACCCCTGCAGTGTAGCGGTGTGGTGGTTAATTAATTAATTAGGTACAAAGCATTTTCATCCTGTGAATATTTTTACTATTTCTTTATATAAAAAAATCTGCGATCGAAATGTACTAGTAAGTATTTAGATATACTAAAAGCAAATCATAGCAGCCGACAGAAAAGCCTGGAGACAGTTTGTGGACTCCAACGCTACTTATGTTGACATAAAGACATGCTTTTAGTAAAAAATATAGTGTTACAAAAAATAAACTCATTTATTCAAACTAAGTACGAAGTGTTTTCGTATCATGTTTCATATGCATGGTAAATCATCCAAATTACGCAACGGCCTTATTATGGATTTGATGAACGCATGTCGGAGTGCGTAATAAAAAGAAAAATTAATTAAATATTACTACACCCTCAGAATGATTACAAATAACAAGATATGATTTATGATTCGTTTAATATTCATAATGTAATTTGCTAAATCAATGGTGTGTTGAGATGGTTTGGACATGTAGAACGAATGAGTGAGGAAAGAACGGTAAAACAAATTTATGAGGCGAATGTGAGTGGAAAAAAGAGCAGAGGAAGACCGAGAAAAACATGGCACGATCAGGTATGCCAAATACTTGAAAGTGGTCAGGTTAGGAGTCGTAACAATCGGCGGGTATGTATGAGGAGATGCATGAACGTGGAAGAGGCGAAGAATGTTTGCAAAGACAGAGTGGTGTGGCGTTCTATTCTCTCTGCCTACCCCTGCGGGGAAGCGGCGTGATGGTTAGTTAGTTAGTTAGTTAAATCAATGGTATATGCCCTTAACTATTGAGTGTTAGGAAAGTAATTCTACACAATGAATTAAAAAGAAAAAAATAGGAATATTCGTGTTTATTATTTATTATTTACAGAGTGTGTTCGAACCGAGAAACTCTGACTCAAGAGTCCGCGACATTAACCACCGGACTACTAAAGTCTAATAAATTGTACAATATTTCATTGTTTAAAACGCATAAAAATAAAATTTGTGTCAATTGTTTCGCCTTGTTATGGTAATAACTAGTAAACTATAATAGATTTTAGTTTAATAATTACATAACAAACCGAAACAATTGTCACAAATTTTATTTTTATGTGTTTTCAACAAATAAAATACAATTTTGTACTCTAAAAATCAGTGTTTTATTTTAACATTTAACATATAAATTAAAATGGAGATTTACCAATTAAACGCCAAATCACTCGCCAATATTATTTAGTTCAATGTGAAAAATTTCAGATTTCTTTGCGGTGACTCAATATTTTTTTCCAATGATATTTATTTATAAAAAGGAAAAAATAAATAATTAATTGCAATAAAAAACCGAACTGTAATTGTATTTAATATTATCTCAATATTAATATTATACAACGTACTCGGAATCTGTTAATGAGAGGCTTTGATCATGACGATATGTGTAGTTTCTAATTAAGAAGTATTACATTTAATATATTGGTATGTTAAGCATGTGGGTTGATGTCACAATAATACAAACCATGATCCTTACATCAATACCTTAATATACACGTACATACGAAATTCAATATTTAATGCGTCTACGAGACAGGGTAAATTGTAGAGTAACTGGCAACTGCCAATAACTGGATACATATTTTTTTGTATCCAGTAAACGAATCTGTCATCTTGGGTTTGAGAACTTAATAGTGTATATCTTTAGTATATATTGTTAATTTTTACTATAAAAATCTAACTACGATTTCTGTATCTGTATTTTTTTAATATACAAATATTCCAAATGTATAAGTTATATAGATATTTCATTCATTGATTCATTTTGTGGTATTATCTATCCATTCATACTTTTGTATGCGTACCATATTTCTATTGTCGTAAACTTACATGTGAGTGAATATTCTGATAAAGTACTTGATTTATGACACAAATCAATATTTAATAATTAATTTTACTTGTGAATCGAATTTTAATGTGAAATATATTTATTAAAACACTTGTAATAAACCACTTAATGAGTTTTATTTTTATTATACACGACTAGTTTCGAAAACTTAGAGTATGTTTTCATCTACAGATGAAAATTAAAACTAACAAGGAAAAATATTTAGGGGTATATATAGAGGTTGATAGGGTAATAAATATAGGGAGGGGGGGTTAAGGAACAAGATTTTTAGAAGCGAACATAGATAATAATGGGGACGTATTTTGAAACGGTTTATTATTAATTGACGTTTGATTTTAATTTAAATTTATATGTATAAGTTTTCGAAACTAGTCGTGTATAATAAAAATAAAACTCATTAGTGGTTTATTACAAGTGTTTAATTTTTTTTAAATATTTAACATGACATTCCACAACGTTAATGCCGGGTCAATAAATAATATAAGATTTAATTGGTAAATACTACCATTTTCAAACACCGTACGGTGATGATATTGATACTGATAATGATACATCGAAAGATGTGTTACATTAGATATAAAAAAATAGTGGTATTTCCTAAACAAAATGTTAATAAAAAATACCTGAAATTATTTGCAGAATATCGAATAGGTATAAAAAGCGTAAAATTTATATTAAGAGGTAAGATATATAACTTCATCAAAAGCCACAATGAGTGATGTGATAAATCGTTGGCTTCCATCTCGAAGAAGCTGGCAAATTCAGAATCAGATTGATGAAATGTCAAAATCTCAATAAACCATCATTGAAGATAAATGTTGGATAATCAATTCCTCCCTTTCCACCTTTAAATCTCTACACACCCCCGCTTTTACGACCCCCGAGTGTCGGTTGATGGCGGAAATCAAACTAGGCGGACACCAATTCATAGTGCCATTTGTCCCTAATACGGGTATGAATACAGCCGATGATCATTGACAACCGACGCCTAACGTGTGTCAATAGGGCAAGACGGTGGAGACTTGACGAAGAGAAATCGCGAGACGTGTTGGCTTTTATGCTCTCCGGGCATCATTATCGCGATTCCGAAGAGATCCGAGAGAAAAATATAAGTAATTTCATATTGTAATTTATCAACAATCTCTTTGAGACAGCTGTCAGAAAAAAAGCAAGGGAGCGTTGAATGATGTTCAGTAGATGAGATAAATCGGAATTAGAAGAAAAAAGCTAAGAAAATGAAAAAATAAAAATAATGGAATTTTATTTCAACATAAACAGATTCCTTATTGTTGTATAGCAGGTAGGTACTTGGCTCATATGAAAATTGTATAGGTACATTTGAAAATTGTATAGGTACCTATTTAGTACACCACAATTATACTACAAAATATTATTTATTTTTATATATTTTTTTAATAAAAATGTTTGTAATATTAGTGTATAAGAAAATGAAAAAATAAAAATAATGGAATTTTATTTCAACATAAACAGATTCCTTATTGTTGTATAGCAGGTAGGTACTTGCCTCATATGAAAATTGTATAGGTACATTTGAAAATTGTATAGGTACCAATTTAGTACACCACAATTATACTACAAAATATTATTTATTTTTATATATTTTTTAACAAAAATGTTAGTAATATTAGTGTATAACCACTCACCGAGATTTTTTTAATCTACCGGTTTCGAGACGTACCCGTTTCATCGTCAGGACAATCACTACAATAGCATGCAAACTATGCTGTGTAGTGTTGTTTGCATGCTGTTGTAATGATCGTCCTGACGAAGAGACGGGTACATCTCGAAACCGGTAGATAAAAAAAATCGGTGAGTGGTTATAAACTAATATAACTATAATTTTTGAAAAAAAAATGACTGACCGAAAATATTGAGAAAATAATTAATTTACGTTTATTTCGATACCTTGTCGCTTAAGTAAATTTTGAGGACGATAAACTATTTGTTTTAACAGTTGTTGATAATTTTATAAGAAAAAAACATTAATAATGGCAAAAAGTAGATATTTGATTTATTTTATAAATAATGAATACTATTGGTAGTATTGGAATACTTATATTTTATACTTATATTTATATTTTAATACTTATATTTGATACTTATATTTTATACTTTTATTTTATAAATAATGAATACTTTTGGTAGTACAGTATTGGAATAGTAAAGTATTGGAATACTATTGGTAGTATTGGCAGTACATTATCGATAAAATTGAGAAAGGTGTGTTGAGATGGTTTGGATATGTAGAACGAATGAGTGAGGAAAGAACGGTAAAACAAATTTATGAGGCGAATGTTAGCGGGAAAAGAAGCAGAGGAAGACCGAGAAAAACATGGCACGATCAGGTATGCCAAATACTTGAAAGTGGTCAGGTTAGGAGTCGTAACAATCGGCGGGTATGTATGAGGAGATGCATGAACGTGGAAGAGGCGAAGAATGTTTGCAAGGACAGAGTGGTGTGGCGCTCTATTCTCTCTGCCTACCCCTGCGGGGAAGCGGCGTGATGGTTAGTTAGTTAGTTTTAGTTTGGTAGTACTCCACAAACTTGAGATATTTTTTACCATCTTTAGGGTACAATCATTTTGCGAAATAAAATAATATGACAATAAAAATTGATAAACACTTTTATCGGTCTGCGATGCGTGGATTGTATATTTTTATAATAATATATGACTGTTTACTTTCATATCGACGAATGATAATGTTATTTTTGTAACTGTCAAACATATTATTCATGAAACACGATAAGGAAATTTGTGGATATTCTTTGACAGTATTACTAATACATACTTATTACACTTTATTGTAAAAAAATACAATGTTTATACATATATACTAACCCTTATCCGCACCCAATGGTGCATAGGGCACTGCATCGTAGCGACGCAGTGTTATCTTGAACGTAAATTGCATGAAAGCGAGGTGATCAGCCCTGCGCTTCTTGTACCAGTCCAGGGTGATATTAAATAAATATGAGAGTGAAAATCGGCCATATTTATTTTGACCCTCCTGGGAATCGAACCAGGGACCTCCAGCACGGTAGCCAAACGCGCTGACCACTGCGCTGCGGAGGTGGAGATATTTTTTATTATTTTTCGATTCTAACTATAATTTATAGTAATTATAAAGATTTTTTTATTTCATTTTTTGATGCCCGCAAATACTAAGATAAAACGATTTCTATATCAATCTATTTAAAAATATAAGTTTCACACCAGTTTATGAGATGATAGACATTGAAAATTGATTATTTTTTTCTGAAAATGACGTACTAAATAGTAAAATTGTTAATATTCCGTGTAAAAGTAAAATTTTACAAAGAGGATTTGAGTAAAAAAATATATCGTATAAAAAAGTGATATATTTAACATAGCCAATGTATCTTTTCTTCTCATTACTTTTTTATCTACGTATGTATTTGCATTTTCTTCGTTTTAATATTTTGTTCTTTCTTTATATTTTTAGATAATACTTATACATTCCTGATAATTCCACATTTATAAAATCTACGACTTTTTATAGGAGTATTATTATATAAAGTGAGGAATCATAGATAACCCTGCTTAATCTACATGGACTAAATTATCTTTGACATCCGTTGTAGCAAGTACGCAGAGTTGAAGAGACGAACGGAGGATAGAGACATACGGAGACTGACCATGATAGAAGCAAACCAATCTTCATAATGATTGTAACCCACGAAGAACAAGATTTGAGTTATTAATGTTTCTGTTATTCGATACCCAAAGTTTACTTCAAAGCTAGTTTGTTAATTAATGGCTGGATAAACCATATGATTTATTAAATATAATGAGAAACTTGGCTTCCTGTATTAAGGATCGCGGCGCGCTTCGCGAATTTGTAATAAACACCCGCATTGTGACCATTCCTGTAAACTTTACCGGATTATTGTATGCGCTTGTTTTATGCATCGAATTTCCGTCTGCGTAATACCCCATGCCACGCGGGTTCAAATAGCACCTATGCCAGTGGTCGGCAACCTCCTCGAATTGAATTGAAAGAAAATATGATGATGATATTTAAAAAAAAAATCGCATACAAACTACACAAGTGTGTGAATAGTGTTTAAGTGTGTGAATAAGGGCTATGGTGATGATGTTTAGATTGTTTGCATGCTATTGTGGTGATTGTCCTGACGAAAAGACGGGTGCATTTCGAAACCGGTAGAAACAAAAATATCGGTGAGTGCTTCTATAAAAATATTACTAACATTTATTAAAAAAAATAAAAGTAATAATGACTAACCTGAAAGTAAATGCTTTAAATATTAATAATATTAAGAATATAAAACGAGGGCAACAATTTTTATAACATAATATTTTTAAGTAAATAACTAAAGGTCAATTTTTTACAATGGTATAATGTTTGGCCTTATATAATATAATATTTGCAAGAAAATTAAAAACCAAGGAACCAAAAAATAGTATTTTTTACACGTTTATTTCATAAAATAAATTTATTTTAACACGTAAATGCTTATATTTTATTGAATTAAAATTTAAAAAAAATTCTTTAATAAATTGTGATTATTTAACCTTTAACTGCTGAAATGTTCTCTTCAAAGTATGCTTACATCGTTGAAAACTTGTTTGCGATAATGGGTCATTTCAAAATAAGTGGATTGAAAGGGAAAAAAGGTTTTTACAAAATAAAAATACATCCAAAAAAAATGTCGGTATATCGATGTTTTTCAAAGTATAAAAGAGTCAATATATTGCTTCTCAGCAGTCAAACGGTTAAAGAACCCACTTATAGATTTTTTTTAACCAGCTCTCACAAGGTTGCCGACCGCCAACCTATACTGTACACACAACACTTCCTTCTCTTTCTAGCGCAATACCGGGATGGAGGAAGTTTCCAGAAGTATGATATCGGCTGCCTCGGGGACTACTAGGATGCGCCGCGCCATTAAGGTGTCGCGAGACGTTTGTCTAATGCACTTTGCATACCGCTTCCTGCCGATACGGCTTTGTGCATCGCCGTCAAGCTGCACTCTTGTGTCATAGTCCCCAGGAACTCGTAAATACGGGCACTACGGATATTAACGAACGTGTTGCGACAGCACATAGGTTATTATATATTATGTGTGAGTTGGTAACATATATCGTAGTCATACAGGAGAATGTGACCAAGTGCATTTTTTACAAAAACCTGATCATTGACTATTTGATATCTTATTAGCTTTATATTGCCCTGAAAAAATCCCAAAGCGATTTTATGAAAGTAATATATATATATATATATATATATATATATATATATATATATATATATATATATATATATATATATATATATATATATATATATATATATATATATATATATATATATATATAATTTATTTAAACCCTTATCCGCACCCCAATGGTGCATAGGGCACTGCATTATATAAACACTGTGTTATCTTGATCGTTAATACACGAAGGAAAGGTGATCAGCCCTCCGCTTCAGGTACCAGTCAGGGGTAATATTGAATAAATATTAGACTGAAAACATCACTTATATTTATTTAACCACTTATTTTATTTGCTGCGATATAGTACATTTTCTGGGCATTCCTATAACATGCACAACTGAAAATTGACGATTTTTTATTTATGACGTTCTTGAAAGGAGTGAGCGAAAGGTGAATCAAAAATACTATAAAATATTATCCTACATTTAAGCGAATACATTGTGATTCGATTGTCAGCCAGAATTCGTTCACTGTTGAAATTTTTAAATTAAAAGTATCTCTAACATGTATCACACATCGAAGGTCATCAATAAGAAATGTGATCTCATGCGTTCGCTAAAATACGAGTATATTACACATCTCGCATCTCACGAAATCGTCAATCAAGTGTCGCGCTGGAGTCGTGGGCCTTATATTTCATATCGTGTAAAAGTGAGCGGATTCATTTCGTCACGGGCTGACTTTGAAATGTGACGTAATCGCTAACCCAATTTTCAGAGCACAAGGAAATGTACAATGAAATTGTCCGTATCACAAAGTTAGTTGATAATTGAAAGACTGGGTATTTATAAAATCATACGATCTGTCATCGAGGCTGGCTTTGAATCATTGAATTTTAAATGTTGGGAAATTTACTGTCTGATTTGTCGGCCTCCGTAGTGTAATGGTCAGCACGCTCAGCTACCGTTCTGGAGGACCCGGGTTCGATTCCCAGGGGGGGTAAGAATAAATATGATAGATTTTTTCACTGTAATATTTATTCAATATTACCCTGGACTGGTACTTAAAGCGGAGGGCTGATCACCTTTCTTTCATGTGTAAACGATCAAGATAACACTGCGTTTATATGACGCAGTGTCCTATGCACCATTGGGGTGCGGATAAGGGTTTTATTATTATTATTATATTATTTGGACGTAATTCAATAAATATTCTATCGTTTATTTTTTAACATCTCATCAAAGATGAAGAAGAATATGGAAGTCTGGGCATTTACGGGGCTGACGACCGTCATAGGCTTGTTTAAGTGATCACTTTACACACGTGTAACATTCACCAATTCTACCCATTGTTGACAACCACACTACTCAAATTCTTAGAAGCTCTATATATATGAACCAATTTAGAAACCTTGTTCTTGAATCACTAGAACTTCACTAGAGACATCTATTGGTGAGATGTAAAGAAGCTTTTTACTAAGCAGAAACTCTTATATAAGTATGTGAGGTCCGAATCCTGGATTTTACGGTCGTCAGCCCCGTAAATGCCCAGACTTCCATATTCTTCTCAATCTTTGATGAGATGTTAAAAAATAATATGAAAATAACTCCTGTAATTGGAGATAATCCAGATTTTGTGAACAAGTATTTGGACACACTCAAAATGTTGTAATTCTATCGTTTCATTACACCTTTATATGTTAAAAACGTATTTTTGTTTTTTCTTCTTAATTCCGCTACACCTCGAGGTTCTATACATTCGCAAGACTAAGAAGAAAGGACCATTACATTACCGTACTGAGGTCCCGGGTTCTGTTCCCAGGGGGGTGGGGTCAAATAAATATAAGTGATTTTCAACACTAATATTTATTCAATATTACCTGGACTGGGTACCTGAAGCAGAGGGCTGATAACCTTTCCTTCATGTGTTAACGATCAAGCGTTTATGGTGCAGTGCCCAATGCACCATCGGGTGCGGATGAGGGTTTGATGAAGAAAAAAGGACCGCACTTCATCCATCTTCGCACAATACATTAAAATTTGGCTTTAGCTAAAGGAAAAGGTAAAATTTTATTTATGCAAATGGTCAAATGTGCCGCCTACTTTCAAAATCCGCCAGATCCAATTTTATAAGATTAAAAAAAAATACTATTTCGGAATGCATATTGTGGGGTCTTTGTTTAAAATATTTATAAACTTGAAAACTCTGCAAAAAAACTCCTTCAAAACAATTTGTATTTCAAATTCCGCTATATTCATGGAAATTGCTTTCTGACCCATATCGGGCAATCAGAGAGCGGGGATAGGTCAAAAATTAAGATGACATTATCGGTTTGTGTCTCGTGTTTTTTTTAAAATACTGAATAAATAAAAAAAAATGGGAAATTCTCTTTTTCATAATATTTTATCTAAAGACAAACAAATCTTTTAAACACAAATGTTACCCGGTGAATTAGGCATTTTTGTAAAATCGACTTACATGGATCTGGCGGATTTTGAAAATAGGCGACAAAAATAGTAGTCATAAAAGTCAATGTTCAGATATCCCATCGAAAAATGAATACTCGTTCGTTAACGAGGGGCTAAAGTGCATTATACTAGGCGCATGTTGAGCACTGAGTTAAGTGAATCAACGATTTGCGAGTGTCGCCGTTCACTATTGCACAATTGATTAGTATGTCCTTGCTTAAAGTCAACGACACAACCGAGTAGTCAGTATGACAAGTCAGAGACATGCATACAACTCTACATACATGATGTACGTTTGTGTCAAGGGGGTATCCGCAAACATACAATTCAGTGAGCGACCGAATGCGTAAGGGGCCAAAAGTGTCGCCGCGCACAATTGTTTTTTTAGAATGCAAATATATTGGATTTTTTAAAAGAATATATCGTGGTCGTACAGGAGAAAGTGACCAGCTAACAAAACGTAAAATCTTCAGGAGGGCCATTTAAGTCACTTTTGCTTGGCAAGAAAACAATCCTCAATGCACTTAGTTATTTTTAACAAGTCAATATATTATACACCAAGTTTAAAATCGCTTTGGAGTTTTTTTCAGGGCAACATGAAGCTAGTAAAATATCAAATACTCAATAATCACGATTTTGTAAAAAATGCACTTAGTCACTTTCTCCTGTATGACTACGATATAATGTTTTAAAATTTGTTTTTTTTAACTCTTACCTTACAATAACTCTTTTCTTTTCAAAACCATATACGCATTTGTTTCGAAAAAAACTTATTTCGATACAAAAACGGTATTTAAAGAAGAAAAATACTATTACGTTAAATGTTACCAGGGTTTAAAGAAAATTAAGTTGCTGTAAAAGCGAACGACTGTCGATTTTTGAGCATGTTTAAAATGAGCATGCTTATTTATATCAAAGCACGTACACGCATGCTACTAAGTACATACCAATTTCTCAATAATAGCATGCTTTTGAGCTTATAATAATGCGCATGTGTACCTAGACGTAAAACAATTTTATTTTAAATAAAAAAGATAGTAATTAAAGTTAATATTATTAAATAACATATACATACAAGCCTATTTATTTCTTACTACACACTGCTATCTTAATTTTAATATTTACTATTTTTCTTACTGTCTGTGTGTGTAGCTATAATTATCAAATGATTAATGTTTAGCGACCCGGGAAAGGTCAATAAAATTATCAACATTTATTTGCCTCAACATTTGCCGCCAATGAGAAGACGCAAATCCCAATGGCTTCGATCAATTGGTCACATCAATGACGTTTTATTATTAAATTTTATTGACCGTCATCAGGTCGGTTAACTTAATATTATTGCTTTATAAAAAATAAAACAACGTTGTTTTAACCACTTTTTATTGGTACACTCTTTCCGACCGGTTTCGAAAAGAACCTTGTCATCCTCAGGGTTTATGTACTAATTCTAAAACATTGAAATACTAATAGTTAGGTTGTAGTTAATAACCCTTCCCTTACGATACCAAAAAGTACCACATTTTTTAAAATCACTTTTTTTTTAAATCACATTTTCATATGGTGTACGGAGTGCGTGGAGTCATATCGGCGTGGATGAAAAGACAATTTTAAAGACTTTTGCATTTAATTGTACTTATGGAAAATATTTATCTATATTATCAAGAAAACTGTACGTGGCTTCTGGTGAAATATTGCTTCCCGAACCTGGCAGCGAACGTGTTAAAAAAAACCATCGAACTTCAAAAGTGCAAAAAAAACTTGATTCCTTTTTCAAGACAGGATTACCGAAATCAAGCGCGTCGATATCACACAGCAACGTCGCTACACGACGAGTGTTCGAAGACAATAAATAGATTTTGTTGATTTATAACTAAATACAGTGTTTATATAAACATAAAAATATTTAAAAAAAAAAAAAAAAATCTTTTTTTATATAACGGACTTTAACGGCACGCACTTCCCCAATTAGTCTGTTGTATCGAGGTTTTACTGTATAGTTTTTATTCTTATTTTTAAATAGGCGATTTACGTCTAATAGGTGAAAGGGACGTTGAATTTCTAACACAAGGATTATTTTGATAGGACTTAGTTATCGAGCCAGGTGGGCAGCGGAAGTGCCGTAAATTTTCCAACGGAAATGATTATCAAACAACTGTTTGGAGTATAAAATTGATTGTATTCGATCGGAGGAAACCGATAATATTGTTGTTTGTGTTTGACAAGTTTATGCATACTAAATATCTCGATTAGTACAGTTCAAATAGAAAAAAATAATAAGGATAGTAGAACAAATTTATGAGGCGAATGGGGTTGGTAATAGATGCAGAGGAAGACCAAGGAAATCTTGGCATTATCAAGTGTTATAAATACTTAAAAGTGCTCAGAATATGGAAGAGGCGAAGAATTTACATGAGAATTTTTTTTTATATGAGAAGAAGAATTAAAAATATAAACAACTTGAGTAAGCCTGAAGTATGTGGTAGTTATATATTTGATTATAATTATGATGATAAAAATAAATGCAATGGCGGAAAGAATGTAAACAGTGTTCAAAGTCACCCATAGTCTATGCACATGTTTCAATAATGGTATTTTTAATATTGAAGAAATTACGCAATACAATATTTATTTTAATGGTTTTACGTAAATATTATGGATAAGTATATACAATAAACATCGTATTTTTTTATTTGAAAATACCACCATTTCTTCAAATCTATTCTGACACGTGTTTCGATGCATTCCATACCATTTTCAAACACGTTGTTTACTCATTTAACAACAATGACGTAGAAATCTTAAAAAATATTAATATGTAGTCTTAAATTCAAACGGTTCGGAACAACAGAAAGTTAACAATATGACATTGACTAAAACCTCCCCCATCTTAAATAATAATATTTTTTAATAAGAAAAAGCTGATCCCCTTCTCCATATTTCAACGACCCAAAAACACAACTCCAAAAATTAGATTTAAATTCAAATACGGTATTTGAAAATGTTGCGGAATGCATCGAAACGCGTGTCGCAATAGATTTTAAGAAATATTGGTATTTACTAAGTAAAACTTAATTATTTTTGTTTAAATGTGTGGTATAGACCAAGTGTAATTTAAATTAAAAATGGATAGATATTACCACAAGATGACAGCTGTATCAGTTAGTGAAAAAACATCATAATTATTAAAAGCGTCGTATAGATTCTTTATAGGTGCCCTTGAGGTAGTATTTAACGAAAATGGCGCTATATAAATTATCCTAAATTATTTATTATTATAGTCACTTACATAAATAATTAAACATAGATGGTTCTTCCTCGAAAGACATCTAGAGGAAGACTAAAAATGCTACAGTAAGATAATATGATTTGAAGGCATGGCCTAGGTGACATTGTAAATGATAGAAGGAACTAAAACCTGAGGACGAGGAGAGCTGTCCCCAACAGTCTACAAAGACGATAAGTTGAGATGGAGCTAGGAAGAAAAAGACATGAATAAAGACATCATATTAGAGGCTAGTACACGGCATGTTTTTTACGACTAGATTAAATAAAATAATAAATTATATATAAATTTATATAAATTGTGTTTAATAATACGATACGCGGCCTTCAAACTTAATACCGAGTCAAAAAAGAAATATTCGTTCAAGCGTCTTCACTGAAATAATATACGAATATTCAAACGGAGTGCCGAAATAACATTTCACCGTAATATTTTTTTTAATGTTCAAAACTCCGGTACGAAATAACAATGGCTTGTTAGATAAAACAAAGAGTAAGATAAACTTACAATTTTATTTAGGATAAAGGAAGTTAAAATGGGTTGTTCAAAGTCAACTTTGCGTAATAACAACGTACAAAGTTTGTAGTGTTTTTTAATGGCTTCAAAGAGAGAATTTTTTTATAAAGCTAAACGGTTTATTTATCGGTGTAGACTTTAATCCTGAAAAAAAACAAGATGTACCTATTATAGATTTACAAAATAAAATGTTTGTACTTTTTGTAAGGCTCAATTACCATATCGAGTCGCAAAATTATTAAATGTACGAGGGTTTGAAAATGTATGAGATGCCTGAATGTATGAAAAATGAAAAGAGTCTAAAAGAATTTTAAAATAAATGTTTTGCTTACTGTAAGAAGATGTTAATATATATTCGTGATGTAAATTATGTGTAAATAATAGTTTATATTATAAACTAACAAAAGATATATTTTTGTATATATATTTACACTTTATTTTAGCCTAACGAAATAACTAAAGGAATTAATCATCGCGACGCTTCTCCGCAGGGGTAGGCAGAGAAAATGGAACACACCATACTGTCTTTGCAAAAAATCTTCGCCTAACATTTTCCACATTCATGCATCTCATACATATCCGCCGACTATTCCGACTCCTGACCTGACCGCTTTTAAGTAGTTTAAATACATGATCATGCCAAGTTTTCCTCGGTCCTCATCTGCTTCTATTACCAACCACATTCGCCTTCTTTCTTTACTCATTCGATACACATGCTCAAGCCATCAAGGCTTGAGCATGTGTATCGTACCTTGATATTTTCAGGCATTATCTAATTATGTGAAATAATTAGTAAAAGAAGCTCACATGATCGAAAAACGATTTTAGATGTCGCTTATGAAGTTTATTCTGACATTTTTTTACAAAAAGTTCAATAAATAAATACATATTTATCAAGTAACGTAAATGTTAAAAGTTTTTATATAAAATTAAATTTTATTTCGAAACTACAAAGGCAGTCAGTAAATTTCATTCACACGAAAATAATTAATAATTATCAAATATTTTTTTTAATGTTTACTGTTGAATTTTTTAATTGTTGAATTTTCTTCCAGTGCTAAACTTTAAAGGCAGACTGTAAATTCAATTCGTACGAAAATAATTCAAAGTTACCAAATAAAGGAAAATTTTAAAAATGTGTAGGTACACACAATTCAATTCCTGTACGAAATTATAAAGGAGACAGTAAATTTAATTCACACGAAAATAATTAATAATTACCATACAATTATTTTTTTTTATTTTGAATTAATTTGTTTTTATACAATATACTTCCAGTACGAAACAATTAAGCAGACAGTAAACATCATTATACGATAATAAGTAATAACACGTGATTTATTATAATAACTGCAAAGCTAAACGAATCACCGCGCGAAGGGAAGTATGCTAGTCTGCAGTTGAAATACGCACTGAGGAGGCATGATCGACTTTATCGCTGTGGATTTAGACGCTAACGAAGCGTTTGTTTCTCTCCAGTCCATGTGCATTCCGTTTGAGCATCGGACGCATCGCAATAATAAATTGTCGCAATTATAACGGGGACCTTTGTTCGGTCCAGCATCACCCACGAGCTCCGCCGCGGTCTCATTGTGATCTTATTTGCAATGCCTCGCCTCTTCCTGCCAGGGTCATGCACGGAATGAAAGTATTAACAGCGAAATGCTAGCAAGATTTTAACGTTCTGTTAATAGCTTTCGCTATTGAAACGTTCTAATTAGTTAGTGGCATTATATGATGACGTATTATATGATTGTCCGCTTTTTTAATTTAAAAAAGGAATTTAAAACCAATTTATGAGGTGAATGTAATTGGAAAAAGGAGCAGAGGAAGACAGAGAAAAATGGCACGATCAGGTATGCCAAATACTTGAAAGTGGTCAGGTTAGGAGTCGTAACAATCGGCAAGTATGTATGAGGAGATGCATGAACGTGGAAGAGGCGAAGAATGTTTGCAAAGACAGAGTGGTGTGGCGTACTATTCTCTCTGCCTACCCCTGCGGTGAAGCGGCGTGATGGTTAATTAGTTAGTTAAAAGGAATAACACGCAAAGCCTCTATATTTAGAGGGTTGCTTGCAGGTAGCATAGTAAGGATAGGGAAAGTAGATATCGCTGACTCCTTTCAACAACGTCAAATATCAAAATACTTGATTTTTCAGAAGATCGTTTTTAAAGTTTAAGAATATAATAAAATGTATTAAAAATAAATATAAAGCCACTTATTGAACTTTTTACTGTGCAACAGATCTTTTTAGAGAAAACCTGAATGTTTTTTCTCCATTTGAAAAATATTTAGTAAATTTAAAAAAAAATAATTAAACAATACCTTTTCTTCAAAATGCAAAAACAACATTTTCTGCCCTGTAGCGGGTAAATATTAAGTTAAAAATATGCCGCTTTTGCTGGGATATAGTACATTTTCTGGGCATTCCGAAAACATGCACAACTGAAAATTGACGATATTTGATATATGACGTTGTTGAAAGGAGTGAGCGATATGAAAAATACACCACAAACACTCAGACTAATTTAACATAAATATTTCTTGAGTTGATCTTTTAATTTGTGGAAATTGAAACCGGGACTCCAATTTTGCAATCGAGCTTCTTATAATTACTTAAATCATATCCGCTCCCTATGTGGAGCATATAGAGTCCACAAACTGTCTCAAAACTTGTCTGTCGGCTGCCAGCTCCCTTGCATCCTCCCAAGTCAGATCCGCGTTCCAAAGTCACACGTCAGACGAGAGGTGCTTCTTATAATAAGCGTCATTGATCTATCGATAATCTATAAGTTTCGAACATTTTGATCAATAGTTGCTTTTTTAGAGATTACAATTTATCAGACGTGACAAGGTTGTCAAAATTTTAAAAAAATTACACCGCAGACAGTTTTAACACATAATTTTTTGACATCTCATCAAAGATGAAGAAGAATTTAGAAGTCTGAGCATTTACGGGGCTGACGACATAGGCTGGTTTAAGTGATCACTTTACACACGTGTAACATTCACCGATTCTACCCATTATTGACAACCTGGAAGTCTGGGCACTTACGGATTATAATCCAGGATTCGGATCTCACATACTACTAAAAGAGTTTCTGCTCAATAAAAGAGGTTCTTTTCATCTCACCAATAGATGTCTCTAGTGAAGTTCTAATGATTTAAGAACAACGTTTCGGAATTGGTTCATATATATAGAAATTACAAGAATTTGAGTAGTGTGGTTGTCAATAATGGGCAGAATTGGTGAATGTTACACGTGTGTAAAGTGATCACTTAAACCAGCCTATGACGGTCATCAGCCCCCTAAATGCCCAGACTTCCATATTCTTCTTCATCTTTGATGAGATGTCAAAAAATAATATTCAAAAAATATTAAATTTTAATAAGTTTCACCCATTTGCGTGTAAAACTTAAAACAACCTATTAAAACCATTTCAGCGGTCTGATAACCAATTACAAACTCAATAAAGATGAGTTAAAAATAACTTCATCTTTGATCAGATGTCAAAAAATAATATGAAAATAACTCCTGTAATTGGAGATAATCCAGATTTTGTGAACAAGTATTTGGACACACTCAAAATGTTGTAGTTTTAACACACGCTATGCATTCATCTTGAGAGGTCGGTAAACAACGGATATTCGGGCAGCGTTCGTTACCGGAATCTGCCCTAATACCGAACACTGACCGGTGATGGGCAGACAGCTGGTATCCACGGGGGAATATTTTACATTTGTCCGGCTGTCACATCTCGCACGATGACGGATGGTTGACCCGTCACAAGTGACACATCGGATTACGTATGCCTGGAGGCGGTGTGACACAAAACTTACATACGGATGTATTATGTGATCCAGTTAAAAGTGTGACCTTGTGACGAAAAGACATACAAAAAAGAATTAAGCTGATCCTTACCCCCTATATTATCGTAAAATACTACCTCAAGGTCGCTTATAAGAACGTGGATAATGATAATAAAATTATGTATTTGAAATATAACTTTGTTTTAAACTCACTATAAATGATTTTAAAACAAAGTTACATTTTAATTATAAAATGGAAAATTACAAAGTTAGTTCTTCAAATATAAATTATAATAAAATTATGTATTACATATTAAATCAAAGACAGATTTTTTTGAGTCTACTAAGTTGTATTTTATTGTTTAAAAAAACACATAAAAATCAATATTGTCACAACTGTTTCGCCTTGTTATGGCATTTTCAAACATAAGACAAACGTTATTTTAATCTCCTTGAACTAGCCACAGCATTTAAAGATAAACCTCTATTTAACGAACAGGAATGGCTACACCCAGAAATTGTATCCAAACATTTAAACAAAAATAATTAAGTTTTACTTGGTAAATACCACTATTTCTTAAAATCTATTGTGACACGTGTTTCGATGCATTCCGCATCATTTAAAAAAAAAAATCAATACTTTGTAAAAAAAAAAAATTACAGAATAAATAAACACGGTGTATTTAAAATTACATGGGTGTTAGTGTAGGACAATGGCTTCGGAAATATGATTTCAGCACACCGCGTTATCGAAAGCTTATTAAGGGTCGTTCATTCTACCTTCCCTTGTTATGAATATGAATACCTGGAATACGGTTTTAATAGCGGCTCGTCGGGGGAAGCGAATAATATACCTCACATTGAATGGGCCAATATTCATGCGCAGTGAAAATAGTTCCATCGTTTCGGCTAATCTAACGCTTTGGCAATACACACAGTGAATGGAGGTCGAGGCGAAGAATACTCTTTTATGGTGATATTGATCAACCGTATAATATTGATCAACACATGAAGGTTTGATAGTCCCAAGAATTAACAGTAAATATGGGAGTCGAACACTGCAATATATCGTTCCGAACATTTTTAATTTGTGTTAGAGATCAAAATAAAATATGGAGCAAAGGCAAAATAAAGGAATGGGTAAATTATCAAGAGTTAATTTTATGAAAATTGTAAAATGTTTATATTCTGAATTTTTTCTCTTTTTTGTGTCTATATTAGGTTAAAATCGTTAAAAACAATAAAAATGTACTAAAAAGAACTCCACCGACAAGACACACAAGGTGGCTTGGTGGGTCTATGCAAAAAAAAGTTCTAAATATGTATAAATTGTGATTTAAATAAATGTATACAAATAAAAATAAAATAAGAAAAGAAAAATATATCTAAAGTACGAGTGTGAATCAGCATAGCATAACATTGATTTATCGGAGTGTGTTCATCGCCAGTAATAATACGGCTGTCCAAATTTAAAACACAGTAAGGGACATTTTTTTAGTACGTTTTTTTGCATTTTTGTACTAAGTAGAGTCTACTTAGTCCATAAATGAAAAAAAATGTACTACAAAAAAAATGTCCCTTACTGTGTTTTAAATTTGGACAGCCGAATATCGTTCGTGTTAAGAGAGCACCAACTTTGTATCGAATCGTGTAAAATTTCCAAATTGTGAAAAGTAATTTATTTTTATTTTTAGTGTATTCAGGCGCAGAATATTGATAAAAACACAACAAAAATAAATTTTGTAAGGCAAATGATTGATTTTTTTTTGTTTGTGTACGAGTAACAAACAACTTCAGAAGATATATATATTTTTAAAGCTCCAATCGTTTACGAGTGATTTTAGCTCTAACAAACAAAATACAATAAGTGAAGGATATATTTATTTAAGAGAAAATAGTAACTGGCATTAAGAAAAGTATAAAATAAACTATTCGATCTACATTGATTAAATCATATTAAAATGTGGCCGGTAAAAATTATAAAAAAAATAATAAAACTAAACCTTTGTTTTCAACCGCTTTTATTTTTGGTACTTTTCTTCAACCGGTTTCGACAAGCACCTTGTCATCTTTAGGGTTGGATATGTACTCATACATATACTCATTCAAACACAGTATATATCCATCCGAGAAGCACAAAAAATAAACGTGGTAAAAACTGAGTTTTATTTTTAAATTATAGTTTTTTTTGTTAAATGTGCCACAAATTGACTGCAAAAAACATTTTTTTTAGTAATCTAAATATGTCTATTTCTTACCCTTTTCCACCCCAAACGATGCATAGGACACTACATGGCATTAACACAGTGTTACGTTGATCGTTAATAATATAACGGCAGGATGATCAGTTTAGAACATCAGGTACCAATTTCCAATTATATATAAGAGTAAAAAAACACTCAAATATTTATTAAAACCCCGCCGGGTATCGTACCCGAGCCAATCAGTGAGATAGCCATACACGTTAACCACTACACTACGGAGTTGGATAATTTTGATGCGCGCAAAGAAAATAATGTCCGATCAAATAACATGTACAAGTTGTAGGAAAACGGACATGAGAGTGAAATCTCAAAGGCAAACCGGGAAAAAAGTACAAAAAGGTTTTTAAAAGTTTCATTACAGATTTGGGCGAAAAGAGAGGTCCAGCAAACATGTTTTTATCAATACCTAAGGGTCTAGTTGGAATATTACTCAGTATAAAGGGAGGGATTTCTTTGAATACAACCCCAATAAGGGCTCGCAAAGGTAAAGGATATTGCGTCCTCTCACGATCGGAGCGTAAATATTCTTTCATAAAATTTGCCCTCTGTAGTTACATTATATGTGTAGGTCCTCACTAAAACGTTACATTTCCATTATAAATGATTTAAAGTAATCAGGAATTCTAGCTTGTAAAAATTGTTACGTTTTGGTGCGATATAACATATTGGTTTACTGTATGCTGAATGCAGTCGAAATGTAAGTAGACTTAATCCAGTCGAAATGCGATCTCTCAGAAGAATGTGCGACAAAACGATGTATGATAGATGTTCGAATAGTGAAATCAGGAAGGAATGCAAAGCTGAGACAAGCATTATCGATAAAATTAAGAAAGGTGTGTTGAGATGGTTTGGACACGTAGAACGAATGAGTGACAAAAGATCGGTAAAACAAATTTATGAGGCGAATGTAATTGGAAAAAGGAGCAGAGGAAGACCGAGAAAAACTTGGCACGATCAGGTATGCCAAATACTTGAAAGTGGCCAGGTTAGGAGTCGAAACAATCGGCGGGTATGTATTAGGAGATGCATGAACGTGGAAGAGGCGAAGAATGTTTGCAAGGACAGAGTGTTGTGGCGTTCTATTCTCTCTGCCTACCCCTGCGGGGAAGCGACGTGATGGTTAGTTAGTTTCATATTGATTTAATACAGGATTGGTCACGTTTTGACGCAACTTTAATTAGATTTGTATTTAAAGGACGTTTTTGTGCAATATTTGTGAAATGCAACTTTTTGGTGAGGACCTCCACAAATTTAATCGGATGTTCAGTGTTGTTCGAGTATGTTCGATCTAATATCTGTCTGGAAGAAAAAACGATTAATCGGTTATCGTGCCTGCTTGGGGTCAGTCGTGAAATAATCGGTAATGTGCCAGACAATACTGGAGTATTTCAGCACCCAATTGCTTTAAAGATTATTTATTTATTATTTTAGAACCTGATCTTCCTCAAAAGATATCTCTAAAGAACTCATGGATGCTACAGAAAGATAACATGATTCGAAAGCATGGCCAAGGTGACGTTTGAAAATAATAGAAGGACCTACAATCCGATGATGAGGAGAGCTGACTTCAACAGTCGTCAAAAACGATAAGTTTGGATGGAGCCAGGCAGACGAAGAAGATATTTAGGACTTAAGTTAAGTTTGGAGAAAATTTGAGTAGTCATAATTGTCAATCATGGGTAGAATGGTGAACGTGTGTAAAGTGATCACTAAACCAGTATATGACAGGTCGAAGCCCTGTAATACCCAGACTTCCATATGTTTCTTAATTTATCTTAACATGTCAAAAAGAGCAAATCGCAATGCTATTTACTTGCAATGAGCAAATGCTGAGATGTTTCTGATTGGCCCACACTAGATTACCACTCCTGTTCCCAACACAGATTAAAATAAATATTTTTTTTTAAAGTTAGAAGAAACTAAGATTCACTTAATGATCTATAAACCTTGTACATCAGAAGCAAGGTAAATAATAAATGCAATTCCCATCTAGAAAAAGCTTTTTAGAGGCCACATTTAGATTTGAAATGTATGTAGAATACATATATTTGCAACGACTGGTAATACATTCGCGGCGCGGCATCTCTGAGTTGCAGACGTATGTTACTCATGTATGCACGAGAATAGATCAAACACTCACTCTTTTAGTACCGGGTATTTGCATAGATAAAAGTGTGTACGTATGTAAGACGAGAGAAAGTATATACTCTCATTACAACAGAATTTTGGTGACTAAATTTGTGTAAATACAGATAGCGGAAAGGCGTCTTAAAACTGGGCAGAATGGAGGCAAGATAATCACTGTAGCAGAGCAGTATGATTATCTCACTATACTATTTGTAACTGTGTGAAAATAAAATAATAATTATTGGCTAAAATAATAATACACTGGCGTTGATCACAAATATTTTGTAAATCAAACTTTTTCGACAATGTTTCGATAATTCTGTCGTATCGGTTGCAGTGAAATTAAAATGTATGTGTTTTATAAATTATATCAAGATAATGTCAATAAGTATGATCTTTTAGATTTAGAATTGGTAAAAAACATAGTAATTATGACTGATATGCAAGGATTCATAGTAAGAAAAATACGGTAATCGTGATATTTGAAGATTCAGAATAAATTAGTAGGTGACAGTAATCATGATTTTCAGAGATTCATAATAAGTATATAAGTATTATTATATGTAAAAAATGTAAAATACGGTAATCGAGATATTCAGAATAAGTTAAAGACGATAATTATGATATTCAAAATGAGTAAAAGATGATAATTATGATATTCAGTAAGAGTAAAAGATGATAATTATAATATTCAGCATGAGTAAAAGATGATAATTATGACATTCAATGATTCACAATGAGGACAATACGATAATTATGGTGTTCAAATGTTGTTTTTCAAAAGTTCTTTAAACCCTTATTCGAACCCCAATGGTGCATAGGGCACTGCATCATATAAACGCAGTGTAATCTTGATCTTTAACACATTAAGAAAAAGTGATCCGCAGTATAAACGCAGTATAATCTTGATCTTTAACCCGAGACGTACAGAACGGTAGCCGAGCGTGCTGACCATTACGTTACGGAGGCGGACAAATATTGAGATGACCAAAATAATAATTTTTTCGGAATGCCAAAAAAGGTACTATATCCCAGCAAAAGCGGCATATTTTTAACTTAATATTTACCCGCTACAGGGCAGAATGTTTTGTTTTTGCATTTTGAAGAAAAGGTATTGTTTATTTATTTTTTTAAATAAACTAAATATTTTTCAAATGGAGAAAAAACCTTCAGGTTTTACCAAAATGAATCTGTTGCACAATAAAAAGTTCAATATGTGGCTTGATATTTATTTTTAATACATTTTATTATATTCTTAAACTTTAAAAACGATCTGAAAAATCAAGTTTTTTGATATATGACGCTGTTGAAAGGAGTGAGCGACATGTACATGCATTAACAGCTCAGGCCAACGACGACCTATCCCTAGGTTTTTTTAAAATTGTAGGTATAATATTAGTTAGCGATTTTTGCCCGAACAATCATTTAGCCTTGTTAGGTTATCATTGATTACAATTTGCATTTCTTTTTAAATACATACGTTTACGCGTCTAATGTAGGGTTTTAAATAAGCAAGACTTAATCGCACATAGACAATGTGAGGATATATTCATTCAATATTGGCAGAGATTAAGATCGTTATTCGAATATATGATCGGCCATTAGTGCGCGGTTTGATTACTTTTATCCAGAGACGGGTAAACAGGAACGAACAGTGCCGACTATTGTTGTATTTATAGGGAGGACGAATGAAGGGAAACCACTGTTGAGTTACATACGAGCGCGCTGAAGTAAGGATGCCCAGGAAACCATTAAGTAAACAAGGATGTTTCACTAAAAGCTTTACGGGTGCGATTATGATATTCGGATGAATGAAAAAAAAAGATACAGTCGAAACGTTCGCTATTTTAATAAGAAATATAATCAAATACATAATGATTATATTTCTCTAAGCGCCATTTTCGTAAAACACATTTTGAGTGTGTCGAAATACTTGTTCATAAATCTGGATTTTCCAATGATAGGAGTTATTTTTCATGTTATTGTTTGACATCTCAAAGTAGATGAAGAATGAATTGGATCAAACATATAGAACTTTCGAGAATTTGAGTAGTGTGGTTGTCAATCATGGGTAGAATCGGTGAATGTTACACGTGTGTAAAGTGATCATTTAAACAAGCCTATGACGGTCGTAAGCTCCGTAAATGCCCAGACTTCCATATTCTTTTTCATCTGTATTGAGATGTCAAAAATAATATGAAGATATACCTTAATTATTCTTAGACGAAACAATAATAAAACCCAAGTACATGGTAGTCTGCCTCCGTGGTGTAATAGTTAGCGTGTTAAGCTGCCGTGCTGTAGGTCCCAGCTTCGATTCTCAGGGGGGGGGGGGATAAATAAACATTTTTGAATTAACACTCGAATATTTATTTAAAACTACTACTAATACTAATACTAATACTACTCTGGACTGATACTACTCTGGACTAATACTACTCTAGACTGGTCCCTGAAGTTGCCTTCATGTAACGATCAAGATAACACTGCGACAATACGATGCAGTACCCTATGCACCATTGAGTGCGGATATGGGTTAGAAGAAGAACACGGTTTACTTTCCCTTTGGTACAGCGTCAGATTGCCTGGTATAATTCGTCGCATCTAGCACTTTGAACACATTTAAAAAAAAATGCAACGAATATAGTTAATATTTTAAACAAATAAATTAAAACAGCAACAAAAAAAGAGGAATTTTAGAAGAAAAACCTATTAAAGGCAAAAGATATTTAGAAAAATAATTTACAAGTAAACTGCAGCTGTCTAGTTTACAAATTTCAAATACAAATGACGTACAACGCCATTTGCAAAAATTATAACATCTTCCGATAGGATAATTAATTTTGTACCACCCTGTATATAAAACAATCAAACTAAATGGTAATTAAAATCCGATAAAATGTATTTATTAATCGAAATTCTTAATGTGTTAAAAAAGACATTGATAAATTAACATAGTTAAATATTTTTTGACATCTCATCAAAGATGAAGAAGAATATGGAAGTCTGGGCATTTACGGGGCTGACGACCGTCATAGGCTGGTTTAAGTGATCACTTTACGCACGTGTAACATTCACCAATTCTACCCATTATTGACAGCCACACTACTCAAATTCTTGGAAGTTCTATATGATGAACCAATTTTTGAAACATTATTCTTGAATCACTAGAGCTTCACTAGAGACATCTATTGGTGAGATGGGAAGAAGCTTTTTACTGAGCAGAAACTTTGAACAAGTATTTGGACACACTCAAAATGTTGTAGTTAAATATTGTTTATAAATTGAGCGGAATTTGACGCGCGGCTGAGTAAGACGGTAATATCCTGCAAGTATTTTGAAGATAATCTTTATTGCAAGTATCTTTCGAGATAATTGCAGGGAAATTTCCATAAGCTTACTTCCCTTAAGTGAGAACCCCAGTCCAAGATTCGAGCGAAACAATTAAAACTTTCTCGTTGGATAATTAAAATCTTTTACTGGAAATGGCGGTCCAGGGGTCGACGTTCGCAATCGGACCCGGCTAACGCTTACTAACCTAAGAGAGGGATATGAAATCCCCCTAGAACAGGGATGGCGAACCTATGGCACGCGTGCCATAGGTTCGCAAGAAAATTTTAAATGACACGTGAATGAAGAGAAAACATAAATAAAAATAATTATTTATATATTTTTTAAAAAGTTTAAGATATAGTCTAAAAAAAAATTAAAACACATTTAAATAGCTATTTAAATACCTATTTAAATAGACGAAAGTACTACTGCTTGTATTCTATTAAAAACTACCAGCTATGAAACCGAGATAAAAAAAATTGCCATCTAGCTAGCATCCAATAACAAACATCTCACTTATAATGAAGTTTTAAAGGTTCTACACATATTTTCCTTTCATTTAGGTATTTTTTTTAATTTCTTTTATTTTCCCATTAATGAGTACTTAATTATTTCTTCGATGTATTATTGCTTTGTTTATATTAAAAATATAAAGTTACACACACATTTGATGCATTTTTATTTCCATGGTATATCACGAGACAAATTGAAAAAAAAAATTGGCACTCAGGCTCAAAAACGTTCGCCATCCCTGCCCAAGAACAATGTTCCACTAGATAACTTGACAAGCATTCAGGCAATTTGGTTCCATTTTTTTAATTACAGTAGACGCTCTCTTAACCGGCCTTGGCGGACCGACCCAGGGCCAAATAGCGAAAAAGCCGGTTAAAGAGAAGGTAGTGAAAAACGCTTTTAAAAAAACACTTTCGCAAAGAAGAAAAAAAACGCAATTTTTAAAACACTAAGAAAACAGAATTTTTATCCTGTATTAGAAACTCACAAATTAAAAATTAACATTTCAAAAACTGTAAAAAATATGTACGATTCGTGAAGTCATTGTTATTGACCGCAAATCATTAATTTGTCGCGAGCTCCATATTATTATTAGGTACATACAATATTTCTGTGAACAAGACGGTGTCTTACAAATATCGCCCTTGAAGCATGCGTAATTTTTAAATACTTCCGGTGAAGAAGGTTAATACAACTTAAAATACCTCATTGAAACATTATCTTTCGAATAAATGCGGATGCTAACGGTAACGCTATCGGATCTGATCATATTTATTTTACTTATCAATATTTATATTGAGCGGAAGAGTTAAATGATAACGATATAATTTTTAAAAAAATCTTCTCCGGTAGAGAGATTGAAAATTGTGTAAACACTATAACGTTCAAACGTGTAACTGCAGTTGCGAGTATTTCTACTTCTTTTGAGATAGTCTAGTTCAGTGATCGCCACACGGTAGCTCGTGAGCTACCGGTAGGTCGCCAAAGCTTTTTCGGTGGCTCGCGTAGGATATTAAATTTGCCTAGTAAATTTTATTATTGAACCCCGAAAATAAATAAAAAATGAGATAAATTTCAACGAAATGCTTAAAAGGTTGCCGCTGTAATATATCGACGGCCCCTACGTAAAGTACTTTATCTGCAAATCTGTTTCTTTACAGGAGAGAGCTTCGAAGATTTTTTCAACGTATTTTTTTTTATTTTATTAATTAACGGTTTTATCTGAAATTCTAAACTAGTATTATACATTAAAAAAACATAAATAAAAACATAGATGAAATAATGTATTAAATCGTTTTAAAACTTTATGCTTTGTCTAAATTATGTAGTTAGCGTTTTAGGAGTGCAGTTCATTTCGAAAATTCGATGTAGATAGCGTTTTATACGCCTGAAAACTAGACGTAATTTATTATTATTTTTTTGTTTATTTATATTTTTAGATAACGGTCAGTTGGTAACGTACACCAAATATCTCAAAATTGACAAAAATGTTGTTAGAGCACTTTAGGTGGGGCAGGTTGATATATTTTATGGTAGGTATAACAATTTATGCGTACAGAGGAAGTAAAATACGATCAGCGATGTATTACAATTGATGTGAACCGCGTCATACACTTTGTCATACAATCTGGCATTTTATGTTTTTTTTTTAAATCTGATGTTCTACTTTATTTAAACTAATATGAAAATATTATGTATGGTACGATAAGGGAAGATGATAAAAAAACTATAAAGAGGTAGCTTTGTATAGGTAGCCCACCAGACAAGTTCAATTTCTGAAAGTAACATCCTTATTGAGTTTGGAGACCACTGGTCTAGTTTATATAAAGCTGTTAGCTTACTTATATTTGATATGTGATAATGCATTCACTGTGTATAACACACACCGGAACAAATATTTATAAGGCAGAAAAAATATCAAATCAAATTATAGCCCGATAAAAACTTAATCCAATAATAGCAAATAGCACGACATACCCTAACACACAGACAGTATTGGTTCAAATATAAAAAAATAAATACGCGTTATATCGTTTTGAAAATTGCCTTTCTTCATCACCTCGCTATTGAACGCAGTAAAAATACATTGAGAAAAACTAATATTTAAATTGTAGTCGTTATATTTTCCACCCATTTATTAGCGGGCTTTCCATTTGGAGAGATAAATAGCTTAATAATGCCGTGTTTATCGAAATATAGCTTGGCTCAAAGCAGTGATAATCACCGGGTTCTTTGAGAAAATATAAAATATTCTGATTGTGAGTCGTTTGGATAGATTTCACTGCAAGTTGGCGTGAGACGGCTCTATTGGAATTGTCGCGTGCCAACCGCTAATTCATATCCATTGTTTATATCTTATCACTGTTTCAAATTGATGCGACCCTAGATTGAACACAACCATGTAAAATCCCAAGAGGCAAAGGAAACTAGAAAATTTAAGTTTTGTACTGACATTTCTTGGTGGAATGAAATAAAAACTACGTAATTTTTTCCACATGAATTTTATTTGCAACCGGGTTTCGTCGTAACCGACATCATCAGACTGGTCACATCACCAACTCGGCTGCCCAAACTTAAAACACAGTAAGGGACATTTTTTGTAGTATGTTTTTTTTGCATTTTTGGACTAAGTAGATTCTACTTAGCCCAAAAATGCAAAAAAAACGTACTACAAAAAAAATGTCCCTTACTGTGTTTTAAATTTGGACAGCCGAGCTTCCTTCACATCCATACATCTAGTCATACATGGCCTCCGATTACGCAGATTTTTTACACCACCAGATTTTAGGTCCTGATTGATCTGATCGTGCCAATTTTTATTCGCCTGTCCTCGTTCTGTTCCACCGCTCACATTCGCCACATATATTTTCTTAGTCATTCTCTCGTTATCCATTCGGTCCACGTGTCCATACCATCTTAAAGAACCGGTCTTAATATTTTCAATTATCCTTTGTTCAGACATTCCTTTCAGCCTCAAATACCTTTGAAATTATATTCTGTATTTATGAATTTAATTAAAAGGAATTGCGAAATTGAATACGTACTAAATGATTGATTTTGTTAGAAAACTATGGCTGGGGAAATGGGGGTGGGAGTTTCGCTAGCGGCGAAACGCGGTGCTTCCGCAACAGGGTGCGGGTGGAGCGGGGTGAACAGGTAACTTCTGTGGCCAATATTTCCTCCGGCTGATTCTATTTTCGCAAAAGAAAATTATTTCACAAAAGCGTCGCAAAAGTTTTTGTCGGCATTTTCTGAATTTCTAGGCTGTCGGGGGATGTAAAAATCTTAATAACCCTTAATAACTAAAAATTCGTCTGGCGGACTACGCAAATAAAAACGTGAAACTTCTTTAAACCCTTATCCGCACCCCAATGGTGCATAGGGCACTGCATCATATAAACACAGTGTTATCTTGATCGTTAACACATGAAGGAAAGGTGATCAGCCCTCCGCTTCAGGTACCAGCAATTAAAAACATAAAACTTCTTCAAACCCTTATCCGCACCCCAATGGTGCATAGGCCACTGCATCATATAAACACAGTGTTATCTTGCTCGTTAACACATGAAGGAAAGGTGATCAGCCCTCCGCTTCAGGTACCAGTCCAGGGTAATATTGTATAAATATTAGAGTGAAAAAATCACTTAAAAATATTTCAGCCCCCCCCTGGGAATCGAACCCGGGACCTCCAGAACGGCAGCCGAGCGTACTGTACGTAGCGTGAAACTTATCAAAAGTATTTATTAAAAATAGGGACCGGTTACATGGCACTTAAGTTTGGTTTATTAGGAATTAATGTAAGAGACATTTTACTATAAATCACTATTCCGCACAGCTACTACATATCGCCCACTCCTTTCAAGAACGTCATAAATCAAAAATTGTCAATTTTCGGAATTCCCAGAAATTGTACTATATCCCAGCCAAAGAGGCATAATTTTAACTCAATATTTACCCGCTACAGGGCAGAAAGGGTTGTTTTTGTATTTTGAAGAAAAGGTATTGTTTAATATTTTTTTTAAATATACTAAATATTTTTCAAATGGAGAAAAACCTTCAGGTTTTACCTAAAAAGATCTGTTGCACAGTAAAAAGTTCAGTAAGTGGCTTGATATTTATTTTTAATGCATTGTATTAAATTTTTAAACTTTAAAAACGTTCTCCTGAAAAATCAAGTTTTTTGATTTATGACGTTCTTGAAAGGAGAGAGCGATATGTCAATATTGTGCGATACACAAATGGCATTGTATCTTCAAATATAGTTATCTTGGGTTAAAACTATATAGTTCATACATTAATACGTTTACATTGGTGTTTTTTAAACACACTCTATATTTAAAAAATAAATATAAAATAATAAATAGTAAAAAATAAGTCTGTTTTGTCGCACAATCTTTGATAAGAAGTATAATATGTATTATATATATATATGCATTACATATGTATATATATATATATATATATATATATATATATATATATATATATATATATATATATATATATATATATATAATATATATATATATATATATATATATATATATATATATATATATATATATATATATATATATATATATATATATATTTATATATATATATATATATAAATATATATATATATATATATATATATATATATATATATATATATATATTATATATATATATATATATATATATATATATATATATATATATATATATATATATATATATATATATATATATATATATATATATATATATATATATATACATATGTATATGTATTCTAATTTAGTTTTTAGTCAGCCAAAGCATTTCCTAATTATAATTCCAAATTAGTCAGTTCCTCATAATTATTCCGTGTTAGAAAAGTGGTTTGCGCGTTTGGCTAGAAAACATGAGGTTCAAGGTTCATTATCTAGCGAGGTCATCATTAAGATGAATATTTTTATAGGCACTGCAATATCAAATAAATTTTGTTCATCTCGACCGGCTGTTGAAGCAGAATACTGATCACGCTTAATGTAAATTATGGTGAAAATAACGTTGCATTATCTGACGCGGTGCCCTATGCAGAGAAGAAGAAATACCTAATATAACAACATTTTGGGTGTATTTAAATGAGATATTTATTTTTTAAACTTTTTGACATCTAAATAAAGATGAAGAAGAATACGGAATTCTGTGTATTTACAAGGCTTATGACCTTAAGTTAATTAATATAATACCTGAGTCTGAAAGTGTAGATATATTTATTTATTAATAAAAATATGTTATTTATTACATTAAATCATTAAAATATTTTTTAAGTAAAACATGTACAAAGTTAAATTTGTTATTTCTTAGAATTTCTACAACGTACACCAATAATATCAAAATTATTGCACAACACTGCAAAAGAGAAAAGAAAATATGTACTTTGATCAAATAGCAATAATGTACCCTCCCAATATTAATTCCTGGATATATAACTATTATACTCATATGAATATATTTTTATGTATATTAAAAAAAATATATGTATGCATATACAATAAGGCATTATTGCACGGCCAATAGTTCAATGACAACGCTACCAACGCAGTGCATAAAAATACATTTTTGTTGATAGTTGCGTTCTAGCCTACGTATACACTTGATTCCGCGTTAAAATTAAAATCAAAATAAAACATTACTAACAACATTATACGACAGTTACCAGAAAATCGACAAAAATGGGATCAAAATGCATTTCCTCATCACAGAAATCCCACACTCACACCTACAAGACGGGTTTATTTACTTCATTCAGATTACAGATTACAAGACTGTCCCCGGAAAAGAATTTCGACGGGAATTTTCAAGATTGCATCTTACAAATGTTTGCGTAAAGTTTTCGTAAGTCGACAGGTTATTTATAAATATATTATAATTTATTTGACGATGTAAACAGTGCAAAGATTATAGGAAGGAGCTGCCGGTGCGTGTACCGTATACCTTTACTACGAGTAGTCGTACCTTACGCATTTGCACATGGCAACTACAAAACGTTTTAGTGAGCGAACTATAAAATTAGTCGGCGATCAAATTAGCGAAAAAGAATCTTTCGACATACCTGAATTATATCTCGATATAAACCTTGGTGTAGAACGAACTTATTGTCTTTTATTTATTAAAAATCAAACCGACGAACACAAGCGACACACACGTCCTCCCAGAACAAAACTCCCGTTCGCTAGACCTTACCGCTCGGAGTTTCGCGACTGGCAGCGCCAGTTGACAGCCACTCCCAGCGCAGCTGAGCGAAAATGGCGGCGATTTGGTTACAAACGCGCAACTACTGCCATCTATTGTGTTTTGTTGTATGATTATGTCGATAACGTAGGAAACTGCATTGAAATGTAGGTTGATTAATACATACACAGAATAGTTATTTGTTTTGACAACAGGTGATGCTATTCAATGAAATATCTCGCTTTTGAAATGTGGTCAATGTTTTTTGAAAAAATCAACAGATTTCCTACTCGGGGTCGTAATTTTCTTTGATTTTATAATTTAGAATTCAATCGATATTTTTCTCATTACATATAATATCGGCATTTCACCATTGTATATTTTATTGACAAATATTTTCAGAGGTTGTTTCCAATTTTTTTTGTTATCACTTGAGTTGAAGATGACCTTGATAACATAATTAAATTCAAACTCCCTTTTTCAATTTTCAGACAAAAAATATCGATCTCAAGAATAATTAATAATTTACAGAATTAAAAGGGAAATAAGTTATACAAGGTTACCTAATTATTTTCAATTTTTTTTACTCAAGATGGCGGCCGGAAAATTTGGATTTAAACTATCAATGCCCCGATCTAAAGATTGAAATAAAATTAAAGTATTTAATTAATGCAATTGATGACTTAAAGTTTGGAAAAAAAAAATTAAAATACACATGTCTCTTTAATAAAATATGAAAATTTGCGGCTTTAAAAAAAATACTAAAAAGATTTCGTTTTTACAGCCTCGTGAAAAAAAATGTTTTATGACGTTTTTTTCTTGTTTTTTCTTGTTTTACTTCCTTGGGGTTTCTCAAATGGTCTAATATTTTTATAGGGGAAGAAAGATGGGTACAAAAATACAACACAATACCCAAACTAATTAAAAATTTACCTTTTAAGCTTCTTTTGCAATTGTCAGGAATCGAATACGTAACTCCAGTATCGCAGTTGAAAGAATACCCAAATAGGCCAACTCGTCCGAACAGGTTATGTTTATTTAACACTTCTTTTATAATTTGTGTAACACCACTCAAAAAAATACTTCACGACTGCCGATTTCGGAATAATCAATCCCTCATCCGGTCAAATATATGTACATAATTATTATTATTATTATTATTAAAGCACTTTAGACCTATTTAACTATTATTATAATGACTCGATTATTTAATAAATTTTATTGCTAAGATCATAAATCTGCTAGGGAGAATCTTTATAATGAACTTACTATCAAACACTAATTTGTATACTTACCACCATTTAGTAAATACAAGTTATTTCAGCAACATAAAAAACGACCAACAGGTGTGCCAATATAAAAATAAATAAATATAAAAACTCAAGTATCTACCTATATCTCTTTTTAATGAAAATAGACCATAAACTTGAACATCGAATACCTGAAAGATTTTGAAGAAATATTTCGTAACAATACTAACGAAAATTTAGTATGGCTTTGCGATAAAAGTCGTCAATATTTTATTCTCAAAGCATTTAATTTTGCGCAAATAAAAACTATTCATTAAAGTCCAATTTGTTAAAATATTATTTAATTTGTTAACATTGTTCCTTGCTAAAATAACGTGAAGTGAAAGAGTTTGAGATAATAGTTTTTACGATTTTTTTTAAATAATGTGTTCCAGTGCGGTGTTTCATCAAATAAAAAAATTAGTTGGTAGGTAAAAAAACATTAAGTATGGGTAATTGCTATATATTGTTAATAAGTGCCTTTGAGTGTCACGAGATCAGCGCTATATGAATTATCCAATAAATACATAAGTTACGCAATAAAATAGTATAACCTGCTTTTATAATCCATAATCATTAAATAATGAATCTGTGCTATACTATAAAAGGTATCAATGATTGGATAACGGAAGTGGAAAGATTTAAAATATAATATATCGTTCACTCCTTTCAACAACCCCATAAGTATATCAAAAATCATAAATTTTTAGTTGTGCATGTTTTCGGAATGCCATAATGCAGCATTATTTTAACTAAATATTTACCCGCTACAGGGCAGAAAGTGTTGTTTTTGCATTTTCAAGAAAAGGTTTTGTTTAATTATTTTTTTAATATAAGTACTAAATATTTTTCAAATGGAGAAAAAACATTCAGGTTATACCTAAAAAGAACTGTTGCACGGTAAAAGGTTCAATAAGTGGCTTGATATATTTTTTTCATACATTTTATTATATTTTTAAACTTTAAAAACGATCTCCTGAAAAATCAAGTTTTTATTTTATTGATGACATTGTTGAAAAGAGTGAGAGATATGTCATAATGATTGCTTGACTCGTGATATAAAAATAAAATAAACTAACTATAAAATATCTAAATAAACTAATATTTGTGCCCTCGGCACAGGAAAACCAATGTACGTTGTTGTAAATTAAGTTGTTAATATGCGTATAGTGAAAAATAAATAACGATGAAATATATCAATGTACAAAATAACTTTGTTATACTAGTATATCTTAATAAAACTTCATTAATATGTTGACCGGTTTCGAAGAGAACGGTTTCTTCCTCGAGACAAATCGATATAAAAAATGTACTTTATTTTTTATTAATACTTGTAATGAACTAACTAATCATCACGCCGCTTCCCCGTGGGGTAGACAAATAGAATAGAACGCCACATCAATCTGTCTTTGCAAACATTCTTCGCCTCTTCCAAACTCATGTATCTACTCATACATACCCGCCGATTATTTTGATTTCTGACCAGACCGCTTACTAGTATTTGACAAACCTACCTACCTGATCATGTCAAGTTTTCTCCGGTCTCCTCTGCTCCCTTTCCAGCTACATTTGCCTCATAAATTTGTTTTACCGATCTTTCCTTTCTCATTCGTTTCACATGCCCAAACCATCTTAAAAAACCGATATTTAATACTTTTAATTATTCTTATTTAACCCCTTTTCAGTGTGTTAAGTTATAATTTCATTAAGTTATTTTATAACAAAGTAATTTTGTAACTTTTATAATAGAAAATCATTAAGTTTTACTATTAGTACTATATATTAAATATGTATTAAAGACATAATACATATTACTTGCTGTGACTGAACTAGTGAAAATCAATTTCATGTGAGCATATTTAATTTTGTTTACATATTAAAGAAAAACAAAGCATTTTATAAAGTAGAAAAATTTTCAATGAAGAAAGAAGTAATTTATGCGAATTAAGAGATTGTTTTCTTAAGAACGGGGCGGTAGATGAAAATATCGGGTCGGTCTTCCAATAACAACCCATGGTAGCATAACGTATTTCAAGGTTTTGACATACCTGATTGTGGCTATTTTTTTGGTATTTTTCACATATTTTTCACCCCGGAATATCATTAAATAAAAAAAAATCATTTTGAAATCTCACCCTTGATAACTTTTTACTGAAAACTTATTTTTTTTCATATAAAATGTTGAAATAAAAAAAAAACTTACCTTCAAACAAATAGAACAAATATTTATAATAAGTTTTTATTAAATTTATTTTCCAAAGTAAGAACTAAGTTAATGCATTATTCTTGTTAGTATTCTAGCAATCATGATTATAAACTCATTGATATATATATATATATATATATATATATATATATATATATATATATATATATATATATATATATATATATATATATATATATATATATATATATATAGATATATATATATATATATATAGATATATATATATATATATATATATATATATATATATATACATATATATATATATATATATATATATATATATATATATATATATATATATATATATATATATATATATATATATATATATATATATATATATATATATATATATATATATATATATATATATATATATATATATATATATATATATATATATATATATATATATGTATCATAATTATCACTCATGCGTGAATTTCGGGAATTGGTGTTGCATTTTGTTATTCTAAAATCATCTCAAGGATGCACTTTTTTAGATTGACATTTTTATCATATTTTAGGAGGTACTTGAAAATTTCTGTTTTTTTCAAAATATCTTCCAAATAGCTGACATGAAATTTTGAAAAAAATGTAGATGGTTTTTAAAGTTTTCTGCAACAAAATAACTGCTGATATGCTGAACTTTCAGTCATGTCATTGAATCGTCTCTCGTGGGCCATTTATTAGCCATCTCTGCGCATCCTACGTATTCTCGCAGAACGGAAATGAATTTTATTTCTATTTCACCATCGTTCCCAGCTGTCTGTTAGGGAGAAAACTAACAAGTGCTTTTTTTATTTTTACCTCCTAATTAGCTCGAGCTCTCTTTCAAAATCCAGTTAAAACTTTTTTAAATACGCATTCTACAATTTCATCGACAAATGCAGTTTGAAAAATTTTCGTCTGCTTTTTCTCTTATTCTCTCTCAATGATGCAAAAAGCACTGCATCTGATAATGTCGTATAGTAAGTGAACATAGTGATTCACGCAGGTCTATATAGTACGTTTTTGCGGCATATGATGTTAATCGAATATCACTTGGTCGGCTTCTGCTTACCATTTCGTATTTAATGCATGATTGATACAATAGTTTTTGAGTTAGAAAAAAATATTTTTTGACATCTCATCAAAAATGAAGAAGAATATGGAAGTCTGGGCATTTACGGGGCTGACGACCGTCACAGGCTGGTTTAAGTGATCACTTTACACACGTGTAACATTCACCAATTCTACCCATTGTTGACAACCACACTACTCAAATTCTTAGAAGCTCTATATATATGAACCAATTTAGAAACCTTGTTCTTGAATCACTAGAACTTCACTAGAGACATCTATTGTTGAGATGTAAAGAAGCTTTTTATTAAAAAAAAAAGCCCCGTAAATGTCCAGACTTCCATATTCTTCTTCATCTTTGATGAGATGTCAAAAAATAATATGAAAATAACTCCTGTAATTGGAGATAATCCAGATTTTGTGTACAAGTATTTGGACACACTCAAAATATTGAAGAAAAAATAATGTTGACGAAGAGAATTTTTATTGGTGATTTACCATATTCATAGTCCGTATAATCACATACATGAGAAACGCCATAAAAATTATGTACATATGTGTTTATAATCCAGGATTCGGACCCCACATTCAAATACAAGAGTATCTGCTCATAAAAGAGCTTCTTTACCTCATCATTAGTGAAGATTCAAGTGCAACGTGAAAAAAACAATTAAACAATACCTTTTCTTCAAAATGCAAAAACTACACATTCTGCCCTGTAGCGGGTAAATATAATGTTAAAAATATGCCACTTTTGCTGGGGTATAGGACATTTTCGGGGCATTCCGAAAACATGCACAACTGAAAACAGAGGAATTTTGGTATATGACGTTGTTGAAAGGAGTGAGCGATTTATTTATTGATTTGACGTTTAATTTTTAGAACTCCATTTTAATTATGTATTAATACTAAAATCAAACACAGAATTTTTGAGTCTACTAAATTGTATTTTATTAAAACCTTAATACGGGTCTGTTGTAAAATATGCAGCTTGAAAATATCTCATATTTACTGAAAACGTCTAATATAAACATTTAAAAAATATATGCAACAATTTTTTGAACTTTGTATAAAATACGCACATAAAATATCGGTAAAACATTTAGGTTTATGCTAGTTGTCACTACATTCTTTACATGTGTTGCCTCGGTGTTCTCCACACATTGGATAACCGTCGTAAATTTTACGAATGTCCCGAATCTACGGTCAAAGTCTAGATTTCCTAAGCAAATCTTGTGTATATGTAAGCAAATCGTGCTTGAAAAAATAAATATAATTTTTTTACGAAAATGTTAATAATATGCAAACAATGCTGTAATAGTGATTGTCCTGACGAAGAAACGGGTACGTGTCGAAACCGGTAGACATAAAAATCTCGGCGAGTGGTTAAAAGTATTTATACATATTATTAACATTTTTGTAAAAAAAAAGTAAAAATGACTAAGTACAAAGTAAATGCTTTAAATATTAATAATATTGAGAATAATATAAATACAAAAATATTACATTAAAAAACGCCAAACAAAGGTCTACCACAGTAGATTTAAGATTATTTATTGTGAAATTTGAAATATTAAAGGAATTTTTCATAGTAAACGAATTTTTTTGGATTTTCTACTCGTTAGTGTTGTATTTATATTTTAAGTATTTTATTTTTATTGGTAAAATTAAATACTTCATAATTTTATTTCCATCTTTGTTGTGAAAAGATTTTTTTTTATATTCTGAAACAATATTTGTATATTAGTTTTAAATGGGTATTTAGTTTTGTTCTCAGCTTTTACGTGGATAAATATAATTATAAATTGATGAGATATTTTTTCGACTGTTATAATAAACGTTCTAGCGTTTTTATAAACCTGAAAAAAATACAAACAATATTAGTTAACGCAAATGAAACATTGTCGCATGAAAGTTTTGAAATAGTCAAATGATTCTGGTTGGGGGTGGGAGATAAAGGGTGGCTGGAACACGTGTACTGAGGTCACGTGGCAACCGCGTCCTCATCCCCCCTCGGCGACCCCTCACCGTATTGCAGGGTTGGGCAAACTACAGCCTGCGAGCTGTATGCGGCCCAACGCGGACCGCGCGGTATAATAGTATTTCCGAAAAAAGTTCACTTACAATATTTTGAGTGTGTCTAAATACTTGTTCACAAATCTGGATTTCTGAACAAGTATTTGGACACACTCAAAATGTTGTTAATAAATAATCTGGTCAAATTATAGGCTAAAATAATAAAAATGTAAAGGATATTTTCTGGCGTTTCTCGTGTATGTGATTATAATCCAGGATTCGGACCTCACATACAAATATAAGAGTCTCTGCTCAGTAAAAGCTTCTTCGTCTCACTAATATATGTCACTAGTGAAAATTCTAGTGATTCTTGTACAACGTTTCAAAATTGGATAATATATATATATATATATATATATATATATATATATATATATATATATATATATATATATATATATATATATATATATATATATATATATATATATATATATATATATATTATATATATATATATATATACATTTAAATATATATATATATATACATTTATATAAATATATATATATATATATATATATATATATATATATATATATATATATATATATATATATATATATATATATATATATATATATATATATATATATATATATATATATATATATATATTTATATATTTATTTATATATATATATATATATATATATATATATATATATATATATATATATACATATGTATATATATATTATATATATACATATATGTATATGTATAGAACTTCTAAGAATTTAAGTAGTGTGGTTGTCAAAATAACTTTATTTAATTTGCAATAAAATTTTGCAACCTGCTTCCATTACCCATAAAGTCATTAAAACTTAAACTGCTTTGCAAACATTATTCGCCTCTTCCACATTCATGCATGTCCTCATACAAACCGCCGATTATTTCGACTCCTGGGCTGACCGCTTTCAAGTATTATATATATATATATATATATATATATATATATATATATATATATATATATATATATATATGTATATATATATATATATTTATATATATATATATATATATATATATACATTTAAATATATATATATATATATATATATACATTTATATAAATATATATATATATATATATATATATATATATATATATATATATATATATATATATATATATATATATATATATATATATATATATATATATATATATATATATATATATATATATATATATATATATATATATATATATATATATATATATTTATATATTTATTTATATATATATATATATATATATATATATATACATATGTATATATATATATATATATATACATATATGTATATGTATAGAACTTCTAAGAATTTAAGTAGTGTGGTTGTCAAAATAACTTTATTTAATTTGCAATAAAATTTTGCAACCTGCTTCCATTACCCATAAAGTCATTAAAACTTAAGCTGCTTTGCAAACATTATTCGCCTCTTCCACATTCATGCATGTCCTCATACAAACCGCCGATTATTTCGACTCCTGGGCTGACCGCTTTCAAGTATTCGACATACCTGATCATGCCGTTAGTTTTTTCTTGGTCTTTCTCTGTTAATTTTTCTAACAATATTTGCTTCATATTTTTTTTACTTTTCTTTTCTCGCTCATTCGTTCCACATATCCAAACTATCTCAACACGCCTTTCTTAATTTTATCGATGATGCTTACCTTAGTTTTGCATTCTATTCTCATTTCACCGTTCGGATATCTATCGTACATCGTTTTGCCATACATTGGTTTGAGGGATCGCATTTTGACTGGACAAGCATTACGACGAGTCAAGGACGATTGAATAATAAAAAAAGTTTTCTTTAATAGAAGTTTTTAATGAATTCGGTTTTTGGATACGATCAAAAAAACAACATCATATAAAATATCAAGAACCTCTGCACCTCTGGATGTAAAAACAATTACCTGAAAATTGTTTGAAATTCTTGTTTCTTAACGTCATCATTTCCAGGAAATTTCATTTTCTTAAAAATCCTTAATGGCCAAGGAATATTGCTTCAAATTTGAAAATTATGTTTCGTATTTTATTTTGTAAATTTGTGGTTCGTCATTTACGATATGAAAATCAAAATGGTGGCAATCTGGCACGAGAGAAAACATTTACACGCCTTTGGGATCTAGAAATAATGATTTAAAATGAAAATTTATTACCGTGGAACCTCTCATAAAGAGTGATTCGCATAGCGACGAAAACAGACTGAAAAAATGCCCTCTTAAATAATCATTTGGAATGACGAGTGACGCAGAAAGCCGTCTTTGGCCAATACCCATAGAACTAGAGGTGGATAAAAACGATATTGATGAGTTTGTTTCTTTATTGAAAAATCAATTTTAATCAAATACGTACTGACTATTATTATTTTTAACCTTTTCCATTTTTCGGGAAGCTTCATAATTCCATCGGAATAGAACTTCTGTGGTTTATTGTCGAAAAACTTAGCCAAGTGATTTTTAGCGGCTCTTCAGTTGCCTATTTTTACCATCAATTGATTTTTGCAGAGACCGAAACAAATGGTAATCAGACAATGCAAGATTCGGACTATACGGTGGATGCATCAAAACTTTTTAACCAAGTTCCATAAATTAGTTCAGAGGCATCAAAGACGTATGTGGCCGCGCATTGTCATGATGGAACACAATTATCATTCTGTGGGCCACTTCTGGTCGTTCTTTCTGGATTGCTTCCTTCAAATGGTCAAGTTGTGCACAGTTCAGAACTGAATTGATGGTTTGGCCAGGTTATACAAATCAAAATGAACAATACCCTTCCAAATCCCACCAAACACTCAACATGACATTGTTTGCCGATAATCCAGGCTTTGAATTCGAGGGTCACCAGCATTTGACAATGATTACTTGTATTTGATATTGTTGTATTTTGCCCACTTTTTATGATCTCCAATGATTTGTTTAAAAGATAATTAGATTCGTTGCGTTTGAGCAGCATTTCACTAACGGTAATTCTGTCTCTTGAATGTTTTCCGCAGATACTTTGTGGCACACTTAATAAACTTTATAAAATTAAACAGTATTGTTTAAACCACTTTTTTATTACAAGTACACTTTAACCAACCGGTTTCGACAAGAACCTTGTCATAATCAGGGTTTATCAAATTCTAAAACATTAAAATACTCATAGTTAATAACATTCCCTTACCAAAAACTTTAAAAATAAAAAAGTGGTTTAAATACGGTTGTTTAATTTTATAAAGGTAATTCTGTCAACTAAATTTCTTTGCGTTAATTTATGTGGTACCCAAACATTGACCTTTTTTGTAGCTTGCTCTTTTCAAATTATTTTTTACTGTCTTAGGTTGATGTTTAGTGCCTTCGCTATTTTTTGACGGCTTGAATATCAGTCTTGCTCCATCAGTATTTAAAATTTCATCGATTTTCTATGACTAGCCGACCAGAGAGAGATGCATCTTTGAGATCGAAATTTCCGAAACGGGAGCTAGCAAACAACTCCTGAGTCCTTTTTTCACTCACAACATTTTCACCGCACACTTCATAAATTTTTGTCATGTTCATGCAGCGTTTTCATCTTTTTTATAGTAAAAAAAAACATCACATAGCGTATTGGTTCTGATATTTCACTAATTTTTAAATCAATGTAACTTTTCACATAAACAACGAATTTAAAAACTATGTATCCAAAACTATAAACTAAAATGTCATCTATTAAGTACGTTTTCATTAAAGTTAATCGGTTGGGTATTGCCTGATATATGGGCATCAACACCATGTAGTGGCGAAAAATCGCGAAGACTTTATTTATCACCTATTATTATACTTATTAATGTTTAAATGCTCCCTGAAACTGTTTTTTTTAATGATACTCCAGAATTCCAACCGGTTTCAGTCATAACTGAAGACTCATCATTTCCATGGCTCATGTTCTTTCAATTAAATACAAAATAGAACTTAGTTGAAATCCATTTAAATAACAAATAAGCTCCGTGACGCCTAAATTCTTTTATTAGTAAATTGTCTTCGGTAAATATGTGAAATTGCGTTATCATTGAATAAAATTATAAGAACGCATAGCTACCCCATTACTAGGTTGAAGATTCTCAATGTTCGATGCAACAGTTCCCATGCTTTCATCATTTCTCTTTATTTTTATGATTTTTGCTCTGTTACTTCCTCCTCCCCCACTAACAAACTCTCTTCCATAAGAACTTTGAAACACAATTCAACCCTAACAGCTCTTTGCTAATACTCATAGAACTAGAGGTGGATAAAAACGATATTAGTGGGTTTGTGAAAAAGCACACTCAGGAGCTGACTATGGAAGACAATGGAAAATTTTTGTGAAAAAATGTAGGTACCAAAAAACCGCGAAGTTTTTTTATATGACTCAATATCACGTGATTTCTTCCTGAAAACGTTTTATCTGAAAACGTTTATAATTAAAAATGATTTATACAAAACAATATGGTAATTTTGACCTCGCACTTTGGTTTATCTTCGTTATCTTAACTATATTTTTAATCTCGCGCATAAATTTGTAACACGTGTCCAAATCAAGTGACAATTCATAAGAGGTTGTGATAGCTGTGAACTCACTATGCCACAACAGTCTTCACAGATGAGTTAACACTGACATGGACGGCGGACACCGACAGTAAATTATGGCCTTAAATTTAAACACCCGTGGGGCTAAATCCACCCCCTTGTTGACAGAATGCTAGAATTGTTTGAATTTTACGATAAATTAAATTTTCAATGACTAGCCTCCGTGGTGCCCAAATGAGTTTCAGATGTAATAAAGTCCCCAACTATTAATATAAACTTAGAAAATAATTTACATTTAGTTCATATATATTGCCTTTTAGTTTATAATCCTAGATACATAAAGCTTTTCATTATGCGGAACTCTATGAAATTACTATTTTATATCAATCTGGGTTTCGTAATTATTATTATTTTATATTTTTATTCCTTAAAAAATATGATTTTTATTCTTAGTACTATTTATTAATTAGATATTGATCCAATTAAAGTGTTTTTTTTTGTAAAATGTATGTTTTTGTTCACCATTTCACCATTTTTTATTTTTTTTTATTTATTTCCATTACATATTTTTTAATCATTAATATTTAACTTCCGTTTTTCGTTTTTTGATTACACTTTTTTAATTTGATTGTTATATACTCTCGGAATGTTTTTTCCCATCAAATGGTATTTTTCTAAATCCAAATAAACCCTTTCTGAAAAATTATTCATGGTTCTTACAAAGCTACTTCAAAGTTTTGCCAATAGATGGCTCCGTAATTCCCTTTTTCGTCCGATTCTCTCGAGGTTTATTTATGATAATCAACCGAAATATTTTCTCGTTTATTTAATTTATTATTTGATAATGTATCATTTGTTTAGTAGTTTTCAAAATTATCTTTAAGATTTTAAGGTAATACAATAGTTTTAAACGCCACAAGCATAATTTATATAATGTAAATTAATGCCTTGATATTGTGCCCAGAGAGGTATTCATTTATAAAATATTCATATAATTTATTTAAGTATCTAAACTGTAGATTTCGTAGAATATATAAAGATATCGTGGACATTACGGTATTGTAGAATAGATTATAGATGTAGCGATCTTCTTTAAAATGAACTCTCTGGATGATCACAGAAAATGACCAAATGTGATCCTATTTTATAAATTTACTCACCGAAATTGCTAGAAAGTGTTTGTTTTAGATTTCCCACTGGAATCACTAGGTGAACTGACACCTTAGCGCTTCCTTCGAGTAGAACACACTCTAAACAAAGTTTGTATGTTTATCGTTTATCAAAATTGGTTACCGATGAATATGGGGATTTTTATATGTCCAACTCGACGATATCAATTCGTTGTGTGTCCCTCGTTTCCCAATTTGTCTTTGATTTGAGTTTTCTTTTCCCTTTTTCCTTTGCCTCCTTTCCACCCCTCTTCCAGGTATTTTTACAAACATGGAATTTTAACAGTATAAGTACTTGTTTTTTGTAATACTCGTTTAATAATATAACTTCATGTTACTTATCTGTTGAATTCCCAAGTTATTAATAAAAAATTAAACGTAAAAACAAATGATTACAATAAATAAAAATATATTTAATTTCATCTCAGGAAAAAAAATTACAGCAAACTTCAGGACTACATTTTAATGTTTAATTTATATTCATAAAAACACAGAAGGGTGGCGCCACCGTTTTAATTTTATCTTAAAATTCTCTCTGATTACAAATCGTTTGCTTGTTATCGTCAGATAGATTATGCAAATGTATTTGTAAGGTGTGGTCCATGTCTCATCTCCTTAGCCATTGGGGAGGAAGATATGACCTTCTTTTAGTTTCCAGTCGAGTGTGGTTAAACCGCATCCGACATGTTGTTTTGCTAAGTGCGTCATAACGCTTCATTAATATTCATTGTTTACCAAAAAACTTTTAATTTAAACGAGAATATTAAACGATAATTACTGAATCAGTGAAAAACAAACGTGGAAACCTCCAAATGCTTAAACTATTTATTTAAAAAAAATTAAACACTTGAATATATCACTTTAATGAGTTTTATTTATATATACTAGTTTTTAAAACTTACAAATGTTTTCATCTTCTGATAAAAGAACTATAATATTTAATATTACATTTCGCTCACTCCTTTCAACTACGTCATTTATCAAAAAACTTGATTTTCAGGAGATGGTTTTTAAAGTTTATGAATATAATAAAATGAAGTAAAAATAAATATAAAGTTACTTATTGGACTTTTTACTGTGCAACAGATTTTTTCGGGTAAAACCTGAAAGTTTTTTCTCCATTTGAAAAATATTGAGGATATTAAAAAATACATTTTCTTCAAAATGCAAAAACAACACTTTCTGCCCTGTAGCGGGTAAATATTGAGTTAAAAATATGCCTCTTTTGCTGGGATATAGTACATTTTCTGGGCATTTCGAAAATATGCTCAACTAAAAATTGACGATTTTTGATATATGACGTTGTTGAAAAGAGTGAGCGATTTGTTATAACACAATATAAACTTAACCAAACAATTCACAGAAGTAGGCAGAGAAAAAGAACACCATACCAATCTGTCTTTGCAAACATTCTTCATCTCTTCTGCATTCATGTATCTCCTCATACATACCCACCGATTATTTCGACTGCATTTAGTCTACTTTCATCCTTCTTTTGCCAACTCCATGCTTCGCTTCCATGTATAAGGGTTGGAGCCAGAACTGTATTCTGCACTGCTAGTAAACTGGAAAGCTAAATCTTTCTCCCATATGCTTTTATTTGCTATAACTGAATTCAATGCACCATTCACTCTGTTCCCAGCATTTACTCTGTATATTTCTTATCAATCTTTCCATCCCTAAAAGTCGAAATCATTTACGTGTTCAAAAATTTTCCCATTTACCAATATTATACAATCAGATCTACTTTAATCTCTTTCAAAAACTATACTTATAACACCCATCAGTTATCTCACGATATCTCACTATTTTAATTAATCTTTCGAATGCACAACTTTTTTTTTAATAAGTAAAATGTAACTTTGTTTTAAAATCACTATAAATTTATGGTGATTTTAAAACAAAGTTACATTTTAGTTATAAAATGGAAAATTACAAAGTTAGTGCTTTCAATATAAATTATATTATTTTTTTTCTTTAAAAATTCACCATAATGACAATTTATATCGGTCTGAGATTGATAAAAATAATTAAAAAAAACCTATTATGATTTGTGTACGTAACATGAATTTGTCTAGCCAGCGTACCAGTCGTTAACAATAAAACGCTGTCATTGTTTTAATAAAATAATGATTTAAAATTTACACATATATTTATTTTTTAGATTTGAAAATGAATCTTATATATATATATATATATATATATATATATATATATATATATATATATATATATATATATATATATATAAATATATATATTTATAAATATATATATATGTATATATATATATATATATATATATATATATATATATATATATATATATATATATATATATATATATATATATATATATATATATATATATATATATATATATATATATATATATATATATATATATATATATATATATATATATACTTAACCATATGTTTTATAAAATTTATTTTAACTCCGTTCACACCAAACTCTCAGACTTTATATTAAAAAGAAAATTTTATGGAATTCCCGAAGCCGGTGTAAATGAAAGAAAATTTTCCGCAGATCAACTATCAGGGTTGAAATGTAAAGAAATTCATTTGTTGCGTAACTTTGAGCTGACTTGGTGAAAGAAAGTGGGGGAGAGAGTAGAAGCAATGTTTGGAGTAACGTACAAGAGTTGTAAAGTTGCCGGGGGCACACAGCTACAGCAGGTATGTATCCAGAATACTTCCTAATAAATCAGGTATAGGCTAATTTCCCTGCCTAAAATAATATCCTTTGTGAAATCATTGAATATGATTTTCAGGAATTTCAGGAGAATAAATCGTTTGGCGAAATAGACCAATTTTAATTCTTTGATATAACAAAACACTCAAAAGTGAATATTTCTTATTGTTAGTGAACTTCAAATCAAATAGGAGGTAAAGAGTATTTCCTAAATTATTATATGTATAAATATATATATACATATGTATATATATATATATATATATATATATATATATATATATATATATATATATATGTATATATATATATATATATATATATATATGTATATATATATATATATATATATACATATATATATATATATATATATATATATATATATATATATATATATATATATATATATATATATATATATATTTATTTATTTATTTATAAAATAATGATTATGGCAGGTAGTCACTGGGCTTATATATTATATTAGTATAAACGTGCTCTTAAGTACAACTTTCTTGTTTTTCTGCGTTACATCCTTTTTTAGCGTTTAATATGTCTGCATTTATCTTGGTAAGAGGTACTTTTTTCCTCCTGATTTCTTGAGAAATATAAATTTTATTTAACAAATCCAATTTTTTTTAATATGTAGATATAAAAAAGAAAATATATCGATACCTATTTAAAAAAAAAACGAAACATGATACAAAGAAAAAACACTGTATTTATTAAGTAGCCCTACTAAATATTGAGTGTTAGTCCTTCTCCAAGTATAAAAACTAATTCTTATATTTGAAGAGGGACAACGTTTCTAAAAAATATATAATTTCAATACTTTTGTAACTTTATCAAAGCATTAAAAAAAAGATAACTAAAAGTTCTCTTTCTCAGTTTCAATAACATCAAAAATGTATCGTATTTAATTTTAAATTAGTAACTGAAGTGTCTCTTACCTCTCAGCTTAAATAACTTCGAAAAACTAAATATTCTTTTGTTAAAATAATTTCATTCATTGGTTCGGCAATCACTTTGTTGTAATATTTATCCCTTTTGAATTTAAGTTTAACTTGGTAAATAGCACTATTTATTAAAATCTATTGTGACACGTGTTTTGATACATTCCGCATCATTTTTGAACACCGTAAATTAGAAAATCAATATCATTTTTTGACATCTCATTAAAGATGAAGAAGAACATGGAAGTCTGGGCATTTACGGGGCTGACGACCGTCATAGGCTGGTTTTAGTGATCACTTTACACACGTGTAACATTAACCAATTCTACCCATTATTGACAACCACACTACTCCAATTCTTGGAAGTTCTATACGTATGACCAATTTTGAAACATTATTCTTGAATCACTAGAACTTCACTAGAGATATCTATTGGTGAGATGAAAAGAAGATTTTTATTAAGCAGAAACTCTTTTATCAGTATGTGAGGTCCAAAACATGGATTATAATCACACACATAAGAAACGCCAGAAAATATCATTTTCATTTTAATTATTTAAGCTTTTAATTTGACCAGATAATTTATTTACAGCATTTTTACACTCAAAATGTTAAAGAAAATTAATATTAAAATAACGAATTAAAGGTTCCCTGTTTTTCATAGCTTCAATAACCTCAACAATTTTATTATATTTAACTCAACATTATTAACCAAAGGTGCTCTTTTCTACTAGCTTTGATAACCTCGACAAATATAAATTATACTCAATTTCAAATTACTGACTAAAGCTTTTCCTTGGTTCTATTCAAAATTATTGCATGCTCAAAGTGAAAAGCTTTTGAAGGCATTCCTTGCGACGTTGCATAGGATCCTAGATCCTCGCAAGACTGGTGGAAAAGACAAAAAGAAATATGGTCGCCTCGGAAAGTGCATGTCAAGTCTTTGTAAAATACCACACGGTACAAAATATTGGTGCTTCAGCATCGAAATAATATGGTTCTGACGATTTGATTTTGTCGGTTTCTTCCCTTGCGCAAAGTGGCGCCGCCGCCGGTGGCGCCGCGGCGCGGCCGAGGGTGGAACTTGACGTCAGTGTGTTGTCAAAGCGAATTACTTTTTTAACGTAACATTTTCATCTAGCCGACGTTGGCCGGGCATCTTTGCATGCTAAAATTTTGCTCCAAAGATTGCTACCGATTGCTCGCGGTAGGATAGCGGAGAAGCGCATATGGAAAATAGTTTTATATTTATAAAAAATAACATCTTTAATATAATATTTAGTTTTTTCCACAATTTTTTTTACCAGTGATCGGGTTTTGTCGTAATCGATATCATTAGACTACAGTCCTAACCGTTCTTGTTCATATGTACTGTGTTATGAGACAGATGGCGGTTCTCATATCACTCGCTCCTTTCAACAACGTCATAAATCAAAAATCGTCAATCTTCAGTTGTGCATGTTTTTCGAATGCCCAGAAAATGTACTATATCCCAGTAAAAGTGGTATAATTTTTACTTAAAATTTATCCGCTACAAGGCAGTTAGTGTTGTTTTTGCATTGTTAAGGAAAGGTATTACTTAATTATTTTTTTAAAAATACCAAATATTTTTAAATGGAGAAAAAACCTTAAAAATATCTGTTGCACAATAAAAAGCTCAACATGTGGCTTGATATTTATTTGTAAGACATTTCATTATATTCTTACTCGTACACTTTAAAAACGATCTCCTGAAATAAAAAGTTTTTTTTTTATATACGACGTTGTTGAAAGCAGTGAGCGATATGTATTGTATCATGAGATTAATGATATATCTAGGAGTTCCAAAAAATTTAGTAGTAACTTAGTCAATCATGGGTTGATTGGTGAATGTTACACGTGTGTGAAGTGATGCACTTTACCAGCCTACGACAGGTCGTATGACTTGTCCAGAAAAATAGTTTATTAATGGTTTAAATGTTAAAATTCTGTAAATTGATTTCACAGTCACTTTGTGGTAATACCTAGTTCAATTTAAGTTTAACGTAGTAAATTCCACTATGTTTTCTCTTTTCTTAACGATTTATTTTTGTTTTTATAAAAAATACGATGTTTTTATTTATGAAAAACAATACGTTTTTATACTGTTCTTCCAAAAATCCTTTTCGCTACGTTTATAACACATTTTTTTTTATTATAGTATTATTTTACGCTTTGTTTCTTATTGTATTTAACAAAAAATATTATTCCTATTTGATTCGGCAGTCATTTAGTAGTAATTAATACGTTTCCATTTTTTTTTGAGTTTTACTTGCATTTGCTTACAATCTAAATGATGCGGAATGCACCGAAACACGTGTCACAATAAATTTTAAGAAATAGTGGTATTTACCAAAAAATATTGAATTAAAAAATGAAATTCTGCTCTGCCATGCATCTTCGAACACATTTTTCTCTGTTCACGAGACTAACGTAAAACGAATATACTTGAAGTAGAAAACAGATGAATATTAACATAATCTACATTTTAAATTTTGTGTAATCGCAATGCTCACTGATTAAACACGAACAATATGGAAAACCTATTCGTGTGAAAACTGTTATTTTTCGTTTAGAGGTGACAAAAACATCCACAAAAGGTTAACATCTTACCGATACGGACATATTTTTCGGGTCAATGCTTTCTAGGGGAGATATTTAAATGTTTTCCATACATAAATTATTTTGATTGCATACATTAAGACAATAACACGTGTTTGTATTTTTAAAGATGACTCAAATGAAACCAAAATATTATTAATCCTTCTTCTTCTTCTTCTTCTGCCATCTCTTCACTACTCGATATATGCCTTTTATGTTCTCCATTCCATCTTGTCTTGTTCCTCCTCGACGAATTTCTTCTCGCGAATTTAGATTCTTATTCATCGATATCTATAAAAAGGTGAAGAAGTATACGGATGTCTGAGAATTTACAGGGCTTACAACCTATCAACTATTTATACTTGTAACAGTCACTTCTGATTCTACAACATTTTGAGTGTGTCCAAATACTTGTTCACAAAATCTGGATTATTTCCAATTACAGGAGTTATTTTCATATAACTTTTTGATATCTCATCAGAGATGAGAAGAATATGGATGTCTGGACATTTACGGGGCTGATGACCGTCATAGGCTGGTTAAAGTGATCACTTTACACACGTGTAACATTCACCAATAAATGCATTCACGGAAACATTCACGATTAATAAAAAGCTTCTTTACATCTCACCAATAGATGTCTCTAGTGAAGTTCTAGTGATTCAAGAACAAGGTTTCTAAATTGGTTTATGTATATAGAACTTCCAAGAATTTGAGTAGTGTGGTTGTCAATAATGGGTAGAATTGGTGAATGTTACACGTGTGTAAAGTAATCACTTAAACCTCCGTATGATTCTACCCATGATTGACAACAATCCACTCATTTCATTCGTTTTTTTATAAATTTACATATACATTTACATTTTTTGCGGAGACCCCATCAAGCTACCCGTCGAAGTAAGATGACATGATTAGAAGGCATGGCCTAGGTGACGTTGTCGTTGAAAGAAGGACCTACAACCCGAAAGCGAGGAGAGTCCCAACATCCCAACGGTCTACAAAGACGATTAGTTGGGATGGAGCTAGGAAGAAGAGGACATGAATAATAACATTTTATCGATATCATTAACAAAGCATTAACTCGATTTTCGCTTAGTGTAACTAACCGTCTTCTGTTGCGCAAAAAGGAAAATCATTTGTCTCGTTTATTAGGATGAAACCGCAAAATTCTGTCCGATGACGTCGCCCGTCACTAACAAATCGGTTTTGCAATATCACGGAATAATTGGATAGACTCCGCTGCTTTAAAGCTTAGATAGGTAAAGAACCTGGTTTAACTAAACAATACAATATTCCCACGGTGAAGTTTATTTTCGAAGCCCGTATTCTGTGGTTTTTCAACGATACTTATCAAGTAAAAGCATGATACTTACCACAGTAGATTTTAAGAAAAAGTAAGTCAACTATTTCATAAGATCTACTGTGACACGTACTTCGATGCATTCCGCATCATTTTCAAACACCTTATGTAAAACTAATTCTTAATTTCAGAGAAGTGTCCTTAGGACGTTGAAGGATGAAGACGGGGTAAGAGCTGTTTCTTATTATTTACCTACATTCTTGACCATTTCGCATTAAACATAATATGTTGAATATGTTACCATAACATCTCACCTATAGATGTATCTAGTGAAGTTCTAGTGATTCAAGAACAAGGTTTCTAAATTGGTTCATATATATAGAACTTCCAAGAATTTGAGTAGTATGGTTGTCAATAATGGGTAGAATTGGTGAATGTTACACGTGTGTAAAGTGACCACTTAAACCAGCCTATGACGGTAGTCAGCCCCGTAAATGCCCAGACTTCCATATTCTTCTTCATCTTTGATGAAATGTCAAAAAATAATGTTACCATAATATGGTAAACATGCACCACTGAAATTTCTTAATTTGGAAGGTGTACCTCGAATAGAAAATGTTTGCGGAACACTGCTCTAGACAACAGTGACATACATACATCGGTATAACTTCGAAGAAAATAAAAACTAGAATCAGGGAACATTAATTATATTATATTATTAATTATGTTAGTTTCATATGTGTTAAAGCTGTGTTCAGTGTATCCTTGCTTTTATTTTGCAAGCTTTGAGATAAAAATTAATACATTTTTGGCGCCCGGGGGTTCGACTTAGTGAATAACAAGAAAATTGGGCGTAGGATGCACCAATTGATGATCACAAGTGTCGCCAAGACAAGAAAAGGCAAATCAATTGACTAGGCCATGTACCCCAGATGCCTAGAAGTATTATAAGATGACTTATTACGTACAATAAACAATCGTTAAACATGTTTTATCATCGTGTCGTATTATATTTTTATTTTTAATGAATAACCCCTAAAACACACGCTTATCTGCAGATAAGGAAATGAAAAATAGATAGATATAGACGTTGCATTTATTCAAGTGTTATAATAAAAATATTAAACCTTACGTTACGTTTCATTCATATCAAATCAGGTACTTGTTATACAAAACGAAAAAAACGGGTACGTTGTTTTAATTTAAAAAGTATTTAAAATGGTTTAAGATGCAGTGTATCAGTGTATATCATATCAGATCTATATATATATATATATATATATATATATATATATATATATATATATATATATATATATATATATATATATATATATATATATATATATATATATATATATATATATATATATATATATATATATATATATATATATATATATATATATATATATATATATATATCCCATGGTCATGGTAGACAACTCCCGGGCAGACCACCAAAGAGATGGGTCGATAGCTGGGAATCGACATCGCAGGAGGTTTATTTTAGCCATAAAACACAAATATATCATAAAATATGTAAGTGTGTGTGTGTATATATTTTTTATTCCAATTTTATGATTAAAAAAAGGTTGTTATAAATTCACTAAGTAATTCTAAAATGCATATGTAAGGAAATCATTTTTTCAAGTGATAACCCGCAAAACCGCAGTTTTTAGAGGCTTGTCTACAAAGCTTAAATTATGTAACTAACACCTAGACCAATTGGTCATTAATATTTCTTGTATTTTTTTTCCACATTGCAGGAATCGAACCCAGGACGTCAGTTTCGCAGTCGAGGGGCTATCCAACTATAATTTAGGGTAAGTGAACTACATATTTTTTATTATAAAATAAAAAATTTTTTTTTTGGGTGAATCCAATTAAATTAGCAATGTAAAAATGCACTTTTATATTATGTATGTTTTGATATTTGTTATCCTGATTTGATTTTTGTGAAGTATAGACTCGTACAATTTGCTGTGGAGCGATAAACCCCCCATAAACGAAACTACTTAACTATTTGCTACGACCTTCTTCCACTATCCATAAAGTCATTCAATAACGAAACAATTCTAAAAGAGCTGTTAATAATTGGATAATGGGTGTGAGTAGATCTAAAATAGATTTCATCGTTCGGCTTTATTTGATTTATTTGATTACATGTTATAATATTTTTTTTTCATAATATAAATGTAATATCATATTTTATTTTAAAAATAAGTATTGTAAATAAATAATAAAACCCTTATCCGCACCCCAATGGTGCATAGGGCACTGCGTCATATAAACGCAGAGTTATCTTGATCGTTTACACATGAAGGAAAGGTGATCAGCCCTCCGCTTCAGGTACCAGTCCAGGGTAATATTGAATAAATATTACAGTGAAAATCACTTATATTTATTTGACCCCTTCTGGGAATCGAACCCGGGACCTCCAGAACGGTAGCCGAGCGTGCTGACCATTACAATACTTTTAATACGGGAAAATCTAGTGAGGGTAGATTATTTTAATTTGTTATAATGTAAATGATGAAACATTAGCAATTTATTTTACAAAACTGTTTGTATAGATGTTTACAAAACTGTTACTAAGTCAATATCGATTTTAAAGATTTTTCTAAAGATACATACTTATTCAATAACTCTATTGTACATTTTTAAGTGGTTCATTCTATATTAAGGTTGGAAAATTGACTTCAGCAAACAGAGCTGTCAATTACACAAGATGAAAACTAGAGGGGGGTCAACTCAATAGGAGATATTTCAATCGACACTTGTTAACGTCTAATTGATTTCTAAATTCGTGCTAAGTATGAAATTATTACTCCCGAAATTGAGTCGAAGACCACCTACGGCAATATATCACAATTTCATTAGTACGATGACGTACTCAGTTTTCCAAAATTAATAATAGCTGCGATGTTAGGGTGTGAATTGTGACTATTAAGAGATGTAGAATATGACTGCGATAAAATTGGTTGAAAACTGAAACAGACACTGCAATATCAGAAAACTGTTCAAACATACAGAATCAGCAATTAAGGGTTAATATTTTACATATCGCTCACTCCTTTCAACAACGTCATATTAAAAAAAAACTTGATATTTCAGGAGATCGTTTTTACAGTTTAAAAATATAATAAAATGTATTAAAAATAAATATCAAGCCACTTATTGAACTTTTTACTGTGCAAGAGATCTTTTTAGGTAAAACCTGGATGTTTTTTCTTCATTTGAAAAATATTTAGTGTATTTAAAAAAAAAAAAACAATACCTTTTCTTCAAATGCATTCCGAAAACATGCATACTGAAAATTGTCGATTTTTGATATATTACGTTGTTGAAAGGAGTGAGCGATATGTCGTAAATAATATCAGCATTTTTGTGTTTATAACACAGAATTTAAATTAAAGGTATCTGAATTTGAGATGAAATACAATGTCAATAGTTTTTTTTACGAATAAAGATGGAAGTCTGATTATCCCAGGGTTTATAACCTGGAATTCGGGTTGTCATCCTTATAATTAAATAATCATGCTGAATAAATAACTAAAAATAAATTACATACATATTTTTTTTGATTATGATAATTTTAAGCAAAATATTTTATTTTATTTGATTATGATAGTATTTAGCAAAATCATTTATTTTTGTTGATTATCATAATGTTTATCAAAATCATTAATTTTAGTTGATTATGGTAATATTTAGCAACATATTTTTTTAGTTGATTATGATAATATTTAGTACAATGAAGTTGATTATTATTATACAATATTTATTTCAGGCGATTATGATAATATTTATCAAAATTATATATTTTTGGTGATTATTATAACTTTTAGCAAATTATTTATTTTAGTTCATCATGATAATATTTATCAAAATATTTTTTACTATTGTTTTTTGACATCTCATCAAAGATGAAGAAGAATATGGAAGTCTGAGCATTTACGGGGCTTACGACCGTCATAGGCTGGTTTAAGTGATCACTTTACACACGTGTAACATTCACCAATTCTACCCATTATTGACAACCACACTACTCAAATTCTTGGAAGTTCTATATATATGAACCAATTTAGAAACCTTGTTCATGAATCACTAGAACTTCACTAGAGACATCTATTGGTGAGATGTAAAGAAGCTTTTTATTAAGCAGAAACTCTTATATTAATATGTGAGATCCGAATCCTGGATTATAATCACACACATGAGAAACGCCGTAAATGCCCAGACTTCCATATTCTTCTTCATCTTTGATGAGATATCAAAAAATAATATGAAAATAACTCCTGGAATTGGAGATAATCCAGATTTTGTGAACAAGTATTTGGACACACTCAAAATGTTATGATAATATTTATCAAAATTATTTATTTTTGGTGATTATTATAACTTTTAGCAAATTATTTATTTTAGTTCATCATGATAATATTTATCAAAATATTTTTTACTATTTAATCACAATTATTAAAATATTTAGTACAATCATGATAATGGTTATAAATATTTTTAAAAATTATGTATTTTAATGTAGTATTGTATATTATACTATAGAATTTAACGTAGTGTAATGGTCAGCACGCTCGGCCACCGTTCTGGAGGTCCCGGGTTCGATTCCCAAGGGAAGTAAAATAAATATTAGTGATTTTTTCACTGTAATATTTATTCAAAATTACCATGGACTGGTACCTGAAACGGAGGGCTGATCACCTTTCCTTCATGTATAAACGATCAAGATAACACTGCGTTTATATGACACAGTGCCCTATGCACCATTTGGGTACGGATAAGGGTTTTATATTATATATATGTATTTTAAAGTGGTTTTGATAATGTTTAGCAAAAATATTATCATAATTAACTTCAAATTATAATATTAAATAAACAAATTATGATAAATAATAATATTTAGCGATATTGTGTTTCAAATTTAATACAAACCTGAAACCGCGGAATTCGTCGAACAAAAGTAATAAAATACTCGTAAGAAAAACAATAAATTTTCTGCCATTTTTCTGACCAAACAACAAATAAGGCAACCCTCTTATAACAAACAGTCGGAGCTTTCTCGGGTTTCATTTTCTAATTTTGTAATGGAAAGAAAAATAAAACGTTAGAGAGTAGTTTGCTGGTGGAATGGCGAGGCCAGGGCGCACTATTGGCTGCCGGCTTTACTGTTATGTTCCTCGGTTTGGGGGGCTCCTTCACCTGCGAGTGCCGGTATGCACCCTACCACGCTGACACAGAATATCAACCCCTAGATTCTGAATACTGAAATTACTAAATTACCACTACGAATACTTCTACCATCACGTTGTTTCCCTACAGAGAAGATGGAACTCCACGCTTTTCTGTCTGATACACTCCTGGTTTGCTTCACATCCATACATATAATAATACATGCCGTCAGATTACGTAGACTTTTAACACAACCAAACTTTAAGTTTTGTTTGATTTAGGCCCAGTATTTTTTGACTGGATCCGTGATAGTTCATAAGGAACTGTCACAAGAGGTGGTATCATACATAGTGAAAGACATTGGTAACATAAAACAAGCTAGGACACAAAATGCCGAACCCTTTTTTAGGTCTGCCGATGACAGTTAACAGTTCGCCTTCTCCTCAGGAGTTTTACGTGGTTTCCTCCCAGCAATGCGGAGAAGTACCTGATTGGCCCACACTAGATTATTCCTCCCGTTCCCAACACAGATGCAAATAAAACATACTTATTTAGTTAGAAGAAACAAAAATCTACTTAATGATCTATAAACCTTGTACATAATAAACAAGGTAAATAATAAATGCATTTCCCTTATAAAAAAAGTATTTTTTGGCCATCTTCGTTCGTCCGTTCACATTTGCAAAATATACTTTCTTTCGTTGTCTATATATTCGATCCAAATGTCCGTACCACCTTGAAGAATTTTTTATATGTCAGCGTATCTCTCCCTTGTGAAACGTAGCATAATTATGGTCTAATTTTTATGTAAATTCACAGCATTTTGAGTGTGTCCAAATACTTGTTCACAAAATCTGGTGTATTTCCAATTTTAGGAGTTATTTTTAAAGTGATCACTCAAACCACCCTATGACGGTCGTCAGCCCCGTAAATGCCCAGACTTTCAAATGCTTCATAATTTTTAATGAGATGTTAAAAAAAACATATGGAATTTAATTCAATTTATTCTCGTTTTGGTTTTCTTCAAATCGTTGCTCACAAATTCTAGTATTGTCTTCACTCAGAAGTTTTAAATATTGTAGTATATTTATACATTATCATAGACGAAGAAAAATATGAAAATAAATATGTATGAAATTAAAGGTTTTTAAATTTTCAGCAATATTACCAATAGATAATGAACGATTTAAAAAAAATATTATTGACAAAATAGGAGAAAATTTACAGTTTCGTTTATGTGGCTATCTGAAAATATTTTAAACCATTGAGAACTTATGGTTAGTATATTTGACGGTGTTTTTTTCTCTCTTTACTTTTACTGTTATGCTCCCTTTTTAAGGTTAAGTACTGAGTGCTACCAGCTTACTCGCATCCCTGTTACAACCCTATCCCTTGTGGCTGGATGTGGCACAGTACTGTTTCAGTTTCCAGATCGGCATTGTGTTTTAAATTAATTCATCTCAAATTTATGTGTCTAGAGCACGAACCTAAAATAAATATAAAAAACAGTATTTTCATCGATTTCGTTTATGGAAAATCTAACGCTTCGTTTAAAACACATCTAAAATGGTTTTATAAAAAAAGTCGAAGGATTCAAATTGTGTCATAAAATCACCATATATCTTATTAACGTCGAAAACTTGGCAATTGTAATTCCACTCAAACTCCATTGACCGGGAAATGTTTGATTTTTTTAATATATTTTTTTATATAGATAATATTAAATATTGATTACAATGATTAAAGAAAACACTTCGTTTTTTACCACTTGAGTTTTATTAGACTACATGTTTCAGAAGTTAAACTTCCATCAGTCAGGTCTGTATAATAACAGTTATTGTACAGACCTGAATGATGGAAGTTTAACTTCTGAAACATGCAGTCTAATAAAACTCAAGTGGTAAAAAACGAAGTGTTTTTTTTAATCATTGTAACATGTCTTACCACAAAGTTAATGCCGAAACAATAAATAAAATTTAAGTATTTATTAGTAAAAACTATGCCGCTTCGTTCAAAATCCGTCTAAAATTCAGTTTTTGAAAAAAGTAACACGATTTAAATTATTTTTCTTCTTCCTCTTTATATAAGACTATGTCCTGTCATTCTCCGGTCCACTCCTGGGAGGTGGAAGACCAGCTATCTCTCCATCATTTGGGTGGTCATATAAAATCTTTGAACAACTTAATTATAACGTTGGAAAATAGCCAATTGGGATTTCGACTCAAGCCCTACTAACCGCGAATTTTTCGTTATTTTTTTGTTAAACATACATTCTTTTTTAGTAATTAGTAGGGACTATAACGCTACATTTTAAATCCGTCTAAAATTCAGTATTGAAAAAAGTCAAAGGTATAAAATTAACTTAAAATCACTGTTTAAATCTTTTCAAAACTTAATTACACATTATTTGATTCGGCAGTCAATTTGTGATAAAAACGATCCATTTTAATGTACTAGTATGTTTTACTTAGTAATTACCACATTTTTTAAAAACCTATTGTGACACGTGTTTCGACGCATTCCGCATCATTTTTGAAAATGAAAGTGGTATTTACTAAGTAAAACTTAAATTAAAAAAGTCGAAAAATAAAACTAATAAACTAATGTGTCGTTCTATTTTATCTGCCTACTCCTGCGAAGAAGATGCGTGTTAGTTAATTAGTGTTTTTTTTAAAACAATTTAAAGTAATTCAATTTTGTTTATCATTTAAAAACCCTTAATGATGGTTCAAGTAATTGTACCTGGCTTGTGCCGTTCAAACGCATTGAAGGGTGATCGTATTATGTGGGGCGGATGTTTCGTTAAGAAATTGCGGAAGCATTATGTGCACTTCCTTATTGAATTACTTGCCAATTGTTTAGTGCTGTTGAGCGCCGAGAGGAGAAATATCAGTTTAGGGCATAGATCGGCAAAGTGTGGCTCCGGAGCCATATGCGACTCTTTAACCCTTAAAGACCTTAAAGATTTTAATTAATATTTGAAGCACTAACTTTGTGATTTTCCATTTTATAATTAAAATGTAACTTTGTTTTAAAATATCTTTAAGTATTAAATTATAACTTAATTATAATGTCTACCGGTTTCGAAGCTAACCTAAGCTAAGCTAAGTATTAATCAGTCTTGATTAAGAAGCGGTTAGCTTCGAAACCGGTAAACATTATAATATAAGTTATAATAAAATATTTATAGTGATTTTAAAACAGATTTACATTTTAATTATACCTTAAAGATTATTTACTGTTCTTTATATCATATTAAGATATGGAATTAAGTCTTGGGGACATTCGATAAAAACAAATTTAAAAATGGTTCAAAATTGTGCCCAGTCATATATATATATATATATATATATATATATATATATATATATATATATATATATATATATATATATATATATATATATATATATATATATATATATATATATATATAATAAACAATCTAATCTTGATATATAAACATTTAAAGTTACTGCAGGTACGTGGAATATTGTGGATGAGTATCATCGTTGAACAACAAACTAGACAAAAATATCGAAATCTTTTAGTACACAACCATGATACACGTTTTACATACAACGAAGGTTTGATAGTCCCAATAATTAACAATAAATATGTGAGTTGAACACTGCAATATATCGTCCTGAACATTTTAAATTTGTTGCCGATGGATGTTACAGGTCAAAATATGTAAAATAGGGAACAAAGGCAAAATAAAGGAATGGGTAAATGATCAAGAGTTAATTTTATGAAAACTGCAAAATATTTAAAATCTTAATTATTTGTTTGTGTATATTAGGTTAAATTCGTTAAAAACAATAAAAAATGTTTTCAAAAAGAACTCCACCGACAAGACACACAAGGTAGTTTGGTGGGTCTCTGCAAAAAAATGTTTTAAAAATGTAAAAATTGTGATTTAAATAAATGTATACAGATAAAAAAGTGCGGCCCCAGCACAAATACCCGCGCGTGAGCTTTTCAACTCTACGTATTCATGCGAACAACCTTATGAAAAACATAATAAATACTTATGAAATCGTCTAATTGATGAGAACCTGTAAATGTGTATGTTAAAAATATCGACATCAATCCTAACTTTCAAAGGAGATACAAGTATAATTCGCAATAAGTAGTGTTTTTATGGATATGTTTTGAATATTGAAAGCATTAACTTTGTGGATCATATTGATTTATTATTTTGAGAATAAAAAAGACTTTGTTTTTTTGATCCACTCACATTTTTATTAACCAACTAGTTTCGGCAACAACTGTCCGCCTCCGTAGTGTAATGGTCAGCATGCTCGGCTACCGTTCTGGAGGTTCCGGGTTCGATTCCCAGGGGGATTTAATAAATATAAGTGATTTTTTCACTCTAATATTTATTCAATATTACACTGGACTGGTTCCTGAAGTGGAGGGCTGATCACCTTTCCTTCATGTGTAATCGATCGAGATAACACTGCGTTGAAATGAAGCAGTGCCCTATGCACCATTGGGGTGCGGTAAGGGATTTATTTATTAGTTTCGGCAACAACCTCTTGCCCTCTTCAGGATTTAATTTATGACTAAACATATAAACTAAACTTTTTTTATACAGATGTTTAGTCATAAATTAAACCCTGAAGAGGGCAACAGGTTGTTGCCGAAACTAGTTGGTTAATAAAAATGTGATTGGGTAAAAAAACAAAGTCTTTTTATTTCTCAAAATAATATATTCTTATGGATACCTTACTTTCCAAAGATTTTTTATCAATTAATAAAATCCTTTTAATTATGAACTATTTAGTGTGAAATCAAGATTAATTGAGTGTACCTATAATTCAATATAGGTCTAAAATTATGAAGAAGGTGTACTAGAATAGCTAATAGATTTGACTCTCAAGAAAATCTTAACCGTTGTATTTGGCTAATAAGATTTCCGACCACTGGTACAAAGAAACTAGAAAATGCTCTCTGATGTATTGAGAAAAAGGAATTCGCCGAGAAAACTCCTTAATATGGTTTGAACTTGATCGGAAAATGGTCAATTTTTCTTTCGTTTTTTTTAAGCACGTATTTTGTATTTTATTTCTTAAAATTTTAAATTGTAATAACAAAAGAATGTATCATTTCGATGTTTGTAAATTCAAGTTTACCTCGTGTAAATTCAATATCAGGATTGAATGATATTTCAATTTGTCTGGGTGTTTTACATTTTTCACAACTTCAACTCAAACCCTTATCTGTACGCCAGTGGTGCATAGGGCACTGCATTATACAAACACAGTGTTGTCTTGATCGTTAACACACGAAGGAAAGGTGATCAGTCCTCTGCTTCAGGTACTAGTCCAGGGTAATATTAAATAAATATTACAGTGAAAAAATCACTTGTATTTATTTGACCCCCTGGGAATCGAACGCAGGTCCTCCAGAACAGTAGCCGACCATGCTTACCATTACACTACAGACGCGGATGTTTTTCACAACTTCCATTCCTTTACTTACTCTCCTGCATGCAAACAAGTCTCTAAAATAACGGTTTTTTGTGGGTTATTTAAATATAAAATATTTGTTTTCTCTTTATTGAATGATTTTTAAAGATACTTTTGGCACACTTTATAAAACTTTATACAATAAAATAATTAAAGTTTGTTTTTAAACACTTTTATATTTGGTAATTTTTTCCTACCAATTTTGAAAAGCACCTTGTCATCTTCAGAAATTGATATGTAGTCTTACTTATCCATTACATACAGATGTATAGAAATTCTAAATTCAGTCACATCACCTCACTACTTCACCAACTGCACTGGTTACGCTTTCCCTAAAGGGTTAAGTATAAACTCTGTCTACTTATGTAAAAATCAATACATGATAAAGCTCAAAAGTATCTTTAAGAGCTGTGAATTTCAGACGAATCGGTTGATATACGTCTCGATCAGCCACGACAACTGCTATGGGTAAATTGATCTCACCAGCTTGCAACCAGCGTAATAAATTTGGCGAGCGTGCCTTTAGCATATACATATAACATGGAATGCTCTTCCATCAGTAGTTACAAACAGTGAGAGAAATATGATACATTTTTCCACAATCTCCAATTCTCCAACTAAATCACAGTGAGCGAGCGCTCTTAAGGTAGTATTTTATGTAAATGGCACTTTATAAATCATTCAAAATTATTATTATTATGATAAAACAACATAGTAACAGACGTCATCTTAATCGTCGAGTTAATTTTTTATTCTAAATTATTTACTTCATAAAATTAATTAATTTTCGCCAAAATTTTTCTTTACATAGATTGTATCGTTTTTATGTCCATATTTTTTTTTCAATATTGCGAATTATACTTACGTTAAATTGAAGACACTTAAATGCGTTTATTGTTCCGTTAGGCTTTTGAAAAAAAATATGAACAATTGATCAAAGAAAAACTCAATTACTGAAGTCAGAGTACAGTTTTTTTCTTCATAATGTCAACGCTGACGTCGACTCGTTATGTGCGTCATATTTTTACTGTAAGTTTTGATTCTTCTGCGTAATTTATTTCTCTTCTTTTTCCTGGAATAAAAGTCAGCAAGTGTTAAAATTTAATGAAAGAAGAAACAAAGAAAAATATTTTAATTGTATTTCAGGGAAGCTACGTTTTTCATTTATCGTGGCTGGATATTTATTGAAGGACTTCATCGAAAGATTGCTTACGAATGAAAAGCGTTTCTTGAATGTTTGTCGCATATACTTTGTGGAACATTTTATAAACTTTATAAAATAAAACAACTGTGTTTTTAACCACTTTTTATTGATACCTTTTTCCAATCGGTTTCGATAAGATCCATGTCATCATCAGGGTTAAAGTGTACTATAATGTAAAGTAAAGGAACATGTTATGTAAATGTACCCTGATGATGACAAAGTTCTTATCGAAACCGGCTGGAAAAAAAGTACCAATAAAAAGTGGTAAAAAAAGTTTTATTTTATAAAGTAATGAAAAACGCATTTACTTGATCACAGACCGCAGTTTAGTAATTTCAAGTCACAAAATAAAATATAACTAAACCTATTTTTTAAGAATAATAAGAATCATTGAATCAAATTGATAAAAAAAATCGTGATGCGAAGGTCTTGGTTGCTGGTTGCCAACGTCTCAAGGAAATAGAAAAGTTGCACGTGCGAATATTTATATAATAACTTTAAAATGAAACATAATAATTAAACATAATTATAATTTAATTATAATGTCTACCTGTTTCGAAGCTAACCGCTTCTTTATCAAGACTGATTAATACTTGATAAAGAAGCGGTTAGCTTTGAAACCGGTAGACATTATAATAAAGTTATAATAATAAAATATTTATAGTGATTTTAAAGCAAAGTTACATTTGAATTATAAAATGGAAAATCACAAAGTTAGTGATTCAAATATAAATTATATTAAAATGAAACGTTCGAATAATTCCTGTTATTTTAAGCTTTTAGCCTGAATAAAAAACCCGCTATTAAACTTATTTTTAAATTAACTTTCAAAACCACATAAATATGATATTTCAAACTAAGTACTGTATTTTGCCAGTTTATAGAACGTTGAAAACTTTGTAATACAGCATTAAGTCAAAATCGCATATTTTCGAGTTAACGTTTTTTGCTAGTACACCCACAACATGGACTCTCCTGCGTTCCGTACGCAGGGCTAACAATCTGGTAGGTTTATTTACCAGTGCAGGCAACCTGGCGCTTTTGCTTGTTTGTTTAGGTACCTAAGTGTAATTGAGTGACGACTCTCGTACATGTCTTACAAAATTTGAAACATCCCTATTTTTCAGATAAACCTGATTCACAGGTCTTTGCAAAGTATGATTTCCTTACCAAACTTTTAACTCTTAAGGGAAGCTATTTCCCACCAAATAAGGGGCATTTGATGGCCAGGCAGCCATTTCAGCCCCATAACGCCCCCTCCCCCATCACGTGGCCCAACACGTATCCATTTCCTATTGATATTGCTCTACATTCCTCTTCATTTCCGCCGGAAACGCTACACGCTTCTCCGGGAAGACTCTGAAAGTTTACTTTCCAACACTTAGAGACCCAGTGAGCATATTATGTCTTTTAAAATAAGTGCATTATACATTTGTAAAACTTTTACTCATCTGCTCACACTTAATAAACATAAAAAATGGATATATATATATATATATATATATATATATATATATATATATATATATATATATATATATATATTTATATATTTATATATATATATATACATATATATATACATATATATATATATATATATATATATATATATATATATATTTTTTTTTTTTTAATAAATCTAATATATAAATTCACCTGAAGCGCAGGAGTGATCACCTTGCTTTCTTGTAAGTAACGATCAAGATAATACAGCGTCAATACGATACAGTGCCTTGTGCACCATTGAGTTCGGATAATGGTTAGGAGAAGAACAATTTATAAACGTAATTTTTTTATACATAAAAAGCATTTTTGAACAAAAACACTTTTTAAAAAATTTCGGGAAAAATAGTAGTAAAATAGTAATTAATGGTTTTTTTAAATAAATAAAGAGCGTATTATAAAAAAAAAACTATTGAAATGAGTCTGGTTAAAAATACGTGATAAGTTATAGTTCATACGTTTAATGATAGCTTGTACATTGGAAGTCAGCAAGTTAACAGTCTGAACAAAAGTAGGTGGCTCAGTGGGGTGTTCTGTCGAAATGTCCCGCACTTCTTAGCAAATTAAATTTTAAGTAGCGACATGGGACGCGTTTTGCAAACAGACATATTCTTATTTCGCTGCCTGTGAAAATCGATACCACCGTACATTTTTCACAGAGTTCGTGTTTTATCCTTTCGTACTGAATTTTAAATGCCATTAAAGTGTCTTAAACTAACCAAGAAAATTCATTCAAACCCTTATCTGCATCCAAATGATGCATAGGGCACTGCATCATATAAACGCAGTGTTATCTTGATCGTAAACACATGAAGGAAAGGTGATCAGCCCTCCGCTTTCAGGTACTAGTCCAGGGTAATATTGAATAAATATTACAGTGAATAAATCACTTATATTTATTTGACCACCCTGGGAATCGAACCCGGGACCTCCAGAACGGTAGCCGAGCGTGCTGACCATTACAGTATGGAGGCGGACACTAGTCCGAAACTAGTCATCACAAAAATAAACTCAAGTGGTAAAAAAACAAGTGTTTTCTTGTACATAACCTTGTACATAATTAAAAAGGTAAACAATAAATGAAACTCCCATCTAAAAAACAGGAAGTGAGAATGAAACATCAATCCAATTTGTCTCTGCAAATAATCTTCGCCTCTTCCACATTCATGCCTCTCCTCATGTATACCCACCAATTATTCCGACTTCAAACCAGACTACTTTCAATTATTTGAAATACTTGATCTTGTCAAGTTTTTCTCGGTCTTACTCTGCTATTATTACAAACCACATTCGCCTAATAAATTTGTTTAGCTATCTTTTCTTCACTCATTCGATCCACATGCCCAAACCATCTCAACCTTATCGTAATAATAATTATTAATAATAATTTTAATAATAATAAAAATAATGATTTTAATTCACGAGTTATTTAATTTAGTGTATATTTAAATGGATAGCGGTTTTTAGATTTTTATGGTAAACCATATACTTTCAAGAGATGGTGTTTCCGAATGATTGAAATAGCGTATTGTTCAGTTGTAAGTTTTCTGTGCAAGTAATTAAATTTGTTTTACAGCTTTTCAACGCTTACATCTATGTTGTAGTATTTTTCTAATTTATTTTTAACCCTAAACTAGAAGCGTCAAACTGAAACTGTTTTAGAATTTTTATTTTATTTGGTAAATACCATTTTTTATAAATCAATTTCTCATCAATTGTGAAATTTGTTTTTTTAAATATTTGAATTGAAAAAAGAGGAATATTTATGTTTGGATTATTTACAAAAATGCTTTAATTTTATACTATTTCTGTGAGCCTTATATGCTTTAATTTTATACTTTTGAAAATAGGTATTCAATTGTATAGTAGGTCGAACCCAGAAATTCTGACTCAAGAGTCCGCGATACTAACCACGGGACCATAACCCGACACTTTTCATTCTTAATTATGCTAGTTATATGTTTCGATGTATTCTACATCATTTTCAAATACCGTATGTGAAGCAAGTCGAAATATTGAAGTTATGTTTTTGGGATGTTTTTTACTTATTTAAGCTCGTGCAAGGTAAGGAAACTGTTAAAATAAATTGTCTTTTGTGAGGTTCATAAAATAAAAAAGTGTAATAAATAACCAACTAAATTCAATTTCGAGTCCACTTTAAAAAATATTCCCATTGTGATTCATTTGTCTTCTTTCTCTTTTTTTTTTAAAATGGTATTTTAATACAAATGTCAAATTGTAATAACTTTATTTTAATGACCTGATGGAATGATTTTCTGAAACTGGTAGTCACGAACAAGCGTTTATAAAAGTGGTATTACACAAAGTAAATAATTATTATTGTCCGCCTCCGTAGTGTAATGGTCAGCATGCTCGGCTACCGTTCTGGAGGTCCCGGGTTCGATTCCCAAGGGGGGTTTAGTAAATATAAATGATTTTTTCACTCTAATATCTATTCAATATTACATTGGACTGGTACCTGAAGTGGAGGGCTGATCACCTTTCCTTCATGTGTAATCGATCGAGATAACACTGCGTTTATATGAAGCAGTGCCCTATGCACCATTGGGGAGCGGTAAGGGATTTATTATTACACGAAGTGAACAATGGATGACAAGGAGAGTGTTATAAAAAGGTTTTTAAAAAAATATAAAAATGTTGTTAAAAGTTTATAAAATGTGCCACAAAGTATCTGCGGAAAACATTCAAGAAATTATAAAAAGGTATTCAAATGCTACCCCACCGTTAAATGGAGCTACTCGAATATTGTCGGCAGCCGAAGGGTTGAAATTCTTTTCATTCTTTCATTGCTGGTGCCTTTATTTGTCTTGTATAAGCCAGGCTTAACTTCGTAGACGCCGGGTGCTGGAGAGGAATCACCAATAGTCGTTTCCATACCTCTCTCCATCGTATTAAACTGTACATCTATAGTAATAATAGTTTGGATGTACGAGGTCTCCTCAGACAGAAAACGGTGCGGAGCTTTTGTGTATTTTTTTGTATTTTCTGTGCAGCGATAAATTGTTCAATCATACTAGAAAATCCAATCAACACGTTTCTTCATCAGTCTATAGTAAATATAACGCAAATTCATATCGAATTTCTTATTGAAATTTTCTGCTTTGGATAACGAAATAGTATTGTATATTTTAGTTCGTTGCTCACGGACACTGGGTTTATCTAGAACAATATTGATTTTAAACATTTATTTAGCTTTTGATAAATAAATGATTTCTTGAATAATATTAATTAAGTTCATTTACACATCAGAAAAAAAAATATTGGATGATAATAATTTTTGACATCTCATCAAAGATGAAGAAGAATATGGAAGTCTGGGCATTTACGGGGCTGACGACCGTCATAGGCTGGTTTAAGTGATCACTTTACACACGTGTAACATTCACCAATTCTACCCATTATTGACAACCACACTACTCAAATTCTTGGAAGTTCTATATATATGAACTAATTTAGAAACCTTGTTCTTGAATCACTAGAACTTCACTAGAGACATCTATTGGTGAGATGTAAAGAAGCTTTTTATTAAGCAGAAACTCTTATATTAGTATTAGAAACTCTTATAGAAACTCTTATATTAGTATTAGTAGTTTCTGCTTAATTAAAAGCTTCTTTACATCTCACCAATAGATGTCTTTAGTGAAGTTTTAGTGATTCAAGAACAAGGTTTCTAAATTAGTTCATATATATAGAACTTCCAAGAATTTGAGTAGTGTGGTTGTCAATAATGGGTAGAATTGGTGAATGTTACACGTGTGTAAAGTGATCACTTAAACCAGCCTATGACGGTCGTCAGCCCCGTAAATGCTCAGACTTCCATATTTTTCTTCATCTTTGATGAGATGTCAAAAAATTATATGAAAATATCTCCTGTAATTGGAGATAATCCAGATTTTGTGAACAAGTATTTGGACACACTCAAAATGTTGTAAATTGGATGATAAGTTTGAAAATAAAACCTTCTCTAAACCTCTTATGAATATCTCTTACTTTGAAATGTTAAAATAAAAATTTTATTAAGACAAAAGACATATACAGGAACAGATAGTAGGTAAAAAGGTATCGACACTTAATAAAGTAAAACAAAGATTTGTTTAATTATATACATACGCACATTAAATTTAATTAAATAATTATGTTTGGTATAAAAATGTTATTAAATTACTTAAATATTATAATATGTAAGTGCTGTGGATATTTTCTTTACAAAATAAAATATTCTTTAGTATAAAAATGAAATTTCTAAATATCAGCAAAGGAATAATGAATATGAACAGGATACAGATTCATTGAAAAAAAGTATGATGAAAAATAATGGTAACAGGTTTTATAGCTTTATTTCATTTTTTTCTTTATTTTTAATTCTTTTGCATTATACAAATATGACATAAATTCAAATATGAATAAAATATAAATTCAAAAAAAGATCCCACAAAGACATGGCCTATGTGTGGGTATACAGTATAATTCAGGTCATAGTAAAGGGCACTGGCAAGAATACAATAGGTATTATAAGTAGAACTAGACTAATAGTGTTAATATAAAATGCAAAAAATACTTGACTATCAGAAAACTAAAAGGATTTTAATATTTTTTTTTTAAATAAATTTTAAAACAAAAAATATGACAAAGTAAAAAGTTAGCAAGTATGTACTACGTGAGTGATACGTCTACAAGAAAAAGGAGCTTAAATCTGTCTCTTCAATAAACAATCTCAGCAAAATTTTAAATCTACACAAACTTAGGTAATAAACATCTAACAAATAGTCTTTGTGGAATAAATTGAACGGTTTTGGAGCTAAGAAAAATGCGTGTCTTAAAAATATAAAGTCCTTTTGACCAAATAAGGTATGTGCGACTTGAACTTTATTTTTTTTTTCGATGGCTTATATTTTGAAAAAAATATTTTATTCCAATAGAAAACAAACCATTTTACTAAACTGTTTAATTATTTTTAAATTAAGTCATTCCGAAAAATACATAATCGTATCGGAAACCCGAGCTTCAGCGCGCCGTTGGGGGTGAGCGCTTTTAAACGAATGCGCATCAGTCGCTTGAGTCATCATATTATAAATTTGTGTTATGTATGTGTAATATTTGTTTATATTTTTATAGTATTAATTTATCAAGGTATACTGTACGTGTTTTTATTTGAGTAAATATTATTTCATTAGCCTGCAAAGTCTTGTTGAACTTATAGCTCGTAAATATAAACTATAATTGGTTTATTCCAATTATAACTAGGCTTTTAGTATGCCATACCCTAAAATACCGTACTATGACAGTATTTTTATAAAAGCTTAACTTATATTCTTATTAGCATATATAATAACTTTTTGCTTAATTTGCCATACCCATACATTTTTTTCTCAATTTCAGAATGACTACGTAAATTTCTCGTCAGGCTATTTTTGACATATGGGTCGTAGATTCGAAACGCGTGAGAGTTGAAGCCATGATTGCATATATTTTGGAGCAATTTAATATGCTTTCAGTGTTATTTAAGATTTTGACTAGTTTTAAAACAAAAATCAGAAGTGTTTGTCCAAAAATTGGGCAAAAGTGGAATAAATCGGGTAGATCTCGAAAACAATTCTTGAGTTCAAATTCTTTATAGATTATTCAAGGAAATCTTATGTTTTCTAATATTTTTACTCAAGTTCTATCAAGTATTTTGAAAAATAGCTCAATTTGTAAGCCTTGTAGGCCTTGAAAGGTTTTTGAATCGTGTGCATCGAAGGTCAAAAAACGAAAAATACAAAATCATGTTAAATTAACAACCTAACAAGAGTTGTCCTTGGCCACAGTAATCAAACTGAGAAAAACTGGAAAAAGAGATTCTGCCGCCTTCATCAGAGAGTTATCTTCTGCTTTCCTCACAGCAAAAAAATATTTCAATAAAAAATAAGCCGAATTATCTGCGGATTATAAGCACTACCTATAAAATAATCTAAAAACCCATCAGTATGATATCATGAGGCAACAAATGATAGATATAAATAGGAAACAATATCCACCTTACTAAGCGAAAGAATCTGTGAAATTCTCCAGCAATCACCATCAACGAAATTTCAGCTGAAATTCCGCTTTAGTCACTTAACGATCATACTGGGGCGCGATTATCCAAGGTTCAAAAAGAAGTGCTTGAAACTCTTTGTTACTCGAAAAACATTAGTTAAAATAAAATTTTAAAGTGGGTCTGTCATGGTGCCGACAAAATAGGTACCGACAAAATTTTCAGAAGACCATCATACAGACGAAAAATTGTTTAGTATTACTATGATGTCAATACAAATGTGTATACTTATAGTGGAACTGTTAAACACAAAAAAAAATATATTTGGCAAAATCGTGCACCATTGTCGACTAGATATTGGCACCCCATTTAATTGGTTTTGATTAAAGAAACGGTGAACACAATAACTACAGAAGTTGATGAAAGAAAAAAATTTGAATGAAATTACGACACTTTCTCCAGCAAAAATACTTGTGAATGAAATAAAAATGCACGTGAAGCTTATGATGAATTTTGTATGATAGACGGTAAAGTATCCGATGTCATGTGATCATGTTTATCTATTCAAACAGAACTTAATATATGAGTTTAATGAATCAGAAGAATATTTAAATAATGGTGATTCTGAATAAAACATAACTTGAATATTCTCCATTTTCAAATAATTCCTGGCCTCATATACGAATATATACCTTTCTTTTACAAACATTGGTGATGACGTTTTATGCATATATGCATCTACAACAAATATTAAAATAATATTAATATCTGCCAAAACATTTAAGTGTAAATACAAACACATTTAACTGTGACCTCTTTTCATAAAGCATAAAAGTTGTTTTAATACCCATTTTATCATATCTTTCTAGAAATACTATAAGATAAATACAAAATGTTCACTCATTCATGTATTTTATAAGTGATAGTATCCAAAAACCTACTAAAACCGGTATATTTTAAGCGTAATAATAAAGTACCCCTAGATTGCCAAAATAACGCACTGTGCGGAGGGCAGATCATCTTTCCTTCATGTGTTACCAACCAAGATAACACTGGTTTTATATGATGCAGTGCCCTATGCATCATTGGGTGCGTTAAGGGTTATAATAATAATAATATCCGATTTAGATCAAAATCTCGCATAGCAGCCACCTCGCGCTCAGCTGTGTTTTGGCACCGCAAGTTTTGCGCTTGCGATGAAGTTGTGAATAATTGCGAAACCAGTCAACAGTCTCAATCTGCGATAAGCTACAATTAGTGTCATCTGTCGGCGGTTAGTGCAGCGATAGTCTAGCGGGACTCCCGTCGCGCGCTGGAAGCAATTTGGATCATCGTCATACGCGCCTTCGTACGTGGAAACTTTACCATAATATCTAGCGGAGCTTTGGCCTTTAGACGGAGGAACATGCAATTATATGTATCTATCAGCCCGACGCTAAATATGCAACTTAATATGCAGCTGAATCTTTAATTAAATATCAGTATAGTAAAATTGATAAATCACGTTTTTTGCCATTATTTTTAAAGAAAATTATTGGAATTTTCCTATTTTACCTACGTTTTGAGTACTCAGTAAGAAAGAAGAAATAGAAATTAAAGGTAATTAAAATGTCACTTTGTTTTAATAAATAATAAATAAAACCCTTATCCGCACCCCAATGGTGCATAGGGCACTGCGACATATAACGCAGTGTTATCTTGATCGTTTACACATGAAGGAAAGGTGATCAGCCCTCCGCTTCTGGAACAAGTTCAGGGTAATATTGAATAAATATTACAGTGAAAAATCACACAAATATTTATTTGAACCCCCCTGGGAATCGAACCCGGGACCTCCAGAATGGTAGCCGAGCGTGCTGACCATTACGCTTTGTTTTAAAATCCCTCTAAATATTTTATTATTACGTAATTATAATGTCTACCGGTTTGATAAAGAAGTGGTTAGCTTCGAAACCGGTAGACATTATAATTAAGTTACAATAAAATATTTATAGTGATTTTAAAACAAAGTAACATTTTAATTATAAAATGGAAAATCGCAAAGTTAGCGCTTCAAATATAAAATATATAATAATTATGTTTTTTTAAAAATAAAATACAACTTAGTAGACTCAAAAAATCAGTGTTTGTTTGTTCAAATATAAATTATATAGAAATTAAAGGTTTTAAAAACACATTTTAGAAGCCACTACGCATTGTGCTCTGTACTCTGCTAAAATAGTTCTTCCTCTTCAAACCCTTATCCGCACCCCAACGGTGCATAGGGCACTGCATCATATAAACGCAGTGTTATCTTGATCGTAAAGACTTGAATGAAAGGTGATCAGCCCTCCACTACAGGTACCAGTCCAGGGTAATATTAAATAAATATTAGAGTGAAAAATCACTTTTGTAAATTTGACTCCCCCCTGGAAATCGATCCCAGGGCCTCCAGAACGGTAGCCGAGCGTGCTGACCATTACACGACGTAAGCGGACTAAATAAGGCGGATGAGGTTAAATTAATAATTGAATTAAAATTAACCCCTCCTCACGACTTTATAAAGCACCGTAGAACGGTGCTAATAGAATTTTGATGTGTTACTTGAGCCCAGTGCAAAAAAAAAATTAAATCTGTATTTGGTCTGCAATAATGAACGTATGGATATAATTCATTGTTTCCCTGACAGGTGACACTTATTGTCACGATACTTCGATGACACCACGATCTAATTTTTTTTTGTACCGGGCTCAAGTAACACATCAAAGTTCATGTATCTCCGTTCTACGGTAATACTTTCACCATTGGAGTTTGAATTTACCATTCTTCTTGTATTTTGTGCTTAGTTACGTTGTTATTTCCAATCCTTCCTAAATATATTTCCTTACCTATGCAATAGTTATATCCTTCACCCTTTTTCATTTTGAAACTTTACTTGCATCTGAAAAAAATACATCACACCTTTCTACCCTCGTATTCCACCCATATCAATGGGTCTACCACAAAGTTGACGGCTATGTTGCGTTATTGCTGCATAAAAAGTAGCGATAAAATAATTACAACAAAGCCAACTCTATCAACATACTTCTCATCCACCCCGTTCCCTACCAACTCATGTCATCAACTTCTCTCTCACCTCCGTACCAAACTTTATCCTCCATCAGTTTAATTGGATGAAGTGCGATTGTCTCGTACGTTGGATAGTAACTAGAAAAGGGTGCAGTATATTGCAACACCATGCATAGGGGTGATATGAATAATTCACAGATATGACATCTACATTTTTTTATTATTATTTTTTTAATTTTGTGGGTTTTGTTTTTGAGATTGTATCGTTCTTTCGACAACCTGGCAGTATGGCAATATTGTTTATTTTTACAGAACTCAATACGCATTTTACAAAAAAGTCTATATTGTATTTTACTTTTTAACATTAAAAAAGTTTTTTTTGATTTATGACGTTCTTGAAAGGAGTGTGCGATATGTAAATATCCATTTGTATTTTTAAACAATGATTGAAATCAAGACTAACTCTTTAATGGACAAACCCAGATTTATAAACAAAGATTTGGAGACACAAAATATTGTCGATAAAATAACTGCTCAAGTTAAATAAAAATTGAAAATCATGTTTTTTTAAGCGTCTCCTTGTATGTCAAAATAATAAGGGATTTTTTGTTTGTTTGTTTTTTTTTTAGTATTTTAATGTTTTAGAATTTAATAAGCCCTGATGATGTCAAGGTTCTTGTCGAAACCAGTTGGTTAAAGTGTACTAATAATAAAATAAAAAAAGTGGTTAAAACAAAGTTGTTTTATTTTATATATGTATATATATATGTACTTATATTTACATTTATTTATATATATATATATATATATATATATATATATATATATATATATATATATATATATATATATATATATATATATATATATATATATTAATTATTAGAAATTAGAAATTAACTTAAGTAGGGAGCAAGTCAAGGATACCTTAATGATATCATCTAAAAGGTAAACATAAGAGACTGTATCCACCTAGCTGTAGGTTTTATGTTCTCATGTATAGCGTTATATATCTGGTGTTCGCCATCTCAATTCTATATGAATTCTACTGCAAATGTTGGTCTCATTAATGGGATCTGTATTTTCCTCTCAAAACTAAAATTTAATATGCACATATCACATCCACGAACTTTTTGAAACCCCTCCATATGTTGCGCAACATTGCAAAACACGTCGCTTAGTATTCAGTACAATGTATACTATGATGTTGTTCATTTAACCCCCTAGGGATTATTAACCCATCTCCTAAATTACTACTGATTTCTTTGTTTACTTATTTTCAAAACCCTTTTAACGACCACGATAGAAATGCAGTAATTCAAGCAATCACTGTTTTGTATTAATGTTGAATTAATTGAAACAAAACTAGAATTTATTTAGCATCAATAAATACAAAATTAAAATTGCGGTTATTGAAATTCGTCTAATTTAAAATTCATTTTGATTTTATAAATACAAAATTGGAATTGAAATAATTCTAATTTTGAATTCATTTTCCAATGATAAATATAAAATTGGAATTGCAGTAATTAAAATAATTAAAATTTTGAATACATTTTGCATAAATACAAAATTGGAATCGCAGTAACTGAAGTAATTACAATTTTCAATTCATTTTGCATTATTAAATTAAAAAATAAAATTGCAGTCATTTAAGTCACTCTAATTTTTAATTTATTTTGAATATATAAATACAAAATTTTAATTGCAGTAATTTAAGTAATTCCTAATTTGAATTCATTTTTCAATTATAAATAAAAGTTTAAATTGCTGTAATTGAAGTTATCCATTTCGCATTACTAAATACAAAATTGAAATTGCATTTTTTTAATAGTAAATCAAAGTAAACTGAGCTAGGTTGAGCTTCTATTAAACAATATTTAATTAAGTAACTACTTTTGAGTTTATTAAAATTCAAATAGAATTTATGTACAATCGTTAAAATTTCTATGATACTATTCGTTTGAACATTTCTATGGATTCACGTAATTGAAAAAAACTTTTTTCTCCAGAAACTGTTCTGTGAAACCCTTCAAACGCGTCTTGTTTAAATGTGAAAAATTGTCATGAATACGCTTTGTAAAATTATTTCATTAAATCAAGCCATAAAAATATTAGCTCTGTGTTATTTTCTAGTCAATTTATTTATTGAATTGATAAAAAAATATGCTTACTAAGATTTTGTCAGTTTTGATGCATGGATGTGAATAAAAGATTGAATACATTACATCAGACAATAATATGTATTAACTTTTAAAAACGTCTGAGACATTACTATCTGTCATTAGAATCCTAACTGTCGATCAAACCTCCTCCCTCTACCTCCTTCCCTAAATTCCTTCTTCCTTTGCCCTCCTTATTATCGTCTTTTGTTAATTTATGTTTCTTTTTAAATGTCAATTTGTAATTTATGTTTTTTTTAATTGTTCAAGTACTATCTGCCCACTGATTGCAAACGGCTATATATGGTATCAAACGTTTTGATCAATATCACTAGTCCGTCTTTGGTCGGTTGGAAGATATTGCTTTTTAGCAATAAGCCCGCCAATGTACTTTTTATTTTCTGTACATGAAGTTTAAAATAAATAAATAAATAAATAAATAAATAAATAAATACTTGATTTTAATTTCTTTTTAATTATTTTTTGTGTGTATACTGTCAAAAAAGATATTTAAAAACAAATATGTCGAAAAAATTCCACCGACAAATCACATAAGCTCTCTTGGTGGGTCCAAAAATTAAATACATATATTTTTTTGTGTTTAAGAATTTATAAATGAATGTATATATAATAGTTTGTATGTAAAACTCAGTAACACCAAGGAATGTGAGAATAAAACTTAAATACAATTTAATTACAGTTTGAAAAATTTATATTTCTAACAGTTGTGGCATAAACGTGAAAATTTAAAACATCATGGGATTAGAAAATACTTTCTTTCGCTAAAACCTACGAAAAAATCTACTACTAAACAGCAAGTACGAAATTTGAGATCAACGTTGAATGTATAATATGAAGAATTTAGACGAATTAAAAATTATAAGGAAAAATCGGAAATCCACTTGAAAAACGTCAATACTATTACAATAATTATTTTATACATATAATTATATGTTTACATATATATATATATATATATATATATATATATATATATATATATATATATATATATATATATATATATATATATGTATATTTAAATATGTATATTTATATATATATATATATATATATATATATATATATATATATATATATATATATATATATATATATATATATATATATATACATATATATATATATATATATATATATATATATATATATATATATATATATATATATATATATATATATATATATTTATATATATATATATATATATATATATATATATATATATATATATATATATATATATATATATATATATATATATATATATATATATATATATATATAATATATATATATATATATATATATATATATATATATATATATATATATATTTATATATAAATTTATAAATATATACCACTGCATCCAAAGTAGAGCTCCTAAGATTTTCTTCAAATCAAGAACAGTAACGTGGAAAAACTTTGAAAAGCACAACAATGGGAGTGGATTCAATCGTGGCACTCCGGTGAGGGGCCGATTGAAACTTGTTGCTCGGAAACCGTCGATAACGGATCCGGATGTAGGGAAAACGACACCATTTGTGCGGTTGCAATTTTTAAGAGCTATCATTACGCCATCTTGGTGTTCTCCACAGAGGTGGGGCGTGGAGGACTCCCTGTTAACTGATTTCCCGTGGGCGCGATCGATTCGACATACGATACGGGCACACGACACGCCGCTGCCTGCAGCTAGAGGGATGGCTAACCAAATTACCGAGTCGCTTTGTGTGACTTAAAGCGTTTTTCTGCTGAGATTTTTTTCTCACATCTTCTAGGACTGTGTCCTGTTGTTCTTGGAGTCTACTCCTAGGAGGTGGATGACCTGCTATCTTTTCATCGTATAGGTGGTCTTCCTGAGAGTCTGTTACCTTTTATGCATTCATCTGCTGCTATCCTCACCACTCGATCCGATCTTGCTCTTCCTACATGATCTCTCCAGAAACGTCTTCTTACTTTTCCCCATTGCACAACGCCTTGGACATTGATGATTCTTATTTTATCAGAGTTTCTTACTCCGTCGCGAAGTTTTAGGCCTGCAATGGGTCGTAGATTCTTCTTTTCGGTGGCTCAATGAAAAGTTTTCGTTCTCGTGGTGTCAGCTCCTATGCCATTTTTCTCATATGTGTGCTTGAATTGCTGAAGACTTTTTAAAAAAATGATACTTTTATTAAGTTTTAGAAAATCAACAATATTTTTCTTAAGTATTGACCGATTTAAGTATTTCTTTATGATTTTGGTGGAGAACATATTCAACTACTCAATCAAATAATATTTTGTGATAAACATACTTATGTTTTCACAAAATTTTCAATGTGTTAAAGTGTTTGTTCATAAATTTGTGTTTCTCACATTTTTACAAGGAGTTATATCACATTTTGACATATCAACATAGAGATGAAGAAGAATATTTAAGTCTCAGTATTGACAGGGCTTACGATCTGATCACTTTACACTCGATAAAATAACATTTTGTGATAAACATACTAATGTTTTCACAACATTTTGAGTGTGTCAAAATACTTATTCAAATTTTAAGTTTCTCTACTTCTTAGTTATTTTACATTTTTGACATCTTAACATAAATGAAGAAGAATATGAAATAAAAAGGTTTATTACCTTACTACTTAATAAAAAGTGTAAGTAATGCTTCACGTAAATGTATAAAAAACTAAAGTAATTTGGTATTTCTCCAATAAAATGCTGTCAACCCCTGGCAAAGAGTATGAGTGAGAACGGGGTGAGTGGTGGCGCCCCACGTTGGGCGCCAAGTATCCTGTGGACGGGCAGGGGTAAGGCACCGGCGGGGGACTGGCGACAGGGGGGGAGGAGAGAGCGGGAGGGTGAGACCTCATCACAAAAGTGTCATCCCGCTACATATGGGCGCCTAAACACATCACGCCAAACGGTTTTACATCTTGATTTGCATGGATGATTTCTCTAATGTTAGGGAGGACTAATCACGACGGACAGATTGTTTTGACAGGTCCTTTCTCCTATGTGAATTTTGATATTCAGAGATTTCGAGATACTAAATCAAAATACATATATATATATATATATATATATATATATATATATATATATATATATATATATATATATATATATATATATATATATATATATATATATATATTATTTAATATAGTTACATTTCTATTAATTGCAATCAATACTGAAATCATAAGGCAAGTTATGCAATTCAAGTATTTGGGTGTCGAAGTGTCCAGCAGCAATAACCTCTACAATGAGGTAAGAGAGCAAGCAAACAAGGCCTCTGCTGCAGCTGGATGCTTAAAAAAAATTGTATGTAGAAACAAATACATGCTGAGAGAGAGTAAGGTGAATATCTGTAAAACCTGCGTAAGACCGATCTTGAGATACGGCACGGAAACAAGAACCGACACCGCTAGAACAAAAAGCCTTCTTAGGACATCGGAAATGATGACTCTACGACCCATTGCAGGCCTAACACTTCGCGACAGAGTAAGAAACTCAGAAATAAGAAAAATCTGCGAGGTTGAAGATGTTGTGCGGTGGGGAAGAGAAAGAAGACGTTTCTGGAGAGATCGTGTGAGAAGAGCGAATTCGGATCGAGTGCTGAGAGTGGCAGCGGACAGCAGCATAGGCGGGATCAGACCCCCAGGAAGACCACCTAAACGATGGAAGGATAGCTGGTCTTCCACCTCCCAGGAGCGACCCGAGAATGACAGGACCTAGTCCTAAAAGAAGAAGTAGAAGAAGAAGACATTTCTATGTACACTCTATGAGCCCCGGCCTAAAACTCATAAAACTTTCCCAGTGCCCGGCCCATTTTTGTGAAATTTCATGTTTTGTGAAGGGTTTCTTAAAAGTGGTATGATTATGAAAATAGTGGGTTAAATCAAATGAAACTTCTGACATTTATTTGAAACACTTTGATAAATCATCTTTGTTTAATGAATTTGCAAACGTTGGCGTTTATGAGGAGTTACATTGCTATGTTGGCACACAACTCCATTTTTTGTGCTTTGCATACCCCATGCAGGTTTGACAGATTTCCCTTTTTTTCTGTGAAAGGTATGGCGATCAAAATATATTTTGATATATCCTCTGACAACCTGCTTGGTGGATTTTGCAAGTTTTGCCCTGGGACTTAAAATTGAGATAAAATATTTATCGTTCTTTTGAGATGGAAGATTTGAAGTCTGAGCATCCCAGGGCTTACGACTTGGCATATGGCTGGCTTAAGTGATCACTTTACACGCTCGTGTAGCGTTCACCATCTGCCCATTTTTTACGTATATTTGTTAGCTACGTTAGAAAATCCTTGCCGATTATGTACACGGGTTTAAAGCACATTTAGTTTTTATCTCTTAAAAATGAAAGTGGATGTATATAGTTCACAATAGATGAATAAAATTGATCCCTAAAAAAACAAAACAAAAGATCATTTTGCCCATTATTGAACATCATATTGAATTTTTTTAAAATTATTATATTTGAAAAGTTCTTGGGTTCCTTTCAAATGCTAGTTCTTATCTGATAGATTTGGAAGAAGTGGTGCCATAAAATTGTACCGAAAAATGTGATTTTTTTACTAGCCGTAAATGGAAAAAGTTTTAATTATATAAAGCAAAACTTTTTTTCCTTATTTTAACCCTTACCTGCACTTAGTAGGGCATAGGGCCCTGCATTGTATATAAGCAGTGTTATCTTAATTGTTGAATACATAACGAGAATTAGGTGGGTTTTCAATTTTTCCTTATGATGTTTAAAATAATCGTCAAACATAATATAAGAATTCGTCTAAATACTTTATACTATACATACAATCAACAGCAATCTCAAATTTCATATTTTCTTATTTTATTTTATGTTTCACTTGATAGATACCACTATTTCTTAAAATCTACTGCAACACGTGTTTCGATGAATTTGGTGTTTGAAAATGATGCGGAATGCATCGAAACACGTGTCACAATAGATTTGAAAAAAAATAGTTGTATTTACTAATTAAAACTTAAATCTAAAAAGATAGATTTTACCACAAAGTGACTTTCAAATCAATTAATGAAATATCGTATTTGGTCTTTAGTTTCATATATTTTTTTTTGGGTTTTCCCTCTAGAAAGTTTTTCTTATCCTTTGATTTAAGTTTTCATGTATTATAGCAACAATTGTTAGAAATATCAATTTTACATCAATCAGCAATAAGTGGTCTGTTATTCGAACACAAAATATCTCAATTCGGCAGAGAATATTGAAATATATTAAACCACTATTGGTTGAGGACAGTTTGCAGTGCTTACGAACGACGATTATTAATATTTTTGACTGCCAAGTTTACAGTATAAACATGTTTAAAATAGGCACAATTTGACTAGCCCATACAAAGTGATTGAAGTGCGGCAAGTAGCTATCGTTCAAAGGGCGGAGGACATATTGGAAGACAAAGTTTTTTAATTGAAACGGGGAGAGTTTGATTTATGTTTGTGACGAAACAAATATTGCCATCAGATATTAAATATCGTATTTTAAATTGATCCCCATTTCGTATTTGATGCGTTGAACTAGAAAGGAGCTAAAGTCTATTTTCTCATTGAAATAAAAATAATAATGAATTTCAAATTACATTAGCCCCTCCTATTACGTTGAGATAGGTACCGCGTTATCGGAGGGAGCTTTATATAAGGTAAATGTTTTTAAATTGTAATTTACTTTTTAATGACTTATTTCTGTCTTTTAAGCTGGTTGAACTATAAAAATTAAATTCAAAATATTAACCACCAATAAAGATCCCTCCGATAACGCGGTACCTATCTCAACCTTATAGGGGGGTTTACTCTTTAATTTCAAATTAAGTTTGCTTAAGTCTATTTCTCTTTATTAAACATATTTGTATAAACTTGTTGAATGTCAATTAAAAATAATAAACAATATCAATTGTTAGTTGAAAAAAATGATAAATAATAACACATAATAAACAAGAGAATTAAAATTAAAATTTTTGTAACAAAAAAAGTTGGACCACCAGCTTCAGATCTCTTTATTACTCCCAAGGAGGCGGTTTCACCTATTTTGGAAATCTTTGCTCTTAATTTACCAAAAGTGCCTTTTCTAATCTACACAACATCTGGAAACAAGGGTGTGAGTAACAGAACCAAGAGAACTTGTCAAGAGTTTGATGTACTCCATTTTTCTCTATGCTGCTAAAACATGGACCATAAAAGCATCAGAAAGGAGGAAAATCGATGCATTAGAAATGTGGTGTTGGAGGCGCATGCTCTGAATTTCATGGACAGCTTGACGTACCAACGAGTTCATTCGTCAGGAGTTACATTTGGTAGGCTTGACTCTGGCCAGTGTCTGTACGGATTTTTCAGTTTTTTGAGCACATTGTGCGTAAGAATAACGATAGCTTGGAACGACTAGTTGTGATTTGTTATCTAAAGGGGAAGAGAGGGAAATCAAGATCCCCACTCGATGGACTGATCAAGTTAAGACAGTACCAGGTACCTCGATGGTTGGAGCTCTATGTGCAGCTCAGTCAAGAGATAACTAGACAAACAGGTGAGTCGTAGTTGGGTAGACGCTCAACTGCGATACTGGCGTTGTGGGTTCGATTCCCATCAATTGCAAAACGAATTAAAGAAACAACTATTTTCAATTGGTCTGGTTGTTTATGATATATTTTTCACATTTGTCTTCCCTATCTTTACTATCTTATCTGCAGATAAGCATTTAAAATAGACGCTTTGCGAATTATTCCTTTTTATAAAAAAGTCATTGCTTCGACAAGGGTCACAACCCTCAGTAATGAGCAGTAAACGGGAGAAGAAGAATACTCGAAAGTCATTATGACTAACAAATTATTACGATTTTTTACAATTGCGAAAAAAAACAAATTTTATAAAATTTATGGGTTTGAGTCAGTCGGATGTCAAGCTCCCGAGCTGGAATTGGTTCGTTTGTTTTTCAATAACTGAGGCACGGTGTGGTGAATTTGAACGGGAGGCAAACTTTGCATCGCTCGCTTCTGCGGGACAATACCACCGCACTGTGGGATCTCAACAGATATACGGGATCACAAAAACACCACCGCAGACGTTAATATGGAAACTTACCAACGGCGGAACTTTATACTTGGGCTTCGATATCACGCCCAGATTATATCAGACGGTCAAAATAGCCCCATGTCAAAATAGCCCTAGACAAAAGATCTCCAGAAAATCTGTGTTTACCGTGTATAATTTTACTTTTCATATATATGTTTAAGTTGTGATACATTTTTGTAGAATTTGTTGGGATGTTGATCCAGAAGTTATTTTAAATTACTTATTTATCAAACATTAAATTGGTTATTCTTATACAGATTGCTTCTTTTATTAATATCCTCTACACTTTATCCGCATCCAATGATGCATAGGGCACTCCATCTTAAAATGCAGTTTCACCAAGAAAGTTAGTAGAAAACTTAAATCTTATAATTATTTACTATCTATGTTTGATTAAACTTTTACTTAGTAAATACCACTATTTCTTAAAATCTACTGTGACACGTGTTTCGATGCATTTTATATAATTTTTTCATCAACACCGTGTTAACAAACAATGATGCATCAAAACACGTGTCACAGTAGATTTTAAGAGATAGTGGTATTTACTAAGTAAATTACTATTTCTGGTCGGGTTGTGGTCCCGTGGTTAGTGTCGCGGACTCTTAAGTCAGAGTTTCTCGGTTCGAACCCACTCTACCACAACTTGATACTTATTTCAAATAATGAACCGCTTAGGCTCACAGAAATAGTATGAAATTGAAATATTTGTGTTAATAATAAAAACACAAATATTTCTCTTTTATTATAAAAAAAACTTTAATTAAAAATGAACAGATTTTTACCACAATGTGACTGCCGATCAAAAAATTAATTTATTTACCTTACTTATACAATATAAATATGAGTGATTTTCCCTAATACTTATTGAAAATAACTCTGGACCTTCTCTGAAACTCTGAGTTCATCACTTTTCCTTCGTGTATTTTACAATCAAAATAACACTGCTATTATGCTATTCTGTTCCCTATGCATCATTTGGTGCGGGTAATAGCAGATTTAATTTTATTAAACTTATTGGTTTCTTATCAAGAACTTTTTTTTTAAAACGGAACTTAATAAGATAATATTTTTATAGAAATATGCAGGTACTTATAGCTTTTTAAAAATTTGAATTTTGAATTGAAATTTTATTAAAAATAGAATCGATTTTTTTTAATGAATCGATTACCCATAGATATGAATAATTCTCAAAGCAAACAATTCAATTGTTGGGTAGTATATCCAAAATTACACATAATTATTGGATTGAATTCTACGTTTATTTACATATATATGACATTATCAAACACTCAATATAGTGATTAAAATGTAACTTTGCTTTAAAATCACTATTTATTGTGATTTTAAAACAAAGTTATATTTTAATCATAAAATGGAAAATCACAAGGTTAGTGCTTCAAATATAAATTATACTCAATAAGGTGTTTGATAGTGTCTTAATAAGACGAAACGCGTCACGTATACATATGTAAATAAAAGTAGAATTCAATCCAATTACCGTGTTTAATTTTGGATATATTACTCAACAATTCAAAATGGAATTCCACGTACTGTCTACAGTTCCAATAAATAAACAATTCAAGTTTGCATATCGCTCACTCCTTTCAACAACGTCATATTTAAAAAAAATCGCTAATTTTTAGATGTGCATGCTTTCGGAATGCCCAGAAAATGTACTATATCACAGCAAAAGCTTCAAATTTTAAATCAAAATTTACCCGCTATAGGGCAGAAAGTATTGTTTTTGCATTTTGAAGAAAAGATATTGTAAAATGATTTTTTTTAAATATACTAAATATTTTTCAAGCGGAGAAAGAACGGATATAGAACTTCCAAGCATTTGTGTTGTGTGGTTGTCGATAATGGGTAGAATTGGTAAATGTTACACGTGTGTAAAGTGATCACTTAAACCAGCCTATGACGGTCGTCAGCCCCGTAAATGCCAAGACTTCCATATTCTTCTTCATCTTTGATGAGATGTCAAAAAATAAAAGGAAAAAGAACATTCAGGTTTTACCAAAAAAGATCTGTTGCACAGTAAAAAGTTAATTAAGTGGCTTGATATTTATTTTTAATACATTTTATTATATTTTGAAACTTTAAAAACGATCTCCTAAAAAATCAAGTTTTTTTTATAGATGACGTTGTTAAAAAGACTGAGCGATATATCATCCTGACTGATTACTCGTGTAAAAATAACAAACTAAATAATATCTAAATTAGCTAATACCTTTTTAATGTTCCCTCGGCGCAGGAAACCGAATGTACATTGTTGTAAATGTAAGTTGTTAATATCGTAGTCGTACAGGAGAAAGTGACCAACTACCCAAACGTCAAATGTTCAGGAGGGCCATTTAAGTCGCTTTTGCTTGGCAAGAAAATAAACATCAATGCAGTTAGTCATTTTTACCAAGTCAATATGTTATACTTCCAAGTTTAAAATCCTTTGGGATTTTTTCAGGGCAATACTAAGCTAGTAAGATATCAAATAGTCAATGATCACGTTTTTGTAAAATAATGCACTTGGTCACTTTCTCCTATATGACTACGATATGTGCGTGATGAAAAATAAATCACAGTGAAATATATCTTTAATGTACAAAATAACTTTGTTATAGTCGTATATCGTATATTATTTTTTTGACATCTCATCAAAGATGAAGAAGAATATGGAAGTCTGGGCATTTACGGGGCTGACGACCGTCATAGGCTGGTTTAAGTGATCACTTTACACACGTGTAACATTCACCAATTCTACCCATTATTGACAACCACACTACTCAAATTCTTGGAAGTTCTATATATATATGAACCAATTTAGAAACCTTTTTCATGAATCACTAGAACTTCACTACAGACATCTATTGGTGAGATGTAAAGAAGCCTTTTTTAAGCAGAAACTCTTATATTAGTATGTGAGATCCGAATCCTGGATTAAAATCACACACATGAGAAACGCCAGAAAATACTATTTTCATTTTTATTATTAAGCTTATAATTTGACCACATAATTTATTTATTTACAACATTTTGAGTGTGTCCAAATATGTCTCATTTGTGTCTCAAAATGTTGTAAATAAAGAAATTATCTGGTCAAATTATAAGCTTAATAATAAAAATGAAAATGGTATTTTCTGGCGTTTCTCATATGTGTGATTATAATCCAGGATTCGGATCTCACATACTAATATAAGAGTTTCTGCTTAAAAAAGGCTTCTTTACATCTCACCAATAGATGTCTCTAGTGAAGTTCTAGTGATTCATGAACAAGGTTTCTAAATTGGTTCATATATATAGAACTTCCAAGAATTTGAGTAGTGTGGTTGTCAATAATGGGTAGAATTGGTGAATGTTACACGTGTGTAAAGTGATCACTTAAACCAGCCTATGACGGTCGTCAGCCTCGTAAATGCCCAGACTTCCATATTCTTCTTTATCTTTGATGAGATGTCAAAAAAATAAAATGAAAATAACTCCTGTAATTGGAGATTATCCAGATTTTGTAAACAAGTATTTGGACACACTCAAAATGTTGTAAAAGTATATCGTTTATCTCCTGAAAAATCTGTTTTTTTTTTTTTAAATATATGACGTTGTTGAAAGGAGTGAGCGATATAAATGTAGATATTATTGCATTGATATGAGTTCTGCGCTGTAAAAATCGATAGATTGTAGATGTACTGAGAGATTATTTTCATAGTAACATGTCCGATAGTGTCAGGAAAGTTTGACTACAGATAACAGTCACGTCGGGTAGCTTTACACAAAAAGGTCACGCGACAGATAAGAACCTGAGTTCAACGGGTACCTAACATCTACACGTTCAGTAAATGCAGAGTACCTTCACGAAATATTATACAATACCACTCTTTTATGCTCTTTTATTAAAAAAAAAACGGAGAAATGCATACATGCTGATAGAGATTAAGGTTAGAATCCGATCGTTATTTTATGTTTTAATAAGGTTTATTTGGCCATATAAATAAATTAATACAAAGTAAAGTTAAAAAATATCTTCTTCTAACTTTTATCTGTACCCAATGGGGCATAGTGCACTGTATCATATAAACGCAGTATTGTCTTGATCCTGAACACATGAAGGAAATGTGATCAGCCTTCCGCTTCAGGTGTTAGTCCAGGGCAAATTTAATAAATATTAGAGTGAGAAAATCACTTATATTTATTTGACCCCCCCCCCTCTGGGAATCGAACCTGGGACCTTCAGTACGGTAGCCGAGCGTGCTGATCATTACACTACGGAGGCGGACAAAAATATAACTACTGTAAAATCTTAATTTAAAAATAAAAAAAATGAAATTAAACTAAAAAGCAATGCTTTTTTAGAAAAATACTGTAAGAAACAAAGCGTCAAGTAAAACTATTTGAATAAAAATATAAGTATTATAAAATAAAATAACAAACAAATGAAATGAAAAAAAAACATACAATATTGTAAAATAAAATATTTTTCGTTAAGTATTAAAACAAACAGCGTAGAACAATGTCTTTTTAATTTTGTTAAATACTATGTGAATCATAGCGTTAAAAATATATTTACTGTAGGTTTTATTTGATCTGTAATCAAAAATTATTTACTTACTTCAAGTTTTATCGGCGCGATTTTTGTGCAGCCGACGGCAATTTTCCCGACGGGAAAAGGAAAAAAGTGATTTATCGTGATAAAATTTCATGATTCGCGGGAGTATAACTGGTCATTTTGATTATTCTTTTAATATTAATCACAATTTTTTATCATATATGACTTAATTAATTATGGTGTTTACGTATATATATAACTTACCTATAAAATAACTATCAGAAAAAATGCAAGAATGTACGATGTATGTATGGAAAATGATCTGGCAATGAATGAAGGTAAGTCAAAGGTCATGGTGTTTGAAAGAGAGAAAGATTTGACAGAATGCAAGATTATCGTGCACAATGAATCCCTAGAACAGGTGCAAGAATTTTTATATCTAGGAAGCATGTTCACAAGGGATGGAAAAGTGGATAAGGATATTGAGAGAAGAGTGAATGCAGGGAATAGAATAAATGGTGCTTTTAACAGAGTGATTGGGAATAAGAATATGTCCATGGAAGCCAAGCTAGCGGTTCACAACGGCGTGCTAGTACCGACACTAATGTATGGAAGCGAAACATGGAACTGGCAAAGGAAGGATGAAAGCAGAGTGAATGCTGTTGAAATGCGCTCCCTCAGACGAATGTGTGAAAAATCATTGTATGACAGAATTAAAAACGACGATATAAGAAAGGAATGTAAGGCTGAACGAGGAATAATTGAAAAGATTAGAAAGAGCTCTTTGCGGTGGTATGGACATGTGGAGCGAATGGATAGCGAGAGAATGACTAAGAAAATATATGTGGCGAATGTGAGAGGGAAAACAGAACGTGGACGACCGAAAAAGACTTGGCACGATCAGATTAATCAGAACCTAAAATCTGGCGGTGTCAAAAGTCTGCGTAATCGGAGGGCATGTATGACTAGATGTATGGATGTGAAGGAGGCTAGGAGTGTATGTCAGGACAGAAGAGTGTGGCGTTCCATCCTCTCTGCCTACCCCTGCGGGGAAACGGCGTGATGGTAGTAGTAGTAGTAGTAGTAGAAAAAATGCATTGGCCCAAGAGTTGACTGCATTTTTTTTATCTATATCGCTTTATCGATGATACAGTTATTAAAGTTGAGAATATGATACATAAAGGACTAAGTCCTTAAAAAAATTATGCCTTTGCAAGTGTTTTTTTCGTCCGCCTCCGTAGTGTAATGGTCAGCACGCTAGGCTACCGTTCTGGAGGTCCCGGGTTCGATTCCCGAGGGGGATAAAATAAATATAAGTGATTTATTCACTGTAATATTTATTCAATACTACCATGGACTGGTACATGAAGCGGAGGCCTGATCACCTTTCCTTCATGTGTAAACGATCAAGATAACACTGCGTTTATATGACACAGTGCCCTATGCATCATTGAGGTGCGGATAAGGGTTTTATTATTATAAGTGTAGTGGAATTCAGAGGAATTATTTAGACTATATTAAACCTGTCGTTAAATGGATAGCTTACAGTATAATAAAAAAATGTTAGATAAATTCATTAACTGTAAAAATGGCAGATATTCAGTCAAGAAATTGTATTCCTAACATTAAATAAGTTAAACGTAACTTGTTTTATTTCAGTAGATACTTACAGATACAACACATAGTCATAGTATGTTTATATATGTTTATACATAATATAGTGTGTATATATGATTTCATACTTAATAAAACCTCTGAAATATTAAACAAATACGACACTAAAATATATTTAATAAATCCTGTTTTTTTTAACATTTATTTTTATTATTATTGTTATTTTTAACTCATCTTTATTGAGTTTGTAATTGGTTATCAGACCGCTGAAATAGTTTTGATAGGTTGTTTTAAGTTTTGCACGCAAATGGGTTAAACTTTAATATTTTTTTCTAATATTTTTTGAATGTTTGAAATTTTTATAAACTTTTTCTCACTCATTTTTTATTATTAATATAATATACTATTTTTTGAAAATTTCGAAAAATGATTCGGCAGTCACTTTGTGGTAAAATCTATCCATTTTTAATTACAGTTCTACCATGTATATACAACTTTTTCTTAAATCTACTGTGACACGTGTTTCGATGCATTCCGCATCATTTTCAAACAGCGTATGGTGTTTGAATGAATTGTTTCACAATAGATTTAAAATAGTGGTTTTTGATAAGTAAAACATTAATTTAGCACGGTTTGTTTTAAGTTTTGCACGCAAATGGATGAAAAATTTTTACATTTAATGTTTTGAAACTTTGAAATATTCAAAAACTTTTTTACTCAATTTATTTTTCAAATTGAAATGATTCATTATAATTAAAAAAATTTAATTTATATTTGAAGCAATAATTTTGTGATTTTCCATTAAACATATAATTTGGTTTTCAAATTACAATAAAGTGATTTTAAAACATAGTTTAGTTATAATTAATAAATTATTTATGGATTAACAAATAAGTTGTAATTTTAATAATTTTCTTTATCGGTGCTTTATCAAAAGTAGGTAGGTACGTAGAAGTAGGCAGGCTTCCGCGAGGAAAAGCGCAAGTCAGTTTTCCTTGGGCCGTACGCAGGCGCGTAGGGCGTGGCGGTCGTGAGCACATCTCCCTCACGATCAGTCCCTCGATGGACACAGTCCGGGGCGATCATCCCTTTGGAGGCTTTCCTACCAGTCCTCGTCCAATCCTTAGAAAAACTAAACTTTATTTCAAAATTCCAATCTCAAAAAAATTACTCCAAAATAAACTTCTGATAATTTATATAGTTATCCAACCAGTTTTTTGCTTATTTTTCCAACTTTAACAACTTTTTCGACTTGTTTTCAAACATTTTCCACGAGAAAAGTTTTGAATTTTCCAACTTACCCGCCTCGACGGGAAACGGCCAACTTTGAATTTTTAAACATTGTTTTTCATAAATTCGTCTTTCATTATTCTACTCTTCATTTTCCTGAGAAGATCCAGAGAATTATAAATAACTTTTTAAATTCGCGTAAAAGTTTGTGTTTCGTCGGCAGCTTCGATTCAAAGGTAAGTTTTTGTACATTAAAAGTTGTTAATTTTTTTTTGAATATTGAATTGAAGAAATATTTGAAATTATTTAAAATAATTTGATTTATCAGTCTAACTAAATTTTTCTTCATTAAAAATTTAAAAACAGTTTTTGAAAAAAAAAACAAAAAATATACCCTTTTTAAATTAAAAAAAAAATGTATCATTTCATATTTGATAACTAAAAAAATATTAAAATCCGTATATTTTCTTGTAAATTTTTACTATTTGATTTATTTTGATAAAAATATTGATAATAAAAAAATTAAATTAAGAAATAAAATTTGTAAAAAAACTTTATTGAAAGCTTAAAATTCCTTTAAATAAACTTTAAGCAAATTTTTCATGTGATTATTCGTTTTACTCAAATTAAGAACTTAAAATTTAATCATGCTTAAAATTAAATTAAATTTATTAAAAGGCGTTTATTTAACGAAATCTCATAAAAACGTTTTTTAAATTGAATTTTCATCACATTTGTATATTTTAATTCAATTTTACGTTTTTTTAGTTATAAATTGAAAACATGAAATTTATTAATTTTTTTCTTTATTAAATTTAATTTATCAGTTTAACACAATTTTTCTTTATTAAAAATCAAAAACAACCTGTATTTGAAATAATTCATAAACCGTTTTTAATTAAAAAAATATTTTAACATTTTATATTATATATCTAAAAAAATATTTAAACCAGTATATTTTCTTGTAAATTTTTATTACGTGATTTTTTTTTAAAAATGATAATAAAAAAATTAATTAACCAATAAAATAAGTAAAAAAACTTTGTTGTATGCTTAAAATTCCTTAAAATAAGCTTAAAGCAAATTTTTCAAATGTGATTTTTTTGAGTAAATTAAATTAACAACTTAAAATTAAATCATGCTTAAAATTAAAAAGATTTTTTTAATGGCGTTTATTTAACGAAATCTCATAAAAACGTTTTATAAATTGAATTTTCATCACGTTCGTATATTTTAAAATATAATCTAATTTTACGTTTTTTTTCAGTTGTAAAATAAAAACTTCAAATTTCTAATTTTTTTCAATACATCATTGCATTAAACTAAATGAGAGTTAAATTAAAATTTGTTTATTTTAATTTCAGTTTTAATAAATCAGTATAATGATTTACATCAAAACATAGGCGGTTTTTAGATTAAATACATATTTTTTAAAATCTTGGAAAATGCATATTTATGCTTTCTTATAAATGAAAGATTTTTTAAAGTAAAGTTTTGTATAAAAATAAAAATGAAAAATATATGTTTTTTTTGGATACAAGTATGTTCACCATAAAAATTACCAAAAAAGTAATAAGTGCAAACTTGCTTAAAATTAAATAAAAAAAGTGTATTTTTCATATCTTTTCAAAATTTTTTTTTTAATAATTTAATTTAAAATAATGTTTTTTTGCATTATTTTTAAAGAAGACACATTAAACATATACACTGTTCTCAAAAAAACAGTTTATCACATGAAAAAATATTATAAAGTTATACATAAAAACTCAAATTTCTTAATAAAAATTTTTTTTCGTGAAAAAATTATATAAAATGAAATGACTCGGCGAATGTATTAAAATATTTATTTTATTGTCATCTGAAAAGTGATACATAAAAATGTTAATGTAAAGAAATGAACGAAGTATTTTGATTTTGGACGATTCAAGACCTAGCCATTTATTTAGCTTTTGAATTTAGAATTTTTAGTTCTTATAAATTTTCATTGTTAGAATTTTACCGACGTCATATTTATTTCCACAATTTTTTTTTGCACAAATGCATATATTATATTTGTGGCAAAGTAATATCGTCAGTTTGCATATTAAGGTTTTTTCCGTTTTTTTCCTATTTAAACCCCCCCCCCCCGAGAACTCACCCCCCTCCACAATTATCACCGCCCATTCTCCTTTCTCCTCTTGACCTAACTTCCACCTCCATTCCCCCAAAATAACCCCCACTCCTTTTGCCCTTTCCCCTTCCCTTAACTCAATCCCTGCTCTTGTCCTGCCATTCCCCTTCCCTTCCCTTGCTCGTCTCTAGCCCCTCCCCTACCTATCCCCTGCCCTTCTTCCCTTCTCCTACTCTATCCCCACCCTGCCTCAACAACCATCCTCTACCCTTACTTAAGACGCTGCTTGCTGCTCAGTTCAGTTGACATCCAACTGCCATCGCGCGCGGACGGGTCTCTCGGCAACCAGATACCACTCGAGTTCGCTTTGATTTTGATATCTGGTTATTTCTTAAATTCATTTCATCGACTTTCGGTCATCATGGCAGCTGACTATTACTTCATTCTCCCCATCTCAAGGAAGTGCAGCCATTCTTCCGTTTTTCTCCTGGAAAGGTTAGTGCCGATAGTGAGATAATTTATTTCACCAACCGTTTCTTTTCAAAATATTTTCCTAAAGATTCTTCAAACTTTTCAAAAAAATTTTTTTTAAGTCTATAAAATTTCATAAAATCACGCATAAAAAAATATTCAACCCTCAATATAATGTATTGTGTTCTTTTTTAATAAAACATTAACTATCATAGAAATATTATTTTATTAGTAGTTTTCTAACAATTGTTAATTTAAAAAAAATCTAATTTCATCACAATTTTTCTGTTTTGCTATCAAAATCTAAATAAAAAATGTATTTATTTTTTTTTATCTCATTTTTATTACAATAAAATTTTAGATTATTTTTGTGAATTTCGTCAGTGATATTAAATTAAAATATTTTTCTTATAACTGAAAAAAGCAAAAATTTTGGTAAGCAACAAAAAACAACAAAATTGTACAAAACTTACAAAAAAGACAAAAAATAAAAAATAAATGGATAAATACGTTTTGGCAGAATTAATGACTAAAGTATTTTTAATAACCCAAAAATGTTAAAACTTTTAGTAAATCATTTCAAATTCCAAATTTATTTTAAATTATTATGAATTAATGAAAATAATTTTTTTATCGAGGTTTATTAAAAATAAACTTGATGTTACTCCTCTTTTGAAATATACATAAATCCAAGATAAAAATAAGCATTTTTGCAGCAACAAAAAAAACAACGAAATTGTACAAAACTTACAAAAAATCAAAAAAAATATATAGATCGAGAAATACGTTTTAGCAAAATTAATGACTTAAGTATTTTTGATAACCGAAATACGTTAAAACTTTTAGTAAATCATTTGAAATTCCAAATTTATTTTAAATTTGCCAGAATAAATAAAAAAATTATTTGGTAAAAAACGCATTAAAAAAATATGTATGTCAGCAAATTTCGTAACTTATAAAGATTTAAAAAATTAATTTTGTTTGCATAAATTTCATTCAAGTATTTATAAATTTCATAACTGATTTGAAAAAAAAATATTAGGTCGCAATAAAAAAGAAAGAAAAAAATAAAATCATATTTTTTAAACAGGTACAAAACATATCTCACGTATCCCACCAAACTGGGCGAAATAATAAACACGTAGATTAATATATAAATTTGACAGATTAAACAAAAAATCTGAAAAAAAATTGTAATAACATAATAAATTCGAAAATATTTTAATAAAAAGCGTTTATTTCATTTTTATTCAGTATCTAAAAATGCAAATTGTCAAAAAATGTTGATATTAATAAAAATGTTAAATTTTGAAAGCTTAAAAAGAATGTCTAGCTTTTTATGTTATTTGGGAAATTTGATATTTTTTAATATTCTAATAATGCGTCATGAAAATGTCAGTATTTTACTGTCATAAAACTGCACAAAAGGGTTGCTCTTCTCTGTCTCCCTCTTACTCTCCCCTCTCCTCTACACTCGACCCCTGCTTAAACCACCTCCTCCCTTCACTTGCTCCTCCACTTGCCTCTCCATTGCCCCCGCCACTTGAACCTCCCCCTTACTTAAACCCGCCACGCCCTTTTTTCCCTTCACCCCTTTCCTGCCCTTTCCCATTCTTCTGCTACTTATAGTCCAATCACAGCCCCTTCCATGTCCTAACTTAGACCCTCCCCAGCCCTTCCTCAGCCCTTCCCTTCCCCTGCCCTCAATAGCTTTCTTAGCCACTCCCCATCCCCTCCCCTGCTTAACCCCTTCCCTTCTCCTGCCCAGCCACAATCCATATCTACCCCTGCCCAACCACACCCCATCCTTTCCCTTGCCTTACCCCTTTCCTACCCTTTCTCTGCCCCCCCCCCCTACCCAGCCTCTTTTTCTTTATCCCCACCCCTTCCTGCCACACAATTTCCCTCCGTGACCTTCTTCGGTGCTCAGATCATTCGCTGTCCAACTGTCGTCGAGTGTGGACGGGTCTCTCGGTAGTCTAATACCAACTGAGTCCTCTTAGTTTTTGGCATCTTACAATTCTTTTTTTTTTCAATTTATTAATTCGGTATTTCGGTCGACTTGAATTTTCCTACAATCTGCCCATCATGAAGAGGCGCAGGCACTCTGACAATCTGCTCCTGAAAAGGTAAGTGGAGATATTGAAATATTTTATTTCGCCATTGCGACATTTTCTTCTTTTTCATCTTTTCGGGTAAAATTATTTTCTTAAAATTTACGGATTTTCCAAATAATTGTTTTTCAATAAAATAAAAATTCAGAATAATGTATCACATTTTTTTAAAAATTAAAAACTTATATTATTTTTACTATTTATGTAAATAAATTCATCTTAAAATAAAATAATGTATTAAAACGCTGAAACATACATTTTCGGAAACGGAAATCATAATAGTAAGATAAAATCATGAAATTTGCAATTCCTTGATAAAATGCTTTGAATTTATCAGAAATAAATATAAAAATAAATAACATTTTTTTTAATGATTATTTAAATATTTTTCAAAATAAGCTCCAGATTTAACAACGAAAAAACAAAAAAAACAACTTTAATATAAACAAGTAAAAATCGTTTATGATAAAACTAAAAATAAACTTTTAAAATAAATTTTTAAAAATCCGAAATTACTTTGAAATGTTTTTAATAACTTAAAATGATTTAATAAGACTACTCGTTTAAAATTAAAATAAAATAAAAAAACCCCTTTTACTTACAATTTAATAACACATTTAAATTTTTAATCACAAATATTTGACAAAATGACACATAAACGTTATAGAAAAATATACAAAATTTTATCTAACATTTAAGCCTTTCCTTTGCTCATTTCTTCCCGCCCTTGCTCATACTCTGCCCAGCCCCTTTTTTCCAATCTCTATCCTGATTTTACCCCCTCTTACTGTCATTTTTGACCCCCTAGACGTTCCTTGCGGCACAGCTCAGTTGCTATTCTACTATCGTCACGTGTAGACGCGTCTCTCGATAGCAAATAGATCATCGCATGAGTTGGCTTAGCTTTTGATATCTGTATTTTTTTCTGCAAATTATTTACTTGACTATCACATATTTCGGTCATCAAAGCAGCTTCAGCGTGCGTTATTCTCCTCATCATTTATAAAATCACTGTATTTCTAAAAAAAACTAATAATTTAATATTTTTTTCTACGTATTTCTTGGAAATTTCGTTAAAAAAATCGAATATTTTCTGAAGTTTACTGTATTTTCTAAATATTTTTTAAGAAAAAAAAAGTTGCTAATGTATCTCATATTTATAACGCTAACCAAAAAAAACTAATCGTATGATTAACTTAAAGAATTTATTTAATTTAATCATGTTTTTCTTATAATAGTTTAGAAAATTTTTAATAGCCTTATTTAAAAAATAAATTGATTTAAAGTTTATTGTAACAAATTCTTAAAAATTAAACAATTACATTTTCAAATGAAAAAGGAAAATTTTGATATTAAAGTTTTTCAATTCAATTTTTTCATTAACATTTTTCTTTCGAAATGATATTTCTTTCTTTTTTAAAATATATTTTACTTAAATGTCGAATTTCTCAATATTTTGTATTAAAATTTTTAATTCCATTTTTTGCCATATTTTATGAAAACTCAAACAAACAAAAATTAAGGACATGCTTAAAATTAAATAAGGGAAATTCTCTCGTTTTTTTTGGTGAAAAATATGAGTTGTTCGTATTTTATTGGTAATAACTTAAAAACAGAAAAATATACACATACAAATTTTGGTGAAAAATCCAACGGTTGTAAAAATGAAAATGTCTTTCGTGCATAAAAACCATGAAATCATGTGAAATTTTTAAAAAATGATTATTTTTTTCTGGTTTCAATGAAAATGACATTATTTAGCTAAAAAAATTTAAAAATAAAAAAAATCTAACAAAATAAAAAAAAATATATAATTGAATAAATGAAGCTATTTAGAATCTTCTGAAACTTGTTATAGTTTATTGATTTAAAAATATTTTTATATATTGTGTTTGGCAAAATTTTACCATAAATGTACACATGAAGTATCCTGTTTTCGGGACATCCCCTACTTAGTTTCCACTTCCTCCGCCCATTCCGCCCGCTCCCTGCCTCTCCCTTGCTCCTACCCTTTCCCTGTCCATCCCTCTTTCTCTCCCCCACCTACTCCTTCTCCTAAACCCCCTCTTCCTTGCCTTAAAACCTTCCACCCTCAAGACGTTCGCTGCTTCGCTCATTTGCTATCCAACTCTCGTTGAGTGTGGACGGGTCTCTCGGTATCCAGATGCCTACTGAGTTGGCCTTTAGCTTCTGATATCTAGTAATTTCTTAAATATTCGGTTTTTGCTCATTTCGGTCATCATCATCAGAACCTGAATTGCGGTCAATCTTACACTCTGCTTCTATTGTAAAAAGGTTAGTGCTGTACTGATACATTATATTTCATCGGCGCGTTTCTTTTTAATACTTTCTATTCACAATACTTCAAACTTTACGAATTAAAATATTTTATTTAATTAATCAAATTTTCTTGATGATTGTATTTTTTTTAACATTTCAGTTAATAAAATTAAATAATAATTATTATTTTTTACAAATGTGGAAATAAAATCAATTAAATTCAAGCAAAAATATTTTTATGAAATTAATAATGAAAAGCGTACAACTTATTCAAAGTGTGATATTTTAAATTTATGAGAATTAAATATTATATTTTAAAATTTCCATGCAAAGTCCTTTTTTTAAGAATTAGTCTTTTTATCAAAAAAAAATATTCTTACTTTCATCCAAAAAATAATAACATAATTTTGTAAAATAAAAAATATTTGAAATTTGAGATGTATTCTTAAAAAATACTCTTAAAGAAAATATAATATATTTAGTAGGATTTTTTTTTTAATTATTAGAACAAATTATTTTCAGAACAAGTTACTTTCTTTTAAAATTATCTTAATATTATGATTATTACATACAATATCGAACAGATTAATTGAAACAAAACTTTTTATTATTTTCGTAAAAAGTTTTGTAAAATATTTTGTTTATTGGTTATACTCGTATCAAAAATTAACATTTAATATGAACTCCTTTGGGCTCATCCAAAATTTTTAATCTTTTTGGCATCTATTATATATACGGTTTTGGCACGTGAATGCCATTTTTTCGTCTCGAAACCATACCTGAATTATGGACAAAATAAGCTTTACCATCGTAGTGCAATCAATTTTGGAGAGCCGATTCTTACAGATTGCCGATTGATTTTCAATAAGCTTTAAATATGGCAAAATTCTTCACCAGTACAACACAGTTCATTGTTTTTGTGTGAAAATTTTCATATTTTTTTTAATTTCTGACTTAAATCCTTCTGAAATATTCCATTACCATTTGACCTTCGTTTTCGAATCTCTAATAGTATCTTTTCCAGTAGAATTGGGTGATATTTCTAGCTATTCATCATCTCAGTCACTGAAAGAAAATTAAAAAGTCCTGGTCAACTGAAAGAAAATTAAATAGCCCTGGTCCATAATACGAGAAACATCCTCAAAAAAAATTATAAAGGGTGTTGAAAATACGAAATATTTTTTTTCTCTTCAATTAGTCTGTTCGATACTGTAATTTATAATGTCAGATATTAATAACGTTCTTGTTAGAAAAAAATGTAAAAAGATAAAAATCATTCAAGCAAAAATCAGTAAAAAATAAACAACATGGATTCATAAAAAACTTTTGAATAGATTTATATTATCCACTGACACTTCGTGATGGAATTGCATTTTTAATATATTATTAGATTAAAAGCAATATTTTTAGCTTTTCCACTTTATTTTTATTTGACCAGCGACCGGGTTTCGTCGTATCAGACTGGTCTGATGATGTCGGTAACGACGAAACCCGGTCGCTGGACAAATAAAAATTAAGTGGAAAAGCTAAAAATATTGATTTTAATCTAATAATATATCATAAAAAACTTTTAGCGTATAATCCTACGTAAAATGTCTGTCGGTACATGCTTTTAAAATATTTCAATTAATATATTTTTATGATGTTTTTTCACTTCTAGAATTTATCAAATATGGGTTTTTTAAATTAGAAATTCTTGGTTTTTATTATCTTTTAAGTAATAAAAGGGAATTAAAATTTTTGAGCACAGATATATATGAATTCAATTTGCGAGCATCTTTCTCCCACAAATTTGTCAAGACTGAGGAATTTGCTTAATATACCCCAAGATAAAGTATTACACAGGTAAATATCTGTAAGTCATCGTCTAAGATTCTTGCTCATATTATAACTCGAGTATTCGTAATACACATTCTTGTAAAACATCTTCATAAACAAAGGGTTGTGGATTACGTTTATTCCACGTGCGCGAATAAAGGGTGGCAATTTCATACGTAATATACAAATATCACATTTCACATTCATTACAGACACATTGCTCCCGTCATTGAACGGGGTAATAACCTTATCTTTTCATTTTCTGTAAAGATTAAATGTTGGTTCGCCGTGTATTTCAATTTCACAAAACCCCACTCACTTTTCACTACTCGTTAAAAATATTTTATTTATTGTTTCGGCATTAACTTTGTGGTAAGACATGTTACAACTATTATAGAAAACACTTGTTTTTTACCACTTGAGTTTTATTATAGACTACATGTTTCAGAAGTTAAACTTCTATCAAGTTAATAAGCTAAAAATAAAACTAAACTCCTAAAACTTCGTATCTTTTTTCAAAATCACTTATAGTTTTAATAATTTAAACGTTTAAATACATATATTAATATTCTTTATCTTTTTGTCAATATTTTTTATCATAAAATACAAATATGTATCTCAATAAAAATAAGCATTATAAACACCAAAAAAAACTGTTTTATGAAATAAAAAAAAATCAAGGAATATATTTTTTCTACATTTTTAATTATTAAAACGTAAATTTCCTCAATTCAATTTTATGTTTTTTTTTTAATGTTATATATTGTTTCAAACACCATGTTTATATTTTTATATGTGAATATGTCTTTTCTTGAGATATAAATGTCCAAAAAAATCATCAAAAAATAATCAATACTAGAAAATTATCCGTTAATTATTTTTCCTACAAAAAACAATATCGATCATAATATATTATGGTATGTCCGATGGAAAATAGTCCATACTAAATAAAAATTATTTTCCTTTAAAAAAAAAATGTTTTCACAATTTTTAAAGAATTTTATAAAGCTCTTTTATTAAGCTCTAGATTCTAGATCCAAGTCAAGTTCGCGAGCTTAAATTAGGTAACGTATTAAATGTCAAGTAAGATTTTACATTAAATTGTTCTTGCATTCCGGGTGACATAAATACTCGCGTGCTGTTTTTTTTCATCTCTCAAGGATACGATATATTTGCAAGGGAATTTCAAATCATATTCATGTAACCTCATTTCCTTTCAAAGACATTCCGAAAGGAAAAAAAGGTTTCATTATTTTTTAATTGTTGTAATTATGTATACATTTATATTTTTTTCGAATATCGATTAATACTACTCGTAAGTACGTTTACCACCGTGAAAATCATACTTAAACTATTTTAAAAACAGTAAATCTGGCCAATTTTGTCTAAATTTTTTTATACATTTGTTAAGGTCTGTATTTCATAATTTCCACATCAAACACCCTTTTTTCAAAATATGAAATAAGGAAATATTAATTAGTTATAGTTTTAAAACATTACTCTATGCTTGACTATATAAACCAACGAAAAGAGTATTTTTTTCTCTCCAAAAGAAAATAACTCATATTTGTAAGAATAAGAAAAAATATCATAAAAAATACAGAAAATAATACAAAAAATCTTAATCTCGACGGCTGATAAATTTATTAAAGTTTTCCGTTAAAAAAAATCTGAATTTACTAAAGATTAAAATAACAAACAAAATAAATTAATTTTGTTACATGCTAATCAGACGATACCCACATTTAATGTATATTATTGATTTTCAAATTTTTAATACATTTTTCCCCTATTTTTTTGGCATCATTGCTATGAATCTACGCGTGATGATAATTCTTTCCCTTATCATCTCTTTACCCTCCCAACCCCCAATATAACCCTCTCCCTACTCTGCTACTCTTATTTCCCGCCCATTTTCCCTTCCCCTGCTCTTCCTTTGCTCTTTCCCCGCCCTTCCCCTTCCATCCCTTGCCCATCCCCTCTCACCCTCCACCCTCCTCCACCACCTCACACCCCCGCCATGCTCATGAACCATTTTCCACCCTCAAGACGTTCCTCGCTGCTCGGCTCAGTTGCTATCCAACTGTCGTCGTGTTTGGACGGGTCTCTCCGTAACTAGATACCGCTCGAGTTCGCTAAGCTTTTGATATCCGGTTATTGTTTAAACCCGTTCATTCTATTTCTCCACATTTCGGACAACTTAACAGCTGAATTTCACATCGTTTTTATGAAGAGGCGCAGCCATTATTTCAATCTGCTTTTAAAAAGGTTGGTGCTGATTTATTAAAAAAAATAAAAAAATGTTTTTCGTTTCAATTCCACATTTTTCTTCACAACTAACATACTATTCTTATTAATATATTTATAATTTCTTATAATTTTTAATTGAAAATTATAATTTAATAATATTTCAATTGAAAATGATTGTGAATTTATAATATATAAATCTTTCATGATTCTTCATTTTAATTTTGTGTAATTTTACGTTTTCAAAAAAAAAACTTCATTTGAGAATAAAATGGTAATAAAAACAACTGATAAATGATTAAATCAATATGAAATTAGAAAGCTAGAAACTTTCTTCGCTGTCAATAAATAATATCGTACCTTCGAATCTTAAAATTAGAATTGCGATAAATATACAATTAATCTTTCTTATAACAAAAAATATTATGAAAAAAAAAACAGATTTAACATCGCAATAAAAAAATTATAGGTTAAAGAACTCCGAAAAAAAAATATAAATTACAACATTGATGTCCAACAAGAAGGAAAAACTCATAAAATTTGAAAAATGAAAATTACGAAAATAAATTTGATCAGTTTACGTATCTTACAAAAAATGTGACTAATTCGTATTTTTTCCTGTAATTTCAATAATTTGATCAAAATTGGAAAAAGCTCTTACGTTTTAAAGTTGCTCTCTCATGTTTTAAAAAAAAAATACTTAACATTTTTGCATATTTGTGATGTGTGTTCAACACCTTATACATCAGCTCTTTAACCATCAATATAACCTCATTTCCAATACCTTGTATCTTGGCTGTGATCCATTATTAAGGGATGCCTTTTCTCGCCCCTAAACCGAGTCCAAACGACCTGTTTAAGCTCTCCCCGAGAATTAAAGTCCAGAGATCAGACACGAAGGGAATAGAACCCGAAACGTGCGGTAGAATAACCTAAATATACGATGTTTATTTAATGCGCGCTTTGGTTTTCCATCCCTCACTTCTCGAATTGAATACGGTAGTCGTAAAAGGGTAGAGGGTAAAGAAATTTCATTACCGTTTTACTTAATTTGTTTCAATCCTTTTTCTGTCAGAACTTTTTTGAGCCTATTTAAATCTTATTAACAAGAATTAGGGTTCGATTCCCGTTTAAGTAATTTTTTTTATTAAAATATTAAAGATATTGAGATGAAGATAAAACAGTTATCAAATAAAAATTTCAACAAATATTCGAAAATTATAATGAATATTCCCCTGGACTCTTTTTAACACGGCAGACACGTTCCATGTCATTGCGTGGAAAAATACAATGCATGAGGAAATTCAAATAGATTTTTAATAAATTCATTTAATTTATTGATATCCTGATATCAAAAATATTTACATGTAAAAAATACAAGTGGTAATACTTGAATTTTGTCGACTTTTTAACGTGTTTTTTAATGCTGCATTCAGCATAAAAATGCGTTAAAAAAGTACACCTAAAAAAGAGTATTTGCTGTTTGGTTTTCTTGCATATAAATATTTTTGGTAATAGGATATCAAAAACTTAAATAAATTTATAGTTGTTTTTTTTAAATAAATACAATTTGAAAAATCCTAGTAGAGATTATTCTTTATTACTCGAAATCGTTTAGGCCTCAGTCTTGTTTATCGAAATATTGCATATGTATTTATAATATTAATATGGAGTTTGCCACAAATGACACGCCTTCAATAACTCAGCGTTCACAAATCAACTGCTCAAATCGTGACGTATGCAATCGGAAGAATTCAGTTCATAATTGCTGTAACGCTTCCACACAGTTGTAGCTCGCAGTAGTTAGAGTGAAATAAATAAAACGTATCGAGTAAAAATAAATTACACACGGTAACACGGACCGTTGTACCATTGGATCACTTTCGATGGATTTGACCAAATATTTATAAGAAAATGAATGATTTAAGATCACATATTTTGTATATTATAAAAGGAAAAATGCTTAAATATTCCTAAGTATTATAACAAGGGAATCAAAACATACTAATTCAATTGCTAGCATAATCATGAAGCGAAACCTTATGTTAGCGAGATTTTAACCCCCCTTTTAGGTTCAGGCAGGTAAAAGGTTGAATACACTGGAAATGGACTTGTTATTCACATCTTATCCGACGCCAAGCGTATTGAGTAAGAAGCTCATGCAAAGGATGTAGTACGTGGTATTTTGAAACCGCTTAAAACAGGGTCTAGTCCATTTTAACTCCAATGTGATAGTATTACTTCGCGTCACTTAATCAGTATTACTTATAATAGTCTGTAGTTAACATACGGGACTGGACTGCGTAATCAAGACAGGTGGTGATGAAACAAGGGGTACTGTATGATTGACGCACCCACGTGATACCATAGCCGAGTTCACATATATTTAAATAAGAACAGTTTATTAAACATAGCTTATTTTTAATATCTAAACAACTAATTATGCAAATGATTGTTTGCTCAAAATCTTTAAATCAAAATCATAAAGTTATTCACTGATTACTTTAAAGTTTTGATATAACAGAATTCGTATACCCGCGTGTATGTATAAAAAAAACTACAATGGCAGCGGCATCTGTTGAACATAACAGCGCCTCACGCATTACTAACTGTTGCTCATGGCAGACCAATATTCCAATATAAATTACGTTCGTTCAAAATCTTCTAAACCTCTTCACTGATTGTTTTGAAATTTTGATACAATCTCATTCGAATACGCGCGTGTTTGTATATTTTTTACCTATGATGTATAAAAAAATATTTTTTTGAAGAAAAAAAAAAGTAATGGCAGCGCCATCTGTTGAACAAAATAACAACACACACATACACAATACTAAACATTGCTCATGGCAGACAAATATCACAACATCGACTCTTGACTTATCACTTTCAAGTATTTGAAATACTTGATCACACCATGTTTTTCACGGTCTTCCTCTGCTTCTATTACCAGACCTCATAAGTTGGTTTTACTATTATTTCTTAATTTTTTCGATAATGCTTATCCTTGCATTCTTTCCTTCTAAATATCACTATTCGAACATCTACCAAATATTGTTTTGCCACATATTCGTCTACAAGTGTACATTTCAACTGCATTCAGTCTACTTTCATTACTTTTTGCCAACTCCATGCTGTACTTTCATACACACATATTTCAAATTCATACAGTAGTTCAAAATACTCATTTGAAAACATTCGTTTGAAAATATGGCCCTCAGCGGAATTTAATTTTAATGGAGCGTTATTCGATAACGCTAAGCGGTGTTTCAAACAGATGATATTTATTGTGGAACATCGCGCCCGCATTGTAAGTTACCTCCTTGTTATATTTTAATTGTTCTCATCGGAACTTGAACTTCTGCATACATTCAAGTAAATATCAACACAGGTGACTTTTAACATCAGCGTTAAACCTTGCCGAATCTAACAGGGGGATAGAAATCCTCCATATATAATATATATAATTTTATTTGAAAATTTCGCAGAACAGAATTACATTAAAACATTTACATTAACGAGTAACATAAAACAGGTATTTGTACCATTGCAGTTAAAAAGTTTCACATCTGTAATTTAATAAAAATACCTGGAAGAGGGACGGGAGGGAGAAAAAGGATTATAAGATCTTAAAAATAATTAACGCAAATTTACCCATTTTAATTTTTTATAATTTAGAATCGTTAAATATTTGAAAATATTGCAATCAGTCGATACCGCGAGTTCTACGTACTTATATTAGGACGTTACTGTTTTGTCTGATAGTGACATATTATTTCTTTCACTCTAATAAATGTAGTATTATCACAAGGAGAGAGCGAGACAATTAGATTACTCCACTATTATTTGATCCAATTTCCGGCCTCTCGCTTATGGCTGCCGTTAGTACGCTCGGCAGTGCGTTGGAGAGGACGTAGCAGGTAGTTACGAGCTGCGTACTACGATTTCCATAAAAATATGAACTGGGGTCTTTTGGTACCCCACTTTGGATCGCATGTAATTTTTGTACGGGAAAGGTTATACTCGCTCGTTTCAAAATGAGTATAATTATGACCTTGGTATGAAAGCTATACAAAGAGAACAGTGTGTAGTTTAAAAAAAAATCATGTTCTTTAGATAGTTTAAGCGTTTTGTAAATTGCTAGTTTGTCAGCATCTCATGATTGTTCACTGTGTATTGAACCCTGTAAACGTGTTAAAAAAAGTTATTCAATCGTAATACATAGCAAAAGTATTGGAAAATAGTTTTTTGCGAGAGAAAAGTCGGAAAATATTTCTACTTTCCAAGACAGAATATCTCACAGATGTGACCCACTTAGCGATATTGAAAATTTATAAATTTGTCCTCAAATTTCGACGTGCCGAGGCTAATTTTCGAATAGTTAGTTCCGCGGCTATGTTTTCCGTGACGCGATAATAATCGGGTCTAATTGGGGAGGAATAATTGAATTAAAGTGCGGAATCCGGGTGCGCCTGAGCCGGCCCTTACCGCTCTACCCCGCCACTGGATACACTCAGGATAATTAAACAATACCTGCTACAGCTCTGTTATGTTACGCTATGAGCTTAACGATGCAAGAAAAAATATACGAAACCACATATGTGTATATGTTTACCTAGCCTAGGATTCTGTTTCCACAGAGGTGGTCAAACATTTAACAAAGATGAAGAAGAATTTGCATGTCTGAGTATTTGCAAGGCTAATGACCTGTCGTAGGTTGGTTGAATGATCACTTAAGTGCAAAATTCACCGTTATACCCATGACTGACAATCACACTACTTAAATTTTTGGAACTCCTAGATATTAATTAATCTCATGACATAGTACATATGATTTCATAATAGCCGTTTATGTTCGATTAAGAAAAAAAAATTCAGAGATCCTTTTATTTGTATGCAAGATTCGATCCCCGGATTATTTTAACATACTGGGGAATGCTTGAAAACGTGATTTTTAATTACTATCTCATGTTTAAAAATCAAATGTCAAATTAGTGTTATTTCGCTTAAATGAGTGTGGACTTGAACGCCAAACAAAACATCGATGAGATAATGATAACGTAACACAAAACTCATAGTTATGAAAACCATTTCGATACTAAACGTATTTAAAAAACGCATTAAATTTTCGATACTGAAAGTATTAAAAAAAACGCATTTGAAGCAAAAAAGTTGCAATTTGTATGAAATTGCATCGTACCTGTAAACACAGCAAACAAGCTTCTTGCGTTCACCCGCGCCGGCAAAACTTGCCGTTCTTATCTGGCAAGTAGCAAGTGGCTCCTTATAACACGGTTTCCCTGAACGCCAAACTTTAAACTACGGCAAGCGTTAGTTTGTCTGGAGTCTGGAAAGTAAGGAGCCATGAAAGTTGATTACTTTATTCCCCGCAGGATCCACTTAGGATAACAATCCCACGGGATTACCGGGACTGAAAAAACATCCTCCGTCGCTGCCCGTTTTCAGGTGTTTAAATACTTATGTCTGAGATATTTGGATTCAAGTTGGTCGCCTGGGACCAAGAGTAACTTTGCGTTTTACATTAAGTTTACTTAAACGAAGCATCCGTTTCAATTTAACATATTATGAAGATGTATTTCACATTTTTACATCTCATTTGTGTCGGGTTGTGGTCCCGTGGTTAGTCTCGCGTACTCTTGAGTCAGAGCTTCTCGGTTCGAACTCACTATACAACAATTTGATAACTTTTTTTTAAAAATAAAGCTGCTCATTGCTTGCACAAATAGTACGAAATTAAAGTATTTTTGTAATTAATAAAAATACAATTATTTTTCTTTATTAAAAAAAAAACAAAGTTGTTGAATAATTGCATACAAATAAAAGGGGCTAAATAAAAGCTTCCTCAATCCAAGATAGATGACTGTTGTGAACTCATATGTACTGTGTCATGAGATTGATTAATATATCTAGTAGTGTGGTTGTGAATCATGAGTAGAATGGTGAATTTGAGCTCTTAACCAGCCTATGACAGGTCATAATCCCTGTAAGTACCCAGACTTCCATATTCTTCATCTATGTTGAGATGTCAAAATGTATATACCATATGAAATTTAGAAGCTTGCACTCTCTATATCGATTTTTGGAACAAAAATAATTAATCTTATCATATAAGTCAGAGGTTCCCAAACTCTTTTATCTCGTAGACCCCTTGCCTTACCTGATATTGATTTTTATCAAATTCATTAACTTGACAGCCGGTATATGTAGTGTTACTCTCTTTAAACCACACTTGTTAGGTTTTATACATTTTTATTTTAAATTCAAATTAAAACATAGACCCCTTGCAAGTTGTCATAGACCCCTGGGGGTCGATATAGACCACTTTGGGAATCACTGATATAAGTCATCCAAACATATTTCGAGGTAATATAATACATATAATTGATATTTGTAGCAATAACTTTGTGATTTTAAATTTTATAATTAAAATATAACTTTGTTTTAAAACAGACTAATATTTTTAATTGAAATAAAATACAGTTTAAAGAAGAAAAGTTTTTTTTGAACATTGAGTTGAAGTTCATTTTATGCAAACAAACCTCACAATTTGATACCTGTTTTCAATAATGAGTCACTTAGGCTCTCAGAAATTGTATGAAATTGAATTATTTTTGTAAATGATAAAATCACAAATACTTATCTTTTTATTTAAAAAAATATATATACTCAACATGAAGAAGAATATAATAGTCTGGGTATTTAAAGGGCTAATAACCTTATCTCATAGGCTGGTTTAGTAATCAACCATGATTGACAACAACATTTCTCAAACTCCTTATTTTCAATTTGATTAAAGCGTTCAGGCGTTCAAAAGAAAATGCTTTATTTATCTGGATGCAAAGGTTTACTAGTTAAAAGAGAAAATTATCAATCATTTTAATTTTAAATGAGAATAAATTTTTCGAGATCTCTACGTACACGAAGAAGCATTAGGAAGTTTGTATTGTATTGTATTGTATTGTATTGTATTGTACTGGGTATTTATAGAACTTATCACCTTATGTCAAAGACTGGTTATCATACACGTGCATAAAGTGATCACTTTATTATACACGTGTAACATTCACCATTTTACCCGTGTTTGACAATATCACTACTAAAATTTTGGAAGTCTTTCATATATCATAAATCTATGACGCTTTGTGTGTAAGTTCACTAGAACCATCCGTGGTTGGTTTGGGAAAGCTATGATTAATTAGAGATTCTTTTATTTATATGTATGTCAGATTTCAACCAGGTTATTTTACATGATAGGAGACGCCTGTAAACATGATTTTCTAATTGATCTTATGATTATACCAAATTATTTCATACACAACCATTTCAAATGTTGTGATAAGTTTTACACAGCTTATTTTAGTTCATCTTTCTACTGGTAAAAATAAGATTCAATTTTTTTTATCCCCTCTTCATTCCTTAACATCACAAGGTCACAACTCAAATATTTAGGCTTAGCTTAAAAAACGGTGTTTGAAAATAACACGGAATCAATAAAAACGCGTATAACAATAAACTTTAAGAAACAGTGGTATTTCCCAAGTAAAATTTGAATTGAAAACAAATAAACCCGTTCAGTAAGTGCTTTATTTATTATACGAAACGCTCAAGAAAAACAATGTGTAAAAATGTTTTTTTACAAGACGTAATCGTCATTTTTTCAAGCCTATAAGAATTTTTTTCCTAATTCCTTATTCGGTATTACGGTCATGCCATCTCAATTCATAACCATTCCGGTGTAAAGTAAGAAAAATCTTTTCCGCTGTCCGAGCTCCGAAATTCATGGAGGAGATAGACATAATAAAGGAAGTCCATAAACATCCAAGGCTGGGACCGTGTTGAAACTGTTGGAGGCTTCCTGTTACATATTCCGAGACTGCTAGGGTGTGCACACATTCTGCTTATTACAATAATATTTTTATTCTTATTTTTTCTTCAATGTACTTAATTTTTTAAAAATATTTCATAAAAGTCTCTGCTAATTAAAAAAAAACTAACAAAACTCAATCATATATCACAATACTTTTAATGTGTGTCCGAATCTTTGTTAACAAATATTAAGTTTCTTTCCACTTAAGAGTTATTTATTTACATTGATATCTTAATACTACTACTACTACTACCATCACGCCATTTCCCCGCAGGGGTAGGCAGAGAGGATGGAACGCCACACTTTTCTGCTCTGACATACACTCCTCGCCTCCTTCACATCCATACATCTAGTCATACATGCACTCCGATTACGCACACTTTTGACACCGTTAGATTTTAGGTTCTGATTGATCTGATCGTGCCAAGTCTTTTTCGGTCGCCCTCGTTCTGTTTTCCCCCTCACATTCGCCACATATATTTTCTTAGTCATTCTCTCGTTATCCATTCGCTCCACATGTCCATACCACCGTTAAGAACTCCTCTTAATATGGATGAAGAAGAATATGTCTGGGCATTACAAAGCTAACCACCTATCTTAGGCTGGTTTAAGAGATCACTTTATAAAGGTGTCATATTTACCATTCTACCCATGATTGACAAATACACTTTTCGGATTTCGAATTTTATATATGCGCTTCAATTTACCTTCCCTATCCTTACTATCATATCTGCAGACAAGCTTCTAAAATAGACGCTTGCGGTTTATCACATTAAACAAATAAAAAATTAAGGGTAGTTTAACATGAATGGTCACCCTACACGGCGGAAGTTCGGGGGAAATCTGTTTCTCTTCCAACCACTTGTCATAGTGTCGCCACAGGGGGAAGAATATTGTATTATTCAAAGGCAATTTGTTTTATTCGATAGCTATTTCCCCTTAATATTACGTAAAGTGGAAGTAACTGTCAATTACGGGAGAAATATACTGTGTGAAGTTCTTTCTCAGTTCAACAGGCTTAATAACTTCAAACTTCAACGAGTAATGTTAATTTTTATTTAAAAAAAAAACAAACTTACCAGAACATATTGTTTACCATTTACAAGTATTCATTATATTGCTAAGTACTCATTTCACGACTATGGTGGAACTTTGTTAGAAATAATTATTCTTCAAATCCTTATCCGCAACCGAATGGTGCATAGGGCACTGCATTATATAAACGTAATGTTATATTGATCGCTAAAACATTAAGGAAAGGTGATCAGCCCTCCGCTTCAGGTACCAGTCCAGGTTAATATTGAATAAAGATTAGATTTAAATAATCACTTATTTAACCCCTCCCCCTGGGAATCGAACCCGGGACCTCCAGAACGGTAGCTTAGCGTGCTGACCATTACACCACGGAGGAATAATAAATGTAACTCCCATCTTAAAAAAAGTACTAAAATAATTCAGCCATACTTCCAAACTTACTTGGATATTTTATTTATTTATTTTATTTAGTTTCGGTATTTACTTTGTGGTAAATGTTAAAATGATTAAGGAAACACTTGTTTTTATACCGCTTGAGTTTAATGACTACTAGTTTCGGAAGCTAAAATTCCATCGTCGGGTCTAAATAATAACTAAAATATAAAATAAAATTACTTGGACATGAAAGTGATCCAAGAACATGAAAGTGATCCAAGACCAAATTAATGAAATATGGACATTCAATAATGAGCGGGATGTTGAATATTACACAAGTGAACAGTGCATATAGTCATCACTTAAGCTAGTTACATGCTGGGTCATAAGCTCAGGGATGCTTAGTTTCTTTTCATATAAAAAAATCATAGATTTTTCATCTCAAGTTGAAACATCTATAATATTTGTAGTTTGTTGAAAGTAAATTCATGGCCATCTGATCTACTGAAGCAGTCTAATGTCAGTGTATACATACTACGTTCGTAGGTACAATACATATATTCAGGAGGCTGTGATCAGCCACTTAGTGCATTAACTCCGCCTGAAAAATCTCAGCATGAAATGGAAAATCCCCAGAGGGAAAGCGGCAGTCTACACAAGGTATACACATCACTGTGTAGGGTACATTTAGGGTGACCATTCATTCAACATATACGAATTATTCTCAATGGTATAATTTATATTTGAAGCACTCACTTAATTGAAATGTAACTTTATTTTAAAATCACATTTTTTTTTACAGTGATTTTAAAACAAAGTTACATTTCAATTATATTTTAAATAAATCCATATTTGTAAATAATGACGGATTTAAAATATAAACGAGAAAATGTGATTGGTATTTCAACACGGATAAAGAGGAATTTGGAAGTCTAGGCATTTACAGGGCTTACGACCTGTCATGGGCTGAGCGATCAATGAAGTGATTAAAAAACATTCACCATTCTACTTATGATTGACAACCGCACTACTTAAATTTCGGAACGTATTTTCATACTTCAGTTGACATCTTTTTTCACGTGATACTTTACGGTTGAGTCTAGAAAGCTTTTTTTAATTGTCAGCAACTCGTATGAAATGTGTGTAAGATTCATTGTTTATAAAACTTTTTATCAAAATTCTTGTTTTTTTTCCTCGGATGATTTAATTTAAACAGAAAATAAATGGTTGTATCATAAAAATATTGGAAGTAAATTCGCATTAAAATTTTTATTTATTTATTTGAACTTTTTGTACAATATGTGTGTAAATTGGCGGGCTTATTGCTATAAAGCAATATCTTCCAACCAAACTTTGATAATTTCTCTGTAAATATTTATCATATTTTATTTTGTTTGAAAAAAAAATAACGATGTCTCAAATTTGGCATTAACTTTGTGGAATGACATATTAGTAATTAAAAATTAAACACTTGTACTAGACAGAAAACTACTGATGTTTTCATCGACATGTGCTCACAAAAACTAAACTTACTTTCGAAACTATACGTTTGAAATGAAAAAAAAACTCTATTTATGGTCATAAGTCTTCTTCTAACCCTTTTCAGCACCCAATGGTGCATAGGGCACTGTATCGTATTGGCGCAGTGCTATCTTGATCGCTATTTACATAAAAGCATGGTGATAACTCCTGTGCTTCAGGATTCAGTCCAGGGTAATATTGAATAAATATTAGATTGAAAAAATCACTTATATTTATTTGACCCCCCTGGGACTCGAACCGGGGATCTCCGGTACGGTTGCTAGGCGTGCTGACCATTACACTGCGGAGGCGGAAATTTGTGTTTTAGTCTTGTTTTTTTCTTAAATATTTTTCTGTTTTAAAAAATATCATTTATTATGTTTTGTATATTGAAAGCATTCACTTTGTGTATCATATTGATATATTATTCCGAGAAATAAAAATACTTCTTTTTTGATCCACTCACATTTTTATTAACCTAAAAAGGTAAAAAAAATGTGAGTGGATCAAAAACAAAGTATTTTTATTTCTCAAAATAATATATCATTTATTATTTTTAATGTGTCCCACTCTTTTGTTTTTTTTTAAGGAGGCTGACAACTAGTCGGATGAAATAAAATAAATTCAATAAGTGGCCTAATACAAGTGTTAATTTTTTTATCATTATCATAAATGGATGATATAATTTTTAAAATATAGTCACCCCATACTTTTTCTCAACTTTCACCTCTATGAAACATTTATGCGGCCGGGGTGTGTTATGTGCTATGCTCCTCGGCGCGTCCCGCCTGAGTGACTGTTATTCTCTGTGGGGGAATAGCTATTGTGCCTTTTAGTTTCACTCCAGCCAAAGATAATACATCCATCCTCCTGCAAACATCTCAAATACTTCCGGCAGATGTTTTCGTAGTAATCTCATCCCACGTACATTATTTGAAAAAAAAAATTGAAAAAATTGATTGCATTTTAAGCTGAAAATAATTTACATATGTACATTTATACATTAAAATAATAACATTTTCTTTCTTTTTAATCCTTGTCAGGTACTGTATTGTAGCGACCCAGTGTTATCTTGATCGTTAATTGCATGAAGGCAAGGTGATCAGTTTGGCATTTCTTTTGCCAATACAGGGTGATATTAAATATTTTTTTTCTTTTCATTCAAATCCTTATCCGCACCCCGATGGTGCATAGGGCACTGCATCATATAAACGCAGTGTTATCTTGATCGTTAACACATGAAGGAAATGTGATCAGCCCTTCGCTGCAGGTACCAATCCAGGGTAATGTTGAATAAATATACACTATGGAGGCAGACAACGTACTTAATAAATAGAAGAGTAAAAATCACTTATATTTAATTTGACCCCCCTGGGAATCGAACCTGGGACCTCCAGCACGGTAGCCAAACGCGCTGCCAACTACACTATGGAGGTTGATAAACAAAAACTACATATATAAAATTTTACACTTTTATTTTATTTGACCAGTAACTGAGTTTTGTCGTTACCGATATCAACTAATGGTGGGAGGCAAGACAAAATTCTATATTATATGCACAACAAGGCCTGGCAAGGATTTAATCAAAAATAATTCTGGCGAAATGAATTGAAATAGAATAATTTTGAGGTGTATCATAAAAATAATTACAAATAAAATATGCTAAGCGTTCTAAGCAGGGTTCAATAAAATATTAATTTAAAAATAGATTTTTGTAGCTATATTTAAATAACGTATACCGTTCACTCCTTTCAAGAACGTCATAAATCAAAATACTTGACTTCTCAGGAGAACGTTTTTAAACTTTAAAAATATAATACAATGTATTCAAAATAAATATCAAGCCACTTACTGAACTTTTTACTTTGCAACAGATCTTTTAAGGTAAAACCTGAAGGTTTTTTCTCCATTTGAAAAATATTTACCATATTTAAAAAAAATAATTAAACAATACCTTTTCTTCAAAATGCAAAAACAACACTTTCTGCCCTGTAGCGGGTAAATATTAAGTTAAAAATATGGCTCTTTTGCTGGGATATAGTACATTTTCTGGGCATTCCGAAGACATGCACAACTGAAAATTGACGATTTTTGATTTATGACGTTCTTGAAAGGAGTGAGCGATATGTGAATATGAAACCGTTGGTTGACAAATCCTTCTACCTCACAATTGTATCGGAAAGTCCGGTGTTTTTTTTAAATAGATTGTCTCTGCTATTGGTTAAATAAAATACTCGTAAAAACGAAAAAAATATACGGTGGTAAAGATGTTGTTTTGTTATATAAAATGCAGTTCCAACTAGAAATGTCAGTGTAAAACGTAAATATAAGTTTGATAACTACATATGTAATCGCCTTTCAGTTTTTTTTTTACCTCAATTTAAATAAAGACATCTTTTAAACTATCAGATTCTGGATAATTTACCCTACCGATAATATCACCGTCAGTCATTCCACATCTATATCCATCATTTACTGAATGTAATGTACACATTTTGAGAATTTTTGTGAAGGACTTTAAATCACTTTAGAATTTGGTTCACTGAATTCCTTCTAACTAACTAACAAACTAATTTACCATCACGCCGCTTCTCCGCAGGAGTAGGCAGTAAGAATAGAACACCACACCGCTCTATCTTTGCAAACATCCTTCGCCTCTTCCACGTTCATACATCTCTTTATACATACCCGCCGATTATAACGACTCCTAACCTGACCACTTTCAAGTATTTGGCATATTTGATAGTGCCATGTTTTTCTCGGTCTTCCTCTGCTTCTTTTTCCAATTACATTCGCCTCATAAATTTGTTTTACGGTTCTTTCCTCACTCATTCGTTCTACATGTCCAAACCATCTCATTAATCCTTTCTTAATTTTATCGATAATGCTTATCTCAGCTTTGCATTCCTTCCTTATTTCACTATTCGAACATCTGTCATACATCGATAGATTTGTGCACTTATTGGCGTGATCAGCTTCAAGTGATCGAATCCAAAAACCGTATTAAGTAACGACTTCTTTCGTTAAAGAAAAAACTCGTTATTTGATTCGGTTATTAAATTCAATCGTTCTTTTCTGGATCGTTATACTTCTCACCGGATTATTTTATTTTCCCGCGCTAACGAAAATATAACAGTCTCTTCAATCCACATAAAAGCGAAATATACCCTCGATCCTTTAATAAAAATATCAATATGTATTTTCCTGCCAATAAAACAAATTGCCCATTAGGTGAAGGAGACTGTTGGATGTTCCTGGCAAACAGTGTGCTATACAACAATATTTGAAAATCATTATCGACGTAATAAAAAGAAGCCCGCCACAATGGGTCTTCTCATACCTGGCGGAAGGCGGTGTCGCCATAAAGCGGCTATAAAGAGCGTGTGTCGAACCCCAGACCGCCATTCCACGCCCGGCTCATCAATCATTTAGCGACATTTTAGGTAACAATGCCCGCGAAACCACCCCATCGTTATAATAAACAAAATCTCGCGATAAAATCAAACGAGTTGACAAATTTATCTTCCTCGGATTACATCTTTTTTCAATTTTACCCTTGGAATCTTTGGAATATTTTTTTGCAAAAAAAATGGGGAATGGTGATTGTTTTTTTCTTCGTATTTTCTAAATTTCTCATTCAATATCATTCAACATAAGATTATTATGGAAGTCATAAAATATTCGATAATTGTAACGTCGAAATGTGTATATTATTAAACTTAAATATTTATTAGAATATTTCTTACATAATTAATGGCCACAGAAACTTTTGACGTAAGATATACGACTGTTATTTTTTCGGCTACCGAATGAGATAGTTTTCGTTACTTTACTCGATTTATACTCCATTTAGTTTTTAAAGTCAACTTGTCAAATATATAAGGACCTAGAAATACGCAATGTGCAACTAAATTCGTTCACTGATTGGCGTGATTAGCTTTAAATGATCTAATATAAATATGTTGTTAAAAAAAATACTTGTGACATCTTTTAAAAATGTCGTTATTAAATTCTGGGAATCAAATATCTAATATGGTGGTTTGTGAATTAAATCATTAAATTATAATTTTAAATTTTCATTGCAGAAAAGTTTGAGAAACCTTGCTTTATCAATTTAATTTAAGGAAATTCCTTAATTTTCTGATTATTCGAAAAATAAATATTCTCATACTAAAAATCCTATGTTTAAATGTTAAAATTAAATGCAATTCGTATTATGATTTTTTTTAAATATCTAAAAATTTTAATATTTTTGAAGAGTGAGAAAATTTCAATATGTGTGAAAAACACTTGCTTAAAACCAATTTTTGAGTTTATTAATGAAAACACGACTTGTTTCGAGAACTACAGAGGCTCGTATCAACAGGTGAAAAAACAAACTGTTTGTATTTTCACCTGTTTATGAGAATATTTATACTTCTCAAAACTAGTCGTGTTTACAATGATAAACATAAAATTCATCTTTAGGTGTTTTATTTTTTAATACATAAATCTTGTTATTCCACAAGATAATGCCAACTCAATACATATATGTATAATAAAATGATAATTGTTGGAACTAACGTATCATGAATGAAAATTTAAACGGAAAATCCCTTTTAGCTCGATATGTAATCCGCCTATTTGGAAGACTTACTGAGAGGTAACAAGTACGTATTTAAGTAATTATTGGGAATAAATTAGTACATAGGCCCCTTTTCCTTACCAAAGCAGGTTCCTTCTTTCTAAGTGCGATCGAAACTCCGCTCAAATTGATTGATTCCACTTCTAGCATCTCTCTTTCCTTTCATTACATCGGGAAATTCTATGCTACGTCACGAATACAAGCAGTTCAGGGATACTAAATCAATGTCTTAATTTTTTGTTAAATTAAATTATATGACTAAATATATCAAAAATCTAACTTTTTATGTAAAGAAGATGGAAGTCTAAGAATGCTAGAGCTTATCACCTGGCATTTGGCTGGCTTGAGTGATCACTTTGTACACTTATCAGACGTTAACTTTTCCGCCCATTTTTGAACACCCATATTGCATCGATTTTTGGAACATGTATACACACGAGTATATGCAATCCAAGACGGATTCCTTTCACATATGGAGTGGTCTTCTATCTACATTCGTATAAAACAAATCCATAATAATAAATTGAGAAATAATGATGCTTAACAAGTGCCATTTCCTAGATCAATGCCAAAACGTCCAAATGATTTTTTAAATCTAGGTACGGCTTATGCAACACCACTTATCATGGCCCCAGTTAGCCTCCAACTTGATTAGTTTTGTAGCCTAGTCCCACCACATTTGTGAGTGGATTTACTCTTTTGTTTAGAGTTTATGTAATTTCAAGTAATTCACGAATGAAAATTCTAGGCAAAACTATCGCTTACTATGGTTTCAATGATTTTAAGTTCGCTATCAAGTTACTTAGGTATATTACGTATGATTTCAATTTTATGATTTTACTTATTAGTGTACTTATATAGGTACTAGGTATAAATTTTCATATCTAACACTTTTATATTTACTTTCACTACACTAAGTTTGTATAACTAATCAGCGTCCGGGTTTTCCCTTTCTGTTTAAATCTATATTTTACTAGGTAAATACCACCATTTCTTAAAATGTATTGTGACACTTGTTTCGATGCATTCCACATCATTTTCAAACACCCTTTGTTTTCGTCTGATAATTTGGTAAATAGTTTGCGATCCCTTCCGTAGACTAATAGGGATGATTTTGGCATTTCGTCGAAACTGGCGCTTTTACCCAAATAAGAATTTCCGATGCGTAAAGCGAGAGATTTAAAATTGGAATGTCGTGAATGTCTTCTGGACGTTGCGCGGTAACAATGGCGGGCGATTCGGGCCGAAATGTGACTTACACCCTTCGGATTATCGAATTAGATCCCCTTCAAATGTTAGAGCTTTGAGTGCGAGCTATCTGAGGAGATTATTCTTAAAAATAATGCCTGCGATCGAAGTGCATTCATTTCACTTAAAAAAAAAAACTAGCTAACCATCACGCCGCTTCCTCTCAAGGGTAGGCAGAGAGAAAAAACGCCACAACCAATCTGTTTTTGCAAACAATTAACAAAAACAAGTAACAAATACGGAATAGTGACACTGTTCAAAATTTTGAGCCGTTTGTAATAAGAGGTCATATAATTTTTGTACATAGGTAAATCAACGAAAATAAACAATATTTACAATTATATTTTATTTATTATGAAAAACTAAATTTATTCACCAATAATTTGAACGAAAAAAAATCTTGACTCCAATGGGACGTATTTAAATTTAAAAACGAAATAAAAAAGGCATGATGAAGTATTTCAAATACGTACAGGAGTATGTATTGTAAGATGCTTTATGTGGAAGAGGCCAAGATTGTTTAAAAATGTCTACCTCTCTGGGGAGCAGCGTGATTTTTAATTGTATTAATCCTTATACAACTTGGTTCGACTTCAAAATTTTTTTTTGTAAGTTGACAGAAACTTAAAAAGTAAAGCAATAGCATGCAGAAACTTTTGATTTTCCTTAATCTTTAAACCATTTAGTTCGATTTTACAAAAAATATTTTTCGAATAAGTAAAAATATTATACATTTTCAGGAAATTAAAAAAATGTAAGTCCTTGCAGTAACTTTTAATTATCATAATTCTTGCATCATTCAGTGCGATTTCACAAAAAATGTTATTTGCAAAAAATATTGTACATTTTCAGAAAATTAAAAAAAAGCAATTTCTTGCAGAAATTTTTGACTATCCTTATCGTTACAACATTTGGTTCGACGTCACAAAAAATTGAATAAAACTATAGAAAATTATAAGAAAATTAAAAAGTAAAGCAACACCATGCAGAAACTTTTGATTATCCTTAATCCTAAAACCATCGGATGAAAGTACAAGGTTCAAAGAGCTTTCTTGTGGGGATTAAAATGCGCAGCGTGTATCACCCCGCTTCCACGATACAACTCCTTCAACCTGTTTAAAAACTTTATTTTATACAGGACTTTCTAATAAATTCTTCGTTTATTGAAAACTGGTCGGTGTGTACTCTTTATGCGATAAGTTTTATAACAACTCCAAGAATAAACATCTCCTTTACTGCACGTCTGAGGGGAGCCGAGTCACCCCTAAGTGTCGGCACACCCACCCCTGAGGTATTGCTTTCACGGAAATAAACTGCCACCTGAGTGTGCCGCGGACACAAATTTCAAGGCAAACTTGCTCAGCTGAACCAAAGACGATATTCTTTTATTTGTCGAGAGCTATTCTACTCGTGAAAGCGGAAACTTAAAATTCAATATAGATTTAGAAATTTGGACTCAATGGATAATGGAAGTTAAACTTGAAAGTTCTACCAGATTCATGACAGTTTTACAATATGTCTAGGGTTTACTAGTAAAATGCATTAAGTCATAAAATCATTATCAGGAAAAATGGAAGTTCAAGGAGAAAAAAATATTGTGGGCATTCTTATACACTACCCTTTTATTTGAATGAAATTATTAAACATCAATTACGAATGTGTACCTAAAAACATATTTTTTAAAAACTTTTTTTAAAAATTTTACATTCAAATAAAATAATGTTTAAAAATGATTACAAAAAACATTAATCTTTAACTGTTTTTATGCTGAATTTTTTTTAAATATTGGCTGAAATTTCTTATTTTTTTCTAAAAATGGTCCATAGTAATATTTATCAACATTTTTAGGGCGAAAACATCATATTATTTACAAAAATATATGGCGCTGCCATTGCGGTCAAAAAACAGTTTTTCGAATGAATCATGTTGTTACCTGTCACAGGTAAAAACACCAGTCAATTTTTTGCAATGTTGTGTTAGTTTCAAAGAAATCAGCAAATAACTTAGGAAAAATTATTATTTTGAACTAACGTATTTAGTGACACAACATATCGTAGTCGTACAGGAGAAAGTGACCAACTACCAAAACGTAAAATGTTCAGGAGGGCCATTTAAGTAACTTTTGCTTGGCAAGAAAATAAACATCAATGCAGTTGGTCATTTTTAACAAGTCAATATATTATACTTCCTAGTTTAAAATCCTTTGGGATTTTTCAGGGCAATATTAAGCTAGTAAGATATCAAATAGTCAATGATCACGTTTTTGTAAAACAATGCACTTGGTCACTTTCTCCTGGATGACTACGATATGTTAGATTTGTGGATTTTAAAATGATGTTAATGATTCGCGGTTTTAAAATCAACATTAAATTTTCGCTTATTGCAAGTCAACAGATTCTTAATATTTCATGACAATGTAATAAAACGTTCGTTTAAATATGTTAACGATGTAGGAAATTAAAAATTTATCATAGATAGTCGTACATCCTTAAGAGACTTTTAGTGATACCTTTAAAACCCTAGCGGTTAAACTAGTGTATAAAGGAGTTGTCATAAAAACGCCGTTAAATTTATGCTCCTAATCCAACGGTGTGTTTCCTGAACTGTTTTATTGCCCAGAGAGCTTTTACCTTTTCTATATTTTCATCAATCTTTACTTTTGTATTGTAGACAGTGCGGATACTTATTCTTTATACTTAAAAGCCCGCAACTTTATTTTCTTCAAACCCAGGTAACATTTATCTCAATTTAACTTTTTGCTAAAAAAAAGTTTTAGGATAAAAAAAAAATTATCTTAAAAAAAAATTATAAAAACATAAAAGTCGTTGAAAGTTAAGAAGTTAAAAATATTTTTCAACATTTTTTTAAAATGTGCTCATACAACACGTGTAGCCTCTTCGCGCAGCCGGTCGCCTTCTGAATTTGTATAATTGAAAGTACACCCTTAAGGAATCAATTAAGAACCTAGCTTAAGAGAAACAAAATACTTAACTGTTTTTTTTACATAGAATATAATTTTTAACTTTTAAAATTATCAAGAACTTATAAAATGAGAAAGTGGAGCTAAAAGTACTGTTTTCAATATAATATACATATTTTTTTATACTATTTTTTTATTTTATTTTGATAACTACTGATGTTCTTATCAAGAATTGAAATTACAAATATATGTATTTTTACCTGTTGATGAGAACATCCGCAGATTTTGTAAAAAGTAGAGTTCACATCAATAAACTAAAAAAGTGGTTTACATCAAGTATTTTATTTTTATGTTTAAATCATCGTGTTATTCCGCAAAGTTAATAAATAAATAATTGACAAAGCCATATAAATAAATAATACAAAATTACTGATATTGTACTCTTAAAAAACATACAAAATATAAGTTCAAATAATATAATATAAAAAAACCTTTTCGTCAAAAGAATCTTGATTATTCTGCAATATCTATTATCCATAAAATCTTTAAAAAAAATTAACTTTGCATAAACGAGCTATTCACAAAAAGATAATGGAGATGGATGTATCTGAAAAAAAGCTAGTTATAAGTAAAAAAATCAAGGAATTTAAAGAAGTTTGTTCTATAAATGAAATCTTATCTAAATGTTTAATTAGTAAAACACTATTTTTGGGTGTTTAAATTTCCCTGGTGGCGAATAAAAGCAATAAAGAATTTACTAGATGATTTCGTGATTTTGAAGTGGCTACGTTTGGTTGGCCCTAAACGTTTAACGAGTATTTAAAATTCTCGCCGTGAATGCACAACGGCTTAGTGGTCGTGGAAAATCTTAGTCGTTATTTAGACCATAAACAACTTCTAGGGGTTAATAAAACCGCGGCCAGGAGCGAGTGCATCCAGGTATGGGGAGATATATGACCCCGGCTCTTTACTTGCTCTTTTCATTTTATATTTTATTTGTCAACGTAAAATGTAAGCAGCCATTAAGATGGGAGAATTATTAACTTTATCAGGGAAACACACAACACACACACACACACACACACACACACACACACACACACACACACACACACACACAACTTCGTTCACCAGATCACTTCATACACGTATATCATTTATTCTAGAAGATTGTCGAACGCATTACAATTTTTTTTAAAACATGAATGTTCTTTAATTGACAACTTCTTTCACATGCGCGTTCTCGTCATCATTTAAAATTGAATTGATTACGTTTTTTATTTAGCTGAGACCTTCGTGAAATGTACGTAAGATTCTTCCCGGATTATTTTATATACTAGGAGATGCATGAAAACATGAACTCAATTTATATTTAGATCATAATTTGACCAGTTATTTTATTAACAATACTTTGAGTTAAAAAAATAGATTTAACCACTAAAGAGTTAATTATATTGACGTATCAACATAGAAGAAGAATAATGTAGAATTCTTTGTATTCACAGGAGTAACGCCGATATCAACTCATTTTAATATAAAAAAATCATTTTATTATATTAAGTATTATTATATTAGGTATTTACTAAGTTAAACTTTAATTAAAAATGGATAGATTTTACCACAAAAGGACTGCCGAATCAATTAATGAACACACAAAAAATCATTTCAATTATTGAAAAAAAAAAAAAAATTATATCCAATTAAGTAAATAAGTGAAATACATAAAATAAGTTGCATTGTTGCAATTCGCTAGCTTTCTGAAAGCTAGCGAAATACGGTCGAAGTATTTCAAAATAGACTCAGGTGAATTTCCCAACCGCCATAACGGAAAGTCACTCCACTTGAATAGGATGCCATATGGTATTTTTGCTTTCTCGAAACCCGCACAAGACCACACTCACCTGTGGTATTTTCATCGCATTGTGCAAACATACACCGAGTGGATGCGCCACCCGATATAAGCAGGCAAACGGCACAGCACTAGATAAGATAAGCAAGTCTGGGATCTGAACCGAATAAGCCACCGGAATAAGCTACACAGATCATCTCCCTGTCTTCGCAGCGGGAAAGGATGCCATTGTATCTGGCAAGCAATGAATAAACCATCAGAATAGAACTACTTTTGCAGCTGATATTTTTCTTGGATTTGTGGCACACAAAATTAAAGTACAACATTTTGAGTATGTCCAAATACTTGTTCACAAATCTGGATTTTCTCCAATTAGGAGTTCATTTTTTTTCATTTTTTTTTTACACCTCAACACAAAAATATGGAAGTTTACGCATTTACAGGGCTACGGTCGTACCGTCGTAGGCTGGTTGCAATGATCACTTTACACACATGCAACATTCACCAATTTCACCTATGATTGACAACTACACTACTCAAATTCTTGAATCTTCCATACATATATATTGATCAAATTTGAAACACAGTAGACTAAAGTTCATTAGAGATATACATATGTATACATATGTAGGTTCGAATCCTGGATTATAGTCACATTCTTGAGAAACGCTTGAGAACGTCATTTAAAATTTTTATTTAAGCTTATAATCTGATCACCAAATTTATTTACAACATTTGGAGTGTGTCCCAATAATGATTCACAAATCTGGATTATCTCCAATTAGTAGTTATATATAACAATATTCTTAACAACTCAACACGGACAAAGAAGAATATTTGGTATTTACAGGACCTTCGACCCATATTAGACTGGTTTATAAGTTATCACATTATACATTAACTTTGACCATTTTACACACGATTGACGACCATGCTACTCAAAATTTTAGAACTCCTCTTCATCTCAATCTTCGTGTCAATGTCAATAGAAAAATAACTCCATAATGTAGAAACCCAGATTTGTAAAAAAGGATTTGGGCACACTCAAAATGTTGTGAATTAATTTTTTTTATACATATATAGACATCTCAACTATAACAAAAAATTAATTTTCAAAAAAATAAATGCATGCTCAAAAATAAATTAATATACCTATTTTGGAAATTAATTGATTTGAAATTTTTTTGTTATTATTATGCATTTTTAATTTTAATTTTACTCACCAAAAAGTGACTGCTGAATCAATTAATAAAATTATTACATAGCAATTAGAATGGTTTTATATTTCAGCCCTATTAACGTACTAAGAGATACTTGGAAAATAATTCATTATTTATTAAATACTTAATTAAAAACTGGGTGATATATATAGACAGTCTTTTATCCTCTCTGCTTTCAAGAGCTGTCATCTTTGCAAAAGAAACGGCGTGATGGTATTAGTAGAACATACAAATCATCTGATCATGTTTGCAACACGTCTTTTCAATACGGTGCCCTACGTACCACATATTAAAAGTTTTAGTGTGGAAAAGTATAACATGATTTTACTTACGTTTCAATGAATTTGTCAAACATTAATATGGGGATGGGACGGTCCATCTGTACAAAAAACACACGTCTTCTGATGTTTGATCTCATGAACTTACATGGTTATTTAATTGAAAAACTTTATTCAACGAATCGAAGTGATCAAGTACAGCTTCCGAAAAGTAATGAAACCAGATGAGGGATGAAGTTTGTCGAGAATTGGTTGCACAGAAATATGAACTACAGCCGGAAAGTTTTATTTCAGCTATTCACCCGTCGATTGAGTATTTTATTAGAGTTCAAACTAATATTTTCAATGATCCGAGCACATGACGATGCGGGGAAAGTTTTCCAATAAAAGTGTCTGTCAAATGATACCTGATAAATGTTTACAATTTTCCAATTTCTCTTTCCGTCGAGTTTTCCAATTGGTTGTCGAGTGGGTGGGGTGGAAATTCGAGCCCCGGTAGACGGTGTAAGAACTTCTGAGGAAAAACGATTCGAGTCTTTGAAAAGAAAATTGTTGACGTGTTAACAGGTTATAAATTTGCCATTTTGTCAGGAACTTTATTGCCATTTTTATTGGATATTTAATTCCAATTCTAATGGCTTTTTATGTAACGCACTAATTACCACTTTATTCAAAAGTTTTATTAAATCACTTCCTAAATTAGGTTGATAACAAAAAGGCAAAGATACTTTATGGTAAACACGTTCATTTGACAAACAATTGTGCGCAAAGAGGTCATATTTTAAATTTTATAAAATAAAACAACTTTGTTTTAACCACTTTTTATTGGTACACTTTATCCAACCGGTTTCGACAAGAACCTTGTCATCATCAGAGTTTATAAAAAAAAATACAATGTTAATTTCACAATGTTTTTACATCATATTATTTTAAAATCGTATTTTAAAATCATATTTTCATATGGTGTACGGAGTGAGTGGAAGTTTTTGGTAAGGGAAGGGTAATTATCTATGAGTATTTCAATGTTTTTAGGACATAAACCCTGATGATGATTAGGTTCTTGTCGAAACCGGTTGGATAAAGTGTACCAATATAAAGTGGTTAAAACAAATTGTTTTATTTTATAAAATGTGCCACAAAATATCTGCGAAAAACATTCAAGAAAAAAGTCATCATTTATTTATTTTCAGGAATATCAAATTATATTTGTAAAATCCAACACCAAATAATTCTAACAAAATTGTAAATATTTGAAAATTAAACATTTTAATTGCCTTTTAACAGATATTACAAATTTTAAAATACAAAACTACTGATATAAACACCAATCAAGAAAATTCTTATTTTATCACGAAAAAATCTTATTAGGAAGTCTGGACATTTACGAGGCTGACGACCGTTATAGGCTGGTTGAAGTGATCACTTTACACACGTGTACGTTCACCAATTCTACCCATTATTGACAACCACACTACTCAAATTCTTAGAAGTTCTATATATATGAACCAATTTTGAAACATTGTTCTTGAATCACTAGAACTTTACTAGAGAGATCTATTGGTGAGATGAAAAGAGGCTTTTTATTGAGCAGAAACTCTTTTATTAGTATGTGTGGTCCGAATCCTGGATTATAAATCACACACATGAGAAACGCCATATATCAATTCGTTGCAATCATTTTAGCTTATAATTTGATCAGATAATTTATTTACAACATTTTGAGTGTCAAAATACTTGTCACATATCTGGATAATCTCATATTATAGGAATATTATCGTCAGCCCCGTAAATGGCCAGACTTCCATATACTTCTTTATCTTTGATGAGATGTCAAAAAATAATATGTTTTATTTTATATTAAAATTATCATGTTTGATGATTTATTGATGCCAAATCAATAAATCGTCAAATATTTAACATTAAAATTTTTATATTTCATGATGAAAACTAATCTTTAGTAGTTTCCTGATCGTATTAAGTAAAATGTCTGTCTTCTCGGCTTTCACTCTAGTCTTCTTGTAATTTGTAAGGTAAAAAGTTGCAACAAAATTCTAGCCATCCAATTTAAGATAAGTGAAGCTGCCAAGGTTCACCGTTCACCGACAGGTGAGCGAAAATAGTGTCCCGATTGTCCTTTACAAACAGTTTTATCTCACATCTCGACTATATACGACAACATCCCTTATTATATCAATTTTCTTTGGAGCCATATTGCCTTGTCACCAAAGTCTATTTATGTGATCGGTTGAATTTTCAACGCTCCTTTACTTTGGAAAAATATCTTGTTTTTTACTGTTGTTTTTATGTAAATTTTTAAATAGTTTGAAATATTAAATAAAGGCTTATTTAGTATTATCAATTGGCTTAGTTTTAAACATCTATAATATTTTAGGTTTAGAATTAGCATACTTGATATTTATATAATAAAGTAATCATAAAATTATTTAAGAAAACACTTGATTGTTTTTTTACCTATGAAAATTAAGCTTAAATTTTTTTTTTGAAAAACATATCTTCGCAATTGCTCATGGCGTACTTCTTGTCAGCTGTTGTCATATTATGATATATTCGTAAGCAATTTTAATGTTTTCGATTGCATGGATTTTAAATATTTTCATTGCTTCAAAAGCATTGTAAAATTATTATAAATTATTGTTTTGTATTTATTTTATTTTCACTTACGCTGGTATTAAATAAATAAAATATTAAAAAAAATAATTAAATAATTTATTACTTATTAACTTAACTTAAACTGAGTCACATTTTTCAACCCCTCTCGGAGTCCAACTCATAACATCTTACCGTTTGTACAGTAAATCAAACCTCTTACGAAATTCTTGATTACTTATCTCAAGATTATTACCCAACCATAACGAAACCCAATAAGATCTGAGATTTCATTAACAATATACATTACAGATGTTCCCACATCGTGACGCAGTATATTATATTATTTTTAGGGTATCGCCTTGCACCCTTCGCCTGGCTTATAAAGAGCCTTTTGCTCAGTTTACGTGAAATCTGAAGCGTATAATATGATTTTCTGTCAATATAAACGGCAATAAAGTACTTCCAGTGGTGGAGAAACCTTATTCCGCGGAAAAAACCATAAGGGGTGTTTTGAGTCAGTTATTTAAGGCGCTACAAGTACGATCAAGGGGTTTTATGTCAGTACATTTTTTATGTAACTTGAAATATTATTATAAGATTTTAAAAGAAATACTCTATCAGAATGCCAATTGTGGCTTTTATTGTTTAAAACATTTAAATACTTGAAAACCCTACTAAAAAATACCTAAAAACAGCGTTGTATTTCAAATTCTGCTATATTCATGGAACTTGCCTTCTGAGCCATATCGGCCATCAGAGAGGTCATGGATAGGTCAATAATCAAGATGACGTCATTATCGGTTTGTGTCTCGTGTTTTTTTTTAAATACTGAAAAAAAATCCAAAATAATGGCTAAATTCTCTATTTCATAATGTTTTGTCTAAAGATAGACAAATCTTTGAAACATAAATGTTACCCGGAGAATTGTTAATTTTTTGTAAAATCGACTTACATGGATCTGGCGCATTTTGAAAGTAAGCGACACATTTAGCAATGTTTACAAGTTCTAGACATATATCGTTTCGTCTCCATAGTCTATTTACATTGTCATGTTATATGACGTCTTATTTTTTATTTCAATTTTAGTATGACGTAACAAATCCCATATTGCATATCCTGAAAGATTCCTACGTGCTTAGCTTCAAATAACGTGACATCTCAATCTTTCATGGCTGAGCATTTTTCAAATTATTTTTCATACTCGCATTAAAAATACACGTAATACATTCTCGACTAAATACTATTCTAACGTATTGAGAATTATTACATCTACAGAAATCTTACTTATCATTATTTAAAACTAAAATTTAATAAGTGTAAAATGAATTTAGGAAATATCGGAAATTAAAAAATATATCAGTCGTAGCTTCAAATTCCAATATGAAATAATAATAATAATAATAAAACCCTTATCCACACCCCAATGATGCATAGGGCACTGCGTCATATAAACGCAGTGTTATCTTGATCGTTTACACATGAAGGAAAGGTGATCAGCCCTCCGCTTCAGGTACCAGTCCAGGATAATAATATTGAATAAATATTACAGTGAAAAAATCACTTATATTTATTTTACCCCCCTTGGGAATCGGACCCGGGACCTCCATAACGGTAGCCGAGCGTGCTGACCATTACACTACGGAGGCGGACAAAAAAATATATAAAATATCGAAATAAAATTTTTAAAAATTCTTTGTCTTACAACAGTTGAGGTAAACAATTGATTTTATCCGATACATGAATCCATCACTAAGCCCATAAATGGAGGTTGAACCTTTTTTGTTTAGACACGGAGTAGAAAATCATTAATTCTTTATATATTAATATTTCGTATTGTTATCAAAAGTAATGTGTTCGTCATTGTGTCGGGTTGTGGTTCCGTGGTTAGTGTCACGGACTCTCAAGTCAGAGTTCCTCGGTTTGAACCTACTCTTCCACAATTTGATACCTTTTTCTAATAATGAGCCCCATAGGCTCACAGAAATAGTATGAATGTAAAATATTTGTGTAAATGATAAAAACACAAATGTTTCTATTTTCTTTCAAAAAAAATATATAAATATTATAAGTATCTCAAATTGAAACATCTTCCGTTTTTATATGAAAAAGATGAAAGTTTGAGCATCCCAGGGCTTATGACCTGGCATTAAGATCACTTTATGTACTTGTGTAACGTTCACAATTCTGCCCATTATTGAACATTAAAATATATTATTTTGGAACTTTAACAATTCAATAGATTTGTAAGTATGGAAGTATGGAAGAATAATTATAAATATATCATCCGTAGGGTGAATTATCCAGTGTCTGATCCAGAATAAATAATTATCAAATTATTAAAAATCATATCATTATTTGAAGATGAATACGGAAAAAGTAAAAGCCTTGATTAATCAAAGATTTTTGTAGTCTTCATGTTTTTTTTTTCAGCTGGAAAATGTTTTTATATATATTTAATACGATTTAAAAAATACATTGCGAATATTTGTATGTCATCAAACGTATTATATATTATGTGTCGTTTATTATATAAGTTTAATTTGTCCTTCTATATTGAAGTACAAAATACATACTTTACAGTAATATTAAATTCGACGTAGTCGGAGATCAGTTTTTTCACTCAAATATTATTATCAATCCACCCTTCAAGGCTCACCCCTCGTAAATACGACCGACTGACTTAGATGTTTTTAAAAAAACGATGTGGAACAATCTTCCCCTTCGTTTGAGAGATGTACCTAAACTTACTTCCTTCACACCCTGTGAATATGTTCAAATTTCATTTTCGTTACCATGAAAAGTTTTATTTTTTGATGTTATAAATATTACAAAACACAATTATTGTATTTTAAATATACATATATTATAGGTGTCACACCTGAGACGAAACATTTTTTTTCATAACGTAATAAAAAAATCTGAGTATTAAAACCAACAACTTGGCATTTGGCTGGCTTAAGTGATCACTTTACACATTTGAGTAACGTTCACCATTCTGCCCATTATTTTCATGTCAATTATTTCGGAACGAATCTCAAATATTTTCATCCGGTGAAAGCTATACATTTTCCAAGTACCATTTGCTCGAATTTCACCCCTAAAATAAAGTTTTACAAAAATACAAAATTAATCCAATGTGGTTGTTCAATAAGTATATAAAGTGATCACTCAAACCAGTCACTGACAAATCGTAAGCCTTATTGATTTCCAGACTTCCATATTCCCATCTCAAATTGTCTTGTTCATCTACGAGTAAATTGAGATATCAATAAAAATCATGATTTATTTTAATTAACAATAAAATATGATTATTTTTCAAATAACTTAATATTGATAAATATACTAATTTGAGTGTTTCCAAATACTTGTTCACTAATCTGGATAAAACACTCAAAATGTTATAAATAAATGAACAGGTCAAATTATAAACCAAAATAAAAATAAAATTAAATGATATTTTCTGGCATTTCTCATGTATGTGATTTTAATCCAGGATTCGGACCTCACACACTAATAAAAGAGTTTCTGCTTTAAAAAAAAAACATTTAATCTCACCAATAGATGTCTCTAGTGAAATTCTAGTGATTCAAGAACAGTGTTTCGAAATTGGTTCATATATATAGAACTTCCAAGAATTTGAGTAGTGTGGTTGTCAATAATGGGTAGAATTGGTAGATGTTACACTTGTGTAAAGTGATCAATTAAACCATCCTTTGACGGTCGTCAGCCCCGTAAATGCCCAGACTTCCATATTCCTCTTCATCTTTGATGAGATGTCTAAAAATAATATTTATGTTTTTAATAGCTTAACATAGTAAAAAAATATGTTCAAACGTGAGTGTTAATATGTCATGAATATATGTGTGCGACTTCCAAGTATCTACATTCCAACTTTCGCCATTAGTTACGGGTAAACCTTTATAAAAGTAATATGATGAAATGTGAGATTTATTACGTGGGGGAAGGTGAACTCTCTTTCCACGTGAAATATTGAGCGATCAAGGAGCCCGTGCTGTTTGTCGAAGTGGGTTTTGAAATCTATTATATTTTCGCTTTTTTAAATAATTTTCACAAAAATAACTTATTTTTCATTACCTACATTGGTAAAAGGTACGTAATAAAACTTGAAACTTACCATTCAAACATGATAATAGTTTTTAAAAAATCCCGATATTTAAGCTTTGGGGGATAATTTGACTGTATCAAAAAAATAAATTTACTTTAAGTACTTAAAATTAAATTCAAATAAGTAAAATTTAATAAGTAACAGTGAAGCGCCCTTGAGTTAGTATTTTACGAAAATGGCGCTACGCAAAAGATCAAAAATTGTTATTCATTATTATCACCAAGTTATTTTATGTAATTTGCGTTGTATAATTTTCTTAGGAATATTAAAAGCAATTTTGCGCATTTTTGTATGTAATAAAACATTAAATTTTCATAAAAATATAAAAATAAAACTTTTGAGTTTATTTAAGTTGACACGACTAGTTTCGAGAGAAAAAATGTTTCCATAAACAGATCGAAATATTGTGCAAACTTTCTCATGTCGATGAGAAATTTTTAGTTCTTGAAAATAGTAGTACTTACAATAATAAACTCAAAAGTGATATTTTGCTAGTGTTTTATTTTTATATTTTAATAACCATATCATTACACAAGATAAAGTAAATCAATACTTAATTTAAATATTTAAATAGACACATATGTATATATATGTGTGTATTCAAATATTTAAATAATTTTCACTCCTATATATATATATATTTTTGATACTTATATATTAAACTGATATCTGAAACGCAAGACTGATAACCTTAACTTCTTATAATTAACGATTAAGTTAACATTGCGTCGGTCTGATGCAGTACCTTATGCACCATTAAATGCAGAAATATATCAGATTTTTTTTAACATTATATTTTTCTCTTCATTGTTCATTCTCTAGTACATTTTTTATTGACATATGTACTGTACATATACCTGCGTACGTCGGTGCTGACGCGTTTAATACATACGTAAACCATCATCACATCCTTGTAAGTCGTAATTTATTTATTTTCTTTCTTATTACTTATTCGGTCCCACAATAAAGTTATTTATTATTTATCCGAGTATGTGCTGTTTATATTCAGTATTTTTTCAACATAAATTCGTTCAATTTTATGTTATTTTCTCACACATTTTCAATTTAGGTCCCAATGTAAAAATATGGCAGGATAATAAAAATGTATTTGCTGTATTTAAAAAATACAATGAAATATTTATTTTAACTCATGTATTCAAGTATTCATGAAAATTTTATTTTGTGACCAATAAAAGAAAATAATCAATTAAATAAAATTTTATTCTAATTTCTAAAAAAATACTTAAACTAATAAAGAATTGTCTAAAAATAATTTTATATAAGTCAAACTTTTTCCGCATTGGATTATAAAGCTTGAATAACATAACACACACTGCATTAAATTAACTAACATTTGTTCAACCTTCAAACTTAAAAAAAAACGCTTGAATAAGACCACTTATGAACTACAGATGTTCTTGAAACTGGTCGTATTTACATTGAAAAACTCAAAAGTGGTATTTCATGAGTAGTTTATTTTTTATATTTCAAATAGGGTTAAAACTAACTTCAGTATATTTACTCATCTGAAATTTAAAAAAAATAAAATTTTCCCACTTTTATTTGATTTGCCAGTTTCCGAGTTTCGTCGTACTGACATCTCGAGACAGGTGATATTGGGAACGAAGAAACCCAGTCACTGGTCAAATACAATAAAAGTAAGGGAAAAATTATAAAATAGTTGTTTTGTTATATATAATACGTTACGCAGTTCTACCAAGAAACGTTAGATCAAACTTACATCTAGTATTCTCATCTTTAAACATTTGTTTATCTATCCGGAGTCATCAATAAAATCTTGATAATGTAAATTATTTCATCTAAGTAAACAATCATCAAAGTGGCCATATCAATTACCTAACTTTTAACATTCATTTGACTGAAATTCACCCCTGTTATAAAACATTTTAAACTCTCTCCGCAAAAAAACCTATTTCCTCACGACAAAGACGAGATTTTCAAGACAAAAGAATATAAACTAATTCAGACATGCTTTTAAACGTAATAAATTGCCTGGAATATTAAATTCACCAACTCGCGGTGAAAAATCTTATATTTTCATACGGCTGCGGTTGCAGAATGTTTCGTAAGCCACGACGATTGTCGGCAAAAACAATTTGCCAGAATTAAAAAAAAATGCTAGGGAGGAAAACATCGCCGCGGGAGAGCCTTCGCAGGATCAAGGATAACTTTTGAATCAAAACAATGCTCGAAATGAGTTCTAGGATTGCCAAAGAGAACGGAAGAATATTTCTTCAATTCTTCTAGAATTCAAACGAATTTCTTCAAAAAACAGAAGCTTTATGAAATTCAATTTGAATTAAACAAATGACTAGATGTTCTTTCGCTTGTCAGACGATTTTATTCAATGACAGGGATTTTATTTTTCTTGTGACTATTTAGGTAATTTCTATTTATGACTTCTGTGAAACAAAGGGATTTAAAAGACGGAAAATAAATCGTTTTCAATAATAACTCTGTACAATTTTTATAGCTTAAAAAAATTCCATAGAAATATTTATATATCAATTCAGTTTGTATTTACCATGAAAATAAAATAATGTTTATCGCGACAAGTACCTTTTTAAGTGTCTTGTACTTACATTGAACAGTACATCGCATCGGGTACAGCTAGAAGTAATAAAATGGAAAATTATTGCTTATTGCATTTTGTTTTTTTTTTAAAGAAAAATAAAACCAGAATAAAAAATAACATTTTTATAGATGCCAATAAAGTAATTTATATATATATATATATATATATATATATATATATATATATATATATATATATATATATATATATATATATATAAATATATATATTTATATATATATATATATATATATATATATATATATATATATATATATATATATATATATATATATATATATATATATATATATATATATATATATATATATATATATATATATATATATATATATATATATATATATATATATATATATATATATATATATATATATATATATATATATATATATATGTATGTATATATAAATATATATTCAATATTACCTTGGACTGGTACCAGAAGCGGAGGGCTGATCACCTTTCCTTCATGTGTTAACTATCAAGATAACACTGCGTTTATATGGCGCAGTGCCCTATCCACCATTGGGGTGCGGATAAGGGTTTAAATGAAATATATTTTAATAATAAGATGCCAAAACGTTCATATCGTAGTAAAACTATTCGGCAGTCCAAACTCAAAACACAGTAAGGGACATTTTTTTTGTAGTACGTTTTTTTTTGCATTTTTGAACTAAGTAGCATCTACTTAGTCCAAAAATTAAAAAAAAAAACCTACTACAAAAAATGTCCCTTACTGTGTTTTAAGTTTGGACAGCCGTATTGTACTTACATTTTTTTTTCAATACACCCAAAATTGAATACTTACATTGAACAGTACATCTAGCGACTCTTGCAAGCGGGATACAAGAGCTCGAGGGAAGTAGGAAACTTGAATCTGAATTTACGGTGACTTGACAAGCCTCCATTCGTGTTATGATTACATTATTTTCATCTTAGAATACAGAATAACCTTCCATAATTAACGGGCCGAATAATTTTACGCAGAAAAATAAACCGACTTGAAATAATACAAGCGAGAATCAAAAATAAATAACGCAATTACGATCTTGAAATTGAATTGGAATTTGATATTTATTCGAGAATCATTTTTTAAATTACAATTTTTAATACACCTGAAACATATTGTTTGATATATATCGTAGTCGTACAGGAGAAAGTGACCAAGTGCATTTGTTTACAAAAACGTGATCATTGACTATTTGATATCTTACTAGCTTATTATTGCCCTGAAAAAATCCCAAAGGATTTAAAACTTAGAAGTATAATACATTGACTTGTTAAAAATGACTAACTGCATTGATGTTTATTTTTTTTGCCAAGCAAAAGTGACTTAAATAGCCCTCCTGAACACTTTACGTTTTGTTAGTTAGTCACTTTCTTCTGTACGACTACGATATGTACATTGCCTCCATAGTGTAAACTTCCATTTTGTCCGCCCCTATAATATAATGATTAGTACATTTAACTATGACATTATGTTATATATTGTTTTGACATTCACTTTGTGGTATAAAACTTTTATTACGTTGTTAAATTTAACTAACAGGTTTCGGGTTTAATTTCCACGGGGGTCAAAGTAAATATTATTAAACTAATTTGAGTGTTGTGGTTGTCAATGGTAGAATGGTGAATGTCTCTATAACCAGCCTATGATAGATCGTAAGCCCTATTAATTCTTGGATTTTCATATTCTCCTTGATCTATGTTGAGATATCAACATAGAAAGCTTGAAATGTAAGTGTTTTTTTTCACTGTAATGTTTATTTGATATAACCCTTGATTGTTATGTATATACAGCATCGAACAGATTAACTGAAACAAAACTTTTTTTCCGTATTTTCAACACCCTCTAAAAATGTTTTTTCCGTATTTTATCACCCAATTCTACTGAAATAGATACTACCAGAGATACAAAAACGAAGGTCAAATGGTAATGGAATATTTCAATAGGATTTAACCCCCCGCCTCAATTTTTTTTTAAATTTTTCACACAAAAACAATGAACTGTGTTGGACTGGTCAAGAATTTTGCCAGACATAAACCTAATTGAAAATCTATCGGCAATCTTTAAGAATCGGCTCTACAAAATTGATTGCACTACGGTACAAAAGCCCATTCCATAATTAGGGTATGGTTTTGACACGAAAAAATGGCATCCACGTGCCAAAACCTTATATATTATATAATAGATGCCAAGAAGAGTAAAAATTTTTATTGAGCTGGAATGAGGTCAAATTAAATATTAATTTGTGATATAACTAACAAACAAAAGATTTTACAAAACTTTTTACGCAAATACAACAATTTTGTTTCAATTAATCTGTTCGATACTGTATAAACTTTGGAATTTGCTTCCCCCGTTTGGAACCCTCAATATAAAAAATACATCGATCGAGTTGAATCTATTCAATCAAAATTTATATCATACTGTAAATTTGCGATGAAAGTTCCAGAAAGTGAAGCAAGTGACTTTATTACTAAACTTAACCTAAAATCACTTAAATTCCGACGAAGCATGGCCGATATTATATATATTTACAAAATCATTAATAATCTTGTTGACTGTCCACAGCTTTTGTCACAGATTGGGTTTAGGGTTCCTGGGACCCAGACAAGAAACAAAAGTATTGTTCACGTTCCGAAATGTAATACCAAGTCATATCAAAATTCTTTCATTAACAGAACCTGTTATTTAATTAATAATAAATATGAGAATACAGATATATTCAATATTACACTACAATCCTTTAAGAAAGAAATTGAAGAATCCTTTAATCTTGAAAATAGTATGTAATTATTATTGCTTATTTGTATATATATATGTATGTGCACCGTGTACCTATGTGCGCATGCGCATGCATATCACGTTCATGAAATTTAATTTAATTATGTTTATGGAAAAAATAAGTTACACTACTTTTCATTTAAGGCACTATCACACCAGTGAATGGTGTATGCATTTCTACATGTAATTATGAACATTGGTATATATGCGCACAGAAACAAAAAGGTACCTTACTTATTTGTAACAATTATGTTAAAGCCTGTAATTGGACATTACAAATATTACTTAATTGAATGTATATTTATGTTATACTAAATTGTCTGTTGGCCTTACAATAAATAAATAAATAAAAATAAATAAATAAACTTTTCCTTGTTCGACGGAGACGAACGAAAGAAAAATCGTCCTGGAAATGTCGTGCTATCCTGGTGTTAAATATTTAATTACGTGAACTGGAAAGAAAATAAGGATCTGTCTGACTTTATTGGTCTCCGTCACGTCATCCCTATAAAGCGACCCCAGAGAGCAGTAAGTCCTTCGTATTGCCAAAACGAACTCTAATGGGCGATAGCATAAATACTTGTTTCCATTTATAAACGCCGCTATTTGTAAATTTAGATTACCTGCACTATTCATTAGGAGCGATTCAAATAGTCTTTTTTCATAAACCCCGAGTAGTATGGAATGTAGCTGTAGTAGGAATTATGATAAAAATTTATATGGCGGTATTTTCGTAAAATGGCGTTTCATTGAGATTTTATTAGGGAAATTAAATTAAGAGTCACCATCAATTATTTTACATGTTTTGACATCTCAACATAGATGAAAAAAATAATGGAAGTCTTGGATTTTTACAGGACTTACGATCTTTACACACGTGTAACATTCACCGATCTACCAATGATTGACAACCACACAACTCAAATTTTGGAAGTCACACATATATTATCAATCTCATGACGTTCCATGATTTAGTTCACGGCAGCCATCTATGATTGGATTAAGATATCTTTTATTTATCAGAGACTTATTTTATTTGTATGCATGATACGAACCCGGATTATTTTGCATGATGGAAAACGCCTTAAAACTTGATTTTCAATTTTAATATAGCGTGATCTTTGACCAGTTACTTTACCATTTATATATCAATATTTAAACATTTTCGAGTGTGTCCAAATACCTTTTATGTTTCATCTACGCTGAGATGTCAAAAATGTATAATAACACAAATAAGTGGTGAAACAAGTATTTGTTGTACTCAAATAATCAAAAAAAATTGTTGACCAATTGTTTTCAAATATTCTTTTATTTTTACAAAACAATTTTTTATTTTTACAAAACAATTTTACAAACAGTTTGTACAATAATAGTACAAATTTTCAAATTTTTATTTTGTCTTTGAAACTTCTTTAAAATTTACTATTTACCCTCCAAGAAATAAAAGAATAGAACAAATAGATAAATACTACTTCCCACGTTTTTTTTAAGCCGGGATCGGAAACTTGTCGCATGGTGTTTGAATCTCTTTTTATTAAATAAAGAAAACCCCGCACATTCGAGATCCACCCTAAGGCCAAAGTGTACTGCGGGATGGTCGACGAACCTCTTTGCTGTCTTACTTAGAGTTAATTGAGATTTAAGGTTCTACTATCCTCCTTTTACTTCTACTTTCCTGGTTTCTGTTTCCACCTTTACTTCCTCCCCTTTTATACCGCGAAACAAATTGTCCTTGTGCTACCTTCCCTTAGATTATTCGGTCATGGCGTTAGGCAATTTGTTGTATTAATCGTTTTAATGTACATAGGTATCAGTTAAAAGTTTAAACTGGTTTGTATACTTACATTGAAGGCTAATATTATTAAATTTACAGGTTTCATTTAGTTTTTATGCATTTACAAGTTTTGTGGTAAATAAAAAAAATATTTTATAATTAAAATATAACTTTGTTTTATAATCACTATAAATATTTTATTGATTATATTAATTATTTATTAGTTATATTGTCTGCCGGTTTCAAAGCTAACCGCTTCTTTTCAAGACCGATTAATACTTGAAATATATAAAAAAATCTTGAAAAAGAAGCTGTTAGCTTTGAAACCAGTAGACATTATAATTAAGTTCAAAAAAATATTTTAGTGATTTCAAAACAAAGTTATATTTTGATTATAAAATGTAAAATTACGAAGTTGCTGCTTCAAATATAAATTATAAAATAATAATTATTTTCAAAGAATTCACACAAATAATTGTCTTTACCGTTTAATAAAGATGTAATACGTAATACTAATTTCTATAATATTGCGTTTATTTTACAATTTAAACATATTTAATAAGTAATTAATTATCTTTTCCATTATATTGATATTATTCAATAAATACATAATATGTAATATGATATTAATTATGAAAATATTGTATTTATTAACAATTTAAAAATCTTTGTAAATAAAAATGTAATTGTTTTTTTGTTCAAAATTTTAAATCTCCTAAAGTCTTCTTCATCGATTCTTTTGAAATTTGGACACAATTGCATTTGAATACGAGCATGTTTTTTTTAATCAAAAAATTTATAAACTCAAGTTTTTATTGGTCACAAAGTAGATAAAACTACCGTTAAACAATATAACGAAAATAAAGCTCGATAAGACTTCTGCTGTGTTTAAAAAGCGCCTTCTCGTAAGACGTGAGCCTTAACTAAATATAAAGCCGGGTTTCCCTCACCCCTGCTAAAGGAATTTAGTCATTATATAAATTAAGTTTACCGTTTCTTTTGGCTCGCCACGGGGTGGAGTAATGAGAAAGCTGACTAGAAATAAATGGGATAGGGTGTTTTACATAGATGAGGAGATCGGGTGCTTTTGGACCGCGACAAAATGAGTGTAAGAGATACTTGTAAAGAATTTCAACATTTTACACTGTTCAATCTTTAAGGGCGCTCCCTGCAAACTAAGAATATAAAAGAAGTTTGAAAAATGGTGTAAAATCTTGAAGTTTATTACAAGCATTTTACACTATTTTTAAAACTTCTCTCAAATTATTAGCTTGCGGGAATTCTAAGTTTTTTTCCTTAAAAAGATGAATGCAGTCGAAATGCCATCTCTCAGATGCATGTTCGGCGAAACTTTGTATGGTAGATGTTCGAATGGCGAAATAAGGAAAGTATGCTAATGCTGAGATCCGCATTATTGATAGTATTACATATTATGACAGATGTGTTGAGATGGTTTGGACATGTGAAAAGAATGATTGGGGCAAGTACAGTAAAATAACAATATTTTTAGTGTGTTCAAATACTTGTTCATAAAATCTGTATTATCTCACTACAGGAGTACGTTACAGGAGTTATTTTCATATTATTTTTTGACAAGAAATTCAATAGTGTGGTAGTCGTAGTATGTGTAGAATTGGTGAATGTTACACGTGTGTAAAGTAATCACTTAAACCAGCCTATGACGGTCATCAGCCCCGCAAATGCCCAGACTTCCATATTCTTCTTCATCTTTAATGAGATGTCAAAAAAATACGGTTAAATAAAGTTATTAGGCGAAAGTAATTAGAAAAAGAAGCAGAGGAAGACTGAAAAAAACTTGAAAAGATAATATGAATACAATTTGACAGATTATGCAACAAGGGTTCAGAATTAGAGAAAAATAAAGTTAGAATATTTTCAATTCGGACATTCCAAAGATACGTGAATCATTGGACTGTAAAAGGGTTCTGAGAAGTAATATCTCAAATATACCTTTGAAAAAAATATCTTTATGGGTATGATATACCTGTTCGCACATGTCGGAAGTCTGGCTTATCTTGACAGCTTCCGGAATACAAAAATATCCGTGGAAAATATGGTGTCGAAACATCCCAATGATCTGGGTCGACTTCTTCTCTCGCATCCCTTCAAAATAAGAATAACTCTCACATAACACAAGGAAGCACCCCGCAGGAAAGCGAACAAATCACAACGTATACTCTATAGTAACATACAGACAACTACAAGATAAACAAAATAGACATATCGTAGTCCAGGAGAAAGTGACCAACTAACAAAACGTAAAATGTTCAGGAGGGTCATTTAAGTCACTTTTACTTGGCATGAAAATAAACATCAATTCATTTGTTCATTTTTTACAAGTCAATATATTATACTTCCAAGTTTAAAATCATTTTGGATTTTTTCCAGGGCAATATTAATCTAGTGAGATATCGAATAGTCAATGATCACGTTTTTGTAAAACATGCACTTGGTCACTTTCTCCTGTATGACTACGATATATATCAAACAAAATTTTACATATACCTCATTTGGTCAAAAAAACTTTGATTACTTTATACGTTTATTAATTTCAATATTAAATGTTAAAATTAAACACTGATTTTTAGAGTGTACTAAATTGCATTTTATTGTTTAAAAAACATTCCTTTAAAAATACCATAACAAGGCAAAACAATGGTCATAAAATTTATTCTTTTCTGCTTTTTAAATAATAAAATATAATTTTGTAGACTCAAAAAAGCAGTGTTTGATTTTAAGATTTAATATACAGTATAAATAAAAATGGAGTTCCACTAATTAAACTGAGTTTCCACAAAGGCATAGAGGATGGAACGCCATACTCTTCTGTCCTGACATACACTCCTCGCCTCCTTCACATCCATACATCTAGTCATACATGCCTTCCGATTACGCAGACTTCTGACACCACCAGATTTTGGGTTCTGATTGATCTGATCGTACCGATCGTCTTTTTCGGCTGTCCTCGTTCTTTTCTCTCGCTCACATTCACCACATATATTTTCTCAGTCATTTCCTCGTTATCCATTGACTTCACATGTCCATACCTTCTTAAAGTATTTACCATATATAGTTGTCGAAATACAGGTATATATATATATATATATATATATATATATATATATATATATATATAAATATATATATTTATATATATATATATATATATATATATATATATATATATATATATATATATATATATATATATATATATATATATATTTATATATAAATATATATATATATATATATAAATATATATATATATATATATATATATATATATATATATATATATATATATATATATACATATATATGTATATATATATATATATATATATATATATATATATATATATATATATATATATATATATATATATATATATATATATATATATATATATATATATATATATATATATATATATATATATATATAAACATAAATAAATTAAATATTTTTACCTCGTTAAAGAAAATCAAGGAAATAAACTAATATCCTTCCACCTGTATCAAACCCTAGTGGGTCATAAAAATCCCCTTCAAAAATAATCGCCGACACCATTTTAAATCAGCGCTAAACTGTTACTGTCACCGAAGGTTCCCGACCGCTGTCCGCGAGATTAGCGTCGCGGTGATGAGGGCCGGAAATCCGGACCTGTCACCATCCCCGGAAGAATGACAAGCAACTCCATCGCGCTTTACGATCCGGTCTGACAACTAATTTACCCGGCAAGTATCACAAGCCGATTGACGAGCGACTTCGGCCGGATCACAGCCCGAGCCGAAAATTGATATTTCGTTCTGGGCTCGATCAAATATCAATATGATATTTAAATTGCGATTAATTTTACAAACACCTTGAGTGTGTCCAAATACTTGTTTACTAACTAACTAACTAACCATCACTCCGCTTCCCCGCATGGGTAGGCAGAGAGAATAGAACGCCACACAACTCTGTCCTTGCAAAAATTCTTCGCCTCTTCCACTTCATGAATCTCCTCATACATACCCGCCGATTGCCGACTCCTAACCTGACCACATTCAAGAATTTGGCATACTTGATCATGCCAAGTTTATCTCGGTCTTCCTCTGCTCCTTTTTCTAAAACATTCGCCTCATAAATTTGTTTTACTTGTTCACAAATATAGGTTCTCTCCTTTGGGAGCTATTGAATTCTGAGTTTACGAGTAATGCCTTAAAATCCTTAATTTCTGCATTGTTAAAGATGTGGTATTATTACTGACATCAGTTTGTGTTTCAAATATATATTTTATTACAATAAATATGTAAATCATGGTTAGATAAAGAGTCTGTCACTTCTATAGCCTTAGTGCAAGCAAGGGTAAATCCTTTAGGGTAAATTCACAAGTCAGAGTCTTTTTTCTTTGAGACGATTTTTCTTTGAGGGCGTTCGGTGTTTGATCGGAAAGTCGACTACTCCCACATCATCCCTTATTTTGGGAGAAGAGATATTCGTATAAAAGAGACAACATTGTTAGTAACAAGTGGGTGAACATTATTATTTTTATTAAAAGCATTGTTAACTTTGTGGTATTGTAATATTATTTTTTGACATCTAATCAAAGATGAAGAAGAATATGGAAGTCTGGGTATTTACGGGGCTGACGACTGTCATAGGCTGGTTTAAGTGATCACTTTACACACGTGTAACATTTATCGATTCTACCCATTACACTACTCAAATTCTTGGAAGCTCTATAAATATGAACCAATTTTGAAACATTGTTCTTGAATCACTAGAACTTCACTTAACATCTATTGGTGAGATGAAAATAAGCTTTTTATTAAGCAGAAACTCTTTTATTAGTATGTGAGGTCCGAATCCTGGATTATAATTACACACATGAGAAACGCCAGAAAATATAATTTTAATTTTTTATTTAAGTTTATAATTTGACCAGTTAATTTATTCACTACATTTTGAGTGTGTCCTGTGATTGGAGATAATCCAGATTTTGTGAACAAGTATTTGGATACACTCAAAATGTTGTGAGTATTGTAATATAATACCCTCCTTATCATACATCGTTCATTTTGTGTAATACCAAATTAAAGTTGTATTACACAAAGTCAACGATGAGTGATAAGTAGAGTTTTTCATTATTTACAATTTTTTTTTTAAAAACCCTTATCCGCTCCTAATGGTGCATAGGGCACTGCATTAAATTGACGCAGTGTTGTCTTGATCATTACTTACATGAAGGCAAGGTGATCACTCTTGCGCTTCAGGAACCAGTCCAGGGTAATTTTAAATTAATATTACAGTGTTAAATCACTAATATTTATTTTCACCTCCCCCCCTGGGAATCGAACCCGGGACCTCCAGCACGGTAGCTAAACACGCTGACCATTACACTACGGAGGCGGACAAGATCATTACACCATTTACAATTAATCAATCAAAATGGTTTTCTCCCAGATATACTTAATTTCTACCCACATGTAAAGGTACTGCAAGAAAATTGCATTTATACAAGTTCTAAATGTTAATGCGATATGGATGTTCAATAATGGGCAGGATGGTGAACGTTACATAAGTGTACACAGCAATAATTTAATTCAGCCAAATGCCGGTTCGTAAATCCTGGGATGCTCAAACTTCCATTTTCTTTCATTTAAATTTTTTTACGAAAAATTCATACAAAAAAATAAATGAGTTGAGACACCTATAATAATAATAATAATAAAACCCTTCTCCGCACCCCAATGGTGCATAGGGCACTGCGTCATATAAACGCAGTGTTATCTTGATCGTTTACATATGAAGGAAAGGTGATTAGCTCTCCGCAGGTACCAGTCCAGGGTAATATAGAATAAATATGACAGTGAAAAAATCACTTATATTTATTTTACCCCCCTTGGGAATCGAACCCGGGACCTCCAGAACGGTAGCCGAGCATGCTGACCATTACACTACGGAGGCGGACGTGAGACACCTATAGCATTGATATATCATCAGTAGGATCAAAAATCCTGTGTCTGATAAAAATATTTTATCGTTTTTTTTTATTTTCTCATCCGTTTACACAAAATCGACACATATCTGACAAATAATGCATAGCGTTGCATTTAAAAGAAATACGGTATATCTAGAGAAAAAAAGCTATGTAGAGATGTGAAAATTTATTGTGTAAAATTACAAATATAAGTTAAATCAACAAGTCATTTTATTCCCTCTATAGGAGATTAACAAAAGAGGTTATTTGAGATAAAAAAATAAGAATCATCTTAGAAATTCGTAAAAGAAGTACTGTTATTCTATTTAAAAAACTTCTTTCAAACTACAAAACGTAACTTAATTATGATGGCCATTTATTATCTTTTAATTAAAAATAAGATAAAACATGTAAAATGGTAGGTTAACCCAGTCACAATATCAAGAAGGGTGGAAAGCTGAAAAGAAAAAAAGTAACGATAAAGTATTTAAGTACTTAAACATTTACACGCTCTTTGAACAGAACGCACATGTCGAAAGCAGGCTGTGTTCATATGGGGGATTCAGCAATATAGTCCGTTATAAACCCACTCATAAAGTACAAATTAGCTTGTATCGTCTCGAATATACACTCATTTCATCTATAATTAAATGAAACTCTCATCTTACACGCTATCAACTTTCCTAGTACCGCGTGAAACGAATCTTGATACAGGGCGGAAAGAAAATTTTGTATCATGCGTTTCTTTTCATTAAAAAAATGAAAATTAGGTTGAATTAAAAATAATTACTTTGATTTGGTTAATGTTTTGAAGGCTTTAGCTTCTTTGATTGTTTTACACTCTGTGCAATCGATATGTCCAAAATATTTTGAGTGTGTTCAAATATTTGTTTACAAACATGGGTTTTGTTCACATTTTTCTATAAAAAATCATGTTTTTTAACCTTGATTTTGTTGTACATATGGCATAGAATTTTTTAAGCCCCTCACTACTCTGATAATGTTGGTAATGATGAAACTCGGTTTCTAGTTAAATAAAATAATATCGTTGAAATCTATTTACAAAATTCTGGTTTTATACCGTTTAAAATGCAGTAATACTAAAAAAATATTTTGCCATACATTAAAAAGTATATATGCGATGTATTTAAAATACGTATTATTAAATTCCAATTTTATATCCGCCTCCGTGGTGTAATGATTAGGGTGTTTAGCTATCATGCTGTAGGTCCCGGCTTCGACTCCCAGGGGGAGGGGTAAAAATATATATCAGTTACCCTGGATGGTCCCTGAACCATATGAGTGATCACCTTGCCTTCATATAAGTAATAATCAAGATAACACTGCATCAATACGATGCAGTGCCCTATGCACCATTGGGTGCGGATAAGGGTTAGAAGTAGAAAATATCAAAAAATGTATCCAATAAAAATCGTTTCTTTTATACTTGGTTTAAATGTAAAACTATAATAATACCAAGTATTTTAATATGATATATTGTATTTAAATAAACATATTTGTATATTTTCCTGCATAACGGAAATTCGTATCGCGGATGGCGAAAAATGATTGAATAACGTTGTTTCCATCACGCATTCACCGCCGTTAAATAATAATGAAGTCATAAAGGGTTTGAATCTTACGTTTACCGACCCTAGCCTGCCGATCTACAGCCTCATTTATTAATTCATCGTAAACACAACCGGAGGAAGGCTTCTGTTTGTTTTCCGAAACGTCGGATCTTTTCGCAGCTGTCTTTGAACGTAGAGGGAATTATTTATTTGACAAGCCGGTTGAATTTTCGATTGTTGGGAACCACTCGAGCGCTTGTTGATGGAATAACTTCCTTGATATCTATTTGATTGTGCTTTTTGGATTTGCGAAAATCATAATTATTATTTATTATTTAAAAAAAAACATTTACGGGGCTATGTTGAGATGTCAAAAAAAAATATGAAAAATAACTCCTATAATTAGAGATAATCCAGATTTGTGAACAAGCATTTGGACACACTCAAAATATTGTAAATAAATTAACTTGTCAAATTATAAGCTTAAATAATAAAATGAAAAGGATTTTTTCTGGCGTTTCTCATGTATGTGATTATAATCCAGAATTCGGACCTCCTTTACAAATGAAACTGTTTCTGCTCAATAAAAAGCTTCTCTCATCTCACCAATAGATGTCTCTAGTAAAATTATAGTTATTCAATCCCAAGTTTCGAAATTGGATCAAATATATAGAACTTCTAAGAATTTGAGTTGTCAATTGTGAGAGTGTGATTGTGTGAGTCCGGGTTGTCAATCGTTGGTAGAATTGGTGAATGTTAAACGTGCGTAAAGTGATCACTTAAACTAGCCTATGACGGTCGTAAGCTCCGTAAATGCTCTGACTTCCATATTCTTCTTCGTTTTTGTTTAAATGTCAAAAATTACCATTTATGACAATAAAACAAGATTTAAGTTTAATTTTTTTGTTTTCAATTATTTATCAAAGTTGGAGGTAAATTTTGGTGTATCAGCACCTTGCTTAAGTCTGAAATTCCAGTGTATTTCAGGAGTTGTTGACACATTGTCAAGTGAAGCAACTTCGCAAACTACCCTTATTTCGGTAACAATTAAGCACTTAGCGACTCCCTCTGAAAACTAGTTAGATTGAATGACCTCTGGTAAATGTTGCAGTCGAAGAGCTCTTTGCATCCTCTGTTATCTAACATTGCATAAGATTTCATTGATTGATTCACTGTGGTAAAATCTGGCCATTTTAAATTTAAGTTTTACTCAGTAAATACCATTATTTAAAAAAATATATTGTGACACGTGTAACGATGAATTTAGCATATTTTTCAAACACCTAAATACGTGTCATAAATCGATTTTAAGAAATAGTGGTATAAACTAACTATAATAAAACTTAAATAAAAAAAATGCATAAAGAACTAATATATATTATTATTCCAGGTCCAGACCCTCGGATACGGACGGTTGGGTTGTTTGTGGTAAGTTTAGACATATTTTTTAAGTAGAATTTTTTGATTTTTTTGACGTTTTGTAATGGTTATTACTTTTGGCTAAGGTTTCACACATAAATGAAGTATAATAATTCGTCACTCTTGCATTTTATACTATATTCTCAAATCTAACATTGACTGAAATGGATGCTGCAAACTGTAAATTGTTAATTTCACAAACGCAAAGTCATGTAACTGACATACACGTTAAACATACATCTTTTAATTTTTTTTTTTCAAAAAAGGGGTCATTTGTTCGAATAGATTACTTATATTGTTTGAAAAATTGCAGTTCTACGAGAATAATTGTTAAATTTTTATATATTGATAAATCAATATAAATGAAGAAGAATATGGGAGTCTGTGTATTTGCAGGACTGACGACTTGTAACACGTTATAAGTCCTGTAACACGGTATAAACTCAGACTTCCATATTCTTCTTTTTCTATGTTGGGATATCTGTGTATATATATAAAAATATATATATAACTCCTGATTGGACGAAACCCAGATATGTGAACAAAGATTTGAAAACAATAAGTTTTTTAAATACCCTGACTTCAATATTTTTCTTTTTGTATGTTGAGATATCTTTATAAAAAATAAATAAAAAAAACTCCTAAGTAAACAAAATTTGGATTTGCGAATAAATTTGAGGACGCTATATATGTCGGATTTTTATCATTAATAGATTATTGGAAAAAAAATCTTTCCATACTACCAACCCTTATTCGCACCCAATAGTGCATAGCGCACTGTCTGAAAGCTTCCACCATATTCCCAGGTCCGGTATAGAAACTCTTGGTTTGCATTTGGACCCATCCATTAAAAAAAACTTTAAAAAAAACTTTTTACAGTATGTAATTAATAATGCAATGCTTTTCGCGGTCAATATAAATATTAAAAAAAAGATAACTGGTGCATAGAGCACTGCATAATTTTAACGCACTGTTATCTTGATTGGTTTAAAGTTAGTTTACTTCACTCAAGTGGCATAAGATTACCAGCAGGCGGTTACAAAGCACGAGGTTTCGGCGGCAGAATTACAAAACGACTTGAAGACGACATAATATTTGGCGTCGTTACATTTAGTCGAGTAGACTTTTGTGTGCAAACCCTCTCTTTTTCATCCCTCACCCCCTCTCTGCTCTTGCCCTGTTAATTAAGAGAAAACGTTATTTGGTTTAGGTGCGTTGCTTAACTCGATTTAATTTCACGTAATTCATAACAGAGTTTAATGGTTTCTTTACTTCTTACTCCAAGAGTAGTATTTAATTTTTTTAACGTGTTTTCACAGAGAAATTTGCTGTTATTTTCTTCATCATATCTCAAAAAAGTATTAAATAAAATAAAACAAACATTTTCTGTTCTCCAACTAAATAAATTGCTGAAGTTTTTTTTGTTGCAAAAATGGAAATCTTTATTGAGTGCGTGAGTTGTCTGCTTGCATAGTGTAATGGTTAGCATGCTCGGCTACCGTACTGGAGGTCCCGGGTTTGATTCCCAGGGGGGGGGTGTTAAATAAATTTAAGTGATTTTATCACTCTAATATTTATTCAATATAACCCTGGACTGGTACCTGAAGCGGAGGGCTGATCACCTTTTCTTCCAGTGTTATCGATCAAGATAACACTACATTTATATGATGCAGTGCCCTATGCACCATTGAGGTGCGGATAAGGGTTTGAAGAAGAAAAATCATTCAATCAATATTTTTTAAAATATTGACCGATTTTAGTATGTCTTTCTTCTCAAATACAAAAAGATACTATAAAATAGGAATAAGGACCAGATAGGTTGTTGAAGGTGCAAGGTAGAGGAAACTAAGGAAAACGATATTACTGGTCAAATTATAAGCTGCATGAAAAAAAAATTTAAATCATGTTTTCCCAGTATGTAAAAGATTCCAGTTGGGATCTTTAATATTTGTTTGGTCATGAGATTTAAGATATTCAAATGTATGAATTCCAAATATTTTAGTAGTGTGGTGATCAATCATTAGCACAATAGTGGATATTACACTAAAGTGATCACTTATACAACCTAAAACAGGTCATAAATACTCAGACTTACACATACTTTTCCATCCATGTTGAGATGTCAAAAAATATAATTCTCTTATTTATTGTTTTTACAAAAATATTAGTAATATTACTATATATGCACTCAGTGGTGAGTGAAAATGACTAACCACAAAGTAAATGCTTTAAATATCAATAATATTGAGAATATTAAATTCTCGTTTAATATTAATATTTTTGTTTTTTTTTTCATACTAATAAAAATGTGCATCCGGATAAATATAGATAAGTATATTATTTTCCGTTGAACGCTTGCACGCCTAAATCAAATAGGAAATGAGGAAAAAAAAGATAAATATGAAATTCTCGTCTACTTGATATCCTGAAGTGAACTCTTGGCAATAAAACGTCTCAGATATATTTTGATGCTCTTTTTATAAGGAGAACGTGTATTTTCCGTTTGCAAAATATTTTACACGCGATTTGTGAACACTCATTCGATTTTCCAATGCCGTTAAGAGATATGTATTCCTTTTGAGAGATGCACAAGCGACAGGAATACAAGTACCATATAAAGGTTTATATTGGTTTTACGACTTCATCATGAAGCGCTTGTTTTTGAACCTTTATTCGAGTATTCAAATCTTATTTGACAAGATAAAACGGTCTTAAATTTGAGTACTTTTCTCGCATGCAGTGCAAAGCAGTGGAAAAATCTATGTTATGTTTGTATTCACAGAAGTCATAATACATTCGTAGGTCCCGCTTTTCTTCGTAAATACATTTAAAAAATCTTATTCTACTTTAATATCATACGGAATAATTTTTTTTTTTATAATTCAGAGTTGCATTATGTAAAATTTATGAAAACGTTATATTTTCCGCACTTATCCTTGACGTCCTTACAAAAAATGCAAAAAAACAGCGTTTCATAAAAATTAATAAAAAAGCATAGAAATTAAAATAAGACGCTGTAGTACTTCCCCTCCATCCTATGTTTTAAAAAAAACAGGTATTTTTGAAGTTTCCAAAACATATATTTTTTGATATATTGAAATGTCTGTCCCCGTAGTGCAGTGGTTAGCGAGTTTTTCTTCTATGTTGGAAATTTTGGGTTCGATTTAAAGAGGGGTCATTAAAGTAGACTGGAACCTAGAAACTCTGATTCAGAGCCCGCGACACTCACCACGGAACAACAACTCGACTCAAAATTTCATTCGTAAAAAGCACGTTATTATTGCTTATTTAATATTCAAACACATGATGTTAGACCCAAAAGAATCATAAAAAAACGTTTAAACATTTGCAAATTTAAACGATTTAAAAATTTAAATAAAAAACCAAAAAAACGGTGCAAGGATTTAATTGTATCCGAACACGTGACAATTATGGAGGGGTATTGCCGAACCACATCCCTCAGAAGGGTGTCTAACATGCTACCGGGACCACAGAAGGCTGTAGCGGGTTGCTGGAAGCAAATAAGGGGTCTCATAAACCCCTGCGATTTGCATTTTAAGTGTTTTCCAACGGGAGACACCTCGCAGCACATTGAGCACATTTTACTACTCTACATGTATAAGCCAGCGAGCAAGTCTGATAGGATGTTAAGGGAATGTCAGCTTTATTTGGTTGCGACTGGAAGTGTCAGTATGGATTGGGAAAATAGAGACAAAAAACTTTGCATACAAAAATTGACTACATACTTTTTGAAGTTAAAAGAAATGTTTGTGTTTTTATTATTAACAAAAATACTTCAATTTTATACAATTTCTGTGAGCGTATTAAAAATATGTATCCAAATTGCGGTAGAGTGGGTTCGAACCTAGAAACTCCGACTCGAGAGTCCGCGACACCAACTTCGGGACCACAACCCGACTGCAAAATGGAATCGTGTTGTGTACATATATAGTCCAGCAGATAGCTTTAAAGACATACTTAGACGATTTTTTAATGATTCATCAACTAAAATTCGGTGTTTGCGACTTGAAGTTATCCTTTTTCTACCAGTTTTTGGACGGTTTTTATAAGAACCAGATTCCACGAATATTGTAATTGTTGGTTAGACCACACACAAGGAGCATTTAATTTTTTTTAGCTATTTGAACATGGGAAAACCCTTCTGGATTCAACAAAATTATGTAAGACCGCTCAGATGTATTTAAACAAAATAGTATGTATTCTTTAATCTTTATTCTACATTCCTTTATTACATACATTAATTATTATTTAAAATATATTGTTTTTTAAAGTTTTTAAGAAAGTAACTCCTTAATTCAACTCTTTTTACGTAAAATATGTTATTCATTCTTTTTTTCTTCTTCTTTATTTCTCTCAGTTAAGAAACCTATAAGTATCCAGACGAAATAAGTACTGCATCACTTCACTAAGTTCGATCCTCTGGAGAAATATCCAAGAAAGATGTTTACAAATAGTTGGAGTGGACGTAAATACAATTTGAAACGACATTAATAATAGAGCCAGGTCACGTAGCCATACACCGTATAGGAATAACAGAAGTCGGTCCATGAGACGAAGGGATTGTTTCGAAAAACAATAAACTGTTAAATGCTGCGCATCAAAACTTTTCCCGAGAACAGACCACAGAGAACAGCCTCCCGAGGGAAGTACTTAAGAAATTCTATTTTCTACTCCGAGTTGGGACATTTTGATTTTAGAAAAATAATCGTTTTTCATCAAGGTCAATTTCAACGTTTTTTACGGGATCGTTACGGAATAAAATCGATATAATTTTATGTATAACATTTTGAGTGTGTCTAAATACTTGTTAACAAATCTGGATTATCTCTAATTATAGGAGTTATTTTTAATATCATTTCTTGACATCTTATCAAAGAACAGGATAATGGGTAAAATTGGTAAATGTTACACTTGTGTAAAGTGATCACTTAAACCAGTCTATGACGGTCGTTAACTCTTAAATGCCCAGACTTCCATATTCTTCTTCATCTTTAATGAGATGTCAAAAAATAATCATTAAATGTAATTTTATCTTTATTTTTATTAATTAAAATGCTTAGAAAATTACTGAGATGGGTAAAAACATAATGAACTCGTATTAATTCAAACATTTTTGATATCTCAACATAGATGACGAAGAAAATGGAAGTCTGGGAATTTACGGGGCTAACGAGTAACGTAATCAATTTACACACGAGTAAAGTCTGTGTATTTACTGGGTTTATGACCTATCATAGAAAGATAGTACAAATACTTGTTCACAAATCTGGATTTTCATCACTTTTTTTTCATGGAGTTTTTTTTGACATTCAACAAAAATGGAAGTCTGGGTATTTACATGGCTTATTAGTGATCACTTAATACACTTGCAAAATTCACCATTCTACCCATGGTTGACAACCACACTACTCAAATGTTGTGAACTCACACGTACTGTGTCACAAGATTGATCAATATATCTAGGGGTTCCAATAATTTAAGTAGTTGTAATCATGGGTAAAATTGGCGAATGTTACAAGTGTATAAAATGATCACTTAACCAAGCCAATCACAGGTTGTAATCTCTGTAAATATCCAGACTTCTATATTCTTTTTCATCTTTGTTGAGATGACAAAAAAATGTAAAACAATTTTTGATGAAAAAGCTTTAATAATTCGTTGCTAGAACTCATCGACGATATTATTACAAAAAAAATGTTAACATGGAAAAAACATTTTTGCAGCATCATGGGTAGAATTGGCAAATGTTACAAGTGTGTAAAATGATCACTTAACCAAGCCAATCACAGGTTGCAAGCTCTGTAAATGTCCAGACTTCTATTTTCTTTTTTATCTTCGTTGAGATAACAAAAAAAAGGAAAACACTTTTTGATGAAAAAGCTTTAATAATTCGTTGCTAGAACTCATCGATGATATTATTACAAAAAAATGTTACCATGGAAAAAACATTTTTGCAGCGTTCATCCCCTAGATTTTTTTTGGTTAAGTCTGGGTTGAATCGAGCCAAGGGATGGCGTCGCAGAGGCGGGTGACATGGTCAGAACCACCCCTTACGAGTGGTTATATAAAATTATCACCGAAGTATGCCGCCGCGGAAATTGGCTTCGACGATCTCAATTTATCGAAGTTTTTATGGTTTAATTAACACAATTCACTTAGTGGGTTGCACCCTCCCTTGGCAACCTCTTTCTCAACAAAAATATGCGGCATGTATAATACAAGGGTCGTTTCCGCCTGAAATTAAAGCGGTTTAAAATTCAATGAAGTCGAAATAGCCCCCTAAACACTTTTAATTATTTCCACGATAAAATAAGAAAAATCAAGCTCGAGAGATAATTGAAATTTTACACAAGCAATTTATACAGGCTGTGTTAAAATGATATAAAAAAATGAAAAAGTATTTTCCGCATTCTAAAAAGTGTATAAAAAAAAGTATTTTAAACATAGAAATGTCTCATTTATTGATTTGGTATTAACTTTGTGGAATGACATGTTGATTATTTTATTATAAAAAAATATGGAAATGTGTCCGTTTCTACTTTACGTTTAAATATTCTTTAATCGCAATAAACAAAACATTGCATTATTTTTGACATCTCAACAAAGGTGAAGATTAATATTGACATCTGGGTCTGGGTTGCGGCTTATAACCTGTCATAGGCTGGTTAAGTGATCACTGGAACATTCACCATTCTACCCACGATTGCCTATATATTGATCAATCTCATGACACAGTATAAATGAGTTCAAAACAGCCATCTACTCGTTTTTTGGGTCAGTAAATGTGCACATAATAAACTTTGTTTACAAAAAATATTTATAAGTAGATTTTATTAATAAAATATATTGACTCTTAAAAAAGGGTCATTAACGATAATTTTTTTAAAAAGAAAACATTTATTGATTCGGCAGTCATTTGTGGTAAAAATCTATCCATTTTTGTTTAAAGTTTTATTTGGTGAATACCACTTTTTACCAAGTAAAATACAAAAGTGGTATTAACCAAGTAAAACTAAAATTTAAAATTATAATTTATTAACAAAAAAATATCCTATAATTATTTTTAAATGAAGATACTTTTATACCTTGGGAAACAAACCTATTTGTTATTTTTCTTACCTCAAGAGAAGACAATATTTAGTTCTTATTCCAAGTGAGGAACAAATCTCCCACATTACGTTCTGATCCTACATTCTCTCGGAGTACCTATCCGCATGTAAGAAGCTCAATGCGAGGCCACCGAAACATCTAAAACAAAGTTTTCCGGGAACCGGAAATACTAAAGCTCCCGGGGTGGGAGACACCTGTCGCCCTCTCCCTGCACTTGTAAGCGGTCTCAAACAAACCGGAAAAAGGCTTTATTTCAATTGCAAGCGATTCCTTGTTCACCGACGTTATCAAATGTGTTGGTGCAGGGGATTCAGAAAAATAGTGGAAAGTCGTCTTGGGATTTTTATAAATTTAAATTGAATTTGTGCTGCGATTATTTTTAAGTCATATAAAAATTAAAATTTGTATTATAAATTAAGTTCTTGAATATCAAAACGTGCAATATATTTTGCAGATTTTTATTTTAAAAATGTTTAATAGGATCATTCTGTAATAAGAGTATGTGTAATTAATAATATATATTTATATCATAGTTAAAACCTAAAAGTTAACTTTATTTTTTACTAATTGACAAAAACGAATACCTTAGATTCAACTTATGTAAATCAAAGCAACGCATTAGAATTATATTATTTAATATACAAAATATGACATAAAACTTTTGCGTTTTATAAAAATAAGTTTTCCTTCGAAATAAATATGTACCTATATAGTTTTGAAAATAAAAAAGTAATTAAAAGGGAAGGATTAAAAAAAATATATATATATATATATATATAATTTTTTTTTCAAAATATGTTTTTACAAAAAAAAATGGGCATGAAGTGACGTGAGCTCTCAGCGCACTCGGACGCTAATGAATTATTTTATTGCGAGAAGGGCCTTAATTGATGACTTTGGACATACTTCTCAAATGCCAATCGACATTAAAATAATTGAAAGGGTATATTAAACCAGAATGAAAGAGATGAGTTGGACTTTGATGAATTCTCCTTCATTATCATATTGCCCATAGGAATGATTTTAATGTTAATTAGGACTCTCCCCAATTTAATTCACAAAAGAGATCTGCTAAGTCAAACAGGGACAACCATTTAATCACTTCAAAGTGAGTGTCTCTCCGTTCACATCGAAGTTTGAGTTAAATATATTTTTACAGCATTCTTTTAAAGCCCAAGATACGATAAATCGCTACTTAGTTTTCTTTAAACCCAGGTTACATTGATATAATTCTTTTTTTGCTTAAAATACCGCTTTTGTTTGTAAAAATAAGTTTCTCTTTGAAATAAATATAAGATTTTAAAAAGCAGGATAATTTAGGTAAGGAGTTTAAAAAAAATCAATATACAGTGGAACATCTCATATCAAGCATAATTCGTTCCAGAATCTTACTCGTTAAGCAAAACATTTTTTGTTTTGACTGGCACGGAAGTCCAGTTCACAAGTGAATGTCATGAAAAAGGGACTTGCCTTTTTTCTTGAGTCGTTTTGCGAAATGTCGATCGTTAAGGGAGCAACTTTTTCCCCTTTTTGCTCGTTATGCGAATTATTCGTTATGGGAGGTTCCACCGTATATTCTGAAAAAAGTCAAATTCCAAAATATATTGTAAAAAATCATGCTCAGCAGAAACACGTTCAAATACTAGCACGGTCCTTCGCGTTCTGAATTTCATCGTTTTAGATGTCAGCCTTAATGGCGAATACAAACGTAGTGAAAAACATGCTCACTTAAAAGTACAGCGCCTGTATATATTTGACCAAAAATTATTTCAGCTTTTATTTGAGTAACTAACTAAATTACTGTCACACGCCTCCCCCGCACCCCTGGGGTAGGTAGAGAGAATAGAACGTTTCAACAATCTGTCTTTGCAAACAGTCTTCGCCTCTTCCACATTATCACACCGCCGATTGTTCCGGTTCCTGATTTGACCAAGTATTTGAAATACTTGATCATGCCAATTTTCCCTCGGTCTATTTCCATTTCCTTCTTGTTCTATTTCCAACAACATTTGCTCGTGAATTTATTTCACCGTTCTTTTCTCACTCATTAGGTCGACATGTCCAAACCATCTCAACACATCTTTCTTAATTCTATCGAAAATGCTTATCTCAGCCATGCATTCTTCTCTTAATATCACTTCTAAGAGATCGAAAATCGACTGCATTCAGTCTTATAGTGCCAGCTCTATGTTTCACCATACATTAGGGTTGGAACCAGGGCTCCGTTGTGCACTGCCAGTTTAGATTTCGCTGAATAGTTTTTATTTTGTATAACTGATTTCAGTGCACCATTCAGTCTGTTCCCAGCACACACTCTCTTTTCTACATCATTATCAATCTTTCAATTTAAGCTGTTCCAAAATTAACCAATTTACTACTGTTTTGCATCGATATTTACATCCATCTCTTTAAAAAAAAAACATGACTTTGGATTCGTGAGTAAAAATCTTTTTTATTATTTTTTTATTTAAATTTTTATATTTTTTTATTATTATGAATGGTAGACTGCTTTAAAAATACAAAAACCATGACTTTGGAGTCGTCAGTAAAAATTATTTAAAAAAAAAACATATAAAATTATTTAAAATTTTATATACTTTTTTTCATTATGAATGGTAGACTGCTTTAAAAATACAAAATACGCCAATAAAAATTAACAAAAAAATTAAAATGGATAATTCATTCAAACCCTAATCCGCACCCCAATGGTGCATAGGGCACTGCATCATATACACGCAGTGTTATCTTGATCGTTAACACATTAAGGAAAGGTGATCAGCCCTCCGCTCCAGGTACCAGTCCAGGGTAATATTGAATATATATTAGAGTGAAAAAATCACATATATTTATTTGACCCCCCCCTGGGAATCGAACCCGGGACCTCCAGAATGGTAGCCGAGCATGCTGACCATTACACTACGGATGCGGAAAAAAATGGATAATTAGTTTATATATTTTTTTCATTACGAATGCTAGATTGCCTAAAAAATGTTTGTTTCAATTCAGTTCGATGGGGTCTTAAAAATGATTCCCCATCTCACGCTTTCAATATTCACCTTGTTTCTTACTTATGAATAAAAAGATTGGATATGCGGCTTCTCTCTTCTCCCCTTGTTTTGCAGTACCTACCCTCGTTAATAAAGTGTCTCGACACTGTCGGTTATGAATTAAACATTGGCTTAACTATTACTGCTTGTTAGCTCGCCGGAGTTGGCCCATTTTATTTTTCAATCCGTCACTCTGTCCCGCTCTCTCCGCTGGAAATAGCACTGGCTGCCTCTCACTCCGGCACGGGTTGATGCGGGCAATATGGTCTCGCTGGGAGTTAGATGATGAAGAATCGCGTCTGATAAAATATATTTTGACAGAATAACGGCCATATTCTTGAAATATGTTCAAAGCTCAAATTTTAACATGACAAAATATATATTATATATTAAATATTAAAATCAAACACTTATTTTTTGAGTCTACTAAGTTGTATTTTTTTAAACATAATTATTTTATAATTTATATTTGAAGCACAAACTTTGTGATTTTCCATTTAAAAATTAAAAAATAACTTCGTTTTTAAAAATCACTATAAATATTTTATTATAACTTAATTATAATGTCTACCGGTTTCGAAGCTAACCGCTTCATTATTAATCAGTCTTGATAAAGAAGCGGTTAGCTTCGAAACCGGTAGACATTATAATTAAGTTATAATAAAGTATTTATAGTGATTTAAAACAAAGTTACAATTTAATTACAAAGTTTTTTATGACTGCACATATTTAAATTATTACTTAAGTACTGGAATTGTTCAACTATCAACGACCATCAGTCCATTTAATCTTCACATTCGTTTGAAAATGCCATAACTAGAAGAAACAATTGTCACAACATTTATTTTTTATGTGTACAGTAAAATACAACTTAGAAGACTCATAAAATCAGTGTTTGATTTTGTTTTTGAATATATAATATAAATTTAAATGGATTTCTACAAATTAAACACCAAATCTATAAATAACAAAATATTATACTTTACCTCTCAATAAATAAAGCGTTTTCACGTTGCTGATGAGGGTTGATATTATTTCTAACATTTTGAGTGTGTCCAAATACTATAGATGTCTCTTCAGCATTTTAACACACTCCATAGATGTCTCTAGTGAACTCTCGCATACTGTGTTTTGAGTTTTATGAATATATCTAGAAGTGTCAAGTATTTGAGTAGTGTGGTTGTCAATCATGGACAAGTTACACTTGGAATTATTATTCAGTTTTTTTTTCACAAAACAATATCCATTTTGAAAAAATTGTTCTCTTCGGTTTTTCAGCTTGCGAAGAAACTGAAGATTTTTATTGGATGAGGGTAGTATGCCTAAGTAAAACGACATCATATTAAAACAATGTTTACCCAGCCGGGAATAGAACTCGAGCATTCATGCATGCTAGCCAAACGTAGTATCCACTGCGCTACGTAGTCAAAAATAAATATAAATGTGCTATTTTTTTCTGTATTTGTAGTACCTACTTGAGCATGTTTTTTAATGTTGTTATAATATTAACTTATGAAATTACACTTGATTTTACTGAAAAATTGGCTGCACAACCAATTCAGGTAAGTTTGTTTGATTCAGGTGAGTTTTGTTTGATTTTTTACATAATTACGACCTTTATATCGAAAACCGGATTTAAGATAAAGAAACGTGTAGTGTAATTCACCAAATTAACATTAAATTATAAAATTGATACACACATATTTTAACAAAGTGACTGCCGAATTATTATTATTTTATTTTTTAAAGGAATAACCCGGAAAGGCTCTAGTTTTAGAGGCTCATGTGCAGGTAGGATACTAGGGAAAGAAAAGGTTGATATAAAAAATACATAACAAACAAATATTTTTTTCTTGAATTTATTTTGCACTTGGCGGGAACCAAACCCGCGACACCAGATTCGCAGTAGAGCGTTTACCTAACAACGATACTCATCAACAATGTAATAGTCAATAACAGAAGAAATTTATTTTTTACTACATTTATACGCATTACAGACCATTTTCCATATTGTACTAGTCTGGAAAAAGTGCCATTTTACGTTTTTTTTTTTAATATTCCAATTCAAGTTTTCTGAAAAGTTCTAAGGAATCAAATATTTGGGGTGATTTTTTTCCCTTTTTCCTCGTAAAATAGTTAAATATTGCGATACAGTTTGCAAGACCGACTCTTATTTGTATTCTAACCCCTTATTCCTGTCTGCGGAACGGAGAACTTGGGAAGGTTTCACCCTCTATGTTTGATTGTCGATATCCTTGTCGTTGAATATATTTATAGGCGTTAGAATGTCATCCTCGTTGCTACAAACGCTGTGCAAGAAATTTTCCTATATTGCGAACGTAGACACGTTCTAGACTCAATATTATAGCCCAGTGGCAGGCAACCTTGCATACTTTAGGCCATTTTTTTACAGATGAGTTTAGATGCACCATACAAATCAATTTTTTTCCAACCTCTATAGTTATATAAAAGGAATAGGATCTACTTATAGCAGGTAAATAAAGATAAAGGAGGGAAATAACGCTATTTAATTGATTCTAAGTTTTAGATAGCTAGAAGTTTAAAATATCAAGGTTTGTACTAATTGAACAGAGATTACATAAGTGTTGAAAATGTAAAGATTTTTTTTTCAAAAGAGAAATATATGTGATTTTATTATTTACACAAATATTTAAATTTCATACTATTTCTGTGAGCCTAAGTGGCTTATTATTAGAAATAGGTATCAAATTGTGGTAGAGTGGGTTCGAACCGAGAAACTCTGACTCAAGAGTCCGCGACACAGATGGTTCCAGTACTACTATTTACTTGGTTAATACCACTATTTCTTCAAATCTGCTGTAACGCGTGTTTCGATACATGCCGCATCATTTTCTAACAGCGTTTGAAAATTATAAATAAAGTTAATAAAAAATGGATATATATTATACTATCGCAGTGACTACCAAATCAATTTATGTACTTACTGTTAATTTTTTACACGTGACATTTGTTTAATATGTATTTAATTAATATTTAAAATTTTACCCAAACGTAATTTCGGTGCAATAAAGCTTTCAGGAAGGTGGGGAAAATAAATAAGTTTTCTATGAAGATCAATGTAAAATATATATGCATTATTATTATAAAACGACTTTTTATCCTTATCATTTATTTAAATTGCGTCAAGAAACTAAGCAAAATATTTGATAAAACTTAGACCCGTATGTTTTGCTTTCCTATTATGTAGATCGTTAGATACCAAGATGGTTTATGCTTACTTGAAATTTGAGATAATCTTTTGTGAACAAAGTTTTCCCAATCCCTTTACCAAAAGCTTCCGTATGACGGCTGTAAGACGTTAAACTGGTAAGGCGAAAACGTTATGAAAATATGATTTTCCCTGGCCACTTTATGATTATCTTTGTGACGTTCTTCAACATGTGCTTGTATGAACATAATATATTAAAATGTATTAATCAGATCTTACTTTCCAATTCTATTTGACTTCAAACAGATTAACAAATGCAGTAATAATTTGCGGGAGACAACTATAATATTACTGAAGTAGGTACCTAGAATTGTACAGCTATATAAGGACCATCAGTCCATTTAATCTTCATATTCGTTTGAAAATGCCATTAAAATGCGAAACGATTGTCATAAAATTAATTTTTATGTGTTTTTAAAAATAAAACACAATTTAGTAGACTTACAAATCCGTTCTTGAATGTTTTTCGCAGAAACTTTGTAGCACAGTTTATAATTTTTATAAAATCAAACAACTTTCTTTTAACCACTTTTTTATTTGTACACTTTATCCAACCGATTTCGACAAGAACCTTGTCATTATCAGGGTTTATGTACTAAATTCTAAAACATTGAAATACTCATAATTAATTACCCTTCCCTTACCATAAAGTAACTTTTTATAAAGTTTACAAATCAGTGTTTGATTTAAACATTGAAAATATAAATATATTTAGATTGTTATAATTTAAGAAGTATTAGTGTTTTCTCACGTAGTTCACCCTCAGGACGGAAGAGAATCTTCATTTTCCCACCCCTAAATGTCTGCTTAATCAATGTCAACTTGGTCCAGCCGCCAGGGGAGAACCTAAAAATTAATTTGAATTATCTCTCCAGTCGGATGATAGTGACAAATGAATTATAATACATTTTGTCATCACTTCTCCCTTTTACGTAGAAAATATAACCAAAGAAGTTGCAAAATACAAGTTTGTATTCATTTATAAATTGAGACCATAGTATGAAAATTCTTTAATTTTTTTAACGGTTATTGACACCCAAGGGTGCATAGGGCACTGCATCGTTTTGATGCAGTGTTATCTTGACGCTACGGATATAAATGCAAGGTGATGATCACTCCTGCGCCTCAGGGATCATTCCAGGGTAATTTTAAATAATATTACAGTGTAAAATAAGTATTAATGTAAAATCGTTATTATTGAAAATAAATAGTTTGTTTATCTCATGAAATTCAGCTTTTCAGATCGGTAATCAACGTGTTAATGCCAATTCAATAAATTGTATTTAGATTATAGATTATTTAACATTTGGCTCAACTTTTCAGGTCGGCAATCAAGGTGTTAATGCCAAATCAATAAATAATATAGATTTATAGATTACTTTACATTTGATAACCATAGAAGTTTTAATTTTTATAGATTTTGTACTTCAATACCCGAAATGATCCCAAGGTAACATAAATTCAATTTGTATATTTATCTAACCGAAATAATTCTGAACGGCACTCTCTATTTCCTCCATGCATGGGAATATTCGTACCTATCCTGACAGCTCGTGTCATATGTGGCTAATCCTCTCCTATTACAGCAGACAATGTGCGAGATTATATCGGATGTTGGCAGTACTGAAACGACCCTGCCCAGAGGCAGTTAATCTTCCGCGGGTGACCCCAGCCGTCCCCGCTAATTCATTAAGCCCTCGGACTTCCATCATTAGCTAACGTATGCGGTAGCACAACGGTTATAACACCTCCTCAGAAATATGACCTCCTGTTCCATGCGGGTATGAATATTGAATTAACCACTATACAAAGACTATTTAAAAAAAATTTTTTCTTCATTTTTTAATCCTTTACTTCACTCAATGGTGCATAGGGCACGTTTCGTACAGAAACCGTGTTATCTTGATCGTTAAACACATAAAAGAAACGAGGTTCACTTTGCTATTCAGGTAATATTTAATAATATGAGGGTAAAAAAATCACTTGTATCTATTTTCCTCCCCCTGGTTTATTTTTAATCCATAAAAAATTCTATATTCGTTCATTTACACGGCTGAAATAAATAAAAAAAACCCACTTTAAATAAACAAATAAAATTTGACTCTTATAGTACTAAAGATGACCCATGTTATATCGATCGAAAACTCGAGATGGTAAAATTTTACTCAAAACTTTTTAAAACATCATCTAGATATCTAGATCTTCTAAAAAATTTGGTTGTACAGTGTATAACTGAAATTACTTGCAAATATTTTATAAAACACTGATTAAGTTAAGAAATTTATGTAGTTATTAAATGTCCGCAAATGGTATTTCTTTAATAGTTATAAATTATTTTTTAACAATTTTTTTTGTCCATATTTTTTTATTAAATCTGTAAAAAACTTTAGTATTTCTGGTAGTCAATAACTTAACTATGACTGAAAATCATAGACACATATATTAGTATTGAATTTTTATGTGTGTAATTCGTTAAAAAAAAACACACACATTCCACAAAACAAATTAAATTCTTTAATTGCTCTTACAAGTCACTCAAATCTAATAATTTCAACTGAATTTGAGAGTGTTGTTATAAATCGCTTAATTTTAATAGATTTTGTACCTCATTGTTTCGAGGATTATTATCCTTTTAACGTAGTGCGGCGCCGACAATCGAGTGGGCTACCGCAAGATGGCTCGTAGCCTACTTGTCAGATGTACCTACAGCAATGCAAAGGGATGAAAAGATCCGGTAGACGGGTGTAAGTGGGGTGGAACTCTTTTGAAATTTAATACGAGAAAGATTTCGGATATTTCAGCGGTTGAAATAAGCGACCCCTTTTGGTGAAAAACATACGGAGATGAAACATTCCGCAAAGTGTTCAGGAAACCGAACGATATTATTTCAATTAAGTAGATTTTATTTTAAATATAAAAATAAAACACTGATTCTCAGGGCCTACTAAGTTGTATATTTTATTTTTTAAAAGAATAAAAATTAAAAATTACTGTAGTTGGATAATGCCATAACAAAGCAAATCAATTGTCACGAATTAAATTTTTTTGTTTCAAAATAATAAGATTACTAACTTAGTAAACCCTAAAAATTAGTGTTTGGTTTTAACATTTAAAATATAAATTTTTCTGAGTTCTGCAAATTAAACGCCAAATCAATTAATACATAGTTTATCTCTGTAATGATAGCTTATCGTTAAAAGTAAATCTACTATTAATTTTACTATTTTTAATCAATATTAAGTAACCTTTATTAAGTATTTAGTAAATTAAGTACGAAATAACAATGTTAAGAATTTGGAAAAAATAATTAAATAATATTTTTAATGTAATTGTTATCATCGAAATAAAAAAAAAAAAACATAAACTACTTCTATTACTACTATTCTATCACGCCGATTTCCTGCAAGGGTAGTCCGAGAGGACAAATTCTGTCCTCACTTACAATCTTACGTTACTTCACATCCATACATCTATTCATACATGCAATCCGATTACAATGACTTTTGCCCCCCAGATTCTACGTTCTGATTTAGTCTTTTTAAGCCGTCCTCGTTCTGTTCTCCCGTTTAATATATATACATTTTAAGTAAATATAGACAAAAAATCTTTTTTACTTTAAAATATGCAAAATAATTTTATTTAGTTACGCAATACCGCATAGTTTGTAAATGATATGTTCTTACTCGTGATTCTAATATTCTATTGCGAACAACTTGTTATTTACTCCTAAATTCAGGATTGTTTGTGTTAAAGGTAGCCTTAATCGGAAATTGTGAAAGTTCTCTTAACAAGGTAGGTTGCATATATGTTTGGAGTGTTTTTCGCAATGGGGGAGTTTAAGCTCCAATGGGGAAATAAAGCTTTCGAATACAAGTAGGCAATTGTTGAAGTGTGTGTTTTGAAGCGTTACAAATGTCTGATATTACAATCCTGCGTGGATATAATATCGGAAATATTTCCACAGTATGAAAATCGAGATCCCGTGTGCTAAATGCGCTTCCTTTATTAACTCGTGTATTGAAAGTTCTGCGATATACGTAAAATGTTTCGAGCAATGTGATAATATTTCAATCTTTCATAACTTCGGAATAAAAAGATATTTTAAGGATTTTAAATAATTTTAATGAAAATTGTAAGAATGAAATACAATTAAATAATAACATTATAAAGTGATATTTGTAAGATGTTTCGAGTAAAGTGGTTATATTCAAATAATCTATTAAAATATCGTACTGTAAAACCTTTTTAATATTTCATGAAATTCGCAAAAAATAAGTACAACTAAACAATAAAATATAAACCGATATTAATAAAATGATTACAATAAACTAATTATATTTAAATCTTTTAAAATATTGGAAAAACACATGTTTTTTAGATTTCAACGAAATTTTATAAAATTTGTAAAAATTGAGTACAATTTAATAGTAAAATATAAAGCAATATTCGATAAATATTACCAGTAAAGTGATTTAATTTCAATCATATAAATATCGGACATAAAACATATGATTTTGGAATTCAAAGAATTATCATGAAATTTTTGAGATACAGGTACAAATCGAAATTCGTAAAATGTTTGGAATGAAGTAATTATATTCTAATTTAAAATATTGGACAGAATTTTTTTTTTGGATTTCCATTATTTTTATGAAATTATTCAAATTATAACAATCGTATTAGTTCAATCAAATATGTAGTAAAACACAAAGTTTATTTATAAAATATTTAAGTTAAAGATTTTATTCCGATTACTGTCCGCCACCATAGTGTAATGTCTGGCGCGTCGAGCAAACGTTCCGGAGCCCCTGGGTTCGATTTCCAGAGGTGTCAAAATAAATACTGAAAATATAAAAAAAAAATATTTTTACACATTAATATTTATTTTATTCAGACTGGACCTGAAACACGAGAAAGATCACATTCCTTTCATATATACTTGTTCAAATTAAGATAGTATTAAATTCATGCAGTGCCTTATGCACCATTGGCTCCAGATAAGTGTCATAAAAATTTAAAATGATCCATAACAATTAATTGAAAGGTTTCAATGTAAAGATATAATATCTCGGTTAATAGAAATATGTCAAGGGCATGGTAATTTATAAGCCCACCAAAGAGAAATGAATGTAAAACAATTTTGTGTCACTTTACGATGTCGTCATGGGACTTTATCCACCGTTTTGCGTCGTAAAAATCCCATATTCGTGTTCGCGGCTAATTTATTCGCGTGTTACACATACTCTTTATATTTCATTGTAAGGTTAGAGTTACAAAGAAGAACGAGTAATTTGTTTTTCATAAATCTTTGTTAGGTTTACCTCTGCGAACAGTAGCAATATGCTTTAGGATGAAAATCCATTTACTTAGGCTGAAAAATGATTTTACTTTGTCTGCCAAACGTACCACCGAGGGCCAATTTCAAAAATTCACCTTAACATATCATCTTTTCGCTTTTCTAACATACATTCATTAGTACACGTACATGGTAGGTTCAAAAAATTTCACCTAAAAGTAAAATCAACAGATTTAAGTTTTGTGCATGTTTTGTATGGACATTTATTGGTGGAATTGCATTTTATATAATAAAATAAATGATTTTTTCACAGCGTCAGAAAAATATCAACATCTATAACAGTAATATCAATACAATATAATATAATATAATATAATACAATATAATATAATACAATAATATCAATATAAGTAATATAATATAATTTAATAAAAACATTCAGATTCAGGCATTTTCGGTTAAAAATATTGAAAAAAAGGGTAAAATGTCTTTAAAATGGAAAATTTTGAAAATCTGTGGCATATTATTTTTTGATGTAAAATTTACTTGGTTAATACCACTTTTTCTTAAAAATCTATTGTGACACGTGTTTCGATGAATTCCCCATCATTTTCAAACACCGTTTGATAATGATGCGGAATGCATTATTTAATATTACATATATTTTAAGAAAAAGTGAAATTTATCAAGTAAAACTTAAATTAAAAATGGATAGATATTACCACAAAGTGACTGCGAGATCAATTATTGAAAACTTGAATTTTTCTTAAATCAGGACATTTAAAAAGAGAAAAAAAGAGAAAATTGTGACCTAATATAAATATGAAAAAATCCAGACAATAATTATATTTGAAACACGCCGGACCAAAGCATTGTAGCTTTAATGAGGCGAGATTCGCGAAAGGCACGTTCCGCTATACGTACATAAACGCTCCAGGCTTAAGGCTGTTTACTGTGCAAGAGGGACGCCGCTATACCCCCACCTTCCATACCTCACCTTATATAATATTATATACAAGAATGAGTATTCCGATTCAAAGATATTCGGTATCACTCTCGCCGGAAAAAGTGATTTATTCGATGTTTCTTTATATTGGGGTGCGATAGAACTAGTTATGGAGGTCCTCACAAAAAAGTTTCATTTCCAATATTGCACAAAAAAAACATTTAAATGCAAATCTGTTTTGTTTACTGTTGTCCGTCTCCGAAGTGTAATGGTCAACACGCTCGGCTATCGTACTGGGGGCCCCAGGTTCAATTCCCAGGGGGGGTAAAATAAATAAATATAAGTGATGTTGGGTAATATATCCAAAATAAAACAAGGGTTGTAGGATTGAATTCTACATTTATTTATGTATTTGTCAATGTCCGCCTCCGTAGTGTAATGGTCAGCACGCTCGGCTACCGTTCTGGAGGTCCCGGGTTCGATTCCCAAGGGGGGTAAAACAAATATAAGTGATTTTTTCACTCTAATATTTATTCAATATTACCATGGACTGGTACCTGAAGCGGAGGGCTGATCACCTTTCCTTCATGTGTAAACGATTAAGATAACACTGCGTTAATATGACACAGTGCCCTATGCACCATTGGGGTGCGGATAAGGGTTTTATTTTATTATATATATTATATATTTGTCAATACGTGACGCGTATCGTCTTCTTAGGACATTATCAAACGCACTTAAAATTCAATATGGAATTCTACCAACTGTTTGCAGTTACAATAAATATAGGCGATTTTTCACTCTAATATTTATTCGATTTTACCCTGGACTGGTGGTACCTGAACCGGTGGGCTGATCACCTTTCCTTTGTGTGTTGACGATCAAGATAACACTGCGTTTATGTGATGCAGTGCCCTATGCACCATCTGATGTGGCTGAGGGTCCGTTTTTTTACTGTATTCAATAGAAATCTTAATTGAAGTTGCGACAAAACGTGACCAAACCCGTGTTAAAACAATACGAAATCATTAAATCGCACCAAAGCATAACAGTTTTACAAGCTAGAGTTCGTGATTAGTTAAACTCATTTATAATGGAAATGTAACGTTTTGGTGAGGACCTCCAAAGTTTGCCTTCCACACTCGTGGAGACCAGAAAGAGAGGGAAATATGAGACTCCTTTGGAGGGGTAAATTTGATATTCAATATCTTTGACACTTTTTATATTTAAAATAAGAAATTTTGATCAAATTTTTTTTTGGGGTGAATTTTTTTAATCGTGTAAAAGGGCGCATATTTTAAATATAATTTTGATACAAAACTTGTAAATATTACACAAATGTCTTTCTTCGAATCCGGTAGCCTTTAAATTTATGATTTTTATCTAGTATCTTTGTTACCAAAACTGGATTTTGTCCTCTTAGAATTTGTTTTAAAGTGATATCTTACATGAAGAAGACTTCTTCATCCTTATTTAGATATAATATAATAATGAATATTAAATATAATGTGAAATAATTCTTAAATTCACGAAACCCGGATTTTTGACAAATATTTGGACATACTCAAAAAATCATGAATAAATAATTGGTGGATATATAAGTTTGATAAAAAAAGTTAAAAATAGTATTTTCAAGCGTCTTCTAGTATGTAAAATAATTCGGGAAGAATGTTACATACATTTCATAAAGGTCTCTGCTAATTAAAAAGAAAACTCAAGAGGAAACTCAACCACAGATGGTGCCAAGAAATACGTATAGAATGTAAAAAGTGTTAATTGAAACATAAATAAAATTTCCTATATTTGGTTTTCGCTCATGCGTATAATGATGAATGTTACACGTGTATAAAGTGATAATTTAAAACAGTCAAATTTGACTTTTGCTTTTGACCTATCATAAATGATAATTTATGATAGGTCAAAAGCCCTGTAAATACCCAGAGTTCCGTATTCTTTCAATAATTGATTCGGCAGTCACATTGCGGTAAAATATATCCATTTTTAAATCAAGTTTTACAAGCAAAAACCACTATTGGTACCTAATATTGGTATTTACTAAGTAAAACTTTCAATGATGAAATAAAACACTTGTTTTGTACCATTTGAGTTAATACTCAAGTGTTTTCTTTAATCATTGTAACATGTCTTACCACAAAGTTAATGCCGAAATAATAAATAAAAGTAAAACTTTAATTAAAAAATCCATATTCTTCTTCATCTGTGTTGAGATATCAATATTGAATTAATTGTAAAAAAATGTGAGTTTTTTTCACCTTTCGCGCCTAATTGTACGTATCGTAGCAAAGATGAGTCAAATGTGTCGACATACTACAATACTATCAATCAATATTCGGGTAGTATAAATCGTGTTATTCATAGTCGGTTGAAGTCGGCTTTTATGAAGCCATGATTAAAAGTGCATATAATAATAAGGTACTTTATTTGAACAGAGAGAAATATCATGATTTAAATCAGTGTTCCGGTATCAGTGTATCAGTGTTGAGGTACACCAAAGAAAAAACAATGTTTATTTAATAATCAATATTGATTTATTTTAAAAATTTATATTAAACGAAAACATATATAACGTATTATGTTTAATGCGAAATGTGACCCTGTTTAACTGAGCGCAGGCGATCAAAATTCGGATCAATTGTTTATAAGGATGCTATCTTCCGCGGCACACCAACTAATCACCACGGTACACCAGTGTGCCGCGGCACACACTTTGCGGAGCACTGATTTAAATAACGTTTTATTTCGAGTTGGATCAAGTTTCATCAAATAATTTTATTAAACGATTAATTTATCAGTAGATTTTGTTTGAAGCTAGCTTGGAAGTCATCAATCAAAGAGCGAGAGAATGGAAACATTCAAATATGTACGCGGAAAAACACGAGAAAGCTCTGTTACAAATTTCTTTCAAATTTCTTCACCATTCTTTGTCGAATACTTAAAGGCTTTTTAAGAACTTCAAAAGCGCCGATTAACTGTTTTATGTAAACAGTCGAGTCGGCTGGATCACAAAGCGAAGGGATACAATGATGGAAACAATTACAATGAAAATGGATGATTTAATACCGAAAACATTTTGGACTGATGGTATTACATTTAACATAACAGAATCATGAATCGTTTCTTAGGGTTTTTTTTACAATTCACAAGCCTGACTTAGACCAGAAAGATTCTTTTACAAGCTTTTGAAAATGTGACTTTAAATGTGTATTAAAGTCCCAATTGTATGGTGTACAATTTACAATTCTGATTTAAAATGGAGATACTCTATTATAAGCTTCTAAATATGTCACTTTTTATATATTTAATAGTCCAAAATATTCAAAAGTATACAATTTACAAGCCTGTCTAGAGAGATTTTTACGAGGTTCTGAAAATGTGACCTGAAGTGTATTTTATAGTAAAAAAAATACAATACACAATTAATAAGCCTAACTTAAATAAAAAATTTATTTTACAGGCTTCTAAAAATGTAGCCTTTATATTTATTAAAGTCAAAATTGTATAATATACAATTGTATAATTACAAACCTGAATTTAAAAAGTGAGATTCTTTTTTTACAAGCGTCTTAAAATGTGTCCTATAATGTATATTTGAGTCAAAATAATATAATATACAATTTACAACCGTGACTTAAACAAGAGAGAATATTTTACAAGCTTGTGAAAATGTATCATTTAATGTACCATATATTAAAGTCAAACTTATGTAATATACGATTTATAAGCCTGGCCTAAACCAGAGATGTTATTTTACAATTTGTGCCCTTTACAAGCTTCCAAATATGTATTTATAAAAAATATAATCTTCAAACACTCATCCGAACCCGATGGTGTATAGGGCACTGCATCATATGAACCCAGTGTTATCTTGATCATTAATACATGAAGGAAAGATGATCAGCCGTCCGCTTAAAAGTCCAGGGTAATAAATATTAATTCAATATATTTAACAGTGAAAAAATCACTTCTATTTATTTGACTTCCCTGGGAATCGAATCCGGGACTTCTAGCACTGTAGCCGAATGTGATGACCATTAATTTTAATGGAGGCGGACAATATAATAGTCAATAAAATATAATGGTCAAAAATATATCTAATACAACCTACAAGCCTGACTCAAGTTAATGAAATTATATGACTCTGAAAGTGTGTCCTTTAATGTAAATTAATATCAAAATTGAATCAAATATGGACATATTCGTAATATGAAAGGCCACACGGATTTTTTGTTAAAATTCTGTTTGGACAAATAATAACAACTGTGAAAAGCAATTTGATTCCTCACAAAGAGAATGGAACCTACGGGATAATTCCTGAGAGGGGTTGTTTGCCTGGGGGATGAATCTGCGCCGTAGACTTGACTTATGCGATTTTATTTTCCGTCGCCACACTGCAACATCTGCTTTTGTTTGAAAATGCACTTATTCTATATGACTTATACCGTGAGACTTACGCTATAAGCTCGCCAAAGAACGGAGAGAGAAAGGAGTGAAGTTTTATCCGTCTTTTTCTGAGAAAATTGTTTGAAGTAAAAGAGTTTTTTTTTTAAGGACAACAATATGAAATCCGACGTGCGATGACGAATATAGAATTAATATTTGTTCTGAATTTTCTAAAAATATTCTCTGAAAACTTTTTTTAAGAAATTGATGATACAAATTAAAATTTATCATACAAACTAAATTTCGAGACAATATTAAGTTTACGAAAATATTATTTGATATAACATACATTTTACTTTATTCCTTTTTTTTCAACACGTTTTTCTTAATAAAAATCGGTTAACGAAAACTTCAGTTTTAACCACTTTTACAGGTACATTGGTCCATTTTTTCAAACCGGTTTGACAAATACTTTGTCTTCTTCAGGCATGGATATATACTAAACATAAAACAGAGACAAATTGAAAAATAAGAAAAATTAGATTAAAAAAAAATTGCTACGTTAGTAAATATAACTATAAACTTTTTTTGACCTAAAATAGTCTAAAATCTCAGTAAGTGGATTAAAATTACTAACATTTTGTTTGATAGTAAATAAACGCTTGATACAGAAGATAAAGTAAAAAATACATTCCGCAAAATCTTCGTGAAAATTTAAATGACTAAGAATATCAGTGAGCCATGGAAAGCGGTGAGAAGATTTTTGCGGTGTGCGTAAAATGAAGTTTAAATTAACTACACAAGATAACCCTAACTGAATAACTGAGAGTTCGGGGGTTAAACATCAATTATCGCCGGGTTAACTGCTTCTATGCGGTGGAGAGGGGAGATAAAAGCAGCGCCAGAAAGGTTAAGCCGGAATAGCCTAATGTATATCAATTTAGTCGATTATCTTTGTTTTTATTTGGTCTGGTAGCGTGAAACCGCAGTCAGAATATAAGATGTTAAGGATTTATATAAGAATTAACTGGGAACTAGGGGTAGCAACGAGGGTATACTATGTACTCTAGTCAGAGGCCGGAGAAGCTGAGTCAGGCTTCATGAATTTATATACATTTTCACTCACGCGTCTGCTAACCTGGTAGGAACACATAGCTTTTCTTGTTTTTTTTTTTAAATATATGAGTATGTAACATGGTAAGATCTATTTTTTCTTCTTCTTTTTATCTCTTATTCCTTATCCAGTGGCGCATAGGGTAATGCAAAATATGTAAGCAGTGTAAGCTTGATCGTTAAATACACGAAGGAACGATGATCTACCCTGTTCTGTAGTTAACTGTCCAGGGTAATGTAGTATTTAACAAATGTAAGACTGAAAAATCACTTATATTTATTTTGACACACTTGGGAATCGAGCCCGGGACGTTCAGTACAGTAATTAATCGCGTTGACTACTACACTACGGAGGTGAAGGTTCTCCTTTCATAATTAATAACAATTGTTTGCATTCTCCAAAAAATCAATATCTAGTTTATAATGAATATTATTAATATTTTTATTAATTAGAGACTTTGTGGTGACATCTTCACATTTTTTTTATTAAAACTTCACTTGTTAATACCACTATTTCTTATAATTCTTTGGGATACGTGCTTCGATGCATTCCACTTCATACGGTGTTTAAATTGATGCAGAATGCATCGATGCATGTGGATTAGTCACAAAGCGCCAATTCGTAGCATTTTTTAAAACAGTTTTTTTTAAATGTAAGTAGTTTCTGATAATTTTGACCCCAACGTAGAAATGTGCATAGTAACGTTTCCGTTTTCATATATATTTTGATGCGATAAAAACGGTCATTGCCAAAGTGCACTTTGATTATTCGACAGTTTATTCGAATCCCTCGACATTATATTTGTAAATAAAATTATGTAGTCAATTAAAATTAATAGGGTGTAATCCATTGTAATTTGATGGATGCGTCGCTTGCCGCAGTCAAAATAAATTTATTAAGAGTGAAAGTCATCCCGAATTTTATGTCCGGCATGAAAAACGACGCGAAAATAATATTCCACCCTTTTGAAAGTGCCGGGAAATTCCACAGTAAATTTAAAAAGCACGTACAATGCGTTGGACTTATTATTTCTCACTCTGAAGGAAGAAAAGCCACCCTAACAACAGTGACCAGGACCGGATTAAGGTATTTTATTAGATTATAAAAACTCTATAAAAAAAAAATGAACAGGACCGGATTAAGATATTATATTAGATTATAAAAACTCTATAAAAAAAAATATAACAATTTGCTAAATTATTTCGGCAGTCATTTCTTAGTAATATCTATCAATTTAAATATTAGTTTTACTTAAACACCATTATTTCTTAAAATATTTTGTGACACGTGTTTCGACGCATTCCACATAATTTTTTTTTAATAAACACCGTATGTGAAACAAAGTAAAATTTTTTAAAAAAATGATGTGGAATGCATCGAATCAGTTATCATAATAGATTTTAGAAAAAGTGTTTTTTACCAAGTAAAACTTAAATTGAAAATAACAATTTGAATTAGAGAAAACTACAATATATACGAATTTTCAACTAAGAGTAGCATCGACTACTAAAAGCTCCATATCAATCAAAATTACAACTAACATGCGAAAGGAGTCCAACAGCGGAGCTTTAAAAAATTAATGCTGTATGGAGTGTTCAATAATAGGCATACTAATAATTTTTTTTTAATATTGAAAGCATTTACTTTGTGGATCAAATTGATATATTATTTTGAGTAATAAAAAGACTTTGTTTTTTTTTATCCACTCATATTTTTATTAACCAACTAGTTTCGGCAACAACCTGTTGCCCTCTTCAGGGGGTTAAATAGAAAAAAAGTCATAAATTAAACCGTGAAGAGGGAAACAGGTTGTTGCCGAAACTAATTGGTTAATAAAAATGTGAGTGGATCAAAAAACAAAGTCTTTTTATTTCTAAAAATAAAATCGACTTAAAAATATTACAAAAGTGTACAAAGTGATTACTTAAACCATCCGAACACCGGTTCGTAAGCCATGGAATACTTATTTTTCATCTTTTTTATATGAAAAATGACTTTTAAAGATAATGAAGTTTCATATCACCTTTTGACATCTCATCAAAGATGAAGAAGAATATGAAATTATAGATATCCCAGATTTTGTGAACAAGTATTTGGACACACTTAAAATGTTGTAAATAATGAAGTTTATTTAACTAGAGATCCACCCTGTAGTTACGAGTAACCTATACCAGACAACGAGGGAAAGAAAAGATGGGAATAATACCATGAATAAGGGAAGAAGTAGCAACAACCCCTACGGGCAACGGGCGAATACACATTACTAGAATGACTTTTATTTTATTCGGTTATAAATATTATCTTAACATAACCGATATCTCAAATATATACATAACTTTTCCGAACAGATCTATCCATATAAATAATTAATTCGCTCAAAACATACGCCTACCACCTCTTCAAAATATTCTATACGTATCATTTCTTTTCTTTTCCACTACAACTTATTTAAAATTATTAAATTAATATTTTAACTGTGTCCGTTCAAATTTTAAATAATTAATAATAAGAAACGTTTTTAAAAAACTAAGGGTTCTTAGTCAATTTGTGCAACCACCAAAAATTGTTTTATTACTTTTTTATTGTTGTTATTTAAATTTTATTTTACTATGTTGTGATGAACACAACATGGCGAAGTCAAGCCAGAATAAAATTAAAATTTATTTTTAAAAATAAAATTTCACTTGAATATTGTAACCCTGTCTTATCATAAAATGCACGAAAGCAAGGAGTTTTACATTCTTATACTGCAATGGCAGTGACAGCTATTGAACTTAACAAAAACATACTAAACATTGCGTATGGTGAATATCGTGTTCTTAAAAGGTGCTATTGCAAATAATATATGTACCTTAAAAGGTGCTATTGTAAATAATAAAAATTAATGAAATAAAAATTGAAAATACTAAAAAAGTATTTTCAATTGTTTTTATTTGTATTATTGTTTCATACATTAATATTTTTATTGCTTTATGTACTAGAATTGTAAAATCATATTTTATAAATACATGCTTTCGGTTTTATTTTTTTTCTTTTAAACCAGACATACCAAAGCAACACGTGACTGAGTATTGCTAGTTTTAAAATAAAATTTAACTGGAATATCTGTACTATAGGCATTTGTTTCGGTCTGTATTTTCAACAGCGAATGGGTAATAATATTAAAATCACTTCTATGTATATATAACTAGAGACTTTATCCTAATAAGCAAGTCTATAATGGATGCACTAAACATATATGTATAAAATCACCACATATTCTTAGTCGCATGCGAAACCCCCAGATAAAGTATTCCTGAAAAAGGTTTCTTTCAGCAGGTCTGGTTTGGATTACTGGGTACAATAGGATTATTCCCGTCTGGGTCTAGGGGATGAATGAGCCCTCGAATCGGTTTGAAAATAATTTTGAATACGGGGCTAACTCGCTATTACGGTCCCCACAGTATCGCAAGGGTTGGCTAGGAATGCATGCCGTCTTTATTACTCAATTTTACTTTATATACCGCCCGACCTTAGACAATCGTGATAGTATCCGGCTAGCGAACATGAACGAAAGGATTAATGAAAATTCATATGGGTATTAGGAGGCAAAAGTTTGTTTTCAAATAAACAGTTTATAGTAACGATTGTCTCTGCGTTGTGATTTTAACATAAATGTGGACCAATGGATATTTGGGATTATTTAAAAAAAATTAAACACTTGAATAAACCACTTTAATGAGTTTTATTTATATATACGACTAGTTTCGAAGACTTACAGATGTTTTCATCTTCTGGTACAGATTAAAACCAACGAACAAAAATATATTTAGGGGCATATATAGGTTAATAAATATAGGAAAAGGGGGGGGTTAAGGAACAAGATTTTTTGTAAAAGGAAACATTGATTATATTGGTGACGTATTTTGAAACAGTATTTTATTAATTAACGTTTTATCAGAATTTAAATTATTTTGTATTTCTAAATTTTCTAAATTATTCATGACTTGACCTTTATTTGTAACAGAGTGTAATAATTTAAGTGTATGACGGTCAAATGAGTGGTTAGTTTCCATGATATGATTTGCAAATTCCGAAAAATAATTACTTGTTAATCTACGGCGACGTTCTCTTATTCTAATTTTTAGACTTCTCGCAGTTTGGCCAATGTATTTTTTATCGCATTTAAAAAAATAATCAACATGTCATTCCACGAAGTTAATGTCGAATCAATAAATGATTTTTGGGATACCTATTTATATTTTTTTCCTCAGTCTGGTCAAATGGAAAAGAAAGAAAATGAAGTATACATTTCTAATATGTTTTCTTGAGAAGCAATAAAACTATTAAAACTATGAAACAACAATGCGATCGAAGGCATTGAAAAATCCTCAGTGACATCGAATGTCAAGAAGCACGCTGTCCACCATAAGAAATGTTTAGTATTACACGTATTGCTTTTATGTTCAATAGATGGCACTGCATTATGTAGAAAAATAGCACTTTTTTGCATGTGACGGGTGTAAAAATATTATTTATATAAACATATAAATTAAATTAAAAAAAAAAAAACATGCGCGTATTCAAATGCAACGCTGTGTCAAAATCTCAAAATGTCAGCTGAACAAACAAATGTTAACGATTTTATTAATAAAGAAAGGTTACAAAAAAACACACGCGTATTATCCAGCATTGGTTTTAAATTTCAAAGCAATCGGTGAATAATTTAAGGAGATTTAAGATTTTGAGCAAACGATTATTTACATTTTTGTTTACATAGGTACGTTGAATATTAAATCAATTGTAAAAAAATACGTTTGTAAAAAAGCTCGCTTTTTAAAATAAAATGTATTATCTATTGTAGCGAATTAATACCAGGAGTTAAGAAAGTTGAGGAGCAAAACTACGAAAAATTTGTCATAATTTAGTCCGATAATTCCACTTCGTTCCGATCTAAACTTAGGTCTATAATGCCTCCGTCGCATTGTGTGGATTAGATTCCCGGCAGTATGGTTAAGTGGAAAACCATAAGGGTGAAATTATTTTGAAGTTTAGACAACTTGAACTCGAATGCAATTGCTGTATTAAATTGCGGTGGCATAATATTCCAGACGGTGGCTCCTAATAGCAGTTAGGCCAACACTAAATACGGTTTGTTTGTATTCCTGCCACTCCAATATTCATGGTATAGCTTTAAATGCACAGAAATCCGGATATAAGTAAAGCTAATTATACACAGTCGATGCATTCAAATTATGCCATATAATTGTTTTACCTTAAGATCTTAATTCTTAATATCTTAATCTTCTATTCAGAAATATTAGTCGGACGTTTCAATGACAAAATTTACTTAAGTTTCAAACATTAATAAATTATAAATAAAACAATTAATTTTATTCTTGAATGTTTTTTGCAGATACTTTGTGGAACATTTTATAAACTTTATAAAATAAAACAATTTCGTTTTAACCACTTTTTATTGGTACACTTTATCCAGCCGGTTTCGACGAGAACCTTGTTATCATCAGGGTTTATTTACTTAATTCTAAATCATTGAAATACTCATAGTTAATTACCCTTCTCTTACCAAAAACTTTTGTTTTTGGCAAGGAAGGGTAATTTGTATAATTACTATAATTAATAAAAAGGTGATTTAAATATTATATTAATGCATATATATATATATATATATATATATATATAACGTGGTAATATTTTCCTTTTGAAAATTAAGTGTAAATAATATGTAAAGTGGGTGTATAATAATCAAATAAACAATGTGTTGCTTTGTAATTAAAGTTTATTCTTAATTTATCTTTATAATAATTTTTATATCTATCTATCTATCTATCTATCTGATTCTGACAGTTAATAATATTATCGGAAGTCTTTTGTTTTCTTCTGAGCGACGCATGCGGCATCTGGTGGTAGAACTGTTTTATGTAGGTACTTTTTGTAAGTACTTAATAAAATGTATAGGTAGGTACCTAGTTATTTTATTACATATATATATATATATATATATATATATATATATATATATATATATATATATATATATATATATATGTATATATATATATATATATATATATATATATATATATATACATATATTTATATATATATATATATATATACATATATATATTTATATATATATATATATATATATATATATATATATATATATATATATATATATATATATATATATATATATATATATATATATATATACATATATTTATATATATATATATATATATATATATATATATATATATATATATATATACATATATATATTTATATATATATATATATATATATATATATATATATATATATATATATATATATATATATATATATATATATATATATATATATATATATATATATATATATATATATATATATGTATATATATATATATATATATATTTAAATAAAGAAAATCATTCAGTACATAACAAGAACACTAGAACATTCAGAGGTAAGAAATTAATCTTCCGTATAAAATATATTATTATCTGAGCCTTTTCAATTGGCATTCATTCCCAAATTGGAATACTTAGTTCATACACGTATCATAATAAACATATCAAAGAGGTATTATATCAGATACTTTGGCTTATACAAACATACACACTTATCGCATGGTAGAGGGTAAACATAAGATGTTAATATACACCCTTATTCAGGCGGAATTCTGCCTTTTCATCCCCCTGTCTCTTCACCACCCTGAACTCTTGTATTATTTGCTTTCAAACATATATTTCTCTTTTCGCACGTGTAAATATCTTCGGGGCTTACGTTCTATGCTTTATCTATACTCAAAATAGTTCACTGATAACTCAGCAGGTCGATTTGAAATATTATTTCTAAGATAATTTATAAACAATAAATCAGTGATTTCATTAATTTATTCGATAGTCAATAATGAATGTTTTTGCAGATAGTTTGTGGCACATTTTATAAACTTTATAAAATAAAACAACTTTATTTTAACCACTTTTTATTGGTACACTTTTTCCAACCAGTTTCGACAAGAACCTTGTCGTCCTCAGGGTTTATGTACTAATTCTAATACATTGAAATACTCATAGTTAGGTTAAAGTTAATAACCTTTCCCTTACGATACCAAAAACTTCCACGCACTCCGTACACCATATGAAAATATGATTTTAAAAATGTAGGAAAAAGTGTACCAATGAAAAGTGGTTGAAACAAAGTTGCTTTATTTTATGTTTAAGTTTATGTAATATTTCCCATGACTGATACCTAAAGCGGAGTGCTGATCATCTTTCTTTCGTGTTTGTTGTATAACGATAGAGATAATATTGCTTGAATTCGATGCAGTGTCCTATGTATCATTGAATCCGGATAAGAATTAGAAGAAAAAGAATAATAATTCTAATGTCAGATCTCGCTTAACATAGTAAAAAGTGATAATATCATTCCAACCTAATCTAGTTCACACAAACTCATGTTTTTTGTTTGCCTTGTATTAAATGATATATAAAAAAAAAAAACAAAAATTCGACTAAATACAACTTTATTAACAACATTTTGAGTGTGTCCACACACACATTCAAAATGTTGTAAATAAATTATCTGGTCAAATTATAAGCTTAAATAATCAAAACGAAGATGATATTTTTTGGCGTTTCTCATGTATGAGATTATAATCCAGGATTCGGACCTCACATACTTGTAAAAAGCTTCTTTACACCTCACCAATAGATGTTTCTAGTGGAGTTCTAGTGATTCAAGAACAAGGTTTCTAAATTGGTTCACATATATATATATATATAGAACTTCCAAGAATTTGAGTAGTGTGGTTGTCAATAATGCGTAGAATTAATGAATGTTACACGTGTGTAAAGTGATCCCTAAAACCAGCCTATGACGGTCGTCAGCCTCGTAAATGCACAGATTTCTATATTCTTCTTCATCTTTGATGAGATGTCAAAAAATAATATGAAATACAACTGTGATTGCAAGGTATAATTTTATTTGTATGTTTAGTACAGTTTGTTCTGGCATTGTGTTTAATTTAATCAAAAGCTTGTGTTGTGCAACAGCTCCTGGCTAGATGACCAGAAACCCTTAAAGCTGAGTGACCAGCTCATTGAAATTGTCGAGAGTTTCAAGTACTAAGGGGTGTACATAACAGAAATTTGCACCCTTCATAAATATCTGGGAGAATGCTTCTTGCAGGCACCGCAATTAACAGTATAATGGCTGTCTGAAGATCGGATTTGTGTTTGGCGAGGACCAAACACCGCGTTTATAATGCCAGAATTATTCTTATTCTCATACACGCCTATGAGACATAGCACCTTACAAGGATACCAGAGCAGCTTATAATCAGATTTGAGAACGGATGTCCTCGAATAATAGTTTGGTAGTTTTACTTTATAAAGGACTAGGAAATAAAGTGTAGAACGCAGCAACCCATGGTCACAAGTGTTGTCAATACAAAGCAACTTAATAAATCAAGGCAATGTTCAAGCGCTATCTACTCTCTGATTGCTAACAGCTATTAAGGTATCACACGTTTCGATCAATATCACTAATCTGTTTTTGCTTGATTGGAAGATATTGATTTTAACAATAAACTCGCCAATATATACGTTTCTTTTCTGTACATAAAGATTAAATAAATAAATTTTTCAAAAAAAAAAAATTGTTGGCTAGACCACTTCGTATTCAAGCGTTTGAAATGTGGCTTTACCGCAAAATGCTTCCTATTTTAAGGGCGGATAGGGTCACAAATGAAGAAGCCAGATTAGGGCCTTTAGTAGCCTTTCCCCGTAGGGGTAGGCAGCGGGAATTGAACTCATACAATATCTTTCTTTGCAAACAATCTTCGCCTCTTCCACATTCTCGCATTTCCTCATACATACCCGCCGATTATAACGACTCCGAATTGAACACTTTCAAGTATTGGAAATCATATCATATTTTCCTTTCTCAACACACGAGCTGATTCTTTTATTTCTTTTCAATTTATTCAGTGTCGGGATCGTCTTGTTATTATATGAAATCTAACGTTAAACCTTGATATTAAAGTTGCTTAAATCCATAATTACACTTGATTTTATGATGTATTTTAAAATGAATGGTAGAACTAAACGCATTAAAACTAATAAAAATTTTTTTATTTCTTTGTATATTATTATAAATTAATTATTATTTAGTTTAATTTTTAAACATCTCATTTAAGATGAAGAAGAATATGGAAGTCTGGGCATTTGCAGGGCTGACGACCGTCATAAGCTGGTTTAAGTGATCACTTTACACACGTCAAACATTCACCAATTTTACCCATTATTGACAACCACACTAATCAAATTCTTGGATGTTCTATTTCGAAAGAACCAATTTTGAATCGTTGTTCTTGAATCACTAGAACTTCACTCCAGAGATTTTTTTTTGAGATGAAAAGAAGCTTTTTACTGAGCAGAAACTCTTTATTAGTGTGTGAGGTCCGAATCCTGGATTGTAATTACATACATAAGAAACGCCAGAAAACATCATTATCATTTTAATTATTTTAGCTTACAATTTGGACACACTCAAAATGTTGTTATTATTTTGTTTGTAAATAAATATCTTCTCACTGACTACCATGTATAAAAATATTTTTTTAAATGAAGAATAAAAATATTTTTATTGTAAAAACCGAATATCGTTTCGCCTGATGCAAGTTATCCAGAATAAATTAATTATTGAAATTTGTTTGATATACGAAGGCCAGTTTTGTATTTTTAGGACCAGCATTTAGCCGGTAAAGATAAACATATTTGACTGGGTTAAAAGTAATCCGTGCTCAACGGAGCCGTTGAAATTTCCCGATTTTGATATTCGTTCGAGCATCTTTTCCATAAACAAGGTATTGTTATGATAGTAAACTCAACCCTTGTACCCTAATTGGTTGTTATCGGATAACTAAGTGTTGGTGTTTTAGTAATTGTTTTAGACCACAACTTTAATTTAAAAAATATATTATTAAAAATATATTACTCATTGCGAAAAGTCGGGATAAAAACCTTTTTTATATAAAATAATTAACATGCAAGTAAAATGTTATGCATAAAAGTTATCGTAAATACTTCTTCATGAAAACTTCAATTTCTCCAAAAAATAATTGCTAAATAAGAAGTGGTATTTAAAGTCTCCGTAGGTCAGCACACTCGTAGTGTAGTGTAATAGTGTCCGCCTCCGCAGTGTAATGGTCAGCACGCTCGGCTACCGTTTTGGAGGTCCCGGGTTCAATTCCCGGGGGGGGGGCTAAATAAATAAAAAGTGATTTTTTATATTACCCTGGACTGGTACCTGAAGCGGAGGGCTGATCACCTTTCTTTCATTTACGATCAAGATAACACTGCTTTTAAATGACGCAGTGCCTTAAGGGTTTACGCAGTGCAGTAGATAAGGGTTTAAAAAAAAATCAGTCTCAACTATTGTAACTAACGATACAACATATTTGAGGAATTATTTAATTGGTTTTTATCATTGTCAATCTAATTATTTTTATTTTTTTTTATATAGAAGCTGTATAATTCTCAAAAAATCAAATAAATAAATAAAAATAAACTATCTTAACATCGCGCGGCTTCTCGTAAGCCCTTACTTATCCAGGTAGAGAGATTAGAACGCCACACTTCTGTCTTTGTAAACAATCTTCGTTTATTCCACATGCCCGTCGATAATTTTGATTTCTGACCTGTTCATGCCCAAATAATTGAAATACATGATCCTGCCAAGTTTTTCTCTGTCAAATTTGTCAAACACCGTATTTTGTGTTTGAAAATGACGCACAAGGCATCGAAACACGTGTCACAGAAGATTTTAACAAAAAGTGGTGGATTCACCAAGTAAAACTTAAAACACGTTTCACAATAAATTTTAACAAAAAGTGGAATTCACCTAGTAAACATGTGTCACAATAGATTTGAAGAAATAGTGGTATTTACTTAGTAAAATTTAATTAAAAAATAACCAAAAGTTCCCGGACTGGAAACCATAAACCATAATCAGCGGCGCACTTTAAAATGTCCAATTCCTCTCTCCGGGCGGAAATTGCAAAGGACGCCGGAGACAAATTTCCCGTGTCCATATTTCACGGCACCTTCCCGAGACAAGATGGCTCTGCAGTTGATTTTCCCGGTCTTTTCCCGGTCTTTTCTCGGTCGTTTCTCGGTCTTCCGCCCTTCCGTGCGGCCACCCCTTTCCGCGTCGCGTCGGGCTAAATTGCCCGGGCCGTAAATCCTAATTTGAGATCGCGTTCGCGGCTATAAAATACTTAAAGTAAAACGCCGGCCCTGGGAACACGACCGAGTTTTTAAATAGATCACCTGCGCAAGGACGAGGGTACTTAAAGCGAGCGTAAAATGTGTCCCGCCGTATTTATTTGTTTTCACGTGGTCTTTTGATTAATTATGTTTTTTTTTACGTTTTCGTGCAACAATTGTAGTCAAACTTTTGTCGAAGGTACGCGGTTAAAAAAGTAGTAGAAGGAAGTGTTACGTGATTAAAAAAAATAAAATAAATACACTGGTTATATTATTAGTCTGATGACAAGACCTATTCACTGGTTAGATAAAATATTGTGTATGGAAAATACTTGATACGAGTAATATTGTTTTATTTTATTAAATACACTGATGTTTTATTTGATATTTGAGATAGTTAAAAGTGTGGAAGAATTACAAACACAGTTTTTTTAGATATGAAAAAATTATACTTTAAAAATAAAATAAAAAAATTCACATCCTTCTCCAAGCACAAGAGCTCAGTCTCTTTTTTGGAAAGGCACAGCGAATCTAAAACTATAAGTCTGACATATGTATTATGTATTATGTATTATGTTGTACTTGAAAATGTAAATATATTAAATAAATTTAAAAAAGATAAAAAATATTAATAAAGAAATATAAACAGAAGGGATGGGTTATTCTCATTTAAAAGAAATAAATATAAAACTTATTTTATCTTCGAATGCTGCAAATTACCTAAAAAAATTACGATTTTTTATAACAAATCGGAATTTGATCTTAAACTCTTTTTAAATTTTCAATCTCATACTCAAGTCAATAGTTATTTGTTATAATTTAAGGATAAATATAATCAGAAAATCTTCGAGATAAAAACAACAACAAAAAAGATACGAAAGAAAACGTACTTCTTTTTTTCATCTTCACGAAATTTAAGCCGGATTATTATTTATCAGATTCATTCTAGAAATATCGTAAAGCAATCTCATAATAATGTTTTTCCTGTAATACTCTCAAATTTCCCCCGATCGCTCCACACGTTATCCATAACCGATGCTTTAAACAAATCTCAAGGATCCGCTCGTAAAAGTATGGTAAATTCATGGGGAATTCTTGACATTATTGCCATTATTATGAAGATGGAATGTAAAGGATGCGGAAGTCCTCAAATTTAAAAGTAGATTTGTAATGTAACATACTTATAAGTAAGTATATACATCAGAATTCAACGTGTAGGTAGATTATGGAGAAAATAAAAATATGTTATTAATTGATTCGGCATAAACTTTATGGAATGACATGTTGATTATTTAAAAAAAAAATTAAACACTTGTCAGTTTAACTTTTCACCTATTGATGAAAAAATCTAAAGTTTTCGAAACTAGTCGTGTGTAATGAAATAAAACTCATTAAGTGGTATGCAGGTGTTTTATTTATATTATTTAAAAAAAAAAACAAAGAAAATATATGTTTTTATGTATTGTAGTTGATTTGGCAGTCATTTTGTGGTAATACCTTTCCATTTTTCTTTAAAATTAATACCACTATTTAAATAGCTATGCCATGCTAAAATTGGTTAATGTTTTTTTATTTTTTTATGTGTGTGCAAAATGGCCATTTTTTATAAAAATGTCCGATTTTAGTATTTTTCTGGTATTGATAGAAAACATACTAAATAAACTATTTCAACAAAAAAGCATTTTGTAAAAAACATACTTCGACATGTTATTAAAGAATTCCAATTGAAGAAAAAATATCGTGTGAAATATCGTTCTCAGAAATTCTGATTGGTAAATATTTTTATTTCATCGTCATCAAAAAAATGGTTAATTTTATTTATTTTTTAATATAATTTATGAATTGAAACTTAATTGATCTCAAGAATATTGTAAACAAACTATTAGCTATACCAGAAAAGAGGTCAACTAATTTAATACCGTTTTCAGCGTAATTTCAGTATACATAGCTTCGTAACCGCAGTTCCAACGTTATCTCCAAATGTTGACACAAAATATCAGCTTTTCAGTCCCCCCTTATTGGAGGAATGGGCGGATGAACTAAGCTCCTTACCCACTCAGTCGGAGCTAAGAGCTCCTACAGCCTTCTGCCTTCCTGGTAGCTCGACGATGCTCAGGCAACAGGTTCCCTTCCTTGAAAGCCTTAGAGCGTGCAATCTTATCAAGGCAATTAGGCACCCTCCTAATTATATGTTTTAATACAATACAGTGGGAAAATGGAAAGGATGAAAACCTATTTGTAACCGATACTAATAGTTCCGATTATTTTATAGTTTTTTTTTTTAACCTATTAGTAGGTTTATTCGAAAGCTTATTATAATTATTATTGGAAGACTTATTAATAAGATTGACTACGTACCTATATATTTTTTTAATTATATTTTTTGTATATATGCGTCGAAACACTTGTTACAATAAATTGTAAGAAATCTGTCCATTTTCAATTGAAATTTCACTAAGTGAATGTTATTATACGAATCAAAATTTAAATTTAAAAATAAAATATTCTTACCGCGAAGTAAATGCCGAATCAATTGAATTTGAATGAATTTTCATAAATTCGTTTGTCCGCATACAATATAATTTAAATTTATTATGTCTGTTATTATATGTATGATATACAAATATAAATAAAGCAATCTGTTCATCAACATAATAATTAAAAAAACAAGAATGGTTAATTTATTGTTGTTTTTTTAAATCGTTGTTGTGAAGTGTGTTAAATCTTGAAGTGATTTGATATCAATAGGTTAATGTAAATTAACATTAATTCAGTAAAATAACTTTCGTCAACAAAAACAAAACTGTAGAATATACGATATTAATATCATTCCTGATTTCAGGTTTGTGGTTCAGTAACGAATGTAATTATGATATTACATCAAATTGCAAGTTGTACATATGTATGTATTTATAAACAACACGGGATACACTTACAAATATTCAATGAATCAGGCTTATGATTGTGACAGATCGTATAAAAATCCCGACTTTTTCTTAATCTACGTTTAGCTGTCAAAAACATAAGGTTTATAATAAATTATGTCATTAATTGATTCAGTATACCTCAGAACAGGTTTCTCCAAATACCTAGTGAGGATAGACAGTGTCCAATAAAAAAAAAATAAAAAAATATAAATAAATAAATAAATATATATATATATATATATATATATATATATATATGTATATATATATATATATATATATATATATATATATATATATATATATATATATATATATATATATATATATATATATATATATAAATATATATATATATATATACATATATATATATATATATATACATATGTATATATATATATATATATATATATATATATATATATATATATATATATATATATATATATATATATATATATATATATATATATATATATATATATATATATATATATATATATATATATATATATATATATATATATATATATATATATATATATATATATATATATATATATATATATATATATATATATATATATATATATAGATATGTATAACTTAAGTACAAAATTATATTAAATAATAAACGCTGTTCTGCAGCACTGAACCTGTAAACCTGTAGTAGTCACTGTGTAATATAATATCCATCCAGTTTTACGTGGTATTTACCACCATTTCTTAAAATCTATTGTGACACGGGTTATGATGCATTCTGCATCATTTTACGGTGTTTGAAAATGACCAAAATCACATCAAAACACGTGTAATAATAGATTGTTAAAAATACCGGTAGTTATCAAGTAAAACTTAAATTCAAAATTAATAAAACATGTTTTAAGATTTTTGTATGGAAAATACGAGTTTTAGTTATCACATTTAAAAGTGCGATTTAAAATTAAATTCAAAACATTTTTCGCATCTGAGGACTTTTAATTTTCTAGCTACAATATTTCTTTTTGATATTGGTATTTACCAAATAAAACTTAAATTAGAAATTAAAATATGTTTTATCTTGGTATGAAAAATGCGAGTTTAATTTATCACATTGTGCAATATAAAATTAAATTCAAAACATTTTTCGCATCTGAGGACTTTTAATTTTCTAGCTGTAATGTTTTTTTTATATCGGTATTTAACAAATGAAACTTGAATAAAAAATTAATAAAATATGTTTTAAAAAGATCTTGGTATGAAAATGCGAGTTTTATTTATCACATTTAAAAGTGCAATTAAAAATTAAATTCAAAATTTTTTTCGCACCTGAGGACTTTTAATTTTCTAGCTACAATGTTTCTTTTTCGGAAATTACTAATTGATTGGTTGTTACCATGTTATTAAAAAAAACCTTTTCACACAAAAGGGTGTCTTCTTTAGACTCTAGTATCTTGTACCAACGCAGGAGTTTAAAGAGACAAGCGCTGAATATTATAAGACATAAGATTTATACAACTAGTATATTTTCGATAGAAGTTCATCTAATGACTTCGTCTGCAGTGTACTGAGGCATGCACGGTAATTGGCAATTACTCTGAATCAAGCACCTGCTTCGTAAGTTTATCGGGAATTTATTTAAAGGGGTAGAGATAATTTAAATTTAATAAAACGGAGCTCAGATAACACAAATGTTCTTACAAATAACTTTGATGCTCATTTTACACGGTAATTTTTATTACGATATGAAGGGTATAAGATTATTATTAATAATTAAACTAAGATAAAAAAACAACATTTTGAGTGTGTCCAAATACTTGTTCACAAAATCTCCAATTAGAGGAGTTATTTTCATATTATTTTTTGACATCTCATCAAAGATGAAGATGATACTAATACAAGATTTTCTGCTTAATAAAAAAGCTTCTTTACATCTCACCAATAGATGTCTCTAGTGAAGTTCTAGTGATTCAAGAACAAGGTTTCTAAATTGGTTCATATAATAGAACTTCCAAGAATTTGAGTAGTGTGGTTGTCAATGATGGGTAGAATTGGTGAATGTTACACGTGTGTAAAGTGATCACTTAAACCAGCCTATGACGGTCGTCAGCCCCGTAAATGCCCAGACTTCCATATTCTTCTTCATCTGTGATGAGATGTCAAAAAATAATGAGATAAAAAACATTGAGATTTCAAAAGTTAAGTGAAATACCAATAAAATTACCTCTAAATTTGAGCAAGGTTTATTTTTTATATAATTATTGTCTATGTAGCGATTGATCATCCATATTATTAAAATTTTAATTCATATGTATAGTTTACTCGTATTTCATTTGACAGGAATTTTTTCTCTGATCTAATGTGTCATCATCGTTTTCAAACACGGTGTTTGAAAATGATGCGGAACGCATCGAAACATGTGTCATAGTAGATTTTAAGAAATAATGGTATTTACTTTAAATTAAAAATGGATAGATTTTACCACCAAGTGACTGCCGAATCAATTAATGAAAGTTTGTTTTATGAATAAACATACATGATATATGAAAGAAACAGTGAACAAATGATTGGTGTTAGAAACAGAAAACAAACCCAATAATTTGTTTACTGTTTCTTTTATATAGCATGTATGTATGTTTAGTCATAAAATTAACCCCAAAAAAGGGGAACAGGTTTTTGACGAAACTAGCTGGTTTTTAATAAAATGTGAGTGGATCAAAAATTAACGTCATTTTTTTCTACTACTACTACTACTAATACCATCACGCCGGTTCTCCACAGGGGTAGGCAGAGAGGATGGAACGCCACACTCTTCTGTCCTGACATACACTCCTCGCCTCCTTCACATCTATACATCTAGTCATACATAAGTCTTTTTCGGTCGTCCTCGTTCTGTTTTCCCTCTCACATTCGCTACATATATTTTCTTAGTCATTCTCTCGTTATCCATTGGCTCCACATGTTCATACCACCGTAAAGAACTCTTCCTAATCTTCTCAATTATTCCTCGTTCAGCCTTACATTTCTTTCTTATTTCTTCGTTTTTAATTCTGTCAAACAACGATTTTCCACATATTCGTCTGAGGGAGCGCATTTCAACAGCATTCACTCTGCTTTCATCCTTCCTTTACCAATTCCATATTTCGCTTCCATACATTAGTGTCGGTACCAGCACGCCGTTCTGAATCGCTAGCTTGGCTTCCATGGACATATTCTTATTTGCAATCACTATGCTCAAAGCACCATTTATTCTATACCCTGCATTCATTCTTCTCTCAATATCCCTATCCACTTTTCCATCCCTCGTGAACATGCTTCCTAGATATAAAAATTCTTGCAACTGTTCCATATTTAAACATATTTTTCTTTATTATTTCTCAAAATAATAAAGAAAAATATCTTTAAAAGTTTGATTTTAAATACGGGCATTTCTGCTTGAAATATCTGTGTAACTCAAATCCTATTCGTTTTCATTTTAATGTATTTCAGCATCCCTCTTTTACAATAATTGTGTAAATATTTGACGTCATAACGGCGGGAACTATGTAAATTAAACCCAAGCAAGCGTGAGATAGGATTGCTCCTTTAGCGCGAAGCAAAGGTATACGTACGTTTTCTGAATTTTCCCGATGCACATTGCCGAGTGGCGTGGCGCGTTATAACGCCGTTAGTCATTATAACGACATTTGAAACGGCTTGTTACATTCCTCCGTCTGATCTACTGCAGTCGGCGGATGAAATACGAGACGGCCCCCTCATACCTTTGCAAAAATATTTATATTACGTCGGCGCGAGAAATTCCAAAAGAAAAATCCCGACACTGCAATACATTCTTAGAATAAAAATGTAATTTTACATTTCCTATTTTTTTTGCGATCTCTAAGAAGAATGTGCGACTAAACGATGTATGATAGATGTGCGAATAGTGAAATAAGGAAGGAATGCAGAGCTGAGATAAGCATTATCGATAAAATTAAGAAAAGTGTGTTGAGATGGTTTGGACATGTAGAACGAATGAGTGAGGAAAGAACGGTAAAACAAATTTATGAGGGGAATGTAAGTGGAAAAAATAGCAGAGGAAGACCGAAAAAAATATGGCACGATCAGGCATGCCAAATACTTGAAAGTGGTCAGGTTAGGAGTCGTAACAATCGGCGGGTATGTATGACGAGATGCATGAACGTGGAAGAGGCGAAGAATGTTTGCAAAGATAAAGTGGTGTGGTGTTTTATTCTCTCTAATCAATTATTATATAAGAGGACGTACGGATGGATAAATGAACGAATTGTGTGATGTGATGAAATGTAAGTGTTTAGGCATGTCAAATTCTTGAAAGCGGTCAGGTTAGGAGTCTAAATAATAGGCGGGTATGTATGAGGAGATGCATGAACGTGGTGAAGAATGTTTGCAAAGACATAGTAGTGTGGAGTTCTATTCTCTCTGCCTACCCCTGTGGAGAAGCGGCATGATGCTTAGTTAGTTAGTTAATTCATCCTATTATTATTCCAAGTCCTTTATAAGCGTTCTAGACGTAGTTTACAGTATTTTACGAAAATGACGCTGGGTAAATTATTATGATGATTATTATTATTATTAGTATTATTATTAAGTATGGGTATTTACAAGGCTTATGACCTGTCATGGGCTGGTTAGGTGGTAAACTTTTATTCAATGTAACATTCACCATTCTAACCATGATTGGCAATTATACTGCACATATTTTAGAAATGTTGAGATTATTATGAAAATTATATTGGAAAAATGAAACAATTGTTTAAGACCACTTTTTTAGCTTCTTATTGTTAACACGACTTTTTTAGAGAAAACGTTAACAGATAATCTTCTCGTCAACAGGTGAAAGTATAAACTATTTTTTATGTATTAATCATCATATTATTACAAAACGCATATGCCGAATCAATAAATAAGAAAATAAAACACGTTTTTTAAAACATTTTTTATTATTTTTATTATATGCATATTTAAAACATTTTAATATTGCAATGAGTACATATGTAATAAATAATACTTTTTATTGATTTACAGCATTTTGAGTGTGTCCAAATACTTGTTCATAAATCTGGATTATTTCCAATTACGAGTTATTTTTTTAATTATTTTTTTAGTGAACTCTCGCATATTATGTTTCGAAATTGATCAATTTATATATAGATGTTTCAAAAAGTAGTATGGTTGTCAATCAAGGGTAGAATTGGCGAATGTTACACGTGTGTAAAGTGATCACTTATAAATAAGCCTATGACGCTCGCAAGCCCTGTAAATGCCTACAGTTCCATATTCTGCTTCATCTATGTTGAGATATTTATTTTTTTAATGATTTGTTAACTTACATCTTAAAACAACGCATTATAAATCTCAAAACAACAATGTGGTGTCGTAATAAAGTCAAATACCGATATGAAAAATGAGCTGTAGCATTTTCGCTAGGCGGTAGAGCGCTTCGCTCTGTAGGGCTGTTAATCGAATTAGAGGTTTCCGTTACATCGCTTCCGTTACTGTTAGCGCACCGGCGCTTTGCGAAGCGTTCCGGTCATGCTGCGGTCTCCGATCACATTCCGGAACTTGTGGCGAGTACTTGTTGCGCCAAACTTACGCAAATACTCGGAAATCTGACTGACTTCCGATACCAAGTCGAAACTGGAGTGTACTGAAATATTCACAACATTTTACAACAAAAAACTTGTTGACAAATCTGGGTTTTCTCCACTTGGAGTTATTTTTACAATTTTTTGATATATCAACATAGATATATCTTCTCGAAATATCTTTTTTGATATATATTCTTCTTGATATATCTTTTTTTGATATATCAAGAAGAATATGGAGTCTGGATATTTACAGGGCTGTTGTAAATAAAAATTACAAAATAATTCCAATAAAACGGTCTCTGCTCAGTGAAAGCTTTCTCAATTGTATTATTATTTTATTCCTAAGCATGAAAAATATGACGAACTATGAAGTTTTCCTCATTTGTGTCGGTCGAGACACCCCGCCCCATAGTGAAGTCGCCTCGAAGTCCCTTACAAAGCTATTAGGTTTTAGGGCAGCTGTTGCCATCCATCATCTCCGACAATTCTTTTCTCTTCCTTTCATCTCACCCCTCGCGACCTTCTGCCTTCTGGCCACTAACTACTGCCTACTCTCAGGTCTGCCTCCCTACCCTAATGGAGGGGTCATTCTCGCGCACTGATTCCTTTACAAAAGATTTGCGAAATATCAAATAATACGACAAATATTCTAATTATATTATTTGGCGATTTATACTAGAGAAAATTCATCATTTTTTAACGTTTCATTATTTAATTTATTTATTTGGGATTTTTACAGCTATAACAATACAATATACAATTACAATTAATAAATCTACAGCCAATTACAAAAATCCGCCGATAATGTTATTCTTATTATGATGAGTGATGAATGAAAGTAATGTTTGTGGTTGGGGTGAGTGTGTGTGTGTGTATATGTGTATGTAAGAGGGTGTGTATGTGTATATCAGTGAATCATACATGAGTAATAAAAATATGGAAAAAAGGAAAGAGGAGGCAGGAGAGGCTTTGAGAAGAAAAAACAGAACCAAAATATTTTATTAAAATGGTAAATACAGTGATCAGTGCACACTACCCACAACAAGTGAAATCGTATTGTCATCAGTGCGTAGCGATGGCAATGTATTATATAGTCTTATTTGCTCCGTTACAAGATGAAAGGGTTTTTAAAATTTTATGTGTTGTTTAGGTTGCGTAGTCTATTTTGGGGATATTTGGGGATGGGGATACTTTATAGGGATGGAAAGATTGATAAGATATTGAAAGGAGAGTTAATGCTGGGAACAGATTGAACATGGATGCTGCCAAGAACCCACATATGACATGACGTGTGAATTATATGATTTATGTATATGCCATATGTATAATTATCGTGATCTGAAAAATTGAGATATATGGTTGTCAATCATAGGTTGAATGGTGAATTTTACACGTGTATAAAGTGACCACTTAAACCAACCTATCGTGGGTAAAAGCTACGTAAATATCTAAATTTTTATATTTTTAAAATCTATGATGAGATGTCAGTATGTAATAATAACTTCTAACCGGAGAAAACCTACATTCGTGAATAATGATTTAGACACCCACAAAATGTTGTAACAACTATCTAGCCTTTTCACTTTCATTCGTCAAATGAGCAAGTTCTTAACTTATTATTATATGTGTAAGAAAACTGGATTTAAAATATTTATTATGTTTTCAGTTTTTTGAATTATCTTAAACATTTTATTTTTAATTTAATTAATTTTTATCATTTTATTTTTTTTTAAATTACGCTTAAATTTTATAAATTTATTTGACATACATATTTTAAAATTCAATTTATATTATTTTCAATATTATAAATATCTAAAGCATTTTCTTTGTGGTTATTCATTTTTACTATTATATATTTTTTTCTTAAAAATGTTATTACCGATTAGTGAGTGGTTATATACTAATATCACTAATATTTTCATAAAAAAGTATAAAAGTCAATTAATTAATTTTTTTTAAACGCTATCAAAATACGATGATCGAGCTTTTTGAGACAAAAAGCTTGTGTAAAGTCATCGTACTAATGGCACTAGAGTTTAATGCTGCTCAGATATATAAATACGGGAATAATTATTTGAGCAAATCAGTATGGCGATGTCACTCGTCTGTAGAGGATGTCACATCCCTGGATCTGGAGACGCCTAACCAAACATATTGGCAGTGAGTACACGACCCCTAACAGGGGTCGATGTTTGCCTTCCCCGTTAATTTGAGGGTCCGAGGGGTTGGAATATCACATGTAGCGTGGTAAATAGACCAAACCTCTCTCGCAGGATGATTCTCATATAAATTGTGTACTCGTATGGTCCCACATTTTGGGAGTAGCTTGGTTCCGTGTTGGGATTTACGCTAATTAACACATAGGGTATTTAGTAAGTAGTTCATAGTACAAAAATGATTATCTACAACATTTTGAGTGTATCCAAAAACTTTCAGTATTTGAACACACTGTTCTTATTTTTCATAGTGTGTCACAAATCTGGATTATCTCCAATAAACAATTTTAAAAAATTGACATCTCAACATAGAAGAAGAAGAATATGAAATGATACACGTGTGTAAAGTGATCACTTAACCACGCCTTTGACGGTCATAAACCCTGTAAATGCCCAGAATTCCATATTCTTTATCATCTACATGTGTTAAGATGTCAAAAATAATAAAAGAAAAATAACATTTTCTGGAAAACACTTTGATTCAGATAAAACATTGTTAATATATAATATTAATAAAATAAAAGAAAACGATAAACTTATAAAAAAATATCAAGATTTTTTATTTTCTGAACAAAGATGAAGAAGATTGATATATTCTCGTTTTTCCTGTCAGGAAGGATTTATATCCAATAAAAAAATCGTATATTTTATGTGTATTTTTATAACAATATGTGTATCAATTTTTTTTCACAAATTCTGAGTTTTATCTTCACAAGAAGTTATTTATATTGAGATCCTAAAATATGTAAATCTGGGCATTTGAAGGGCGTATGACCTGTCAAAGGCTGGTTAAGTGATCACTTTATATAACGTGTAACATTTATCATTCTACACATGATTGAGAGGCACACCAGTGAAATTTCGCAAGTTTTTTTCATGCGAATTCACGAAAAATTCATTTTTTTAAGTAGGTTAAAAACTAAAACCGCTTAGGGCTGAATAATATGGGATACATCTTGTGCCAAATCACGTAATAATACGGCGAGACGTTGTGTCGGATATTAAATTAACGGGTGACAACCGCGCGGCGAAAAATTCACTCGAGAGGAATTTTGAATAAATTACCTACCCTTATATTTTTGAATAATTTTCACACTGCTTCCAGATTAACTCATATTATGGCAAAAACAGGTTCAAATTTATATATTATTTCGAGAAATAAAAATACTTTGTGTTCTGATCCACTCACATTTTTATTAACCAACTAGTTTCGGCAACAACCTGTTGCCCTCTTCAGGGTTACATTTATTACTAAATATATATAAATATATAAAAAAGAAACAGTGTACAAGTTGTTGGGTTTCAAAAGGGTAGGGGTGGGGGTAATGGTGTTTTAAGGAGGGGTAAGAGCAAGGAAGGGGATAACTCTGTTTAGGTTGGGTTTGATTTTATGGGAAATATATTAAAAATGGGACTTTGACTAACGTTTATTTGGTTATTAATTATATTTAATTTTTGTTTAACCGCTTTTTTTTATTTCTAACACCTCTAAATTATTAATTTGGCAAGTTCTGTTATTACAATGCAAAATTTTTATCCCATCTTCAAAATTGAACGAATGATTATTAGATAAGATGTGGTCCGCGAATTCCGAAAAATTGTTATTATTAAGACATCTCTTATTTACAACCTGCGTTTTTATAACACAAACTTTGAACATTAATAAAATATTCGGGTATCGTAAGTAAGTAAAACCCTTATCCGCACCCCAATGATGCATAGGGCACTGCGTCATATAAACGCAGTTTTATCTAGATCGTTTACACATGACGGAAAGGTGATCAACCTTCCGCTTCAGGTACCAGTCCAGGGTAAAATTGAATAAATATTATAGTGAAAAAATCACTTTATAATTTTAATATTTATTTGACCCTACCTGGGAATCGAACCCGGGACCTCCAGTATGGTAGCCGAGTGTGCTGACCATTACACTACAGAGGCGGAGCTTAATCATGTTTATGCTATGTATAATATAAAATACAAAAAACTGATGTGATTTTTTTGAAGTATTACTATGTGTTGAGATGTTATTCATTGCTCATTTTTTATTAAATAAAATATTTTGTATGTCGTAAGGAGGGGTTTATTTTGATGCGATTAATAATTTATCTGCAATTTGTATAAAAAATCCAAAGAAAATGTTGCCATAATAATATTAATACATTTTATTGAGATAATGGACAGTAATTTTATGCTTTCTTTATCAAAGCTGCCGCCGGGGGAGACATTTAATTTAATACTATTGACGGAATACGAGAGTTTTTCTTTCCTTCCACACTCTTGTCATCTCAATATTTCCATATACATCCCATAGGTAGTCATGTTTCACTTTGCCGTCTAAATAATTCGCTTTCATCTCAGCATAAATATGCATAAACAACCAATATTTTCGGATTATAATGGCCTTCTCCCAGTCGGGGTGAATTTTTTTATTTTAATTTTATTTATTTCATAGATACATACTTTTTTTTACTATTTGTATAACGGCTCTTTAGGCATGGCCTGTGTTGAGCCGAAATTCTTACATGTTACTACATTTTTTTAATATTATTGTTTTTTTTTTTTTTAAATATTAGATTATATACATTACATATAAAAGATACAATAACAATTTACAGTATAAAGGTATTTGTAACCAACGATCAAAATGTAAAGTTATGATTTGATTAGAAAAAAATACACATTTTTGAATATGTAATTTTTTTCACCTCGTTAGTGTAATGGTCACCAAGCTTGGCTACCGTACTGGAGGTTCCGGGTTTGATTCCCAGGGAGGGATCAAATACATATAAGTGATTTTTTTCACTCTTTATATAATTCAATATTATCCCGGACCTGAAGCCGACGGCTGATCACCTTTCCTTCATGTGTTAACGGTCAAGATAACTCTGCATTTATTTGATGCAGTGCCCTATGCACCATCGGGTGCGGATGAGGTATTGAAGAAGAAAATTTCCAAATGAAATAAAACGGTAAAATAAAATCAAACGTATCAATCAGCGTATAAAAGTCATATAGGTCATAGTCATGTTACAAAGGTGAAAAGTTTTCATACCTGTAGCTTCCAGTAAAATAAGTTAAATTTATGAAATTTGAATTTTCAAGGATTGTTTTCTTTTCTTTCTAGGTCACACCAGCGCGATAATACAAGGTAATTCAAGGTTGAAAAGGTAAAACAATAAAAAAGGTTATTTATTTATACATATATTGATAGGTGGTATATTTTTGAACATATAATGAGCACTTTGTTGAAAAATCGAATCACATTCCACCGCACATGTTTCAAATTTAACGATAATGGCGTCATTGCAGTATCTGATCGTACAAAAAGATTTAGAAGTCAATGAAATGATATTGTGGTATTTTTGTTTGTTTTGAATATAGCTAATTTATACCTAAGTCATAAAATGCTATTTTATGCATAGATCTTGTTGCGTGGTACATTATATGGGATGACGCTTTCTCTAACAGAACCTAAACCTTTTCCTGAAAATTTATATAAATGTATATATACTTTTAAATATTGATTATTGATAATTTTGTATCCGTTTTGATTAAAAGACGAGCTAAGCTTAAAATCAATATTGTTGATAATTTTTTTTTGAAAATGTAGAAAGTTTGATAACTAATACATATGGGGTTCAGTTAGACAGTTGACCATATTTTGTGCCGACATATACTCTGAAATGTATATTATATAATAAAAATAAGATGATGCGACCGTTATGTTACCCTGATACATTTGAAATCAAAACATTACAATACGGATTATTTACCTACATTAATTAGTAATAAGTGTTTAGATAAATAAGATATTTATCTAAATAAATCTAATCTAAAGAAATTTATTTAACATACTAGGTATGTACTTTTTGGGGAGCCATAACGGTCGGTTCATTACTGCTTTATTATTTTATTGTAATTGTTATTTTGACTTTTTTAATTATTGTAATTTTAGAAAATCTATATCAATACTATGATTATATTTTTACTCTCACTGTAAAATAGTAGTAACTGTAAACACAAGTATAAATTTACATAATTTTTATGATCTGAAGAACAGTTTTACCATTTATTTTGACATTGAAAACGAAATTTACAGATGTTACTATCTTACACCCAGGGTAAAATATTTATAATTTGCTTATTTTTTATTATTTGCCATCTAGTATTGATATGGTCAATGAATGTGTTTTTTCTAATTCAATTCTAAAATCGCGGAAAAAAATCTTTTAAAAAAAAAACGTTTTTTTCTCGAACAAATTTTGAATGAGCGGAACGCAAATCGTTCCGGGTCAGCGGCGGGGACATTCATTGACTTGTATATTTTTGTAGTAAAACTAACCGAATATTGCAGTAACGGTTTGATTTTCTTTTTACCATCAACATATTAGGGATTGAATTTTGATATTTGCATCAGTGATCCCGCGTTGAACTCCCTCTTAGTTAAAAAATAAATTAAATAAAACAGTCTAACCCTTAAAGCATACATCAATATAAGTATGCATCGCGCCATTTGGTGCAAATGGGAAAAAATAAGGATAATATATTAATAAAACGCAAATTTGATTTATTACTTTTTAAGCTGTTTTTTAAGCTACCATGTTGAAGGTCCCAGGTTCAATTCCCGGGAGGATATTAATAAATATTAGTAATTTTTCACTCCAATATTTATTTGATTGACTGGTACCCGAAGCGCAGACTGCGACTTTCTTAATACATTTGACGATCAATTTATAACTGCTTTTATACAATGCAGTGCCCTATGCACCATTGGGTGAGGAAAAAAAATGAAACACCATTTTGTAAAAATGTATTTTGATGGCAAGATTTAGGAAATGAAGTTATCAATACAACAATATTTTGCAAAACATGAAAAATATTATTTTTAAAACTTCATATAGTTTTTGTTTAAAAAACAAATCTTCCTTACCCACTTTGTGACACAGATCAAATGTGAATTTATTTTAATTAACTAGTTTAAATATTTATTTTTTAGTAAAAAGAAAATCATTGTAGAAAATATTTAGTACATCTAGTATGGTATTTAGTATAGTAGTTATACATTTTTTAGTGGTAGTGTTGTTGGATTCTTACTGTGTTTTTGTTAATTACTTATATCCACGTTTCAGAACGCATTTTAGCGTTCATCATCTGGTCCTGTCTCTTAGTGATATAAATCTCCTAACTAAACTTTCGTGGTTAAATTCCTTAAATTTTCATGACCAACCATTTCATTGTGTACGGCATGGCAGTTTAAGAAATTTCATCGAAATTTTTTATATAAATACCAAATGGCATGTTTCGTAGTTTTGGTAGTTGTTACTTGATGCATGAATAAACAATAAGCACGTTTATGTATGTAAACAGAAATTTCTCTTTATCCGCGGATAGGCGTAAAATACACCACAAGTTTTATAAAATTATAAATATAATGAAAATCTTGTTTTAAAATCACTATATCGTGAATTTGCTATAACAACGACATAAAATATGACATTTTAATAGTTATAATGCGGAAAAAACGACTTTTATATCCTTTTCTTCTCATGCCATTCCAATCGGAGGTTGGAGACCATCTCCTTTAACTCCACACGATCCTGGGCCAGCCTGATGAAGATTGCTGCCTCCGGTATTACAAACCACTGTCGAAGATTTTTGAGCCATGATGTTCTCTTACGCCCCAAGCCCTGTCTACCATCTTTCTTTTCCTCTACTAATAGCTGTAGAAAAGCATATTTTTCTCCACATAATATGTAGCCAAAGTATTTGCCTTTTTGTCTTTTGACAGTGGTTAGCAGTTCTCAGTATCTTTACACATTATTTTAAGGACCCCTTTCATTGGGCACTCAATCAGTACATGAGATACGCAGTTTTCTTTTGTATATCCACATTTTAAAATTCCTTTATTTTATTCATCATAGAGATTTCGAGAGTCCATCCTTGCATACTATATAAAAACGCGTAAAATTTAATATAATCACGTAAAATTTGCGAATGAATAAGCAACCCTTACTTTTTTATGAGAACTCATATCCACAGTTTAACTATACGGTATGTGGTATATAAATATTTATGGTGCCTAATTCTCGCGGATAACGAAAAATTATTGTACTGCCAAACCAAGGATTAAGGATAATTCAGAATGGTGGCTTAATTTTTTTTTACATTATATAGTAATTAAAGTTTGTCATGAAACGCAGGGCAATAGATTTATACGTTAAGTCAGATATTATTATTTATCATAGTTTTGGGCCATTTTTAGGAAAATTAGATTTAAGAACTATTCTCTTATATTACACTCAAGAACTATTGAGGGAAACGACAATTTTAAAAAATATTTTGTAATTACATACGGTAATATTTTAATTAAAGTTTAGCTTAGTAAATACCACTTTTTCCTAAACCCAATTCTGACACGTTTTTGATGCGTTCCGCATCATTTTCAAACACCGTATCGTTACGGTGTTTGAAAATGATGCAGTATTCATTGAAACACGTGTCATAGACTTTAACAACAAAGATTTTAAGAAGCAGTAGTAATTACTTAGTAAAAAAAATTAAAAATGGATAGATTCTACCAAAAAGCAACTGCCGAATCAATTTATGAAAGTTAATATATGATTTCATAAGAATTACAATAATTATATGTATGTATATACTTCGTAGACCAATATGTTAAGATTGAAATTATAATTAATCAAAACTTCTGATCTTTGATTTGACATCTTGAACAGTTAGAAGGAAAACAAGAGCTGCAATAATATTTACAATAATTTAATATATATTGGAATTTTCATAAAATATCCGTAATACAAATTAAAGAAACGGAAATTTTGAAAAATATTATAATAAATCGCTTAATTAAAAATGTACGAAAAATAATTTTAATATAAAAATAAGAAGACGGAACCCACGAAAAGAAGACTCACCAGAATCACCAGAATCACCAGAATCAGCAGAATCAGCTGAATCAGCTTTAAGTTCAATTACTTGGTTGGTCACGCGTATTCTTGGGGAATTAACACACCTTAGAGAGTTGTTATTGCTTGAGAATACACGTAGCTGACAAGTAACAGCTTCGTCGCGTCGGCCACACCCGCTCAGGACAAGACCGGTATCGTGCGGGCTGCTCTCCCGCTGCACTGCACTAAGCACGCCTTAGCACGTCTAGCGCTGCGAGCACGCTCGAGGCGCGTCCCATCCACGCATGCCAGACGCGCGACGGATACCTGTCTTCTTCTGTCACACCGTAACTTTACACATCGCTCACTCCTTTCAAGAAGGTCATAAATGAAAAAAAAATTGATTTTTTAGGAGAACGTTTTTAAAGTTTAAAAATATAATACAATGTATTAAAAATTAACATCAAGCCACTTATTGAAATTTCAACTGTGAAACAGATCTTTTTGGGTAAAACCTTAAGGTTTTATCTCCATTTAAAAATATTTAGTATATTTAAAAAAAATAATTAAACAATACCTTTTCTTCAAAATGCAAAAACAACACTTTCTGCCCTGTAGCGGGTAAATATTAAGTTAAAAATATGCCTTTTACTGGGATAAAGTACATTTTCTGGGCATTCCGAAAACATGCTCAATTGAAAATGAACGATTTTTGATTTATGACGTTCTTGAAAGGAGTGAGTGACATATCACCAGAGTCACACACAGACACGCCTTCTATTCTCAGAATATGCACATTCTTACCCTGAAACTAAAGCTGATACACTTGTAAACAAGTTCAGTGTCAGCAAACTAATCAGGTCGTTCGGATTAGAGAATCATTCGGATTAAGAAATCATTCGGATTAGGAATCATTCGGATGACCGAGTATTTTAAGAAAAAATATAGAAAATCAACTGTTAATAAATTGGATTTTCATTTTACATGTACATATATATATATATATATATATATATATATATATATATATATATATATATATATATATATATATATATATATATATATATATATATATATATATATATATATATATATATATATATATATATATATATATATATATATATATATATATATATATATATATATATATATATATATATATATATATATATATATATATATATATATCTATTTAATAAAATAACAACTATATGTTTAGTTTATTCCACATAATTTTTATTTGACTAGCAACCGGGTTTCGTCTTTTCATAACCGACATCGCCAGGCTAGTCTGATGAAGTTGGTTACGAAAAAATGAAACAAATTTATGTAGAAAAAACCATATATTTGTGATTTTATTATATAAAATGCAGTGCTACCAAGAAATGTCAGTACAAAACTTTAAAAATATATATTTAGGTACCTACTGAATGAACAGTTAAAAATATTAACATTTTCATTTTAGCTTGAAAAAGTCAGATATTTTCTTTTAAATCAACGAACTTAACTGAGGTCCAAGGGTTAAATCACGCATTCGTCTCAAAACCATCAATTCCTTAGTATTCTGGGTGACTTCTTCAGCCCAGTTGAAGGCTATGTTAAGCTTTCACAGCTTCAGAAGGTGGAATTGAAAAATAAAACTGGGATTGTTCGGATTATAGCGCCTTTCGGATTACGGAGCGTTCGGATTAGAGAGCTGGCACTGTACTTAGTAAATTTCTGAGGTAGCATTTAGGCTTTATGAATGTCGAAAGTAACTTTGGCTAGTTTTTTTAATAAGCAAAATTAGTAAGCAAAACTTTGGCTAATTTTTTTAGTAGCAAAATAAAAATATGATGTAATAACAGCCGATGTAATATGACTAAAATACAAATAGTGATGTAACTAGTTTCCCAGCATATAACTTTTAACGTAATTTATATTTAGTCATTATTATTTTATTTTCAATATTCGTAGCATTAACTTTAAGTACTTAACTACTCACCGATATTTCAGTCAACTAGTTTCGAAACGTACCCGTCTCTTTATCAGGACAATTACTACACCAGCATGCAAGTCTAAATCCAAAGAGTTAGACTTATTACTAACTATACACACATTTTAACATATTTCTTACACCAGTATACAGACACGGTCATCGATAGTAAAACAAACTATCCAGCTACCCATAAAAGACGAGGCTTTCATCACCATATATTAAAATTTATTGTGACACGTGTTTCGATACATTCAACATTTTTATCAATCACTGTTAAATGCACCGAATCACGTGTCACGATGGATTTTATAAATACTACAGTCGTGTATATCAAGTAAAAGTTCAATTCAAAATGGGATTATACGAGGCGACTGCCGAATCAATTGAAGAAACTCCGTTTTTCATTCAATGTCATCGAATTATTTCAATTAAAAAAAAAAAAAAAACAACTCGATTCAATAAAGCAAGTTGATATAAAAAATTGATGCGGTACAAAATTAATCCACAACCTTAAAAACTGGAAAAAACTATTTTTTTATATCCGTTTAAAACAACATATTGACAATAAAAGTAATGGATTAAAATCCTTTTTGTAAAAAAATACAAGTAACTAAAAGTGTCTAAATCTTTTACCAATAATTGTATATGTTAATTTTGTACTAATAATCGATAATATTTTGGCAACATCCTATAAAACAATAATAATATTTCATATAATCATTGAATTCTAGATTATATCGCTATATAATAGAGTATACAATTTACTGTCATAATAAATTATGATTATAGCCATAAATATACTTAGATCTGAAGAACATTGAGAAATTTCCATTTTATAATTAAAGAACAAATCCAAAATAGTTGTTTTTATAAAGGGAAATAATTTCTTAACAAAAACAACTATTTTGTATTTGTAAATCATTGGGATGAAGAATTATATGTCAATCATTGTTTGGGGACAGTCTTATTACTTTTTTGATATAAGTACGACGGTATTCTTTATTTTTATTTGATTTTTATTTTTAAATAAAAGAATAATATTTTTGTTTTTATTATTTACACAAATATTTCAATTTCATACTTTTTAGTGAGCCTTAGCGGCTCGTTATTCGAAATTGATTTTAAATTGTGGTAGAGTGGGTTCGAACCGAGAAACTCTGATTTAAGAGTCCGCGACACTAACGACGGGACCACAACCCGACAATTAAATTTCTAAAAATAAAAAAAGGGTAAAACTGGACGACGTAGTAATATTTCATGCTCGAAAGGCCCGTCAGAATATCATTCTTGTAATTAACAACCGAATTAATTAGATATGTCGTTCTCTGTTTTATTTGACATCATTTGGTACTCTTCACTGTCTCCTTCCCATGTATCTTTGACCACCTTTTTACAAACACCCTTAGTGCATGTTGGCCTTCGGTATAACTAATAACGCATGTGATGAAGGTTTTATGCAGTTAGGTGTCTATATAGTGTTAAGGTAGGTGTTTTCTGCATGCTGGTTGTCCTGATGAAAGGTACGCCTCGTAACCGGAAGACTGAAATCTCGGTGAGTGGCTATATTAAATAGTAACATAACATTTTGTTCCTTTTTATTTTTTTAAACAACTATTATACAATAAAACTTACAAAATAACTGATAAAAACTAGTAAATCCTTTTATATTTTAAATATAATGCCGATCGGTTTCGAACCAAACAAGTTCTTTCTTTTGAGTAATTTAAAGACAAGGCTGTTTTGTTTGAAACCTGTTGACATTTTACTTGTATTTCAATAAAATATATAATAATTTAAAACAAAGTTATTTTATAAGCTATGTAATTTAGTGTTTCAAATGTTAATTTTAAATTTTATATAAATATTTTTATTGATATCTCGAGATAGATTAAGACTTTTTTGAAATAAATAAGTGTGGGTATTTACACAGCTTACAACGTGTTATTGCCTAGGTTAAGTAATCATCACCTGTGTAATGATTAACATTTTTACCCATGATTGACAACCACATATCGCTCACTCCTTCCAAAACGTCATTAATAAAAAACTTGATTTTTCAGGAGAACGTTTAAAAATAAAAGAAAAGTTTAAAAATATAATACAAAGTATTAAAAATAAATATCAAGCCACTTATTGAACTTTTTACTTTGCAACAGATCTTTTTAGGTAAAACCTGAAGGTTTTTTCTCCATTTGAAAAATATTTAGTATATTTAAAAAATAAAATTAAACAATACCCTTTCTTCAAAATGCAAAAACAACACTTTATGCCCTATAGCAGGTAAATATTAAGTTAAAAATATGCCTCTTTTGCTGGGATTTACTACATTTTCTGGGAATTTCGAAAACATACACAACTGAAAATTGACGATTTTTGATTTAGGACTTTCTTGAAAGGAGTGAGCGATATTTAAAATTTGATAATCTGCACTCATTCACAAATGTGGCCCAGCTGAAGTGCGCTGCAGGACACCATAATGTTGGATACAGAAATGTCCATAAGACACTTCTGAGTGAGCAGAGACTTATAAGACCCGACCGCAGCCCTACCCATTTTTTTGCTCCGTTTTGGAGAGTAAACTACGACAGAGGTTGTTCGGCCGACGTGGAATTCTAACTTTTTCAAAAGCACGAAACACTGCTTTAAATTGTCACATTTTGCAAGCGCGAGGGTGGAATAGTGGGACACCCTAACGGGAGTCTAGGGCGCAGTACAATCACTCCTCCTCGCGGGCTCGGCTCGAGATCGCAAGGAGGAAGTGCGGGATTTTCCACGGCGGCCGGCTAAATGGAACTCAAATTCTGTGATAATAGTTTTAACCTAAATATTGAGGGAAGGCACCTTACTTTACAAATATGTAAAGTTAGATCTGCACCTGCTTTGTACCTGGAAGAGCGGTGTCCCTCGCTTCTCACCGGTGCGTATGAGATAGGAATCTGGTATGACTGATGGATCAAACAGGATGTTATTTTGAAAGAGATTATTGGTATGAAGAGTGGTGTGTTTCAATTTTCCATGTTAGGGTACTGCATTGTGTTGTTATTTTTCGGTGTGGTTAATGGCTTTGCGTAAGGGTGTGCATTAGGATATATGTTAAGGCTGCTTGTGGATTTTTTGTTAGGTTTGCGTTAGGAAAATTACGTTACTGGTGAAAGGGTTTCGTGAGATCGTGCGAATGAAAAATGTTTGAGTGGTAAATGCAACAATTGAACCTTTTCTGCACATACTTCGCCATGGCTTCTTGTCTTTTGCTGTGCTGGTCGGGGTTGTGGAGGGATCTCCATACCAACCACCGATTAGTTAGCACTCATATCTATCTGTCTAACGGAACTTACTAGATACAGAGTGGGCCGGGGTCACTTCCTTTTTTGAAACTCGCGCTACAAAGCGACAGTTATTCCTAGAGCACGTTCCTAAAGCGCGTTCAAAAGCACGTAATTTAAAGTTTTTTGCGGTTAGTTTAGTATCAATCGTGCCGTGGACGAACGAGGAGCGCGCGTTTGCAGTGGAGGCCTGCTTTTCCTTCAACCGTTCGGTCATCGCAACTCAGCGTGTATTCAGAAAACAATTCAATAACGCGCCTGCAAGTCATATGCATGATCGTAAATTGATTTGTTTGTGGGTGGACACGTTCAGGGATGCTAGTAGTCTGAAGAAGAAATGTAATGGACCTTCCAGAACCAACAGGACGCCTGAAAACATCAACAGTCGAAGACGTCGTCGTCACATCCACTTCTTCGATTTTTTTCTATCCAAACTCGAAGAAATGAATGTTGGGGATGTGTGGTTCTAACACTATGGCGCTACGGCTCGCACTCCTATCAATTTATGTCGGGATAACTTTTCCGAACACCTCGTCTCTCTTAGGGGAGATCTTCATGGTCACCACGATCGCCAGATTAAGTTCACTGTGACTATTTTCTGTGGGACTATCTTAAAGTTAGAGCTGAAGGACAATATTCACGCTGCTATTGCCGACATAGGCTGGAAAAGGTGGATGGAAATTTCAAAATTCAGATAACCTTACGTATTGACGAGGACGGTGGCCATCTTCGAGAGGTCGTTTTGAAAACCCAATGAAATAAAAATTTAATATGCCCCTATATACAGAGAAAATCAAATCCATACTGTTGATACTTTTTGGGTAATGATTATTTAAAATAAGGAAGTGAGCACCCCCCACCCTGTACTTATCACCAAAATAAATAAATAAACTAGGGCACTTATAGGTAACTAAGTGATACTTTTACAAATTTTAATTTATTTAAATTGTCAGTGACAGGAACATTGAAAGCTATTAAATGTAAATAACAGTAAAATCGGGACAATATTTTTAATTAATAATTTTCGCTACTTATTTCCTAAAATTTTGATTTGCAAGTGCGGGTCGGACAGGAAGTCTGGAGCTTTTGTATCGGACCCGGGAACGTGGAGGGAGCTTTCAGTGTACCGATGTGTCACTTAAGGAATCCTACATAACGAAAATTGTTTTGCAATTCCTTGGTACATTTTTTTGCCAAAGTAACAAGTAGCACTCTCCTTATAAATAAATCATTCACTTTGTGTAATACCACTTAAAAAAAATACTTCGTAACTGCCGATTAAGGAATAATTAACGACAATTATTTTAAATAATCATTCGACAATTAGGTCAAATGTAGACTTAATTTAAATTATTACGGTCTGACATTGAAACAAAACTAAAATTTGAAAGAGAGAGAGAGTAGACAAATGAATCACAGTGTGAATATTTTTAAAAGTGGACTTGTTGTTAAATTTAATTGGTTATTATTATGGTTAGGTTAATTAATTACTTTACTTATAAATAATAAATAACGAATCAAACTAAAGTACAAGTCCACTTTTAAAAACAATGCTTTTAATATACAAAACTGAGTAAACAGTTGAAATTATTAAAGAAAACATTTGTTTTTATACCACTTAAGTGTTTTCTTTTATAATTTCAGCATGTCTTACCGCAAAGTTAATGCAGAAACAATAAAAAGAATATGATTTACAAGGTAATGCAACAGTGAATATAGAAGATTCTCAATTTTACATTGAATGATGCGTCAATCAAATGTAAAATGGTGAATATGGACTTAAGTCCGTATTCACCATTACTTTTGAGTCATTTATGATAGATCGTGAGTCCTGTAAATACCCATACTTCTTCTCATCTCACCTCTATTATGATTTTTCAATGAAATCTTAAAATCTCAAAATACAATATTTGTTTTTGTAATAATAGAGAAGGTGAGGAGTTAGCTATTTAAACATAGATGTATTTATTTTTAAAAAATCCAGATTTTAACTGATGAAATTGAAAAGAAGACAGATGACGACATGGCTCATTTTTTGTATTGTATAGTTTTTAAAATATGTAGATAATAAGACACATTCTATTGTAATTTTATTATGTCTTTGACTAATGTCGCTCACTCCTTTCAAGAACGTCATAAATCAAAAAACTTGATTATTCAGGAGAACGTTTTTAAAGTTTAAAAATATAACACAATGTTTTAAAAATAACTATCAAGCCACATATTAAAGTTTTTTTCTATGCAACAGATCTTTTTAGGTAAAACCTGAAGATTTCTTCTCCATTTGAAAAATATTTAATTTATTTAAAAAAAATAATTAAACCATACCTTTTCTTCAAAATGCAAAAACAACATTTTCTGCCCTGTAGCGGGTAAATATTAAGCTAAAAATATGCCTCGTTTGCTAGGATATAGTACATTTTCTGGGCATTCCGAAAACATGCACAACTGAAAATGGACGATTTTTGATTTATGACGTTCTCGAAAGGAGTGAGCGATGTGTGTATACTTTTACAATGATCTATCGTAAAAATATACACACATAACGAATTTGAACAAGTCAGATTTGAAAATTGTACTGTAACTGTTATCATTCAGGAAAAATTACTTGTAATGAAAAATCTATCGTTTTTGTATATCTGATTCGTATTTTTTTATACAGATAGACGTCCGAGCATCCCAGGATTTAAGTGATCCTTGAGCGCCAAACAAGTGTTTATCTGTACCATTTCGTTGTATTCAGTAAGGTTATGTGGTATCTTTAAACCTTCTAAAGTTTGTCAGACAATTCTTGAATCGTCAATTCTGAGCTTGACTCGATTTCTTGTGTAAACACTTCCAGTTTTATGCGTCTTGGCGGACCTGGTGATTAAGATTCATCTTCCTTCTTCTTTTAATTTTTAAAGCATTATCTCCAAAAACTTTATCTCCATAAGAGTTTTTTTTAATTTACAGCATTATGTTTAGAGGATTATATGTTCAATATAATTGCCTGTTCAATCAATACATACGTAGACTGACGTCATAAAACAAAATGTACTTGATTTATGTATAATTTACATCTCTGGATCCCCTTCAAAGAAGTCACCTTCCTGACGCACACACTTATCCCAGCGGTGTTTCCTTTTATCGAAACAGTCCTAGAACGCTTCTTTTGTGATATTCAGCTCCTTCATTTCATTTGCCTTATTCTCGGAAATTGTCTCAAACCTTCTTCCTTTCAGAGGTCTTTTGAGTTTAGGGAATAAGAATAAGTGAGAAAGAGCGAGATCAGGTGAGCAAGGGAATGTAAAAGAACAGCGATCGAGTGTTGGGATAAAAAAACTCACGAGTTCTGAAGCCTGAATGGGCTGGAGCGTTGTCATGGGCATTGGCGTTAGCTTCAGCCCATTCAGGTTTCAGAACTCGTTAGTTTTTTGGCCAAACACTCGATCGTTGCTGTGAATAGTGTAGGTAGTTAGCACGATGATCGTGTTTTAGGCCAAATCTCGCGAGTTCTCAAACTTGATTGGGCTGGAGCGTTGTCATGGGCGTTGGCGTCAGCTTCAGCCCATTCAGGTTTCAGAATTCGTGTTCTGAAATTTCCAAGATTAGGGCAAATGCGACAAAGCAGCTGAAGGACATCACAAAAAGCGTTCCAGGACAGTTTCCAAAAGTGGAAATACCGTTAAATATAAACTATACATAATGCCTTAGTAAGCCACAGGACGCTCAAATTTCACTGAAAGTACTGACATTCATATAATATAAAAAGATAGATATTTCATCTGTAGTGTGAATAATGCAATGTCTGATAGAATAAATAATTATAAGATTGTAAGTAAAAGGGACATTGAAAGTTATCAAATGTAAATTCATATAAATTCGGGATAAAACATTTATTATTTTCTCTACATTATTTTAAATTACTGTTTTGCGAGTGCGGGTCTGCCAGGAAGCTAAGAGCTTCTGTATCAGATCCGGGTACGTGGTGGGAGCTTTCAATGTCACTTCACTGCACTTGGACGTTTCCAAGTTTGTTTTCATTTGGATTTTCAGTGACAGGGACATTGAAAGCTATCAAAAATAAATTCAGTGTAAATTCTGGTCACAATTGAAATTATTTCAAATAATTTTTGATACATTTTTCTTTAATAAAATATTGATTTGCAAGTGCGGGTCTGCCAGGAAGCTAAAAGCTTCTGTATCAGATCCGGGTACGTGGAGGGTGCTTTCAATGTTCTTGTTATTATGGCTCGCATATCGTGAGCAAACTGCATACTGACGACATCAAAAAATATTTACCCATTGCTTAAACACTACTGTTAGGCTCTGTGCTAGTGGCAGGAAGTTACAAACTGCAAATTAGAAGGATTATATTCACCGGAAAACGATATTTTATCGTCACAAATATCATCAATAAAACGTCATTTATCTAACAAACTAACCATCACGCCGCTTCCCGCAGGAGTCGGCAGAGAGAATAGAAGGCCACACCAATCTGTCTTTGCAAGCATTCTTCGCCTCTACACATTCATGCAGGAAATTATTCCAACTCCTGACCTGACCACTACAAGTATTTGAGATATTTGACTAGGCTAAGTTTTCTTTGGTCTTCCACTGCTGCTATTTCCAACTACATTCCCTTCATATATATTCGTTTTACCGTTCGTCATTTAATTCATTTATCTTACACGTCCAAACCGTCGATAATGATAATTCACTATTTTTGTTTGTCAAACTGAAGAAAAAATAATGTTTGGGCCAAAATTAAAACCAACGGCCGTCTTTTTTTTATTTTATTTTATCCATGATGCTTATCTGGATAAAATTTAATTAAATTAAGACCGGTTGGTATGGCATTATATTCTCTTTGCCTACCCCTGCGGAGAAGCGGCGTGATGGTTAGTTAGTTTTAGCTGACCATTTACATTTTCATGAAAGAACATTTTATTAAGGTTGGGTCGATCAGTTATCGCAGTATGCTCACGATATGTTTACAAAAATAATATATTATTAGATTAAAACCAATATTTTTAGCTTTTTCACTTTATTTTTATTTGACCAGCGGCCGGGTTTCATCGTTACCGACATCATCAGACTGGTCCAGTCTGACCAGTCTGATGATGTCAGTAACGACGAAACCCGTTCGCTGGTCAAATAAAAATAAAGTGGAAAAGCTAAAAATATTGGTTTTAATCTAATAATATATTAAAAATGCAATTCCATCACGAAGTGTCAGTGGATAGTATAAATCTATTTACAAAAATCGTAAAATGTAAATTATTGAGATTTTTCGATTTATAACTAAGTCGTGAAACGTCAATAATAACTATAATGACCTTTTCACATAGTACATCGACCATTAAGACCAGCCCAGCGTGATCGATCACCTAAAAACAGTTATTTTATGGGAGTGCCAAAAAATGAAGAATAGATAAAAGGTGTTCACATTTTTTTGCACTGCTGTAAAACTCCTGTTAATATCTTCAGATACACCGGATCAAGCGGAGCACAGCATCGATACACGGCAGATTATAATTCCAGTCGGTGATTGGTCCATCGTTTATACCATGGATCGTGAAATCGGAGACTATCCAGTCGATATTAAGCCATGTCTATCTCGTCACGCCTACAACGGTGTCCCAGATTTCAAATTAATGCATTTTTTTGTCCTCCTCCGTAGGTCAGCTAGCTCGGCTATTAGTTTAGTATTTTTCCCTCTTAGTAAAAAGTCGTGTATTTTTTTAGTGGTACAGAGAGATCTAAGCCACCGCTTTGTACGTGTTGAGATCTATCATTAAACTAACTTTTTATGTCCTATTTTAAGTGGTAAGTTATATATATATATATATATATATATATATATATATATATATATATATATATATATATATATATATATATATATATATATATATATATATCGCTGACTCCTTTCGTCATATAAAAAATCGTTCATTTTCAGTTGTGCGTGTTTTCGGAATGCCCTGAAAATGTACTTTTCGGAATGCCAGCAAAAGCGGCATATTTTTAGCTTCATATTTATCCCAGCCATAGGGCAGAAAGTCTTGTTTTCGCATTTTGAAGAAAAGGTTTTGTACAATTATTTTTTTTAAATACTTTTTAACTTATTAAATATTTGCACAATAAAAGTTCAAAAAGTGGCTTGATATTTATTTTTAATACATTTTATTATATTCTTAAACTTTAAAAACGATCTCCTGAAAAATGAAGTTTTTTTTTATAAATGACGCTGTTGAAAGGAGTGAGCGATATATATATATATATATATATATATATATATATATATATATATATATATATATATATATATATATATATATATATATATATATAATGATATACTAATTCTTTTTTATACCCTTTTTCATCGTTATCAATCTGGCCCAACATTTCTGAGGGTCATAAGACATATTCTCTGGACGACACATCTGGCAGTCCTATAATTCCCTTGGCTTCCTGCATCTCTGAACATCGCTACGAGAGAAGATGCTTTAAAAAGCTCATCGGAATCATAAGGTAAGAAACGTGTTATCGTACCTACATTTTTCTCAATTTTGTAATATAAAACAAGACAATAGATCTGTTGTTGAGTAATATGTAAGATTTAATATTGAATCATAATTGATTACATTTCGATCATAAAAGTTTATCAAAATTCATGAAAAATGGGTTTGATTCCCACAACTTTTAAGAAATTCAAAAAAAATTGAGAAGTTGTTTTCTTTTCCTTTTTGTCCGCCTCCGTAGTGTAATGGTCAGCACGCTCGGCTACCATTCTGGCGGTCCCTGGTTCGATTCCGAGGGGGGTTAAATAAATATGTATAAGTGATTTTTTCGCTCTAATATTTATTTCATACAACCCTGGACTGGTACCTGAAGCGGAGGGCTGATCACCTTTTCTTTATGTGTTAACGATCAAGATAACACTGCGTTTGTATGATGCAGTGCCCTATGCACCATTGGGGTACGGATAAGGGTTTGAATAAATTTCATTCCCTACACACTCAAATTCATATTATACTTAACTAATATCGTTTTTGTGATTTTTTCCTTTACGCTGCTCAGCGGGGATCATCCTAATCATCTATCTGAAATCGGCCCACATCTCCTCTACGCACCTTCAGGATTGGCATCGTATCCATGGCAGAATTACGAAACGAAACTGTGAATTCCCTTATTTGGTCCGTCCATTGCAATTTAGATGAATAAATAACTTTTAACTAAATTATTAACTTTTTGAAATATTTGAACGCTTGAGATATAACGTGTGATTAATTAATTGTAAACAGGGATAAATTCTAAAATTGACCAAATTAAAAAACGGCAAAAAATAAAACCCGAAACAATGTAAAAGTATGATTTTAAAAAGGCACAACACATCCTTAAATAAAATAAAATATTTTAAAAAGCATAAAAGGATTCGTATTTTGACACGTTTGGTCCATTTAAGAAAATAACTACAAAATATCAAAAAAGGGTTGTTAAATTTTCACATATCGATCACTCCTTTCAACAACGTCATATTTCAAAAAACTAGATTTTTCAGGAGATTTGTTTTTAAAGTTTAAGAATACAATGAAATGTACTAAAAATAAATATGAAGCCACTTATTGAACTTTTTACTGTGCAACAGATGTTTTTAGGTAAAACCTGAAGGTTTTTTCTCCATTTGAAAAATATTTAGTTTATTTAAAAAAATAATGAAACAATACCTTTTCTTCAAAATGCAAAAACAACACTTTCTGCCCTGAAGCGGGTAAATATTAATTTTAAAATATGCCGCTTCTGCTGGGATATATTACATTTTCAGGGCATTCTAAAAACATGCACAATTAAAAATTGTCGATTTTTGATATATGACGTTGTTGAAAGGAGTATGCGATATCTTTAAAACAGTAGGTTATTGTCGTATTGTTAGTATGTAATTATTTGTACACGTAATAAAGTACTTATTTAAGTATATTTTGTGTAAAATATTATGAAATAAAGAGTTTTCAAGTATCAGAGACATTTTATTGATATCTTAACAGAAATGAAGAAATTTATAAAGATGAGAATGTGAAATATCAATAATTGGCTAATGTATATCGCGTGGTCAGCGCGACTGGCTTGAGATCCTGGGTCCGATTCCCATGAAGGGGGCGTCAAAATAAATATAAGTGATTTTTCATTCTTATATTTATTTCATATTACTCTGGACTAGTATCTGAAGCGCATGGCTTACCACCTTTTCTTCATGAACTTAAATATCAAATCCGAGTATTCACAAGCATGAGCAGGAATGAAGGAATATATATGATATATATATATATATATATATATATATATATATATATATATATCGCTCACTCCTTTCAAGAACGTCATAAATCAAAAATTGTCAACTTTCAGTTGTGCATGTTTTCGGAATGCCCAGAAAATGTACTATATCCCAGCAAAAGCGGCATAATTTTTACTTAATATTTACCCGCTACAGGGCAGAAACGGTTGTTTTTGCATTTTGAAGAAAAGGTATTGTTTTATTATTTTTTTAAATAAACTAAATATTTTTCAAATCGAGAAAAAACATTCAGGTTTTACCTAAATAGATCTGTTGCACAGTAAAAAGATCAATAAGTGGCTTGATATTCATTTTTAATACATTTCATTTTATTTTCAAACTTTAAAAACGATCTCCTGGAAAATCAAGTTTTTTGATTTATGACGTTCTTGAAAGGAGTGAGCGATATATATACAATATATGAGTTATATGGTTGAAAAATTTTGCGTACTGAAAAGAGCCCAAAAATGTCGTTATAAATTTATTATTCCACTTATTAGAAATATATTCTTGTCTTCATTAATTTCTTCATCTTTTTGTTGAGTTAAAAATTATTCTTGATTTAAAAATCTTGATATATTTTAACCTGTTGATTAGGACGAGGATGGGTTATTTTCGAATAAGACAAAAAATATGAATCATATTTTTTTTATATATTAAATGTATTTAAGAGCATAATTAAACCTTAATCACCAAATGTCAATGCATTACCTAAACTACGTACGATAATAATCGTATTTCTTTACAGTCTAATCTAAGAGATGATAATTAAAGATACATCCAACCACGTTATCCATGTACATTATGACCAATATATATGTACAATCATTAATTAAACATCAAATGTTTCATGACCCCTAATTTTATGCAAATAGCTGCGTTTGAAAATAATGCAATCATTATTATCCAAAATGCCAATAAAAACTAAATTTTCCAAGAAAAATAAAAATAAAAAAAATATCAAGTTTTCTAAGAAAAATATTCAGAATAATATTAGAGATAACCCCCCTACAAAGTTGACATAGGTACCCCTTTACCTTAGGGAATTTTATAAGAGGTTAATGTTTTAAATTGTATTTGTACATTGCAACTAGCGGGAATGACTTAAATGAGTCATTTAATATTGAAATACAATTTAAAACATTTACTTCTCCATGACTTCCCTTCTGATAAAGCGGTACCTCAGCGTTAAAGGGGGGTTTACTATTGTATTTTACATAAAATACTATTATTACATTTAAAAAAAAACATCAATTTCAGCGTCGAATATCTTGTCATATATTGCATTATATTTAAATACATTTGAAATATTCAATCCGCCTCCGTGGTGTAATGGTAAGCGTGTTTAGCTACCGCGCTGATTCCGAGGTCCCGGGTTGATTCCCAGGGGGGAGGGTGAAAATAAATATTAGTGACACTACAATATTTATTTGATATTACTGTGGACTGGTCCCTGAAGCGCAGGAGTGATCACCTTGCCTTCATGTGAGTATCAAGATTACACTGCGTCAATACGATGCAGTGCCCTATGCACCATTGGGTGCGGATAAGGGTTAGACGTTAAATATTCAATAGGTGTATGATAGGTTCGAACATAATCGCGAAGTCAGAATCGGTTGCTGACGATAGATATAGTTTAGGAAGATTTAAAATAAAACGTGAAACAATACTGACATTTTGGATCATAATAATCATAATAAAAAAAAAATCACATCAGTTATTTTTATAATATATTACACATAGCATAAACGTAATTATGATAAATTAATATTATTACAATCAAGCCTTTATTTTTCATTACAGCAACGAAATTCCATATCATATAATGATTGATAATTGATATTTGATGAATAATTTATATTTTGAAAATAAAAAAACAAATAAAATAATAATTACGTGAGGTTGTTAATAGCAAAAAAGTTTTGAAAAATGGTTATCTGATGCCAAACTAAAGTAAACATAAAATAAATATTGGATGATTTTTAAAATATAATTAAGTTAACCAAAAAAAAAGTTTGAGTTTAATAAAATAAAATATTGTTTTCAACACTCCCCTTACCATTTATCGTTCACTTTGAGTAATACTATTTTAAAAATACTTCTTCGTGACTGCCGGTTTCGGAACAATCATTCCATCATCGGGTCGAACTTAGATGAAAAATTTACGGTCTGACATTTACACAAAAATAAAAGCTTGAAAGAGAGAAAAAAGACAAATGAATCACAATGGGAATATTTTACACAAAATGAACGATAAATAATAAGGAAAATGTTATATTACCACACCTCAAAGTTAACAAGGCTTTAAAAATATATAAAATATATTGTTTTTATGTTTAAATAATTTTAAAATCCAGATTATGGTAGCGGATACATTTTGCTGATATGTGTAAAACGAAACCATGTTTATATTGGCGTACTAAGCACAGAATTGGGGACCACATATAACTCAATAACTACCAAATGTACATACCAAAAAGAGACTCATTTTATCGGCATATCGCTCATTTGGTGCAAAAATGCCGTAATTACACTTTTTTTAAACAAGTTATATGTCAAAATTATTATTATTTATTCAATATTACACTGGACTGGTACCTGAAGTGGAGGGCTGATCACCTTTCCTTCATGTGTAATCGATAGAGATAACACTGCGTTTATATGAAGCAGTGCCCTATGCACCATTGGGGTGCGGTAAGGGATTTGTTATTATTATTATATGTCAAAATGTCCCAAAAGACTATTGACATCGGGAGAAACATGGACTGAATTGATTTTGTGGTGAAATGCTGCGAGATGGCGCGAGTGTCATTGTAGAATTGAGTAAAATGGCACCATTTCTGTTGCTACGTCTGAATGGAATCTCCTGTAATATTTCTAAAAGTGTAAATAAGCCATTGTTGCACCAAATGAGCGATATATAAAAGGCACCGAAATATCAATATATATATCGGTGATCGATAGTGTTGAACGTTATATCGACACCACTATGATAAGAGTTGTGATATATACATATAAACTATGGAACAATAAAAGCAGAATTTTTAGCAACTTTTACACAGCAAAAATGACGAAAAGAATATTTTAAATAAAAAGCATTAACTTTGTGGATCATTGTGATATAAAAACCCTCAAGAGGGCAACAGGTTGTTGCCGAAACTAGTTGGTTTTTAATAAAAATGTGAGTGGATCAAAAAACAAAGTCTTTTTATTTCTCAAAATCATATAACACTAAAAGAATGTCAATAAGAGTGTTGATACCTGTTCTGTCCTTAGTACGACAACATAGTCCTTGGTGTGAGTGATAAAAAAATGTTATTGTCATTTATGAATTCGTCTGGAAAAAAGTCTTCAGATGTGTGACTCCATGTAAAATGCGATATTTTGAACACAAATGATTGATTAGTCAAAAACCTTGAGACCAAAAAAAAAATACAAATGTCAAAATTTTTGTATATTTCTATTGTTGATCCCTTGTTTAAGTCATGAATTGGATATATGAAAAATAGTCATCATGCTCACACCATCGGATTGAGTAGGTTATTTTAGCATTAACATCCATTTTTTTAAATGTATGTCTTGATTTCAAAATAAACTGCAAAATGTTTCCTATATTGTATAAAAATTTAACAAACATATTCGGTTTTCAAATGTTTCCTGAAAAAATGCTGAATATTTTCAATACAAATGTGATCATTACTTTATATATTATGAAATATTTTATAACATGGTCGTTGGTTTGGTAATACATCATATCGCTCACTCCTTTCAAGAACGTCATAAATCAAAAAACTTGAGTTTTCAGGAGAACGTTTTTAAAGTTTAAAAATATAATACAATGTATTAAAAATAAATATCAAGCCACTTATTGAACTTTTTACTGTGCAACAGATCTTTTTAGGTAAAACCTGAAGGTTTTTTCTCCATTTGAAAAATATTTAGTATATTTAAAAAAAAAATTAAACAATACCTTTTCTTCAAAATGCAAAAACAACACTTTCTGCCCTGAAGCGGGTGAATATTAAGTTAAAAATATGCCGTTTTTGCTGGGATGTAGTACATTTTCTGGGCATTCTGAAAACATGCACAACTGAAAATTGACGATTTTTGATTTATGACGTTCTTGAAAGGAGTGAGCGATATATGAGTATAAAAAATATATACAACCAAAAGAAAAGTTTTTACGAATTTATTTATATCAAATACAAGAACATAATAATCATATCGTACATACGCGTTAATTTTTATTCATAATGTCATATCTATACGTAAAACACATATGTATGTACATATTTATTTATAGACACTGGATTCTGTTTAAAAAAATTATATATTACATAATATTAAACGATATTGTAAACATATAAAAATTTATATCAATCGTTTACAAAGAATTGTACAAATAATGTAAGATACGTATCGTAGTCGTACAGCAGAAGGTGACCAACTAACAAAACGTAAAATATTCAGGAGGGCCATTTAAGTGACTTTTGCTTGGCAAGAAAATAAACATCAATGCAGTCTTTTTTAACAAGTCAATGTATTATACTTCCAAGTTTAAAGTCCTTTGGGATTTTTTCAGGGCAAAATTAAGGTAGTGAGATATCAAATGGTCAATTTTCACATTTTGTAAAAAAAATGCACTTGGTCACTTTCTCCTGTATGACTACGATATGTGAATATTTATTATAGGTCTCTAAATTAATACATATTGATATATCATTCTAAGGGTGAATAATCCAGTGTCAGATAAAAAAATAAAGAATTATTCATAGGAAATTTAATTTAACTTTAAATGTAAAAAAAAAACATTTCTATCATTTGTGATTGTTAAAATTTTTAATTAACACTGAATAAAAATTTTATGCTTGTAAAATGTATGTCTTTTTTACTTTCCCTTTAATTTATATTTTCAAAATTTTAAAAAGAAAAGAAATAAAAAATGTGATCCACAACAATAAAAATTATGGGAATAAATAATGTATGAGAGGATAATTTATTCAAATGTATCAAATCTTATATAAAAAAGAGTGTTTTATTTATTTTCATTCGAAATTTATACATTTAATAAACAATGATCTTAATAACAATTTTTAAAAATAAACATGATTTTTAATAACTATTTGTATTTTATTTCCCTTGCAGCACCCTTAATAAATAAATAATTTTATGCTGAATACATTTACTAGGGCAGCATAAGACTTTAAATATATATTGAATTTCAAATACAGTAAATCATACATTTCAGCACATATACAGGGTGTCCCGTAATCCAACGTATTCCTTTTAAGGGGTGTTAGGCCAGTTTATGACTCACCAAAAAATAAAAATATGACCTACGTAAAAGTACCTTAGTTTTCCAGAAATTTCCACTTTTATGAATTTTCCGAAAATCTACCATTTAGATAAGTTTTTTGTATGCCACTTCTTCAAATTTTCATGTTTTAGGATTCTTATTTATGTTTCATAATGACACACAAAAAAATAATTGAACATAAACACTTTTCACTTTACGAAAACAAAGCAATTCTTTATATCAAAATTTCTAATAATGAAGTAATTATAAAATCAGCTCATTTTTCATTAAAAAAGCAATTTTTTTTTTCGAACATCTACCCTTAGATCAGTTTTTTGAGTGCCACTTTTTGGATTTTTCACGTTTTAGGATTCTAATTTTAGTTATATAATACTGAATAACTATTCTGTTGATCGCAGTCCAAAATATTACCAATACTGGCTTGCCTTGCCGGAAAAAAATATTAATGCCCGGTCAATGATTTTAAAATAAATATTTAGGTGACTTTGACTCTTCACCATGAAAAAAATATATACGATGCTAACCTGGCAAGTTATTTTAAAAGTTTGTTAAATTTATGTCATTTTAAAAACAGTAATAAATTTACGATATTTTACTTTACCTACTTAACTATTATGGGACACCCTGTATTTTCACAAAAACATTTCTAATACAGTCATATAATTGTACACCCACTCGATTCGCAGAATAAAGTAGATATCAATTAAGAATTTCATTTTATATATAAGAATACAATAAACATTCCGCTAGGAGGTGCAGTTAGAAAAAATACAAAGGAACATATTTAATTCTCAAGGAAGCAGATATTGAAGGTTATATACTTACTTGATTGTAAGAGAAAAAAGAAGAAGAAAAAAGATAAACTGATACATATATTTTTTTTGAATAAAAGAGAAATATTAGTGTTTTTATTACATACACAAATATTTCGATTTCATACTATTTCTGTGAGCCTAAGCGGCTCATTATTAGAAATAGGTACAGATTGTGGTAGAGTGGGTTCGAACCGAGAAACTCTGACTTAAGAGTCCGCGACACTAACCACGGGACCACAACCCGACGAAGTGAACAGAGGCGAATTGAGGAGTAATTTTCCAAAAAAAAACATAAAAATAAAGTTTTAAAAAAAATATACATATAAATATTTTAGATTGAAGAATAAAGATTAAAGATTTATTTTACAAGGTTAATGTACATGCTAGTTGGGTTTTCTACCTTGAGCATTGAAAGAAAATTGGGTCAAAAATTGTACAGGTTTTTCTCTTCAAATTGGACGTTTAACATACCAAATTGGACCCAGTGTATCTTCAGTACACATTGCGCGCACAGACTATGTCAGCGCGCCGCGCATGCTTGCCAACTTGACGACTAACGCACTTGGTAGTCTAGAGAATAAAATATGTAGGCAGGTAGGTATTCACATCGACGGTATATGTAGAACAAATATGAATTTATATATATATATATATATATATATATATATATATATATATATATATATATATATATATATATATATATATATATATATATATATATATAATTTTATATAAGTCCAATTTGATATGTTAAGCATCCAATTAAAAGTGAAAAACCTGTTTCATTAAAATATTTTAAATAAATAAAAACATTAATTTGACTGGGTAAAAGAGATTATATTTCATTACCGAGGGATAAACATATAGTGTGTCGACATTATTTTAATATTATTGATTATTACATTAGTTATTGGAACAAAATCGACAGCAAAGCGATAAAGAGAAGTGAAGATCTACCGATATAACTAGTCTAACGTATCCAGAATGTTATCTGAAGTGTTGGAAGAGTGACTTGCTCGAGGACTTCCATCGAATGACTGCAGACCGCTGCTGCACGGTCTCGAGTCGTCGAAGCAAACGCCCGAAGTGAACGGATCCGATTCGTTCGTCGGCTGTGGCGAACGTAACCGGATACCTACTCCCAGAGTGTCTTGGTCTATCGATTGATCATATGACGGGTCAGCAGTAGACTCGGGATCAACGTCGTGAGCGTCTTCCTCTTGAGACGTTCTTTCCGACCGCGATCCGGAACGGTCGAACGCATCGTCATCGGGAGACGGAATGGGTTTCGACGCGTCCCAACCAGATGTGGAAGGACCATCAGGGACGAGAATGTCGACGATGGATTCTATAGTCCTGATCAAATGAGAGGGATTGACATGTTGGATATCCCAATCTTGATTCGCATCTGGACCCGTTTGCGTCATCTGAGCTCCCGACTGAGCTAGTATCTGGGCTATTGTCTGACCAGTCTCCATGGCGGCCCTGGTGATCGACTGGCGGGTCCGCGCTGCGGACTGGGGGGACTGCGTCGCGGACTGGGGGGACTGCGTCGTGGACTGGAGGGTCTGCGTCGTGGACTGGGGTGTCTGCGTCGCGGACTGGGGGGTCTGCGTCGTGGACTGGCGGGTCTGGGTGGTGACGCCCGTCTCCGTGGTCTGTGTAGTGGACTGCGTGGTGGCGGAGTTCACGGTCTGGGTGGTGGACTGGGCGGTGACCGCCGGCGAGGTCTGGGTGGCGGTGCCCGCGGGCGGCGGGGCCGGCGGCGGCTGGGCGTGACCCGCCGCGTGCTGCGTCCTCAGCAAGATGCGCTGCAACTGCGCCTGCTGGATTATCACGGGCAGCTCGTAGTGGTGGAAGAAATACAACATTGAATGCTGAAACAAACAGAAAATACGTATTATTTTTTGACATCTCATCAAAGATGAAGAAGAATATGGAGAATTTTGTGAACAAGTATTTGGACACACTCAAAATATTGTAAAGAAAACACATACCTACATACATTAAAAGTAAAATAAGGGTAAAAAATAACCTGCCTAATTTTGTCAGCCTTTATAGTGTAATGTCATTCACTGTTTTGTAATTTTTTATAACTGTAATGGCAGTACCATCTATTGAACGTTACAGCAACACACGCAATACTTTAAAATTGCGTATGGTAGACAGAGTTATACATTTTATTTTAGATTATTGTTTCATATATTTTCATTATTGTCCTCTATCGTGGTGTAATGGTTAGCGTGTGTAGCTACCGTGCTAGAGGTCCTGGGTTCGATTCCCAGGGGGTTGTCAAATATATATAATAAGGGTTTATTTTCACTCTAATATTTGTTCAATATTACCCTAGACTGGTTCCTGAAGCTAAGGGCTTATCACCTTTCCTTCGTGTGTTAACGATCAAGATAACCCTGCATTTATATGATGCAGCATCCTGTGCACAATTGGGGTGCGGATAAGGGTTTGAATGAATGAATGAATGAAATAATAATCGATAAATAAAACTGAAAAACTAAGTAACCACACTGTCTAATAGTTTGAGCCTCAATACAGGCGTTTGTAACAAGGGGATGGATGGTGCCTTTTCATAAGTATCTACGAAAAAACTTTCACTACAATTAAATGAGAAAAAACTCAAAAGTTTTCTTAGGTTTTCCTTTGCTTCTATTTTCTACTACATTCGCCTCATAAACAAAGATAAAAATAAAATAGGTAAGTAATTACAATAATTGATGGACGAAATGGCGCTGCTGGCTAAATCCTGATTAATAAGAGGTAAGTAACTGACACATTCAGCTGCATTTTGCGAAGAGATGACAGATTATGCTTATGAATAAAAAAGTTCAACAGCCTCCCTTTAGAAATTGAAAATATAAAAGAAACGAACACTCTAAAAAATAAACTTTACCTGTCCGAGAGTATGGACGTAAATGAACGTCAGTGCAAATTTTCCTTAAAGGAGTATCGACGTTAATGAACGCCGAAGTCCGTTAGTATGATGTAACTTGTATAGCAATGACATCTGTATATTTGTGTGTAATTTTGTCATAATTAAAAATATTTAGAATAGGTTTTTAAAATAAAATTATTAAAACATAATTTCTATCTTCATAATACATCGATTAGATGAAAAAAGCAGAGAGGCACAGCGAATCGAAATATAAAAGTTCTCCATATGTATAAATGATTCAAATGTATTATGTTATACATAAAAATGTAAATATATTAAATAAAAAAATTAAATATATACCTATATATATATAGGTATATACATATAAATATATATATTATATATATATATATATATATATATATATATATATATATATATATATATATATATATATATATATATATATATATATATATATATATATATATATATATATATATATATATATATATATATATATATATACATATATAAATATATATATAAATATATATATATATATATATATATATATATATATATATATATATATATATATATATATATATATATATATATATATATATATATATATATATATATATATATATATATATATATATATATATATATATATATATATATATATATATATATATATATATATATATATATATATATATATATATATATATATATATATATATATATATATATATATATATTTATATATACATATATTTATATATACATATATATATATATATATATATATATATATATATATATATATATATATATATATATATATATATATATATATATATATATATATATATATATATATATATATATATATATATATATATATATATATATATATATATATATATATATATATATATATATATATATATATATATATATAATCACAAATCTCTCGAAGAATGAAGTAATTGAGTCACGCAAAATTTAAGCCAACAAAACATTTATTAGATCAATAAGAACAGCCATAAAATAAGATTTGAATTAACCCCCAAAACCCGGTCATGATAATAAACCGAGGCAAAACAATAATAACTTACCCACTTAAGGTAAAAGAGATGTTAAATTAACGTCTAACGCAGCGTAATTAATTTAAATATCCCTGGAAAATTATTACAAATTTGTTACAACGCTGAGCGACTTGGAAAACATTTTTTGCACTCGAGTATGAGGAAGTTGTTGAACGAGAAAACTTGTAATCTGTGCGTAATTAAGGTACCTAGCCATTGATTTCTGGTAGTCGTTCATTAACCAATATTTAAACTCCAGAAAACAAGTTATGCGTAAACTTATTGCAAATTCACATTTCGCTCACTCCTTTCGAGAAAGTCATATATCAAAAATCGACAATTTTCAGTTGTGCATGTTTTCGGAATGCCCAGAAAATATACTACATCCCAGTAAAAGTGGCATATTTTTAACTTAATATTTACCCGCTACAGGACAAAAAGTGTTGTTTTTGTAATTTGAGGAAAAGGATTTATTTTATTTTTTATTTTTTTTAGATATACTTTATATTTTTCAAATGGAGAATAAACCTTCAGGTTTAACTTAAAAAAATCTGTTGCACAGTAAAAAGTTCTGTAAGTGGCTTGATATTTATTTTTCATAAATTTAATTATATCCTTAAACTTTAAAAACGATCTCCTGAAAAATCAAGTTTTTTGATATATGACGTTGCTGAAAGGAGTGAGCGATATGTATTTTTCACCATTCAGGAGTGCTACCTCCTTATTCGTGTGCCTGGGACGAATGAAATGCTTACTTGTACGGCGCACAGCCGAATCAATGATCCGGAATCTAGTAATAAAAAGGAAATCAGCCCAAATAAAAATATAAACACGTTGCAAGCGTAAAAAGTACGGTGGGCGTGAAAAAAGTTCACAGACGCGGAAGTTTGCGTGGCCAAAGCCGGCAGTCTTCGGAGATGTCAAAGTTGCCTCGTCAACTTAAATATAAGATAATTTAGCGGGGATGCTGGAGCGCGCCGGGGACAAGTTTCTTAATTAAAACTTGTGCCGAGGCGAAAAAAGTGTGCCAACTCGAGGACAGCCCTCGCCTTGGATGATACAGAAATCAGACAACATCGTTATTTTTAATGCCTGTATACAGCTTTATTGGAAAACGGATGATCGACTGTATTTGATAATTGATCGATTCGCTGAATGTGCGGCTGAGGAAAAGGTACATGGACCTATCAAAAAATATATGGAGAGCAATATTTTTACAACATTTTGAGTGTGTCCATTTGGACCATAAAGAGTTGTGAACAAGTATTTAATTGTTACACGTGTATAAAGCGATCACTTGAACCAGTCTGAGACGGTCGCAAGACACGTAAATGCCCAGACTTTGACAAAATAATAATATGAACATTATATTTTTAGTTACTTGATTCGATAGTCAGTTTGTGGTAATTACTATCCATTTTTAATTTAAGTTTTACTCGGTTAATATCACTATTTCTTCAAATCTCTTGTGATACGTATTTCGACGCATTCCGAATCATTTTCAAACACCAAATGTGAAGCTAAAACGCAATTTTAGAGTTGTGTTCTTGGGACGTTAAATAATAAAATTAAATTAAAATAAGAAATAGCCCCAACCCCCCCTTAATCCTTCAATGTTCCAAGGACAAAACAATAAAATTTAGACGAAGCTTCACATACAGTGTTAAAAATTGATACAAAATACATCGACATACGTGTCACAGTAGATTTGAAGAAAAAGTGATATTTACTAAGTAAAACATAGAGAGAGAAAAAAATACTTTGTGGTAATACCTTTTCATTTTGAATTGAAATTTAGCTTGGTAACTACCACTATTTATTAAATTCTATTGTAACACATGTTTCGATAGATTTCCCATCATTTTCAAACATCGTACGTGAAGCATAAAATGGCAAATTAAAAATAATACGAAATTGATCATTTTAATTAGAAAAATCCATCCATCCTTGCACCCATAGTCAATGAGTTTGTATCATAATATCAGAATTTAGTGTTGAAATGTTTCCGTATTGATATGATTTGACTTCGTCGAGATACGTTGCATCTTCTTAAATTCAGATTAAGTAAACTAGAGTGGCGGAGCTTAGTACATACGCAGGTTGGCAATAGTTGAGTGAGCCGGGACGTGTTTGCCTTCAGTGCAAGCAAGTGTGGGTTACATGACGCAAACACACAAATTGGCTGCGGCGAATCGGGATGCATCTCGGCGGGATTTGGGAATTAACCGCTATCCGCAAGGAGGGAATCCAATTTGCATAGTGAACTCGGTCGGAGAAGTTGACAGACTGCTACTGCTTGCGCCCGCTGCTCCGATTGATCTAGCAACGGCGGATATACGGGAATTTCTCGAGGTTATACTGCTTCACCTGCATTACGGAATCTAAACATATTATATTTATACGGGGGGATCAAAAAGGACTTTAGTCAAATTCTTTCGCGGTAATATTTAAACGTTAACATTTTTGACAACTCAACAATTAATTTTTCAACCATATCCGCTCCCTAGGTGGAGAATATGGAGTCCATAAACTGTCTCCAGGCTTTTCTGTCGGCTGCCAGCTCCCTTGCATCCTCCCATGTCAGATCCGCGTCCCAAAGTTCTGACGAGAACTGCCGACGAATTGTCAGCAGTGGTCGCCCTGGGCGGCGCGAACCTGATGCCTAGTAAAAGAGGCAAGCTTGATGGCGGCTCTCGGGAGGCATGCGGAGTACATGGCCAAGATTTGCTGCGTCCTACGCCTTATCTCTTCATTCCTCACAAAGTCAAACCACCGCACGCCTAAAATTCTCAGCAGACACATATTCTCAACGTATAATAGATATCGATATATTTTTTCTTTCTCTTAACGTATCGCGTCGAATCCTCTCAACGTTGACTATCACTCGTGAGAATGTTTTCCTATTTTAGAGCGCCCGAAATAGCTCCTTATTGTTTCTCGACTCCTGTTCAATTTACAAATAAATCAATAAAAACGGTGTCGGGTTGTGGTCCCATGGTTAGTGTCGCAGACTCTTGAGTCAAAATATCTCGGTTCGAACCCACTCTACTACACTTTGATTCCTATTTCTAATAATGAGCCGTTTAGGCTCACAGAAATAGAAGGGAATTGAAGTATGATTATTTAAAGCACAAAAAATTATATTTTAAATCAAAAAAATACAATTGAACCATCTATAAAATTTTTACATAAAAAACACATTTTTTACAATATTTTGAGTGTGTTCAAATGCTTGTTCACAAATCTGCATTATCTCCATTAAGGAATTATTTTTTTTTCCTTTTTTGACATCTCAACAAAGATGAAGAAGAATATGGAAGTCTGAGCAATTAAAGTCTTACAACCGTCTATGGTAAGCCTAAGGGTGAAGTGATCACTTTACACGTGTAACATTAACCAATTCTACCCACGATTGACAACCACACTACTCAAATTTTTGGAACTCAAATGCCAGGTCTGTAGTAAGCCCTGAAATACTCAGACCCTGTTTTATATAAATTTTTCATATTAAACTCAATTTTTATAAAAAAAACGATAGACGGTTCATCTCAAAATGAGAAACCTATAAAATGATTTATTGTTTAAAATTGCTTTAAAAGAAAAATACGTTTCATGGCAAATTGGGATGTTCTTCAACTAACAGTATAAGGGTTTTATCACCCTGTAGATTGAGAAGAGAACCCTTAAGGAACTACATAGAAGTGTATTGGTTATGTTATCTCGATTAGCTATTCGGAAACTACTTGAATATTTGTGTTACATATAGTATGCCATTTGCGTCTAGTGTTTACATGCCTCATACCTTCCGATAAGAAACAGTAAAAAAATTAAATCTAAAATAATTATACTCCATAAAATTAAACAACAAATACACATTTTCCCACTTTTATTTTATTTGACCAGTGACTTACTTTTGATATTTTATTATAAGTTTAACTTAAATTTTGTAAAAATCCTAACTAACTAAATAACCATCACGCCGCTTACTGCAGAGGTAGGCAGAGAGAATAGAACGCCACACTATTATGTCTTTGCAAACATTCTTGGCCTCTTCCACATTCATACATTTTCTCATATATACTCGTCGATTACATCGACTCCTGACCTGACCGTTTTCACATATTTGACATACCTGATCATACAACGTTTTTTTCCGTCTTCCTCTCTCAACTATGTTAGCTTCATAAATTCGTTTTACCATTCAATTCCATACATAAGGTTTGGTACCAGGTCTTGTGCACTGCCAATTCAGCTTTCGCTGATAGGTTTTCTTTTGCTATAAATTGTTTCAGTGCACCCTTCACTCTGCTCCCAGCATTCACTCAATTTTCTTTATTAAGAAAATATACTTCCCAAATATACGAAATTATCTACCCGTTTCGGAATTTCCTCGTTTACTACAATTTTACATCCAGATCTACATTCATCTCTTTCAAACCCCATGACTTTGGATTTGCTGCACATTCATCAGCAAATTGCGTTACTTACACACATGGTACGCCTTTGTCACCAGCTCCTGCAGGTCTTCTCTGCTATCGGCAAGCAACACAACATCGTCAGCATATAAAAGGCAACAGACAGTCAAAACGATAATTTTAACTTCAATATTTAAAACATTTCAATTCTTGTTCTTCATGTAAGAAGTATCTTCAATCCTCTTATCCAAACCCTTATCTGCACCCGATGGTGCATAGGGCACTCCATTACATAAAAGCAGTTTTATCTTGATCTTTAACGTATGAAAGAAAGGCGATCAGCCCTGCGCTTCAGGGACCAGTCCAAGGTTATATATAATAAATATCAAACCCTTACCCGCAACCCTATGGTGCATAGGGCACTGCATAATATAAACGCAGTGTTATCTTGATCGTTAACACATGAAAGAAAGACTATCAGCCCTCCACTTCAGGTACAAGTCCAGAGTAATATTGAATCAATATTTGAGTAAAAAAATCACCTATATTTATTATAATAAATATTACAATGATAAATCACTTATATTTATTTGATCCCTCCCTAGCTAGGAAATGAACCTGGGACCTCCAGTACGGTAGTCGATTGAGCTGATCATTACACTATGAAGGCAAATAAGAAGTATACTACAGTTGATTTTCATTACAATACATCAAAATGGAAATTTAAAATAGTGTTTTCTTAAGTAAATAACATCACCTTTTTGTATGTTTACGTGATGAAATACTGAAAGTAATGAAAACATTAAAAGGGCCTCGAATTTTCCCGGCATAAAATAAATTTTATGTAATTCGGCCGCGTCAACTCATTAAAAATCATATTTCCATCCCCCGTTCGCCCCTGTACGCGACCCCCGCCTCCCGCAACTCACCCCCTCCGGCGACACTCTGACGGGGCTTGCATACAATATTTCTTTAAAAACTCGACAATATAGGAAAATAATATTAAAAACAAGAGCCAGAAAAAAGCCAGAGAAGTAAACATTTTTTAATACTAAAACTAAACACCTAGTGTAATGGTCAGCGCACTCGGCTACCGTTCTGGAGGTCCCGGGTTCGATTCCCAAGGGGGGGGAAATAAATATAAGTGATTTTTTCACTGTAATATTTATTCAATATTACCATGGACTGGTACCTGAAGCCGAGGGCTGATCACCCTTCCTTCATGTGTGAACGATCAAGATAACACTGCGTTTATATGACACAGTGCCCTATGCACCATTGAGGTGCGGATAAGGGTTTTATTATTTATTATTGTTATTTAAAACTAAACACTGATTTCACCCTTTACTGCATAGTGTATAAATGTATAAAAAAATATAACCGACCATTCTTTGTTGTTACTGATTGGATAAATTCATAACTCACGTATATAGTTCATAATTTAGCCAAAAGACGCGCTATGAACGCCAAAATAACAACTTCACTACGAACTGTCAATGCAGTCATGCAAAAAAAAAGTCATGCAGTGAAGGGTTAAGGGTCTACTAAGTTTTAACTAACTAACTAGCTAACCATCACGCTGCTTCACGCAGGGGTAGGTAGAGAGAATCGAACGCCACACCACTTTGTCTTTGCAAACATTCTTCGCCTCTGCCACATTCATGCATCTCCTCATACATGCCCGACGATTATTACGACTTTCAAGTATTTGACATACTTGATTGTGCCAAGTTTTCCTTGGTCTTCCTCTGCTTCTTTTTCTAACTACATTCGCCTCGTAAATTTGTTTAACCGTTCTTTCTTCACTCATACGTTCCACATGTCCAAACCATCTCAACACAAACAAAAACTAGAACAAATAAAAAAAAAACATAAAATGTTTTTTACATTACTTATTGATTCGGCATTAACTTTGTGGAATGACATGTTGATTATTAAAAAAAAATAAACACTTGTTATAAATTACTTCATGAGTTTTATTTTTATTATACACGACTGGTTTCGAAAACATACAGATGTTTTCATCTTCACGTGAAAAATAAAACTAACGAGCAAAAATATGTAAGTTTTCGAAACTTGTCGTGTATAATAAAAATAAAACTCATCAAATGGTTTACAACGAGTGTTTTTAAAAAATAATGTTTTTTTTTACCGCCAAATAATACCCTCATCAATTCCTCTCCTTTCCTTCTCCTTCCTGCTAAATCTATTATTTTATATCATACCTTTTTTTTAAATCTCTGAATGTTTTTTAATAGTTTTATAACATAATTGTGGAATTGTTTAATTGGCTTTTTTTTAACGTAACTATTTTTTGTTAATGTAATGTAATGTTTATTATTGTTAATGTAACTATTGTTTATTATATCTTTTTTATATGTAAGCTGCACGATTCCCGAATAAATTAAATAAAATAATAAATAAAAATAATATTTTAAATTAGTTCCAGACTTATGGGATAATCGTACCAAATGCATGGCAAATTTTGAATCCATTTTTATAAATGCATCTATAAACCAAATAACCGGGCAAATCATACTGAGGTCCCAGTAGTAATAATAATAATAATAAAATTGGATAACTTATATAGCGCCATTTTCGTAAAAAAATACCTCAAGGGCGCTTCACGGTGAATGAATTGGGGAAAATATTATGGTGGAAATGATTTAGCAAACAAATGTGTCTTTAGTCTCTTTCTAAATATCATCTCACTCTCACTATTTCTAACCATTGGTGGAAGAGCATTCCACGCCGTCGGTCCTGCAACAGCAAAGGCACGCTCGCCAAATTTAGTGCGTTGGTTGCGAGCTGGTAAGATAACTTTGCCCATTGCAGATGTTGTAGCCGATCGAAGCGTGAGACGTCTATCAACCAATTCATCTGGAATACACAGCTCCTTAAGATACTCTGGAGCCATATTGTGTATTGATTTATACATGAGTAGGCAGAGTTTATACTCAACCCTTTCGGGAAAGCGTAACCAGTGGAGTTTGTGAAGTAGTGGGGTGATGTGACTGAATTTAGAAATTCCAAAAATTAGTCTCGCTGCTGCGTTTAACACTGATTGCAGTCGAGTCATTTTATTGTTTGGTAGACCCGTGTATATACCGTTACAATAATCTACTCTCGATATTACAAACGCATTTATTAATTGACGGGCAGCATCAACTGGCAGATTCTTGCGAATGCTTTTAATTTGCATTAGCTGATAAAAACATGTACTTGTTGTTTTGCTAATTTGAGTAGTAGTAGTACATTTAATTTTTATAGCGAGTATATCACTTTTTTCAAGGAATAACCGCAAAGCCTTTATATTAAGAGGCTTGTCTACAGGAAAATACATCACAAACACCCAGACCAATTGACAATAAATCTTTCTTGAATTCAATTTGCAATTGGCGGGAATCGAACCCGCGACGCCAGTTTCGCAGTCGGGCGTCTGCCACACTACGCCACGGCGCCTCGTGCATAAAGTGATTTATTACACAAGTTATATGAGTGAAAATTACAAAAATTATTCATTCATTTAAACCCTTATCCGCACCCCAATGGTGCATAGGGCACTGCATCATATAAACGGAGTGTTATCATGATCATGAAGGAAAGGTGATCAGCCCTCCGCTTCAGGTACCAGTCCAGGGTAATATTGAATAAATATAAGAGTGAAAAAATCACTTATATTTTTTTGGCCCTCCCTGGGAATCGAACCCGGGACCTCCAGTACGGTAGCCGAGGGTGCTGACCATTACAGTACGGAGGCGGAGAAAAATATTTACCGAGGAAAAAAGTATTCACTAAAAATAAAAGTCACAAAGAAGGGCACTAGCAAATTTACCGCAAAGTTTCAAATGTACCCAACATTTTATTCTAAAGCTCTGTTGTAAAAGTCAGAGAGTTTAAGTCTACTAGAATAAGGATAAAAGAGAGTCGGACGAGGCAACTTTACGGGGGAAAGTTGCCAAGATATTGCGGAAAGGGTATGGAAACCGCCGCCGTGTAATAGTTTCAGCAGCTGCTATCTGCGTCCAGATGTCCAATGAAACAATTGTTACAATTCTCACTACTTTACAGAGAGTGGGCGCGTCAATCTCAAATATTGGTCCTATTATGGATATTTAAAATTACGCTTGCGAAAAATAATACTTCAGAGTCATTAAAAATGTCGAGATTTTTTTAAATATTCTATAATGATGTGTAATTCGGTGATCACGCTGATACAATTCTCACTATTGTACAGAGAGTGAGCGCGTCATTCTCAAATATTGGTCCTAATATGGATATTTAAAATTGCTAGCAAAAAACTTATTTTAGCCACTTATTTTACTTTTTACTTTTTTACTGTGCAACAGATCTTTTTAGGTACAACCTGAATGTTTTTTCCCCATTTGAAAAATATTTAGTATATTATATTTAAAAAATTATCGAACAATACCTTTTCTTCGAAATGCAAAAACAAAACTTTCTGCCCTGCAACGGGTAATTATTAAGTAAAAAATATGCCGCTTTGCTGGAATGTAGTACATTTTCTGGGCATTCCGAAAAACATGCACAACTGAAAATTTACGATTTTTGGTATATGACGTTGTTGAAAGGAGTAAACGATATGTTTCGATGCATGCAACATAATTCGCCGTATTTACCAAGTAACATTGTAACGTGGATTACATTGGATAATGTTGAGACTGAGTGCAATTCTTTACTTAAACGATATTAAAAACGAATGTAGGCCACGAATAAGGCGGTAATTTTAATTAATTATAAGTATTTACACGGGCGCATTGCTCCTTTTCCGGGTTGAACACCCAATTCATTATGGCACGTTATCACCCGGTACGTTGTGGATGGGGGTGGGAACGGGACGATATATTGCTAGACGACCCCTAACCCTCTCGCCGCCGCGACGGAAATCAGAGTCGTAATACCCATGTGGGGGTGTAATTGCTATTTGATTCTGTCGGATTCGGGAGGTCGAATTCAATGAACGGGCGATTCCCTGATCAATGAACATAATATTTCGTTAAAGGTTTCACACGGGATTTAAAAACCTTTTGACTCTTACCTACGCGGTTCTATATAAATATCATTTTACACGTGAAAACCGAAAAAGGAAACAATTTATTAATAAATACATCAGTCACTGGATTATTCACCCTATTCAAATGGATTGAATTACTACCCACACGTGAAAGGGATACAAGACCATTGCATATTTACAAGTTCAAAAAAATAATGCAACACGGATGTTCAATGGTAGAATGGTAAGCGTTACACAAGCGAATAAAGTGATCACTTAAGCTAGCCAAATGGCAGGTGCCAAAAAAACTATGAGATCTCAGCATTACACTACATTCGCCTCATAAATTTGTTTTTAAAAAATTTAAGCTTTTCAAAATATTGTGGCTTAAAAATATAATTTTAAATGCAATGCATAAAAGTAACGACGTGTCCTTCAGTATAAAAGCCTAAAAAAGGACCTTGAAATTTTTAAATTTTTCGTTTCTCGCAAGACGCAGTGTCGAGCTTCCGAAAGGGTTGGAAAACAGGAGTAAGGGTGGCGGAACGTCGGCTGGCGGCGAGTGAAAAATGGACCACGATTCCGTACGGATAATAATAACCGGCAAACACGCCATTTGCATACTGAAACCGCGGCTTGCAAATTAAAAACATAGCGGCCGAGAGGCGTCCATGGCTGCGAACTGTGCAAGTGTCGTCGTGAAAAATAGGCACCGTATCGGAAGCGAAGGGTTAACTCGCCTGACTTGTTCCCACAGTTTAAGGACTGTTTATACTGAAAAAAATATCTAAAGTACTATAAACGTGGATTACTTTTAACAAAGATTACAAAAATTACTATCAACGTAGGTTATTTATTATACTATACTATTAACAAAGGTTATTATACTATACTATTAACATAAGCTATTTGTATTCAAAAGAATATCTAAAGTACTATTAACATATATAACCTAGATAACTATTAACAAAAAAATTTCGTTTTCACTGTTCAGTTTATTAACCCATGACTTTTATTAATAATTTGTGAGGATAGGGTGTTTATGTTTAAAAAAATACAAAAAATCTTCCTATAGATCACAGTAATCCCGTATCACACTAGATTTTTCTAAAGGGACTCGCTAAGTAAAACTTAAATAAAAAATAAGAAATACTCTTGTAAAATGTTGCTGTGAAAAAATAATATTGATAGATATTTTTATTGGTATATTATCTTTCATGAAGCATTCTTCTACAAATATATTGACTGTGTCAAAAATTAGTGAATGAACAAAGGTAATTTTAATACAACTAGGAAATACAGTATTAATTTTTTTTAAGTTACAGTAGAAAAAGTATTTTAAAATCTTTACGCTCATTCATAGATTTTTTGACTCCCCTCCATTAATATATTTATTTTAAATACTTAATTTGTGAAATATTGAGAGAGAAAACACTTTGCCGAAGTACGTATGCTACGATGAAGGAATAAGGAAACAGGGAACATGTTGGGAATAGTAGTGAAGGAGGATATCGGGGGAAGAAACACTTAAGACTGTAAATTTCAATTTCTGTGGCAGCTTTCGACGCGGGAAATGAAGCGTCATTGTTAGAATTTCATATTATCAAAAAAGCATAGAGAAGGCCAATTATTTATAAACTGTCGAAACATTTATGAAACAGTCCTATTTAAAAAATATTTCAAGGCTAAGGAAGGAATCATCTAATTAAGTCTGGTAAAGTGCAATAAAATCAGGGATCATTTAAATATATAATTTATTAATAATTATTTACTGTAAAAGATAGATATTTCATCTGTAATTGATATCGCTCACTCCTTTCAACACCGTCATATACAAAAAAACTTGATTTTCAGGAGATCGTTTTTAAAGGTTAAAAATATAATAAAATGTATTAAAAATAAGTTTCAAGACACTTATTGAACCTTTAACTGTGCAACAGATCTTTTTAGGTAAAACCTGAATGTTTTTTCTCCGTTTGAAAAATATTTAGTATATTCAAAAAATAATTAAACAATACCTTTTCTTCAAAATACAAAAACAACACTTTCTGCCCTGTAGCGGATAAATATTACGTTAAAAATATGCCGCTTTTTCTGGGATTTAGTACATTTTCTGGGCATTCCGAAAACATGCACAACTGAAAATTGACGATTTTTGATATATGACGTTATTGGAAGGAGTGAGTGATATGTACTCGACAAATTCTTAATTGTAGTCACCGTCGGATAAAATTCCACGTCAAAACTACAGCTGACATACGAAAATCTAACGACAGTCCATGTATTAATATTTTTTATTAATGCAATACATACGTTCAACAATGGGCGGAATATTTTTTTGAACTACCCGACGTCCGAGTGACTCTGAGTCTAACTACGGCTTATGCAACACCGCTTATCATGCTCTTACTTAGGCTGTAACTTTATTAGTTTTATAGCCTATTCCTACTTGTGAGTGGGTTTACTCTTTATGAAAAATGTAACTTTAATTTCATGTAATTCTTGATTGAAACATTTTATGCAAATACACGCTATCTCGTCAAAGGCATGAGTGCGGTAAAATGGTGAACGTTGCACTAGTGTATATAAGCCAGCCAAATGCCATGTCGTAAGCCTAGCGAGTGTTTTTGCCTAGAATTTTCATTAATGAATTACATGAAATTATAGTAACTTAAAACATAAAGAGTAAATCCACTCACGAGTGGGCATAGGCTATGAAACTTGAAAAAAGTTGAAGTCTGAGTACGGTCATGATAAGCGATGTTGCATAAGCCGTAGCTAGATTTCAGAGGTAATTAAAAAAAAAAGGTCGTAAGCCTTGGAATACTCCCTTTTTCCATCTACTTTCGTATTATAAAAATTGATATATCATCTTAAGTTGTGACATTAACTGTATTATTTAATTAATCAATAAAAAAATAAAATAAAAATATTTCATTACTTATTTAAAAAGTATGCACATAATAAATGTACCTTTCTCACTAGTTGAATGTTTGTTTAGAGTATTTGTTAAAACTTCGGTGTTTTGTGGAAAGCTCCGGTGCTAGACAAAGCTCGAAATGAAACATAAATAACGCAAAAAGCAGCCGAGAAGCATTTCTCATGGCTCAGATGTGTCGGCGGGAAAATGCGGGAAGAAAACGAAGGAAAAGTCAAGATTCAGAACCTACCGTAAGAGAAAAGTTTAATAAGGCGATGGCTTTACAATCGTTCCTTGCCCAAAGTAAATATACGTACATAATCTAAATATCACTATGAATTTTTTTAAATTAAATTTTAAATAGAAAATACCACTATTTCTTAAAATCGTGACACGTGTTTCGGTGCATTCCGAATAATTTTTAAACACCATATTTCAATACTTCACAGTCTGATGCGGAATGCATTGAAAAGCGTATTACAATAGATTTTAAGAAATAGTGGTATTTATCAAGTAAAACATAAATTAAAAATGGTATTTATCAAGTAAAATTAATAAGGTATTATCACGCAGGGATTGCTGAATTAATTAATGAGATCATTACTAAAATTTTAAAATTTAAAACATTTTACAATCACGATTAATAGAATATTTTTACTGCGAAATATTTTCGAGTAAATTGGTAATATTTTTAAAATATGTCTTTTTTTAATACAAAGTTTTTTTATGTGAATTTTTATCTTAATACAACTATGAAAACCGACAAAATAGTTAATCTCAGAGCTATACTTTAATACTTTAAAATGTTAAATAAAAAAAAATTAATATTCGATCTTATTAAAAAACATGTAAAGAACCATATGTTAAAGTATACTTTTGATTAATAAAACTACAAATAATTGTAGAAAACTAACAGTAAAAATGATAATGATGAACTAAAATATTTTAAATTTAAATTTCACTTGGTAAATACCACTATTTCTTAAAATCTATTGTGACACGTGTTACGATGCATTCCGCATAATATTACCATAAAGTGACTGCCAAATCACCTAGTTTAACTGTTATTCATGCATTTTAAACAGCTTTATGTAGCTTAAATCTAGAATAACTTAATATTGTATTATATTATATAAGGTAACGGAGAATTCGTTTGGCGGCAGCGGAAATTCCTTCCACTAACGTTACGTCAATTTCATACAGAATTCACGTGGTGCGGGAAAAGGCCCGAAGCGAAGAAGAATCCTTGATTTTCCTTTAAACATTCTGCACTAAAAAGGAGCTTCTAATTAATTAGAAACAGCATGGTAAACGGACAGACTCAAGGAACGGTAAGACGTCATAGTTTCGCTATAAGCAACCTTCTGTTAGATCAAGTTTCTGTGTATCGTAGAAAAGGGGTGTATTTCTATTTCTTATCAGACACAGATATCGAACTAATAATATACATAACTATATGGCTCACTCCTTTCAAGAACGTCATAAATCAGAAATTGTCAATTTTCAGTTGTGCATGTTTTCGGAATGCCCAGATAATGTACTACATATATCCCAGCAAAAGAGGCATATTTTTAACTTAATATTTACCCGCTACAGGGCAGAAAGTGTTGTTTTTCGCATTTTGAAGAAAAGGTATTGTTTAATATTTTTTTAAATATACTATTTATTTTTCAAATGGAGAAAAAAGAATTCAGGTTTTACTTAAAAAGTTCAATAAGTGGCTTGATATTTATTTTTAATACATTTTATTATATTTTTTAACATTAAAAACGTTCTCCTGAAAAATCTTTTTTTTTATTTAAGACATTTTTAAAGGATATGTACAGACGATATGTACAGACCACACGTCACTGTAGCTGTAATAAAAGAATACAAAAAATACATATTTAAAATAAATAAGTAAGCAATTTAAAATAAACAAAAGAATGGTTTATTTTCGATCATCCACCTTAATGACTTCTAAGACACGGAAAACAAGAATAAATTGCAAAGGGCTTTATAAAATTCTATTGAAATATCTTCCCGGGGCGTGAGGGGAATCGGAACGGCCACATTACGGGTGACATGTGGAAGAGTTGTGGAACAAATGGACCGCCGAGCGAGTAATAAGATTTCGGGGCATCATAATCCGGCGAGGGGCGATATCTCAAAAAAGACACAGGAATATTTCACGGGAACTAACTTTATTACAGAGGTCCGAAAGTTTGCGCGTCACTTTTATGCCCACTTCGAGGAATCTCGAAACGCTTTTCGGACGTGAAACGTATTACGCGAAACTTTCGGCACCGTGTTAGCCTTGCCATACGCGTCATTTTTAAGTACTTTCAGTGAAATAATAAACTAAGTAAATCTCATCAGAAAAATGAGATTATACATTATTTATTGAAATCTCAATAAAGATGAAGAATTATTTAAGAAAACACTTGTTTTTTAGCATTTGAGTTTATTTTATGACTAGTTTCGGAAACTAAACTTCCATCCTCATATTTTTCGGAATTTATAAATCACATGATAGATAAAAATAACTCATTCCACTCGCTAAATTTATTACACCTAGTACCACACAAAGGCCAATTATGAATTATTTAGAAAATTTAGGAATCCAAAAAACGTTAATTCTAATAATAATTTAATAAATAATATATTGTTTCAAAATTCTTCACCTTTGCTTTCTATTTTTCCTGTATTTCAAACTCCACCCCCTTGACTAACCCCACCTCCCTCTAACTTACCCCTCTCCTTATTTATAGAACAGTAATTATTATTTATTTTGTTTTAGTTTATATTAAGACCTTAAGATGGAAGCTTAGCTTCTGAAACTAGTCGTCATAAAATAAACTCAAGTGGTAAAAAAACAAGTGTTTTATTTAATAATGTCAACATGTCTTACCACAAAGAACTCGTAAATGCCGAAACAATAAATAAAATAAGATGAAGAATAACATGGAAGTCGGTCTATGTTGAGATGTCAAAAATAATTCAGATTTGTGAACAAGTATTAAAACACACTCAAAATGTTGTAAATGAGGTTCTCTCTTTCGACAGAGTGTGATATTATTATTATTATTATTAAAACCCTTATCCGGACCCCAATGGTGCATAGGGCACTGTGTCTTATAAACGCAGTGTTATCATGATCGTTTTTTACACATGAAGGAAAGGTGATCAGCCCTCCGCTTCAGGTACCAGTCCATGGTAATATTGAATAAATATTACCGTGAAAAATTTACTTATATTTATTTTACCCCCCTTGGGAATCGAACCCGGGACCTCCAGAACGGTAGCCGAGCGTGCTGACCATTACACTACGGAGGGGGTGATAAATGAACTTAACTTTTATTCACAACATGTATATTAAGTGTAAGTCCCTCTCAAGTCACAAGAGCTTAGTTTCTTTATTGGAAAGAACTGCGTTATTAATTTTAAGATTGTTAAAGTAGAAATATGTAGAAAATAAATTAAAATGATTTAAAAAATCCCAATATTTTGCAGCAAAGAAGCTCGTTTGACTCTACGCGTATTTGGAGTGTATAATTCCATAATGTCGCTTTGGGGCTTGTTTTAAATCAGAAATCGGATGGCTCAGATAAATCTGTGTTGGGATTAATGTAATAAATGCATTCATTAATACCGAAGTGAGGCGAATCGGAGGGATTGTCTGTTTATACAAGGGGCTGTGGATATAAATGATCCGAGTGAGAATCGGGTCAAAGGCCAGTCCATCACATCGGGCGGAAGGCAGAAAGGAAGAGGGTGGTAATGGATAGAATAGTAGAAACAATTGTACGAAATTCCTTGCAATAAATGCAATAAAGTATCTCTACAAATATAAATACAACTAAAGTGACACTATCAGTCGATTATTAAAAATTAAACACATTTTCAAACCCTTATCCACACATAAATGGTGCATAGGAAACTACATCACACTGATGCAGTGTTAACTTCATCGTTGCTTACATGAAAGAAAGGTGATCAGCCCTCCACTTCAGGTACCACAGTCCATGGTAATATTGAGCAAATATTAGATTGAAAAAAATCACTTGACCCCCCCTGGGAATCGAACCTGGGACCTTTAGAACGGTAGCCGAGCGTACTGACCATTAGACTACGGAGGCGAAAACACTTGTATTAGACCACTTATTGAGTTTTATTTCATTTCACCGACTAGTTTCGAAAACTACAGATGATCCTACAGATTTCCTACAAAGGTGATGGTATTTTTATAATATCAATTTTCCCGCCTTTATAAACATATTCTTCTATGCTGAGCAGTAATGTGTAAAGTGATTTTTTTACACTATAATAATGCAAAAAAATAAACTGAAAAGCTAACTACTTCTAAAAAATATTTATGTCGATATTATGGTGATATTTTACCGTATCTATTATATATATTATCTGTCAAAATTCAAGTTGGGTTAATAAAAATGTACATAGATCACATAGAACAAAGAAGTATAAATGTATTAAAATAAAAACAGATAAGTTTATTTAAAAACATATCAAATGAAATATGAGAATGGAAAACGTACCTGAATGAAAAGCCAAGAGGTGACAAGAGCCAAACTACTGTATTGTCCGTTGAACCGGTAGTGGTAGCCGTAGAAGGAAAAGTGATACAGATAGAAGAATCTGAAAACAAACAAAAAAACAAATAATATTAATATCAAATGAAAATAAACAAACCAATGAACAAACCATGTAAAACAACAAAAATGTACTACCCAGAATTTATTATTTGGGTTATAATGTAAGAAAAAAACATTATTTATAAGAAAAAACTATTATATCATTCATAAATATAAACAATAAACAATGAGTGTATGTTTCTCTTTAAGTACATGAGCTAAGTCTCTTTTTTGGACGACATATTTTATTTATATCTATACAAACTAAATAAAACAAAAATAAGTACTAATAATGTATACCGAAAGAAAATGGTTTGAAAGAAAAACATTTTGAGATAACCATAATGACCAAAAAATTTTTTTTTCTTCATTCATTTGCTCTACATGTCCAAATCACCTTGAATAACCTTTATTTATCTTTTTATTATCAAAACTAAGTCGTACATTATTCGCTTCTAGTATCATTTCTAATTTTGTCATACTTTCAGGCATTATTCACAGCTTTACATTCCCTTATAGTATTCAATTCTCGATCTTTTCAACTATATTCCTAAAATAATCATATTTAATTCTGTCACACATTTTGATTTTGTCGCGCATTAAGCACAGCTCTATATTCCCATCTAGTATTTTACTCTTTTCATTTCCAACTATATGTCTTTTAAAGTAATTTAAAATACTATCATACATCGATTTGTCGCACATTCGACAACTCCAGAATTTAAAAAAATATTTATTACGATTATAATTAATCTTACACGCATGTTTATAATATATATAATACGTAATACAATGGATAAAGAGGAGATTTTTTTAAACAATTGATTTCACATGAGGCTAATTCCATATAACATTGTACAAGTTCGTACGTGTGTATCATATCGCTCACTCCTTTCAACAACGTCATATATCAAAAATCGTCAATTTTCAGCTGTGCATGTTTTCGGAATGCCCAGAAAATGTACTATATCCCAGCAAAAGCGGCATATTTTTAACTTAATATTTACCCGCTACAGGGCACAAAGTGTTGTTTTTGCATTTTGAAGAAAAGGTATTGTTTAATTATGTTTTTAAATATACTTAATATGTTTCAAATGGAGAAAAAACCTTCAGGTATTACTTTAAAAAGATCTGCTGCACAGTAAGTTCAATAAGTGACTTGATATTTATTTTTAATACATTTTATTACATTTGTAAACTTTAAAAACGATCTCCTGAAAAATAAAGTTTTTTTTATATATGACGTTGTTGAAAGGAGTGAACGATATATTCTACGGCAAATCTGATCAAAAATCTTAGAAAAACAAAACAATTTCCGGTAACCTAATATCTACACATTGTCAAGATATGAGTATTTGTATATATTACAAAGAAAAAGGCTTTATATGTGTCAATAAGGTGTCAACTCAAAAGAAGATTTACGGATTAATATGAGAGAGCATTGTTCCATCACAATGGGTCATAGATAATAGAAAAATGTGATAAATACCAAATAGCGCTAAAAGCCCACACGTATTGATACGTGTTGACAATAGGGTCGAAACAAGCTTTTCCAAGCTACAGGTTGAAAGGTACACAAGCCACACTTGTAACTCCAATCCTTTCTCTACCGTAAGTGCCTCGGAAGAACAGTATAATGTTACCATCATTCAGCGAATACAAGACAATGAGAGACGATACGGAACAAAACAGCTCTAATGATTGATATTTGTTTACCTGTTACTCATTGTGTCGACTAACGCGCGTAATTGATACGTGTAAACACGTATTAAGTTAACAGACAAATTATCCTATGAGCGTCTTCGAGATAGCGGCATTGTATTTGTATTATAAGGTGAAATATACTTTAAAAATGTTTTCATGGACTAATCCATCGAAGTAGCTTAGTCATTTTATTTTACCTTATATTATTATTATTATTTATTGCCAATAAATAAAAAAATAATATAAGGTGAAATAAAATGATTAAGCTACTTCGATGGATTAGTCCATGAAAACATTTTTAAAGTATCTCATGGTATATAATAAATATTTTAAGCATTATTTTATTGATTTTAAATTTAAGTACAACATGTGAGTATGTCGTGAAACTTATTAGTTAGCAAAACATATTTTTGTTCAAACAATCTCGGATGTATAATTTTTATTTGAAGCACTAACTTTTGTGATTTTCCATTTTATAATTAAAATGTAACTTTCTTGTTAAATCACTATAAATATTGTATTATAACTTAATTTTAATGTTACCGGTTTCGAAGCTAACCGCTTCTTTATCAAGACTGATTAATACTAAAACACTATCTACTAAACAATATTAACAATTGTTTTATTTTTAGTTTTAATATTGTAAAGTAGATAGTGTTTTAGTATTAATCAGTCATGGTAAAGAAGCGGTTAGCTACGAAACCGGTAGATATTATAATTAAGTTATAATAAAATATTAATAGTGATTTTCAAACAAAGTTACATTTTAATTATGATCGCGTATGTGTTTAAAAAAATATATACATTTCGCTACGTTTCTTGAGTGTTATTAGGGTGCATTGAATTATTTGTATTACATTATTCGGGTGTATACAGACACCGTTACTCGAGGGATGAAAAGCATTCATTGAAACATATCAATCCTCGTATCATTAATAATGGGTGAGCATAATTAACAGTCATAATGCTCTTAGTACGTGTATAAACACGTTAATTAGCGAAGTACTCGTACAAGCAGTCGTTTCAAGCTAAACAATGTAACTAATTTCAATACCACGTACGTAAATCTGATATTCATGAATAAATGTAACGTTGTAATAAAGGTGGCGCAAAATTTATCATCCCATCGGATGATGTTATAATTTTTGGAAATTGCGTCGTACGGCAATCATATTTGACATTTGTGAACTAGACAGCTGCAGTATACACATTACTTTATACTACGTATCACAAAAAGATGGCGTTGTGGTAGAGATTACTATGACACGTTAACACGTTTTTACCAAAATGTATCTTTGTTTTATTTATTACAATTCCACTAAAAGATAAGTGGAAAACAAAGTCAATTCATATAATGCAGAAAAAGAATTTTTTTTATGTTGTTGCTATTTTGTGCTGTGTTTTTCTAGGTATGATTTATATATTTTTTAAATGTATCAGCAATCCCACCAAAAATATAAATGAAAAACTAAGCTAATAATTATGATGTCAAAAAACAACTACAAACATTGTGTTTTTCGTTATTTTGATGTTTTTTAAGTAAAATTTATTTTGCTTCATTACTTATATGCTATAAATAAATACATTTTCGTTATTTTTGCTCGGATTTTACACAGGAACATAATACATTTCAAAACATGCAAATAATAAATAGAAATGTGTATCTATAGCAATACTTCTTATTATAAGTAGCATTTTAATGTACAAACATCTTTTTTTTATTTTTCAATTTTTTTTGTTTGAAAAAATATCTATCCTACTTTTGAAAGCTCTCCGGGCGTTTATATGAATAAAATAGATTAATCAATAAAAATAAAATATGAAAAAAATGCCTTCAGAGAATGTTTGTTCATACTTTTTTCAGATTCTGCCTGAGAATAAAATATTTTTAAAAATCTTTAAAAAATATCTATCCTACTTTTGAAAGCTCTCCGGGCGTTTATATGAATAAAATAGATGAATAAATAAAAATAAAATATAAAAAATGCCTTCAGGGAATGTTTGTTTATACTTTTTTCAGATTCTGCCTGAGAATAAAATATTTGTTAAGTACGCACTCTCGCGAACACAGGGACGAGAGAGTGGCTAACCGGAGGGGTCTTTCGCGAAAACTTTCCATGTGTGGGGCATTATTTACTCTCTACTTACCGCACGGCATGTGATTTAGAAAGATCGATATAGAGGACAGCAGACGTTACCTATTTTCCGCGCGAAGGATCCCCGGAAAGTCTCTGGAAAGTTTTCAGCCCTTTCCTCGAAAGCACGGTAGCCGGAAGGCGCCCTAATATCGCACCTTATCTGTGTCGTCTATTTTTATAAATATTTCATGACGCGTAATGCCACTGTAGCTGGCTCGCAGAAAACGCGAAACAACTCCTAACCTCTCAAGCTCTTGAAATATTTTTACAGATTTCTTTAAATAAAAACAAGTTTAATGATGGCAAATATGTATTTCTCTCCCATCAGGCTCGCTGATATATAACATACTCGTATGGCTGCAATGTTTTTTTTTAGAATCAACGCACTCGTAAGTACGTATCGAATTTAACGGACTAAAAGACTTTTTTTTACAATTTAAAGGCATTTTAAAAATTACTTTGTTTATTTACAAGATACAAATAGATTAAAAACATCAGACAAGCAAAAATCTTAGTTAATAAAACCGAACTGGTCTCTAAAATCCTTGCAAATCATCTCTGTTCTCTGTTACCTTCGGAAAACATCGCATTACACAATTTTTGTGTGTTTTGCATGCTACAAATGCACGTATGGTGTTTGTTGTGTGGCGGACTACATTTTTGTCGTACGACTCCCCATCACTACAATGTTGCCAGATGCAAAAAAATACGTCTTACAGTTCGCTTAATACAGTATACAGTACTAATACAATGTGTTATTCAATCGAATTGAAGACGAAATTTTGCGAAAATAGCCATTTTAATTATTATGGAAATAAACTATAAAACGAATATCTTGTACACTGGTTTATGCACAATCACACAAAAATGGGGTGAAAGGAAAAAAACATTTTTGGTATTTTATATTTTTTTATTAAGACTTATATCGCTCACTCCTTTCAACAACGTCATATATCAAAAATCGTCAATTTTCAGTAGTGAATGTTTTCGGAATGCCCAGATAATGTACTATATGCACAATCACACACAAATGGGGTGAAAGGAAAAAACATTTTTGGTATTTTAAATTTTTTAGTTAAGACTTATATCATATCGCTCACTCCTATCAACAACGTCATATATCAAAAATCGTCCATTTTCAGTAGTGAACGTTTTCGGAATGCCCAGATAATGTACTAAATCCCAGTAAAAGCGGCATATTTTTAACTTAATATTTACCCGCTACAGGGCAGAAAGTGTTGTTTTTGCATTTTGAAGAAAAGGTATTGTTTAATATTTTTTTAAATAAACTAAATATTTTTCAAATGGAGAAAAAAAATCAGGTTTTACCTAAAAAGATCTGTTGCACAGTAAAAACTTCAATAAGTGGCTTGATATTTATTTTTAATACATTTTACTATATTTTTAAACTTTAAAAACGATCTCCTGAAAAATCAAGTTTTTTTTATATATATGGCGTTGTTAAAAGGAGTAAGCGATATATTGTGTAATTCAAATATCACTTTAGTGAGTATAAAAAAATGGCAAGAGCTTCTAGATGAATCAAACGTTACATTAGCAAAATGAAATGCCTGTAAAAACAAATCACCGTATCCTGAAGTAACAAACTAGCGGTTGTAACGAAAATCCCCGGAATATGTGCTAGCCCGCGGTCAAATCAAATCGTGCCACTCCGTAGCTATTAGGTGCGAAGCAAGCCACTCCACCCGCCAAACAAATAGACATGCGTCGTTAGGCAAAAGGGAATAAGTAGCATTTTGTACAAATAAAAAAATATATTTAGTATTCCACTTGAGAATCATTTGTCACTTGGACATGTCGCTCACTCCTTTCAAGAACGTCATTAATCAAAAAACTTGATTTTTCAGGAGAACATTTATAAAGTTTAAAAATGTAATACAATGTATTGATAATAAATATCAAGCCTTTACAATTAAACTTTTTACTGTGCAACAGATCTTTTTAAGTTAAACCTGAAGGTAATTTCTCCATTTGAAAAATATTTAGTATATTTGAAAAAATAATTAAACAATACCTTTTCTTCAAAATGCAAAAACAACACTTTCTCCTTTACTCGGGTAAATATTTAGTTAAAAATATGCCGCTTTTGCTGGGATATAATACATTTTCTGGGCATTCCGAAAACATGCACAACTGAAAATTGTCGATTTTTGAATTATGACGTTCTTGAAAGGAGTGAGCGATGTGTGTGTTTCGTCACTCTAATATTTATTTAAAATAACTCTGTCTAGTACCTGAAGCACAAGACGATTAGCTTAACATCGCATCAATTTCATACAGTGCCCTAAGCTTGCAAAGGGTAAAAAGGGAGTAAAATAAAGTTTCACTCTTTCTAAGACACGTAAATCCGTAATTCAAGATGTATTCATAAATGTCCATACATACAGCACATACGAGTTTATATATATATATATATATATATATATATATATATATATATATATATATATATATATATATATATATATATATATATATATATATATATATATATATATATATATATATGTATATACATATGTATATATATATATATATATATATATATATATACATATGTATATACATATATATATATATATATATATATATATATATATATATATATATATATATATATATATATATATATATATATATATATATATATATATATATATATATATATATATATATATATATATATATACATATATATGAAAACAAGAAAATTCATGAAAAGCTGCTTTCTTCTTTTCAAAATCATTCTTCAAAATCCGCATACTCGACGCTTTGTCGATAGATGATCATATCATATCCACGTCTGTGCACCACATATAATAAATTATATAATTTTATTATTATTTTTTTTTTTTTATATCAGGCCGATTTCGACTGATAAAAAATATCTTAAACGTACTTCGAAACATAAGGGCCTAGCGCCCGTCGCTCGTAAAAAGCCGGTCTCTTTTGACTTGAGCTAGTCGAAATCGGCCGGGCATTTTGGAGGCCATGTCGAATCGGGTCGGTGTGCTTTATCCCGCAAGGTAGGGTAGTCGGCACCCCACGGCCGCCCGTTCGGCCGCAATGCCTCGGGCGGGAAATTCCGACCGCGGGCGGGCGGAGAAACGAACCAAATTGAATATCCGAGCCAAACATAGGGGGTGGCGAACTATTTCTTTCTACGGATAACGGAATTAGTAACGTATTGCATTAGCGATCATTCGCTTGATGTTTCTGCAAACACGATGGAGCGATATTTGAAATACGATCAGTACAATATATCGTTTAATCAGCAGATGCGTCTTCTTTTATAAATGGTTAAACTCATACATTGATTGGCCAGAATTGCTGGAACGTATAAGTTGTAGAGTTCCCGATCGGATCATCAGGCAACTGGCACCTTAGCGCTTCCCACGAGTAGAAAAAACTCTAAACAAGGTTCCTATATTTATCGTAAAAAGATCAATGATGAATATGGGAATTTCGATATGTTCTACTCGACATTGTCAGCACTGAGATCGCGTACATAGTAAGCCGATATTCATATCGTGGTGTGTCTCAATTTTCACATAATTTGTCTTGGACTTGAGGTTTGATCTTTCCCTTTTCCCCCTTTCCTCCCTCCCGTCCCTCTTCCAGGTATTTATATTAAATAACATATCGCTCACTCTTTTCAAGAACGTAATAAATAAAAATCGACAATTTTCAGTTGTGCATGTTTTCGTAATGCCCAGAAAATGTACGATATCTCAGCAAAAGAGGCATATTTTTAACTTAATATTTACCCGCTACAGGGCAGAAAGTGTTGTTTTTGCATTTTGAAGAAAAGATATTGTTTAATTATTAAAAACTCAAGAAAATGAAGGATATTAAGAGGCACATCGGTCACTCCTTTCAACAACGTCATATATATAAAAAAAACCTGATTTTTCAGAAGATCGTTTTTAATGTTTTAGAATATTAAAAAAATGTATTAAAAATAAACATAAAACCACTTATTGAACTTTTTACTGTGCAACAGATCTTTTTGGGTAAAACCTGAAGGTTTTTTCTGAAAAATATAATATTTAGTATATTTAAAAAAAATAATAAAACAATGCCTTTTCTTCAAAATGCAAAAACAACACTTTCTGCCCTGTAACGGGTAAATATTAAGTAAAAAATATGCCGCTTTGCTGGGATATAGTAAATTTTCTGGGCATTCCGAAAACATGAACATCTTAAAATTGACGATTTTTGATATATGACGTTGTTCAAAGGAGTGAGCGACATATGAACTTACAATCGAGAATTATGATATGAGAATTTACGATACGGGAAATATTCAAACACTGGCTGAGTAGAACACTGGTGGCGCATCCACGACTCGTATTCTGGGGAGGGTTGAACACGGGATCGTAAGGGGATCAAAGTAAGCATTTCCGGGCAAACCGAACACGCGTGGGACGGAAACCCGGCGACACGCGTAGAACACTGCACAACCGCCACAAAGTCGTTGGAAATAGGGAAACAAGAACGTTCGTTAGAAACGTTCAAGTGGTGCATTGAGGAACACTTGAACGCCACAAATCTATGGTACTATTATTAAAGACAGACTTAGTTTTAAGATCAAGATAAAATTTAATTTACAACATTTTGAGTGTGTCCAAATACTTGTTCACAAATCTGAATAATCTCCAATTAAAGGAGTATTTTTAATATTATTTTTTACATCTCATAAAATATGAAGAAGATATTCTCCTTCATCTTTGATGAGATGTCAAAAATAATATTAGTAATATTAAATATTCACAACATTTTGAGTGTGTTCGAATATGTGTTTACAAATCTGGGTTATTTTAGGAGTTATTTTAACATTTTTAACATCTCAACATAGATACAGAAGAAAATGGATATTTGGGTATTTACAAGGCCTATGACTTGTCATAGGCTGATTATCACCTGTCATAAGTGATCACTAAACACGTCCAACATTTAGCACCCCATGATTAAGAAACGTACTACACATTAAAAAAAAATATCCAATTATAGATGGCTCTAGTGAACTCACGCAAACATTGTTATGAGATAAATGATATATCGCTCACTCCTTTCAAGAACGTCATAAATCAAAAAACTTGATTTTTCAGGAGAACGTTTTTAAAGTTCAAACATAAAATACAGTGTATTAAAAATAAATATCAAGCCACTTATTGAACTTTTTACTGTGCAATAGATCTTTTTAGGTAAAACCTGAATATTTTTTCTCCATTTGAAAAATTTTAGTATAATTTAAAAAATAATTAAACAATACATTTTATTCAAAATGCAAAAATAACACTTTCTGCCCTGTAACGGGTAAATATTAAGTTTAAAATATGCCGCTTTTGCTGGGATATAGTACATTTTCTGGGCATAGCGAAAACATGCACAACTCAAAATTGTCGATTTTTGATTTATGACGTTCTTGAAAGGAGTGAGCGATATAGTATGTAGAAGTTCCAAAATTTGGGTAGTGTGGTTGTCAATCATGGGTAGAATAGTGATAGTTGCACGTGTGTAAAGTGATCACTTAACCAGCCTATGACACGTCATAAGCCCTGTAAATACCCAGACTCCCATATTCTTCGTCATCTCAATCATATTTGTTGAGATTTGTAGAAGTATGTATTTGGACACACTCAAAACGTGAGGTCTAATGAATTAACACCCTCCACCCGTGAAAACCATTAGGCAATTTTTTCTTGTAGGAAAACTTAACAAGAAATAACAGCAATTTGAAGCGCCCTTTCCAGTACGCCGGTAAACAGCCTCGGTAATATTGCACAAATTAGTTTATGCCCCGCAAATGGGTATTCACAGCCCTACTTATTAACTCTTGTTAAAATAACAAGTATAAAAGATACGCGCCTTATTCATCCTCCGGTGTATTTCTGTATGGGCAAACTACCTGGAAATCACACACTACGAGGCTTACGTCCCCGGTATATTAGCGAAGTTCCCGCCCGCCAGGGAGCGAGACTTGCCTACAATAATGGTGCCCGGTCGCCTTTACGGCACGAAATGCTGAAATGCTTTAAATATATCATCCGAGTCGTGTTAAAATGAGCGCGTCTTGTTTATGACTGACTCGTATACATCATAAAGTGAGAATGTTCACAGTTTTACACGGTAGGCTGAGATGAATCCCGGCGAGGAATGACGACAGACTTCATCGTATACATACATCGTGTTTTATAATAGTGAAAATTGTGTCATCAAAATTTGTACATGGACAAACAAAAGTTAAAAGTTATCAAAATAGCATTTATCGAATAAAATATCTATACTTTATACTACACAAGATCGTTAAGGGCAAGTAGGCGGAGATGAATCCCGGCGAGGAATGACGACAGACTTAATCGTATACATACATCGTGTTTTATAATAGTGAAAATTGTGTCATCAAAATTTGTACATGGACAAACAAAAGTTAAAAGTTATCAAAATAGCATTTATCGAATAAAATATCTATACTTTATACTACACAAGATCGTTAAGGGCAAGTAGGCGGAGATGAATCCCGGCGAGGAATGACGACAGACTTCATCGTATACATACATCATGTTTTATAATAGTGAAAATTGTGTCACCAAAATTTGTACATGGACAAACAAAAGTTAAAAGTTATCAAAATAGCATTTATCGAATAAAATATCTATACTTTATACTACACAAGATCGTTAAGGGCAAGAAAAGCCGGATTTTTTACCATATGGATTTGTATATTTTTTAAATCAGACATTTCCGTTAGATAAAGATAAAGATATGTTATCAAAACTTGTACATGAACTAATAAAAATTTGATAAACCTAATAAAAAAAAGCACTAACCGAAGTAGATGTTGCTACTTTTTGCTTCACAAGCTAAAGGATAGAAAAGGCGAATTTTTTAAAGTAATGGATTCGTGTATTTTTTAACAGATATTTCCGTAGAATAAAGATGATGTTATCAAGACTTAATAAATGTTATCAAAAATAGTATAAAACGAAGTAGATATGGATACTTTTTGCTTCAGAAACAATTTTAGGGGAAAAGAAGGCAGAAATTTTAAACTAATGCATTAGTATATTTTTTTACAATGCATTTTCGTACGATAAAGATGAATTTACATCATCAAAACTTGTACAGTAAAGAAAAATTGATTTCATTTCAATATTTTTTTAAAGGATTTATTGACGTTATTATTGTCAAATGTGTGAATGTTTTTATTTGAATGGTTATCGAACTCAAATTATTATTTCATTAAAATGGATAGAGCCACAAGGTGACTACCAAAGCAATCAATGAAATTTTAAAAATAAACCGACAACAGGTGCCTTACGCACAACTCGGCTTCGAATACGTGCCAGTCAAAATATAATTGGGGATGCAATGCGTTTATAAGGAGAGCTTTCAAAAGAAAATTAATATAAACTGTATCTTGCCAAATGCAGGTGATAAATTTCCATTCGGCAAACGCTGCAAATTGCGTGTTATTCAGAGCGCAAAGATGCAAATTCCCACACAGCCAACCGTACACACATCTAACCTTCACACATCTAGACAGCTCCCTTTGATTTACGTTTTCTCCCCAGCGTCATACGATGATGATATTAGGTAACTTTTGAACATTTTATACAAGATGTTCGCGAAACTTGTGACGAGCACTATGTGGCATAGTAAAACTCATAGTAATAACGCAGGAATATACTAAGGGATTGGTGGTAACTGACGTTTATTGCAATCTTTTGATGGTTTTTGATCGCAGTAACGATCATGCAGTAAAGTTCATGAAAATAATAAGGTATGACATACACTGCTGGATCTAAGCGTGTTTAGCTACCGTGCTGGAGGTCCCGAGTTCGATTCCCAAAGGGGGGCGGAAATATATATATGCGATTTTACACTCGAATATTTATTTAATATTACGCTGGACTGGTCTACGAAGCGCAAGAGTGATCATCTGTATAGATACGATGCAGTGCCCTATGCACCATTGGGTGCAGACAAGGGTTAGAAGAATACACTGCAAAGGTGTTATGATTATTTTTGTATAAATCATCATTTGGTCCATGATAAAAAATCTTAATCATTTCAGATTTTTTTTTTTTTTACTTTACAATAAATTACATTCTACACAATAATTAACACGCTAATTCCAAATCTGTACATATACAGGGTGGCACAAAATTAATGACCCTATCGGAAGATGTTATAATTTTTTCAAATGGCGTCGTACGTCAATAACATTTGACATTTGTGAACTAGACAGCCGCAGTATACAAACAAATTCAGGGTGGCACAGAATCAATCATCCAATTCCGTTAGTATTAACCTACATGCCCCAGTGACAATGATAGGGACTTTGGAAGCGAAAGCAATAATTTTTATCTTTATAACAGAATTTTTTACCGGACTTGGAAATGTGGCGGAAGCTTTCAGAGTTGTTGGACAAGTGGGTCAAGTAGAGCAGACGGAAGTCTAAGACGGCGGATGTATATATTAATGAGGCTGGATCGAATCGGGGTATCCCAGAGGTCGGAAAAGCCCAGCGTACCTAATTATTAGTTCATAATCGTAATACCATCTTGGCACAGCCAAAGCACGATGGCTTACACAGCGCCGGATCAGAGAACAGCTTATCTTAATTGAGATTAGTCACGAATATTTGTCATTTTTTAAAGTAGTACACACTTCACACGTGCACATTTTCTGTGATAAATACGTGTTCATTTGCTAGATCTACACTAAATATTTTGTACTAATCTTTATGTTTCCGTGGTTAACTATAATTGGCTTGTTTAATGTAAATCTTTTGATGTTTGGTTTTACATATGTTGCTGTTGTTAACCCAAATAAAAAAATATAAAAAAAATAATGATAATTTTTGTTTTCTTTAAACATGCTTCTTACCTTATGTTTGTTTTGTATGCCTATTTACTACACCCGCTTTTTTATAATTTAACCTATGTTAGTTTTAAATTTTTAATCTTGTTTTTACTTTCTTGTTTGTGTTTCAGTATTGTTAGCTTCAATCCTACGTCCCAAAATGAGTAAAGGGAATAACTCATGGGGGATATGTATAGTGACATAAGTATGTAATACGTTTGAAAAATAAATAAATAAGTAGAATGATGGATGTTCAAATGGTGTAAGGAAGGAATGCATGGCTGTTCTTTAGTTACGTAGACGTCAGATTTTAGTTTCGGAATTGTGTGTAAAATTAATTGTAATATTATACAGAATAATATATGGAGTAATAAATGAAAAATAAATAATTTATGGAAGTGAGGCATGGAGTTGACAAAAAAGGAATGAAATTGAATTAAATGCAGTTTAAATACGATCTTTCAGACGAACGTGCGGTGAAATGATGTTGATTTAAGGAAAGATAAAATTACGAAAAAAGTAAAATTATTAGTAATTTTACACAGAATAATGTATAGAAGTAAAGCATAAAGTTGACAAAAGAGGAATGAAAGTAGACTGATTGCATTTTAAATGCGATTTATCAGACGAATGCGCGGTGAAACGATGTGTGATAGTTGTTCGAAAGAACGCACGGCTAAGATAAGCAATATTGATGAAAATTAAAAATGGTGTGTTGAGATACAGTATCTACTCAATGAATTAGGGCCACGCAGAATTTCGCGCAATTTCTCAATTTAAACAGGAATAACTCAGAGAAAACCTTGAATAAAACAACATTGAATTTTATTTACACATGAACACTTTATTACGCTTAAATTATGCATATATTTTCATATAAATATAGTTAGTATTTAGTATTTCCACCTTTGGCAGAAATAACTGCCTCAATTCTTTTTGGCATACTTAAAATGCACTGTTTTATTATGTTTTTTATTTCTTCGTCTTCTGACCAAATTTTTTGAATATTTTTTTTAGACAGTCTACTGTTGGATTTGGAAATGAGTAAACCTTATTTTTTAACCTGCTCCATACGTTTTCTATAGGATTAAGGTCCGGAGAATTTCCAGGCCAGGGGAGCAAAGGCAGATTTTTGTTAGACAAAAATTTTATTATTGATTTAGCCCGGTGGCAAGGTGCCCCATCCTGCATGAAGGTGTATGGACCTTCTGTTGGGTCGAGTGTATGGTAGAAGGGCAATAAAATTCGTTCGAGGACCTGCTTATAGGAATTTTGGTTCATTGTTCCTTCCACGAAAAACAACGGCCCAGGTAAATTGTTAATAATACATGACCATATCATTGTTGCAGGGGGGTGTTTGATAACTTTTACCACACAGGCCTCATCGTAACGTTCCATTGGTGTTCTCCTGACGAATCGACGGCTCTCTGTCACGGCTTCTAACCGGCACTCATCACTAAAGATGACCTGAAAAATAATGAAAATTTAAGTTTAATTCAAATATATAAGTTTATTTACTAAAATGATATGTTGAAAATTCAATTTAAATAAATACCTTTTTCCAATCATCTACCGAGTAATTTCGATGTAGCCTGGCCCATTTTAATCGATCCGCTTTCATTCGTGGTGTCAATTTTGGTACTTTTACAGGGCGCCTGCATTTCAGATTTACTTCGTAAAGACGTCGCCTCAGTGTTGATACCGATATATTTATACCCTCTTCTTCCAATTTTATTTTTAATGTTTTTGCTGATGCACTACGGTTTTCTAAGGCACTTTGAACGATTTTTCGATCAGTCCTCGGTGTTGTTTTTCTAATCCTACGACAGTTCTTTCGCCGATTGCTGGTGGCGGGTGACTGATTTTTTATTGATTTTGAAATTCTGTCCACTGTTTGACGAGAAACGTTTTCTTTTTTTGAAATTTCTCTATTAGATAGTATTCCTAATTTCAATAGCACTATAACACTAGACTTTTTTTCCTCAGAAATGTCTTTACTTTTTCCCATTTTGTCCTTTTCAAAAAAAACACTTGTGTTTACAAAAAAAAATTATACTTTATGAACTAAAATTAAAAATTAAGTTTTTTTCACAAGACACGATAACTATATAACCTCTCTGAACAAAACAACAACCAGAACTCAAGAAACTTCACTAATAAATGAGATAGGACTATTTTTTGAACTTTCAACTATCTGTCTAACTGTGCTAATTAGGGACCTTTCTCAGAAAAAGGGTTTGAAATTTTGTAAAGGCTTAAATAATCCAGGTATATTTTACATATTATTGAAGGTAATATACATGATATAAGATGTCAATAGAAAAGTCAAAGTATTTATGTAAAATAAATATAATAATCCAAAAGATTTCAGAGTATTCAAAAAAATAATGGGTGGCCCTAATTCATTGAGTAGATACTGTAGTTTGGGCATGCGAATCGAATGAGTGAAGAAAGAACAGTAAAACTAATTTATGCAGCAAATATGGTTGGAAATAGATACAGAGGAAGATCGAGGAAAACTTGACATGGTGAACTATTTCAAATTCTTGGGCGTGGTTACAATAAACATTAATAATAGACATTAATGTTTTTTTGTTTTTTTCTAAGGTAACAATAAACATTAATGTGTTTCACGCTAATTTTTTGCTTTTATATTACTCTGGACTGGTACATGAAGACAGATCACCTTGCGTACATATAATTAGCGATAAACATAATATCAAAATAATTTAATGTAGTGTTCTATGCACCAGTGGCTGCGGATGGGTAAAGAGAAAAAAAAATCGGTCAAAATCAACAAGAAAAATCAGTAAAATAAAATTTCAGTAAAATAAAATATGGAGCCGGCCCTGTTTCGGTGTTCATTCAAAGGGTGCGGCTGAGGGTAAAAGCGATTACATGTTAATTACGAGGAGTTCAAAGCGCTCATGTTAAACTACAACCTACAACTCGTGGTGTGAATTACGCAAAGTCTTTGACTTTCTCCGAAACGCGGGATAATTTTAACCGAGCCGTATCGGTTTTGTATAGTTGAATATAACACTTAATAAAAAAAATATTCATGTTTATTATGACCATTCATAATTTTAACCGAACTGTATCGGTTTTGCATAATTGAATATCGCACTCAATAATAATAAATTAAAAAAAAAAACATTTTAGTATTTATTATGACCATTCATAATTTAAACCGAACTGTATCGGCTTAGTACAATTGAATATCACACTTAATAATAATTAATAAATATAATATTTTATTACGACCATTCATCATTTTAACCGAGTGTATCAGTTTTCTATAATTGAATATCACACCAACAAACACTTCAAAAAACACTTAAGAAATAAAACAGAATAATAATATTTATTGTGACCATCAATTAAGGCGCAACATCAACAGCCTGCAACTTAATTTACTTTAAGCCTCGGTATCTTATAACGTGGGTATTTTTTTCTTGCTTGAAACACTATTTTCTTATTCAATTTTTTCTTAAAAATACCATAAAAAGGTTTTATAAAGAAAAGAGTTATTGAAAGGTTAGGAGTATTTTATTTAACATTTTCTATAAATATTATTTTAAAAAAAACATATTCCAATAAATATTCATCTCGCGCAACCGGTCGTGTTCTGAATTCGTACTTTTGAGACCTCACCCTTAATAGACGCGCCATGTTACCAAATTTAACAATCGCGAAATTTGAATAATTTTAGCGACGACTGTCATTATTGGCGGGGCACAGCGTGTGTGCCCGCTTTTACGGTCCGCGTCCCGGCCGAATGGGGACATTTTCCGGCCCGATAATGCCATGTGAGCGAGTAATGCGATAGGTGGGTGATTGGGCGCACCTAGCGGCGACCGCGATAAACATCGCGACATTAGCAATATAAAACTGATATCATTCTATGTACCGCCACGGCCTAGTAAAATATCTACTTTATTTTATCGTCCAAATGCTCGGACGGTAGCTCATTTTAATGCTCCCATATTTAAAATCCAAAATACTAGTAACGAATATGCCACCAATATAGATTTCTATAATATATCGCTCACTCCTTTCAACAACGTCATATTTCAATAATCGTCAATTTTCAGTTTTGCATGTTTTCGGAATGCCCAAAAAATGTACTATATCCCAGCAAAAGAGGCATATTTTTAACTTAATATCTACCCGATACAGGGCAGAAAGTGTTGTTTTCGCATTTTGAAAAAAAGGTATTAAGTATTTAATTATTTTTTTAAATATACTAAATATTTTTCGAATGTAGAAAAAACCTTCGGGTTTTATCTAAAAAGATCTGTTGCATATTAAAAAGATTAATAAGTGGCTTGATATTTATTTTAAATACATTGTATTATATTTTTAAACTTTAATAACGTTCTCCTGAAAAATCAAGTTTTTTTTATTTATGACGTTCTTGAAAGGAGTGGGCGATATAGCTTCAACAACGTAAATTGGCAATAACAAATTTACTCCTAGCCCATAGAATGTCACGTTTTGGATGAAAAGATATTATGTTTATTAATGTTATTGTTTATTTACAATATGTTTAATGTTTTAAATTTTTATAGGATTTGGAAAAACCAAAATGTTTATTGTAAGTGGTTTACACATAACATTTTATTTTTATAATATTTGAAAAAAAACATGGCACGATCAGGTATGCCAAATACTTGAAAGTGGTCAGGTTAGGAGTCTTAACAATCGGCGGGTATGTATGAGGAGATGCATGAACGTGGAAGAGGCGAAGAATGTTTGCAAGGACAGAGTGGTGTGGCGCTCAATTCTCTCTGCCTACCCCTGCGGGGAAGCGACGTGATGGTTGGTTGGTTAGTTAGTTAGTTTATTTTTATTTTTTATGTTTTTTTATATTATTCTTATAACATTTTTCTATGTAAGTAGTTTATGACTACTTGTTAAATTGATGAGTCGCAATTGATGTGTTTTTAATATATATTTATGTAAATGGTACAATAGTACCGTATATATCAAAATAAATAAATATGTTATGTGTGTGGAAGTGGACACTATCGGACTGTCCACCGCGCTCATGGCATGCCTGCTTTAATACGAGCCCTGGACTAATCGAGGCTTATTAACAGTTATTAATTAACGAGGTAAATTAACAGTTGCTGACTGATAGTTGGGTGAATGGTAAGGTGCAGTGGTGGGATTTCGCTAGAACCGGTGCCTAAATTTTTCAAGAGTTCGCCGGACCGGCCCTTAACCCTTTGTAGCGAATAATGTCCTTGCGTCTCCTGTGAAAGTTTTATCAAGTCAGGTTTATTATATTTTGACATCTCATCAAAGATGAAGAAGAATATGGAAGTCTGGGTATTTACGGGGCTGACGACCGTCATAGGCTGGTTTAAGTGATCACTTTACACGCGTGTAACATTTACCAATTCTACCCATTATTGACAACCACACTACTCAAATTCTTGGAGGTTCTATATATATGAAGCAATTTAGAAACCTTATTCTTAAATCACTAGAACTTCACTAGAGACATCTATTGGTGAGATGTTGTAAGTCAGGTTTATATGTCGTTTTAGCACGTTTCCAGGTTCTAATCAGAAAGACGATTTCTCAGTTTCCTTTACATAAGGTTCGTGCTTGAAATGGATTCTTCGCATGAATACGTAGAATCGAAGGGCCTTCCCGCGGATATTTGTGCCGGAGTCGCACTTAGAAGGTCAAAGGTCCGGAGCCACACTTTGTCAACCCATGTTTTGTAGACCCACAGCCCGAGGCCAGAGCAAGTTTGCCGAAACGGAAGGAATTCCCCGCTGCAAACTCTCCTTGGCCTTCGTGTATCTAGTAGGTTGTATACAAATAAGCACATGATCAAGTGACTTCTCTTTTACAAGACGCTAAAAGCCACTTTGACCAAAACAAGAACTAATATAAGGTTTATTTTTTGACATATCATCAAAGATGAAGAAGAATATGGAAGTCTGGGCATTTACGGGGCTGACGACCGTCATAGGCTGGGTTAAGTGATCACTTTACACACGTGTAACATTCACCAATTCTACCCATTATTGACAACCACACTACTCAAATTCTTGGAAGTTCTATATATATGAACCAATTTTGAAACATTGTTCTTGAATCACTAAAACTTCACTAGAGAGATGTTTTAGTATGTATTTTATTAGTATTTGGACATACTCAAAATGTTGTAATATAAGGTTAAAAAAATGAGTATAGATAATTAAAAGCGATTTATTGTGCTACTTTTTTTAATGGGAATTACATTTATAGTTTACGTTTCTTTTTATGTATAAGGTGTTGTTTACGTTTCTTATTATATTAAGTGGATATTTGTTAATAGATTTATATTATCCACTGCATTTTAATATATTATTAGATTAAAACCAATATTTTTAGCTTTTCCACTTTATTTTTTATTTGACCAGCGACCGGGTTTCGTCGTTACCGACATCATCAGACTGGTGGGAGGCTATACAAATTGTTATGTTATATATTAAACAAGGCAGGATATCAAATCATGGTTTTTAATGTATTTTAAAAGCATTACTAACGTAGCGATATGGTAACTCAACACTCTCCTTGTCATTCATCGTTCACTTTGTGTAATACCACTCTAAGAAAAAAAAAATAAAAATGGTATTACACAAAGTGAACGATTAATGATGCAGAGTGTTATTTTAAGTATCTTTTGTTCAAACGTGACTTTTACTTTTACATTCCATTTTCGGGGAAAAGTTAACTTCAACATGACATTTAAAGTTTCAATATAGCCAAAGATTAATGCCGAAGTAATACAGAAGAATCAGTACTTTTTCAATTTAATTTAGCTATGTGTAGCGATACTTTATTTTATAGCGTTTTTATTAAACGAATTCTCCGAATATATTTTCAACCAGACAAATCACAGGAATTAACATGAATAATTCACTAATAATTTGACTGATGTAAAACTTAGAAATTCTTAATTCAATACATCAAAGAAAGAGATTGTATTTTTAAGTGTTATTTCACCGAGTTAGGGGAAGAATTTATCGAGAAATACGTGCTGTAAATAATAAAAAAAATTGAATACGCTATGAAGTTTGATAGAATTTTGAACAAATAATATGGTTAATATATAAGTTATATTATTTTTTGACATCTCATCAAAGATGAAGAAAAATCTGGAAGTCTGGGCATTTACGGGGCTGACGACCGTTATAGGCTGGTTTAAGTGATCACTTTACACACGTGTAACATTCACCAATTCTACCCATTATTGACAACCACACTACTCAAATTCTTGGAAGTTCTGTATATATGAAACAAATGTAAATGCCCAGACTTCCATATTCTTCTTCATCTTTGATGAGATGTCAAAAATAATATGAAAATAACTCCTGTAATTGGAGATAATCCAGATTTTGTGAACAAGTATTTGGACACACTCAAAATGTTGTAAATATATAAGTTCATTTAAAGGGGTTTTCGAAATGAAAGAATTGAATAAAAGTGTCAAAAAGTATATTTTCTTTATAAAATATACATTTAACTGAACAAGAAATTACTTGAAAATTTTAAAACGCGAACTTTTCAGCGTTAGTTCGTAAATTAATTTTCAACGACAAACATTCGAAGAAACCGTACAAAAATACAATTTTTCGCAAATAAAGGTATCGATTGTATTTCTTTAACTTCAAAAGAAAAAATGCTTGATCTCATAAGGTTTCACTGGTACGCCATCTATGTCTACACGAATGTAAAACAATTTTTAATGAAATACCGCTTTCAAAGTCACGAGGCTTTTCAATGGCTTTCAACCCACTCTGCTTCTTTAAATGTTTTGATTTAACCAGCCTATATTGTATTTAGTATATTAAAAGCGTTGTTAACTTTGTGGTATGATATTATAACACGCATATATTGTTATAAAAAACTACGAAATCAGACGTTTGAGCGAAAAATAATGTTTAAACAACATACATTAAAAACAATAAGACATAATACTAAATTACAGTTTATATTTTTTTTAATGTATCTATTGTTAAATCAAGCACAGATTTTTGGAGTCTACTGAGTTGTATTTTATTTCATTAATTGATTCGGCAGTCACTTTGTGGTAAAATCTATCCATTTTTAATTAATGTTTTACTTAGTAAATAGATGCGGAATGCATCGAAACACGTGTCACAGTAGATTTTAAGAAATAGCGGTATTTACTAGGTAAAACATTAATTTAGTAGGTAAAACATTAGGTTAAGACATTAATTAAAAATTGTACATTATTGTTAAAAAACACATAAAAATTTAAATTGCGACAATTGTTTCGCCTAGTTATGGCATTTTCAACCGACATTCGTTTGAAAATGCCATAACTAGGCGAAACAACTGTCACAATATTTATTTTTATGTTTTTTTAACAATTAATACATAAATTGAAATGGAATTCTACAAATTCAACGGCAAATCAATACATGGATACAGATTTTTTACTTAACGCTCTCGTTATTTAATAACAGTTTACATACATACATTTCATCTTCAAATCTCTTGATATTTTACTACAAATTACGTTCATCTCAAATTCAATATTTCTGTCATTAAATTACAGTTTACATACATTTCATATTTATGATTCCTTTTATTTTATTACATTTTACATATTTTTAAACTGAAAAAAGAAACGTTTGGTATTGTTTTTTTTTGGCAATTAAATCATGACAAGAGACGACAAAAGACACAGGATTATTAGGTAATACGTTCCGACGTGAATACCGTCTGTTTAAAAAAAACTCTGAAACAATGCTTCGGTTCAAAACTCAACAACATCCTAGGGCGGCTAGGGTCAACTCTGATAATCTGCCCCAGGGCGTAATGTTAAGGGAGAAGTCACAGGGGTGGAAACATATTTTCGTACGAATATAAAGTGATTTTGCTACCTAACTTTTGAAAAAGCCGTATTAAAATAAGTCTCGGATGATCTGAGAACACATCTTAAGATTTTGAGTGCCAATTCATTATTATTTGTAAAGGTATATAAAAAAACAGACTTATTACGGGCAAACAGGGTGAACAAAAAACACTCATCTTAATTTTAATCGAAAATATCAAGGGAGTAGGAATTCAAGATAAAAAAAAAACTGTTTTTTTTTGCACTTTGATTGTTCACACTAGCATGAATAATTAAATATTATATTTGTTTGTATTTGTTTAAATTATGCGTTGTCATTAAAATTAATCGTCATTAAAATTTCGGAATAACATTATGATTTAAATACAGTAAAACCTCGATTTAACGGACTTCTATTTAACGAATTTCGGATATAATGGACTAACAACTTAGTAGAACCTGAAAATCTGTGCTTGATTTTGATTTATTGATTTTAAATTTAATTTGTAGAACTCCATTTTAATTAATTTATTTAATATTAAAATCAAGCACTGATTTTTAGAGTCTACTAAATTGTATTTTATTATTGAAAACACATAAAAGTAAGATTTGTGCCAATTGTATTTTGAAATTCAGTGTTTGATTTTAAAATTTAATATATAAATTTGAATTTCATGTTTGAAATATACTTCGTTTAAACTCATATTTTTTAAATTTTTATTTTTCATTAAAAAACATTCATTAAAATTTCACGGTTGATGAGTACACTTCATGGAATTCTTTAAAGATAATTCGTTTCTTGAAGCGTACAAACACCTGCTTTGATAGAATTAGCACAGACGCAGGCACCCGTCAAAAAGCTACGATTCAAAAGGCGATTACTTACCCTACAAGATAAATATATGAATTTCAAAATCATTTCTCAAAGAAAAATATTCATAATCACGCCTTAAAAATGTCGCAAACATAACGGGAAGGAAATGTGTTCGTGATGAGAAGATTATTTTTCAAGGATTACACCAGTGGTTCTTAAACGGTGCTCCGCGGAGCACTGGTGCTCTGCGGACTTGTTGCAAGTACAGTAGAGTCTCGATTATCCGACCTAAACCAGCCGCAAAATTATTTCAGAGTTTTTTTTTAACAGGCGGTATTCACGTAGGCACGTATTACTTAATAATCCTGTGTCTTTTGTTGTCTCTTGTCATAATTTAATTACAAAAAAAAAATCTAAATGTTTCCTTTTTCAGATTAAAAATATGCAAACTGTAATAAAATAAAAGTAATCTAAATAGGCCGAATAAGCGAAAAGGCCGAATAGCAAATAAGCCGAATAAGCGAAAAGGTCGGATAGCATGAAAAATAATAAAAACGACATTGAAAATGTGTTAATTTTATTTGCACATCGATAACATTTCAAATATGTTAATGTAACTGAATGTAACGAACTAAAACATCAAAATTCACTTACGGCAAACTAATAGAATATGTTTTGCAGTAGGTACATACTCACATACGACGCAGTCAACTACGAAACTAAACTTAAGCTTGGGTAAAAAAGTCCGTGATTGTCTTACCGGTAGGTCGGACAGCTCGGAAGGTCGGATAACCAAAACTCTGCTGTACTCCGATAAATTATGAAAACCAAAATTTCCCCCCTCTTGATCCCCACCTTGTCGCGGTGAGGGGGCTTGCGTGCCTCAGTGATTCACCAGGCTATGGCGGTAGTCTAACTACCAGAAGGGTCTCCCATGCCAAGCAGGTTGGTGAAGAGAGGCCAGACAAAGCGGGAAACAAGGTTGAGCCGACCTGTTGAGGGGTCCTCGGACCTCAGGCCTCGGGAGCGCAGGGCCAATCACTCTGCCTCCCTAAACCCTTTGATTACGATAAGTCCACGAAATGCCTCGGACACCGGCTTCTCTGGCACCCCCCGACCCGGCTGTGGTATTAGGACTGCGCTCACTAAACGGCCCCTATCCAACAATTCATCTTTCCGCATTGGAACGTACAATGTGCGGACAATGCAGGTCCACGGAAAAGATATTCACGCGACTCGTATCATGGATGACTACAAGTTAGATATCCTAGGACTGAGCGAGTCGCGATGGAAAGGATCTGGAAAGAGGTTGTTGGATAGTCACATGTGTCTGCACTCCGGCCAAGAACGATATCACCGTCAAGGGGTGGCAATTCTCCTTTCAGAAAGAGCAACAAAGTGCTTGCTTAGTTGGGAACCAATTTCTGAAAGGCTTATACGCGTCACCCTCCAAACGGCCGATAGTTCTGTCACTGTCCTACAGTGCTACGCGCCTACCGAAATTGCAGATGCCCAAACAAAAGATGCCTTCTACGACTCTCTCCATGCGTTCATCGCCTCTCTCCCAAGAAGAACCCGCGTGGTAGTATTGGGAGATTTTAACGCGAGAGTCGGAACAGACCCATCACTTGCCCCAACGGTGATGGGAAGGCACGGCTATGGGCAAGCCAATGGCAATGGAGAAAGACTGGTCGAGTTCGCTAGTATTAACGACCTTGTCATTGGCGGTACGCTATTTCCCCATAAGTCCATCCATAAGTACACCTGGACCTCCCCTGATGGACGAACAAGAGCGCAGATAGATCACATCCTCTATGGACGTGCTAACCGGCGAGAGCTCCTCGATGTCAGGTCCTACAGAGGGGCCGACATTCATAGTGATCACGAGTTACTCGTCGGAAGAATCTGTCTGCAGCTCAAACGTCTGCCGAGATGTCCTCGGCGGAAGAGAATCAACTTAGACAAGTTGAAGAGTGCCGAAATAAGATTGAGATTCGAGGAAACGGTCGGACAACGTGTCCAGCAAGACATCGATCCTCAGCCCATTAATGTTGACTCGATTGAGGCACAGTGGGCTAGTCTCAAATCGGCTCTCAACTCTTCCGCCAATGAGGTTCTTGGCCCCAGGATAGGAGAAAGACCCCATTGGATGTCAGATGAGACCTGGGGAAAGATGGCTGAGCGCGCTCACTTAAAAGCACTGAGGGACAGTGAAAGTGACCCCTACCAACTGGACACCCTCAGAGATGACTACAGGCGCCAAGATCGTATAGTCAAACGATCATGCAGACTCGATAAGCGCCGTCATCTCGATTCTCTTATTGTAACGGCGGAACATGCTGCCCAAGGAAATGACACGCGGAAATTATTCCAAATAACAAGGAAGATCTGCGGAAAGAATTCGGTAACCCCTGGAGCTGTGAAAAACACAAATGGAGTTACCGAATCTGACGCGGATCGTGTAAAGGAAATATGGCGTGATCATTTCCACAGGGTCTTGAATCGCCCTCCTCCTCCAATCATCCTCGATATTCCCACGGAGGCTGCGTCAAGCATTCCGCGGGCGGTCGCCATACCTGATGGTCCACCGACACAGGCAGAAATTATAGCTGCCGTGTCGAAATTGAAAAATGGGACTGCCCCTGGTGTTGATGGTATCCACCCGGAATTCTTGAAATGCAGCGTTACTGGCATTATTGGCCCTTTACACCAATTAATGTCCAGTGTGTGGGAAGAAGAGCGATGCCCTAGAGACTGGGTAAATGGGGAGATTACCGTGTTACATAAGAAGGGTGATCCACTCAACTGTGACAACTACCGCGGCATTACGCTACTCAGCGTACCTGGGAAGGTGCTTGCCCACGTGATCTTGCAGAGAATCCGAGCCCCCATTATGCAGGTGCTCAGAGAAAACCAGGCAGGGTTTCTGCCTGGCAGGTCCTGTGCGGATCAAATCCATAATATTCGCCACATTCTACAGCAGAGCCAGGAATTTAACAGTTCTCTGGCGATGTGTTTTGTAGACTATGAGAAAGCGTTTGATAGTCCGCACAGGCCCACACTCTGGAAAGTACTAGAAGCTTATGGGGTGCCTGCGAAATTAGTGGAGCTAATTAAGTCCCTTCACCTCAATAGTGAATGCCGAATGAGAGTTGACGATGTTGTCACGGATTGGTTTGGGGTCTCTACCGGAGTCAGACAAGGCTGCGTCCTTGCACCGTTTCTCTTCATCATCCTCATGGATTTCATTCTTCGAAAGTCATTACCATCTGACCGAGGTATATCCATCTCCCCCTCCCGGAAACTCTGCGACCTAGAGTACGCAGATGATGCTGTTTTAATTGATGACTCCGTCGAGGGTCTTCAATTGATCGTCGACAGGGTAAATAGGTACTCTACGCACATGGGGCTTACAATAAATGTTGCAAAAACCCACGTGTTGTGCAACAGCTCATGCCTAGATGCCCAACAACCCTTGACGTTGAGCAACCAGCGCATCGAAAGGGTCGAGAGTTTCAAGTACTTGGGAGTGTACGCGACTGAAAATGGCAGCCTTCAAAAGGAACTGGGAGTGCGATTAGGACTCGCTGGGTCCGCATTCAACAGTATGAAGGCTGTCTGGAGATCGGATTTATACTCGGTGAAAACCAAATGCCGCCTATACAATGCCCGCATTGCTCCTGTTCTCTTATACGGCTGTGAAACATGGCACCTTACAAGGGCCCAAAGCAGCCGTGTACTAAGCTTTGAGAACAGGTGTTTGCGGAGAATCTTAGGCGTGCGGTGGTTTGACTTTGTGAGGAATGAAGAGATAAGGCGTAGGACGCAGCAAATCCTGGTCACAACTGTCGTCAAAAAAAGGCGATTCAGTTGGCTTGGCCACGTACTCCGCATGCCTCCTGAGAGCCTTAATCAAGCTTGCCTCTTTTACAAGGCATCAGGTTCGCGCCGCCCAGGACGACCATTGCTGACAATTCGTCGGCAGTTCTCGTCAGAACTTCGCGACGCGGATCTGACTTGGGAGGATGCAAGGGAGCTGGCAGCCGACAGAAAAGCCTGGAGACAGTTTGTGGACTCCATATGCTCCACCTAGGGAGCGGATATGGTTATTATTATTAAAATTTAATGTTGGCTCATTTACTGTGCGATTTGAGTTGCGAATATAATGGCTAGATGGCAGCACCCTTGCAAAGTGAAGTTGTGTGCGCTCACATCACAACAGCGGTCAAGATATCTTTACTCTATATCATCATACTTAGAACAATTGAAAATATCATGAGAGTTATGTGTATGCATTAGTACAGACAGTGCTCCATCAATGGTAGGTTCATTGAAAGGATTCGTGACCCTTGGCTTAGCAATTTGGATGAGGAAATGAGAGTAGCTATATCAAATATTAGACCTAATATCGCTGAAATTCGTAAAGACCGACAAGCTCAGATGTCACGTTAAATAATTTTCGCCGCAAAAAGTTTCCTTAGAGTATTTACCTTTTATGTATTTTTTTAATTAATGTAATTTTTAACTTGTCTGTAATAAAAAAAAAACAGTTTTATTTAAAATAAAAAATATCTTCAGTTTTGATGTACCGCGAATTTTCCTTATGATCAAAATTGCTCCCTGGCTTCAAAAATGTTCAGAACCACTGATTACCAGATTACACAATCGTATTTCTTTGTACATTCATTATTCAAAAGGACGCAATAAAAAAATCTTCTTAAGGATTAAAAGCTAAATCCTTTTATCTTACACATAAGTGATTTTAAAAGCTTGTCATCGCAGATTTGTTTGAGACGTTCATTATTTAAAGAACCGTAATAAAGTGATTAGTACCACCTAGAAGACCTATCTAACGCCCACTAAAGGCGGTCCATCTCCGCTTGGAACCAATGGGAACAATGCAGAGACAAAGAAAGAGTTTGGTAATTTTCATTAAAAAAATAATGATTTTCTCGGGTAAGGAAAAATTTGGTAATTGGACGAAGCACTTCGTAGAATTTTAGAAGGACGAATCATGAAAAGGTTGGTTTATTTTTTCTTGTGAAAGTGAGAATTCACAAAAAATCTGTGTGTGTGTGTTTTTATGTAAAATAATATTTTTTTACAACATTTTGAGTGTGTTCAAAAACTTTTTCACAAATCTGGATTATATAATTATAGGAGTATAGCCTATGACGGTCGTCAGCCCCGTAAATGCCCAGACTTCCATATTCTTCTTCATCCTTTACGAGATGGCAAAAAATAATATGAAAATTACAATGTATTGGACAAATAAACTCTTTATTCACACACAAACACATTAATGTATTTTAAAAACAGAAGCACATAAAACAAACCTAACACATACCTCTTTTGGTCAGAAGATTTGATTACTATGCATAAGAATTGTGCAATCTGCTTCCATTATCCATAAAGTCATTAAGAAAATAAAGTAAGTATAAAAGAGCTATTCATTCTGTTAATTCGTAAGTACTGTGTTATGAGATTAATTATATATCTAGGAGTTCCGACTGCGTAGTGTGGTTGTCAATCATGGGTTGAATAATGAATGATGCAAGTACGTAAAGTGATCCCTTTAACCAGTCTATGACAGGCCAAGCCCTGTAAATACCCATACTTTCATATTCTTCTAAATTTATGTCGAGATGTCAAAAAAAAACGTTTATATATTTTTTAAATAATTAATTTAAAATGTGTCTTACACAATGGTGCACACATCTGTGTACAATATATCATAATTGATTAGTATTATGGTCATATATTTCTTATATCAAAAAGTTTTTTATTGGCACTCATTCTCAAAAAGGTTCGCCATCCCTTTATTAAGACTTCGACATTCCTAACCCTGGCACACAGTCCTAGCTTTTAGACATACATACTATAAAGACTTGTTTAAATTTTCTTGTACGTGAAGGGCCCAAGTCTTAATATACATATCGTAGTCGTATAAGAGAAAAATACCAACTAACGAAAGGTAAATTGTTCAGGAGGGCCATTTAAGTCATTTTTGCTTGGCAAGAAAATAAACATCAATGCAGTTAGTCATTTTTAACAAGTCAATATATTATACTTCCAATTTTAAAATCACTTTGGGATTTTTTCAGGTCAATATTAAGCTAGTGGGATAACAAATAGTCAATGACCACGTTTTTTGTAAAAAAATGCACTTGGTCACTTTCTCCTGTATGACTACGATATATTGAAACTGATTTTTGTCAGTTTTCAGCAACGAGTATTTAGAAAAAATATGAAAATATTTAAATTAAGTGAGAGTGTCATAGATATGATGTAGGTTCAATTCAATGGGATAAACTTATGCATGGACATTCATACAGCATCGCTACAATGTGTGTATGTAGAATACGATTATGCATATCATATTCATCTGTAGTTATATTGTATCGTTGTGATTGCGCTTCCATTCAGCTGAATGCATTGAGATGTCATGCACAGGATTCAAATGTATTGCCTGAGAGGGGATGTTTCGGAAAAATAATTCCAAGACAGAGAGCGCTCGCAACTGGATGGCAATTTGAAAACTTGACATATTGTAACGAGGCAACTCTGTACGAAGGGAAAGCTCTTGAAAAATTCTTTAAAAAAAGTTATTTAACCCTTAATAACTAAATATTCGTCTGGCGGACTACGCAATCAAAACAATATATTAAAAATATGAACCGGTTACATGGCACTAAGTTTGGTTTAATAGAAATGAATGCATAGAAACACGTGTCACAACAGATTTTGATAAAAAGTTATATTTACTAAGTAAAACCCTTAGTCTTTCCTTTTATCTCCTTCCCTGAACTCCCTTTCCCTTTGCCTTCCTTATAATCATCAATTTGCAATTTATGTTTCATTATGTTCAAGTACCTCTTATTGCAAACAACGATATATGGTTATATCGACATACATTGTTTCACATTCCTATACACAGGACCAACCTGCCGATGGTTATGCCTGTAGAAAGAGCTACCGCTATGTTGAACAATATCTCATTGGATATTGATCTGTTCCATGTGTCTGAAGGAGTTTTCCGAAGCGGGATTCTTATACACCTTAAGCAATATTATTCTTGCTTATTTTCTATTTTTGTTAATGTATACGAAGTAAATTTAAGTTTGTAATGTGTACGTTAACTATAAATCAATAAATTGAATTGAATTGAAAAATGGTATAAACGTTGTGATCAATATCACTAGTTTGTTTTTGGTAGATTGGAAGAAATTGCTTTTTAGCAATAAGCCCGCCAATATACTAATTTCTTTTCTGTACATGAAGTTTAGATAAATAAATAAAACTTAAATTAAAAATGGATAGATTTTACCACAAACTGAATACCGAATCAATCAATGAATTATAAGGAATAGTTTCGACATCTCTGGGCGCAGTTCGCGATGTCAGTTAGGGGATGGGGTCTAGGGGGTTTTTCGGACCGTATTGAAGTAATTTAGCTCCGGTCGCGCGGGGGGGTCGAATGGCGGATCGCTGTCGCCGGACGGGGGGTCTCCACCCTAGAAATGCGCTGCGAGGGGGGTTTGGAAAAATACAAAGCGTGAATTAACTTGTCAATTTGAAGGTTTACACTTGTGAAGGTCCTCAACAAAATGTTACGCTTCCATTATAATAAATGATTTTAAGTAATCAGGAATTCTATCTTGTAAAATTGATACGTTTTGGTGCGATTTAATGGTTTCATATTGGTTTAACACGGGATTAGTCACGTTTTGTCGCAACTTTAATTAAAATTTCGATAGAGTACAATTAACAAAACAGATTTGCATTTAAATGATTTTTTCATTAATTGATTCGGCAGTCACTTAGTGGTAAAATCTATCCATTTTTAATTAATGTTTTACTTAGTAAATACCACTATTTCTTAAAATCTACTGTGACACGTGTTTCGATGCATTCCGCATCATTTTCAAACACCGTATGTTTGAAAATTCCGCATCGTTTTCATCATTTTCAAACACCCATCATTCCGCATCATTTTCAAACACCGTTTCATCATTTTCAAACACCGTTTCATCATTTTTAAACACTCATCATTCCGCATCATTTTCAAACACACGGTGTTTGAAAATGATGCGGAATGCATCGAAACACGTGTCACAGTAGATTTTAAGAAATAGTGGTATTTACTAAGTAGAACATAAATTTTAAAAAAATAAATAAAATAAAAAAGATTTTTTGTGCGATATTGGAAAATTGACTTTTTGGTGAGGACCTCCATACTTGTACTCGTAGGATTCCTATGTTATTGCACTCGCATCGGTCTACTGCAATCAGAATTATGCCTCATGTACGATGGTGCATAGGGTTCTGTATCGGATCGATACAGAACCCTATGTACCATCGTATTTTATTCATTATTTATTATACTTTTTTCATAGCATCTGCTATGAAAATAGTATGAAGTTAAAATTCAATAAGGGTCCGTGGCTCGGGTGGTAAAGCGCACTAGTAAGTCGGCGAGAGGCTGTGTGTGAGGGGGACATTGTGCCCCATCCAAGACGAGGTGAGTAATGCCCACAAATCAGAAAACAGCACGTGAGGTTTACGCCGCCGATCGTCCACGGTACAGACGGACCAATAAATGAGGTTTTACGGCCCGAATAACGCGCGGTCCGGACTCGAACGACTCATATTTCTAAATACAATAAATGCATAAATTTAAAAAAAAATGCTTTGGTTTTGAAAAAGAATCTTTGGTTTTATCGAAGAAGTCGTCATTTCATTTGTTCACCCACGTCTAACTTGCAGAAATTAAAGGTTTAATGACGTGTACTATGACTGGAAACATTCGCCAAACTTGAAGTCACATGTCAAATAAAATAAAAGTGTAAAAACTATAAAGTTGCCGTTTTATTATACAAAGGATATTTGGTTTTATTGAAGAAGTCGTCATTTCATTTGATCGCCCACGTCTGACTTGCAGAAATTAAAGGTTTAATGACGTGTACTATGACTGGGAACATTCGCCAAACTTGAAGTCAGTAGTCAAATAAAATAGAAGTGGAAAAAACTATAAATTTGTTGTTTTATTATACAACTAAACTTATTTTGAAGAAGTCGTCATTTCATTTGATCAATCACCCACGTCTAACTTGCAGATATTAAAGGTTTAATGACGTGTACTATGACTGAAAACATTCGCCAAACTTGAAGTCACATGTCAAATAAAATAAAAGTGTAAAAACTATAAAGTTGCTGTTTTATTAAACAAATAATATTTGGTTTTATTGAACAAGTCATCATTTCATTTGATCGCCCGCGTCAAACTTGCAAAAGTTGAATGACTTAATGACGTGTACTTTCAGTGCATTTCGTAAGCAACGAACGGCAGAGTGAAGAATACAGACATTTACATAATTCCGCCCTAAAAACATCACTGCGCCTCTGTGCGCACAGTATTGCATGTCCCATACATTTGCGCCCATTACCGGGGAATTTTTCCGCCGCGCTGGGCGCTGGTAGTAAAACGTACATTATGCCACTGAATGTGGGGTGTTAACACGGCGAGCATTTATTGTTATTTCATCTTTATGTGCAAAATAAAGCGCGGCAGTTCAAATCTGGCGGATGCAATTTTAATTTATCGTCATACAGGCCCGAAGTTAAATTCCAGTACAGTAAAACCTCGATATAACGGAATAGTTGGAGGTAGGGGGTGTCCGTTAAAACCGAAAGTCCGTTATATAAAATAGGTTTAATTTTTTTTTAATTAACAGTATATTTATACATGTAGAAATAAATAAACAATACAAAACAGAAACCAAATTGTCTTAGGACATTCGTCGTGAAGATACGTAGCTGTTATTAAGATATTCATACAATAATTCATTGACATGGTATTGTGAGACCATTAATGTTTTTATAGCTTTAAACAGTTCCACGTTGGTCAAGCGATCTTTCACCATCACAATGTAAATAATTCAAAACATCTTCAAGGGCTAAATCTTCGCAAACGTAATATAAGAAGAGGCATTCCATCGTACGAATTTCCCTGCTAAATTGAAATATAATCCGGAGAATGAGATATTTTTTCAATTTACCGGGATAACCCGGGCGGCCCCATCGAGCGCTCCCAGAGCATATTTGTTTAGTGAGTATATGAGACAATATGAATATAGGAAAATGACAGTTTCAGCTAGCCCGCCATTGTTATCGCTGACGTTGAGATGGGTAGGACCTGCGCGAAGGCAGCGCGGGGGGCGAGGCGAAGAGATAAGGTGGGACTATTTACATAAGGCGAGCGCTCACCTCGTCGGGTGAAGTGGTCAACTTGTAACGGTTGTAATGATGCAACAAACGCGTGGAGGGAAAATGCTTAGAATTGCTAGAAAAGGATGGTAAACGAACATATAAAGAGACAATTTGAGAGTAGGTACATCAGAAATTATATGTTTACTTTACTAGGCGAATAAACCAACGTTTTACGGTTATAATGAGGCGTGAAAGGCATGCAAAGAAAGACCTAGTATTACACCATATAACATCTAGAATTGGATAGAAAGCGATTATACAAGACGATTTGAGAGTAGGTACATCAGAAATTATATGTTTACTTTACTAGGCGAAAAAACCAACTTTTTACGGTTATAATGAGGCGTGAAAGGCATGCAAAGGAATACCTAGTATTACACCATATAACAGATAGAATAGGATCTATCCTAAGCGATAATACAGAGACAATTTGAGAGTTGGTACATCAGAAATCATAGGGATACTTTACTGGGTGAAGTAACCGACTTATTACGGTTATTATGAGGCAATAGCATGAAGAGGAAGACCAGTATTACGATATAAGGACAGCTAGATAAAATAGAAAGCGAAAATATAAAGAGACAACTTGAGAGTAAGTACATCAGAAATTATAGGTTTACTTTACAAGGTGTAGTGACCGACTTGTCACGGTTATAATGAGACAATAAACTCATGCATAGGAAGACCTAGTATTACGACATAGAACAGTTTGAATATGGTAGAAAGCTATAATATACAGAGACAATTTTAGAGAAGGTACATCATAAAATATAGGTTTACTTTACAAGGTGTAGTGACCGACTTGTCACGGTTATAATAAGGAAATAAACTCATGCAAGGAAGACCTAGTATTACGATATAGGACAGCTAGAATAGGATAAAAAGCGATAATATAAAAAGACAACTTGAGAGTAAGTATATCAGAAATTAAAGGTTTTCTTTACTAGGTAAAGTGGCCGACTTATCACGGTTATAATGAGGAAAGAAACGCGTGCAGAGGAAGACCTAGTAATACTTCATAGAACAGCTCGAATGAGATAAATAGCAATAATATACAAAGACAATTTGAGAGAAGGTACATAAAAAAATCGTAGGTTTACTATAATAGGTATAGTGACCTAACTATGACGGTGACAATAAGACACGAGCTTGGAGATGAAGACCTAGTATTACGAAATACGACAGTTTGAATAGGGTAGAAAGACAATATACAGAGACAATTTGAGAGTTGGTACATAAGAAATCGTAGGTTTACGATTTCAAACAACTTTAAAAAAATTTCAAATAACAAATAAAAAACAAATAAATCAATAAATATTTCGAGAGATGAATTCAATGCTTGATTGACAAAGCCTTGTTTGGAATTGAATGCAGCGTTCGTGGACAACATACAATTCTCTTTTTGATACGATACCATATCATATTTTCTATCCGTCAATAAAAAATAAACATTTCTAGTTCGTGCAACACACCGTTGGTTTGTTTGAACGAATCAAGTAGATAGATATTTTGCAATTGTAAAAAACATATGTATATCTGTTTTTGTAATCTGTTTTTTCTTCTTTTCTTGAATGTTTTTCGCAGATACTTTGTGGCACTTTTTTTAACTTTATAAAATAAAACAACTTTGTTTTAACCACTCTTTATTGGTACACTTTTTCCAACCGGTTACGAAACCGGTTCTTGTTGAAACCGGTTGGAAAAAGTGTACCAATAAAAAGTGATTAAAACAAAGTTGTTTTATTTTATAAAGATTAATCAAAATGTGTTCTAAAGAAGTGCTAATGTCAAGGTATCTATGTACGTCTGTCACATACTTGAGATGTGGAATTTGTGTTATTTATTGTTTCGGCATTAACTTTGTGGTGGTAAAACATGGTTAAATAATAAATAAAACATTTATTTTTTACCAAAACGTATATCGCTCACTCCTTTCAAGAACGTCATAAATCAAAAAACTTGATTTTTCAGGAGAACGTTTTTAAAGTTGAAAAATATAATACAAAGTATTAAAATAAAATTAAATATGAAGCCACTTACTGAATTTTTACTATGCGACAGATCTTTTTAGGTAAAACCTGAAGGTTTTTTTCTCCATTTGAAATATATTTATTATATTTTTAAAAAATAATTAAACAATACCTTTTCATCAAAATGCAAGAACAACACTTTCTGCCCTGTAGCGGGTAAATATTAAGTTTAAAATATGCCTCTTTAGCGGGAATATAATACATTTTCTGGGCATTCCGAAAACATGCCCAACTCAAAATTCACGATTTTTGATTTATGACGTTCTTGAAATGAGTGAGCGATATATTCTAACTCGTAGAAAGAAGCAGGTGGAGCTTTAAGCGTGGTAAAAAACAAGTTTATAATTTATAATTTCATGTGAATTTTAATTAAAATTATAAACTCGGTCCCCACAAAACTTAGTTGTAGTCAATAATATTTCTCGAATATTTGCGCTTTGATAATTTCAAAAGTTTAAAAAAGAAATATACCATACGGAGAACGAGAGTTTTCGGGTCGAGAAAGAAAAACATTTCATGCTTCAAAAAAAAATTTCAGAGAGCGTGGAAATATTTTTCTTGCGTTGATGAAACTCTTCATCCTCAATAAAAGGCTCTAAAAAATAAGCCTCATTGGGAATTCCAGTATCTGTTCACTTATTTTTTATTACATTTTCTTTGGCCGCGAATGATTTCAACAGAACATGGAAAATACTAAAGCCCAAGAAACATTATTTCTGCAAGAAGGAATCAAAATGTTTTTTTTTAGCTCAAGTAAGAATAATTTTCATTAACTTGTACAGACGACATTATCGGAATTCGAATAATTTATTTTAAAAGGAAATTGAATATAAGTATTGTATAGGTAATATTTTATACATCATCAATCGTACAAATTTGCCATAATAATTTTTTATTTTTATTTTTGAAATCTCAACATATCGCTCACTCCTTTCAAGAACGTCATAAATCAAAATACTTGATTTTTCAGGAGAACGTTTTTAAAGTTTAAAAATATAATACAATATATTAGAAAAAAATATCAAGCCACTTATTGAACTTTTTACTGCGCTACAGATCTTTTTAGGTAAAACCTGAAGGTTTTTTCTCCATTTGAAAAATATTTAGTATATTAAAAAAATAATTAAACAATACCTTTTCTTCAAAATGCAAAAAAAAAACTTTCTGCCCTGTAGCGGGTAAATATTGAGTTAAAAATATGCCACTTTTGCTGGGATATAGTACATTTTCTGGGCATTCCAACTCTCCAACTTCATTCCAACATTCCAACTTCTCAAAACATGCACAACTGAAAATCGACGATTTTTGATTTATGACGTTCTTGAAAGGAGTGAGCGATATGTTAGATGAAGAAGAATATGGAAGTCTGGGCATTTACGGGGCTGACGACCGTCATAGGCTGGTTTAAGTGATCACTTTACACAAATTCTACCCATTATTGACAAACACACTACTTAAATTCTTGGAACCTCTAACTATTTTGATAAATTTCGAAACAAACTGTTTGAATTGACTGGAATTTCACTGGAGACATCGACGATGACATGAAAGAAGGTATAAATTAATGGTAGAACCAGTATCGGAGTTCTTGAAAAAAATGAAGAGAATATCTGCCATTTTTAAATTTATAATTTTAAAATTTATTTTACCTAGTTATATAGTTATCATTCACTTTGGAATGAGTACATGCCAAAATATAAACAGACTCGTATTCATTTTAAAGAAGCGTTCTCTCATTAGATGACTGCCAAATAAATAAATAATAAAATAAAAAATAAAAAATAAATAAAAAAGTGTAAGTGGCAGGCCGCCCAGGTCGCCTATGCCTGGGCGGCCGCTGGGCGGGGAGGCGGAGGCGGCGCCAATGGGCGGCTCGCGGTGGGCGGGGGGGCCGCCCACACACTTGTAGGATTTCCGCCTTTTTCCGATTCCACCCCTTCCCTGGGAGCTAGTACGGCAAACGGAGGGGGCAATCGGAATCGCGAGATCAATTAATGTATCATTTCTTAACCAGTTTTCATTTCCATTATTTTTTTATTATTATTTAAATATTAGGTACAGGATTATACACCTTACGAATAATATTCAATTATAATATTATAGATGTCTTCACTTGAGATGAAACATTTTCCGCTTTTATACGGAAAAAGTTTTTTTGTCGTTGAATATTGTGATTTTAATAGTAGTAAGATCATTGTTGATGAGTACATATTTAGTTCCCGAAAACTTATCGTATGTTAGATAAATACTTATGGCAAGTGTATTATTTACATAAATATAAATATATATTTATATGTACAAAAAAAAGACAATTATACCTTTTATTATATAACATTAAACCACGAGTGTAAGTCCCTCTCCAAGCACAAGAACTCAGTCTTTTTTTTTGGAGAGACACAGCGAATCGAAATATAAAAGTTTTCCAAATGTATAAATGTTTCAAATGTATTGAGTTATAAATAAAATGTAAATATATTAAAGAAATGAAAAATATATATTTTATATATATATATATATATATATATATATATATATATATATATATATATATATATATATATATATATATAAATATATATATATATGTATATATATATATATATATATATATATATATATATATATATATATATATATATATATATATATATATATATATATATATATATATATATATATATACTTCTTCTTCATCTTCTTGCTCAATGCTGAGCGTCGTGGTCTTCTGGAATGTCAGGCACTTGGTGCACAAGTCCTCTCCATTCTTCCCGGTCCTGGGCCAACTTGATGGCAGCGTTTAGCGAGGATCCGGTTAATTCCTTTATTTGGTCTGTCCATCTTGTTGGAGACCGTCCTCTTGCCTATACATTTATAATATATATATACCACCGTAATAATAATATATATATACCACCTATATATATACATTTATAATATATATATACCACCGTGGAGAAAAAAAATAAAATCTTTAAAGCGATTATTCGTATGATATTTTACCACAACATATTTTTTCATAGAGATTTCCCAAAAACAGGCTTATAAAACGAATCTTAGTGAAGTGCAATCATATATTTCCCTTAGATCGCTTAGCAAAACAACAACGCTTGAATCAAAGAGCGAGGATTTTTCCGTATAATACTCTAGCCCCGATATGAGAGTACTACCCTTACGAATAGGGTAGATCCTGGAGGGCGCTCCACAATAAAACGCTATTGTTTTGTAAATATGTTTGCAGAGATACGCGATGGATACCGAACCACTTCCTTTCGATGGGAATTCTCGCGGAAAGTAGTTCTATTGAGGATTTTTCTCAAGGTAAATAGACGGAAATACGAAGCGCTGCTCCTTTGCCTCGATTTCTTAACCCCCTAATATTAATAAACTGAGAATTATGCAAAAACATACAGCTCTACTGAAAGAATTCTTTCTTTTGCTTATTAAAAACATATTTTTTTTAATAAATACTTAGCTGATTTGAGTTTTGTATTAACATTTCTTGGTGGAATAGCATTTCATATAATAAGACAATAACCGTTTGTCTGATAAATTCGTCTAAGTTTACTTTAAGTATGTACTGAAAAACTCTGTTATACGAGTTTTCTTTATATGAAAATAAAAAAATAAAACAACTTTACAGTTTTTCAATTTTCTTTTATTTGATCAGTGACTGAGTTTTGTTGTTATAAAAATTTGGACTTACCCAAATACGTTGTGAAAAAAAAACATTTTTTTATTTAAACATTTTTAACAATTAAACAATGTCACATTTAAACAATGTTTAAATGTGAGCGTAAAATATTACCTCGCATATCATTACTGATGAAAAAAAAAATAATAAAAATAGCCAAAAGATAAGATGTCATAACAAATGACAAACCCTAAGACTTGTCAATCATGCACGGAAAATTAATATATTATATATCGCTCACTCAAGAACGTCATAAATAAAAAATCGTCAATTTTTAGTTGTGCATGTTTTCGGAATGCCCAGAAAATGTACTATATCCCAGCAAAAGAGGCATATTTTTAACTCAATATTTACCAGCTGCAGGGCAGAAAATATTGTTTTTGCATTTTGAAGAAAAGGTATTATTTTTTTTTTTTTTATAAACTAAATATTTTTTAAATGAAAAAAAAATCTTCAGGTTTTATCTTAAAAGATCTGTTGCAAAGTAAAAATTTCAAAAAGTGGCTTGATATTTATTTTTAATATATTGTATTATATTCTTAAACTTTAAAAACGTTCTCCTGAAAAATCAAGTATTTTGATTTATGACGTTCTTGAAAGGAGTGAGCGATATGTTAAATTAATGTCAAATTTATATACTCGTATATCGTAGTCGTACAGGAGAAAGTGACCAACTAACAAAACGTAAAATGTTTAGGAGAGCCATATTAGTCACTTTTTCTTGGCAAGAAAATAAACATCAATGCGGTTAGACTTTTTTAACAAGTCAATGTATTATATTTCCGAGTCAAAAATCACTTTGGGATTTTTCAGGGCAATATTATGCTAATAAGATATCAAATGGTCAATAATCACGTTTTTGTAATTAAATGGACTTGGTCACTTTCTCCTGTATGACAACGATATAAAAATATTACCCAGAGAACGTATGGCATATAATTTTGTCATACACTGGAGGTAACGAAATAATGTAGTACCTTATATTGAGTAACATTCCTCCGAGTTGTTCATTTCTTCTAAGGGTCGAAACGGCTTGCAGAATTAATACCAACGTCTAATCAATAACGAAACGAGAAATGAAAATGTTTATCGGATGACTAAAACGTAGTAACAGTATTTAATTAAGAAGACATTCGATGTGATGAGCCAATAAAGCATCCATTCGAATCACACGCTACCTTTTATCTGTCACGCGATAATTCAGTATCTACTGGTATTGAGGAAATACGTCTCTTCGCATCACTTGTGACAGAGCTTATAATTCTGACAACAATAAGAATCTAAGAACAATATGAAGAGACCACCGCTTCTCGACCGGAGGGTCGCGATGAAATATTATAGTGTTCGCAAACTGTTCAAAAAATAAGACCTATAAAAATATATAAATATATACTTTTTATCAACATTTTCATGACCTGATAAACGTTCAAATATTATAGTGAGGGGGTTGCAATGTACTTTTTTTACTTCACTCTTTTTATTTTTTATTTTAAGTAGGTCTAACTACCAAACCATCACGCCACTTCCCTGCAGGGGTAGGCAGAGAGAATATAACGCCACACCAACCTGTCATCGCAAACAATCTTCGCCTCTTCCATGTTCATGCATCTCCTCATACATACCCAAAGATTATTACGACTATTGACCTGACCACATTCAAATATTTTAAATACTTGATGATGCCAAGTATTCCTCGGTCTTCCTCTACTTCTATATCTAACTACATTCGCCTAATAAATTCGTTTTACTCTTATTTATTTACTCATTCGACTAACATGCTTAAATCATCTCAGCACACCTTAATTTTATCGATAATATTTATCTTAGTCTTGCATTTTTTCCTTATATCGCGTCACAATTATATATGATAAGTGGTATTTATCAAGTAAAACTTAAATTAAAAATGGAAAGATATTACCAAAAAGGGACTGCCGAATCAAGTTATGAAAAATAATATTAAGTATAGCATTTATATAATATTACGAAGAGAAACAAAGAGGGATATTTTCTTATAAAAGTATAACGCTGGAAATTTTACAGGTAAAGAACATTAAAATCCCCTCAACTTCTAACCTTTTTCCCCTCCAGACTTATTATTTCTACAAAATAAAACATCATTAAGCTCAAGACGTGTAAACCTATATTGAGAATATATTAATTAAATTAGAAGTAATACGGAGTAACGTAATACAGCAAAGGTTCATTAAAAATACACACGAGTTGAGAAAAATAAAATATAAGATACTTTCGGCAAAATAACGTAGACAACTTACAACTTTTAATAACTTTTACAACAAAAAAGGTGAGTAAGTCGTTTCGACGTCAATTTAAGAATAGTTTACTAGTAATTTTTATCCAAAACATTTTTTGCAAAAATCGTCCTTTTCATTAGGTGTATACAAAATCAATAATTTTTCTATCAAAAATTGACCGATTTTAGTATTTCTTTCTACTAAAAAAAACAGTATTTTGAAATAAAAAAAAAACTTATACATGAACATTATAAAATAGAACTTAAACCTTGATTTTAACTACTTTTATTTTGAATGGAATATTTTTAACCCATTTTTAAAATTGAAGGAATCATTATTGTTTACGATGTTTTCTGCAAATAAGGAAAAATATTATTCTTATTAATGTTTTTTACCTAACTTTTGAATATTTACGTGTTTCAAAAGAATATATTTTTTTACGAGTTACTCAACTCAACCAAAGATGCCGAAAGAACTCGCATACGAGAGGTGTCAATTAAAGGATATATATCGCTCACTCCTTTCAAGAACGTCATAAATCAAAAATCGTCAATATTCAGTTGTGCATGTTTTCGGAATGCCCAGAAAATGTACTATATCCCAGCAAAAGCGGCATATTTTTTACTTAATATTTACCCGCTACAGGGCAGAAAATGTTGTTTTTGCATTTTGAAGAAAAGGTATTGTTTAATTATTTTTTTGAAATATACTAAGTATTTTTCAAATGGAGAAAGAACCTTCAGGCTTTACCTTAAAAGATCTGTTGCACAGTAAAAAGTTCAATAAGTGGCTTGATATTTATTTTTATTATATTGTATTATATTTTTAAACTTTAAAAACGTTCTCCTGAAAAATCAAGTTTTTTGATTTATGACGTTCTTGAAAGGAGTGAGCGATATACAACTTCCGAAATTCGAGTAGGGTGGTTGTCAATCATGTTTAGAATAGCGAATGTTACACATGCATGAAGTGATCACTCAGCAGCTTTTTATAAATCGTAAGCCCTGTAAATACCCAGACTTCCATATTTTTATTAATCTTCGTTGAAATATCAAAATGTCAAAAGCCAGTAGGTTATAAATGTTTATAAAAATAAATTAAAATTAAACGAAGAGATTTTGGAGCAGGTAGATGATTTTGTGTATTTGGGTTGTATGTTTTCTAGGGATGGAAAGATTGATAAAGACATAAAAAGGAGAGTGAATGCTGGGAACAAAGTGAATGGTGCACTGAAATCAGTTATAGCAAATAAAAACCTATCAGCGGAAGCTAAACTGGCAGTGCACAACGGAGTACTGGTTCCAACTCTGATGTATGGAAGTGAAACATGGAGTTGGCAAAAGAAGGATGAAAGTAGACTGAATGCAGTCGAAATGCGATATCTCAGAAGAATGTGCGACAAAACGATGTAGGATAGATGTACAAATAGTGAAATAAGGAAGGAATGCAAAGCTGAGATAAGCATTATCGATAAAATTAAGAAAGGTGTGTTGAGATGGTTTGGACATGTAGAACGAATGAGTGAGAAAAGAAGGGTAAAACAAATTTATGAGGCGAATGTCAGCGGGAAAAGAAGCAGAGGAAGACCGAGAAAAACATGGCACGATCAGGTATGCCAAATACTTGAAAGTGGTCAGGTTAGGAGTCGTAACAATCGGCGGGTATGTATGAGGAGATGGATGAACGTGGAAGAGGCGAAGAATGTTTCCAAGGACAGAGTGGTGTGGCGCTCTATTCTCTCTGCCTACCCCTGCGGGGAAGCGGCGTGATGGTTAGTGAGTTAGTTAGTTAGTTAAAAATAAATTTCATTTCATGAATTGCCGGCTACGATATTCTGCTTGGAACGCGACGGTATAACGGCTTAAATTCATACATGGTCTGATAGTATTTCAGTCGATTCCCGTTTAACAAATTCAATACTCATGTATGTTCAGTGTATGTTTATTCGCCCGGGTAGGCCTCGCTAATTTTGTTATCCTTGGAATGTTTTTCGCTACAATAATATGTGGAGCGGGGATGTATCTCACATGTCGTGCGTAATTCTAATTATCAACGAATCGACGCATCGCCGGAAGCGATCATCCCTACTCTCCTCCCCTACACAGGAGAAGGGATAAGAAAATACACATCACCTGGAGCAGGGAATAATCAACCCGCTCGTATCATGAAAATTTGTCAGGAAAGATTTTATTCATTTAGGTGGAAATTGTAAACGATAAACATACTGCCTTCGGAATATATTTTTGATGTATATTTCTTAATTTTCTTACCCTTTTTGCCCTCGAACATACAGAATATGAGTATTGATTTAAATTTTTTTGTCAGAAAAATAATTTATTAGAAATGAACTTAAAATACTAATAAAAGGCTACCAGTAATTTTTCATTTCAACGAGTAGTGATTTATGATATGAACAATAGATTTTTTTTCTTTTTAAAGCACAGAACGTGAGAACTGATATTTTTTAAACAGAAAACAAATTTATTTGGAAAATTTACTAAAAATCAAAAGAGAAGACTCCCTGTATTTTTTCATTTCAACGACAGCGGTGATTTATGTTATGTACAATATATATTTTTTTCTTTTTAAAGTACAGAACGTGAGAACTGATAATTTTTATATTATTTTTTGACATTTTATCAAAGATGAAGAAGAATATGGAAGTCTGGGCATTTACGGTGATGACGACCGTCATAGGCTGGATTAAGTGATCACTTAACATAGTGTAACATTCACCAATTCTACCCATTATTGACAACCACACTACTCAAATTCTTGGAAATTCTATATATATGAACCAATTGAGAAACATTGTTCTTGAATCACTAGAACTTCACTAGAGAATCTATTGGTGAGATGTAAAGAAGCTTTTTACTAAGCAGAAACTCTTATATTAGTATGTGAGGTCCGAATCCTGGATTATAATCACACACACATGAGAAACGCCAGAAAATGCCATTTTCATTTATATTATTAAGCTTATAATTTGGACACACTCAAAATGTTGATATTTTATTTAACAGAAAACATATTTATTTGGAAAATGTACCAAAAATAAAAAAAAGGCTCCCTGTAATTTTTCATTTCAACGAAGATGATAATTTATACAAAATTATGATTTTTTTTCTCTTTTAAACATACAGAATATGAGAACTAAAATGATTTTCTGTATTGGAACATTTACTTAATACAAAACAATATATAATACTAAAAATTAAAATAAAAGGTTTCCTGAATTTTTTATTTCAACAAAAGTGATGATTTACATAAAATTATGTTTTTTTTTTCTTCTTCGAAACGTACAGAATGTGAGTACTGAAATAAATCTTTGTATCAATATATTTATTTATTACAAAAAAAAATTACTATTTTTAATGCGTTTTTTTATTATTTTAAATTAATGTTAAGCGATGATTTACACAATATTACGACTTTTTTTTCTTAAACGTGCAAAATGTGATTACGGAAATAAATTTCAGGAAATTTCAGATAAATTCATGACCAGCCCAGCAGCGTTGGATGATGATAATAAAACCACCAAAAAATAGTAGCTAACTCGAGCGTCAAGTTGAACTAATTCCGGAGCCGTAATAGGGGAGCAGCAGTGAAGTAGTGGTCATTTGGGACATATTCTGCGCGGGGTGGCTTATCTCGAGTTACGCTGCCGTCTGGTGCGGGCTGAAGGAACAGCATGTAGGGGGGGGAGGCGACGCAGACCGGCCTAACGAGGAGCTTCATGGAAAATATATAACCAGGACACCATGATCAAATTGGCAAACTGTGAAACGGGGGGCCTTCAATTTGGACCAAGTATCGACACTAGTAATTATTTATAGTAAAAACTAATGTCAGAAATGAATACTCTAAGCAGTTTTATTATTCACCTGTCACTGAAGTTTTCGAAACTAGTCGTGTGTAATGAAATAAAACTCAATATGTGGTTATTTTATTAAAATTAAACACTTGAATATACCACTTTAATGAGTTTTATTTATATATGCGACTAGTTTCGAAAACTTACAGATGTTTTCATCTTCTGGTACAAATTAAAACTAACGAACAAAAAATATGTTTAGGGGTATATATAGGTTGATAAATGTAGGGAAGGGAAGAGTGGGGGTTAAGGAACAAGATTTTTATAAAAGGAAACATTGATAATAATGGTGACGTATTTTGAAACAGTATATTATTAATTAAGGTTTTATCTGAATAAAAACTTTTATGTATTCCTAAATTTTCTAAATTATTCATGACTAATTAAGTCATTTTATACTCGTATACTCGTATTTTGATAAATGTAGAATTCAAACCAAAAATAACCTTGTTTGATTTTGGATAAATTACCCAAAATTTTAAAATGGAAATCTACCAACTGTCTGCAGTTACAATAAATAAATTGATGTATCAAAGATAATCGATTTACTTCAAGAAGCATATTTCAGATAGAGCAGCATTTATCAATCAATGTATACGCTGTTTATGGGAACAGGATTGAATTGAGGGGGTGAATATTTCATGGCGGAATGATTAGCGTTGATTGGAGGACTAAGCAGGTAACAATGAAACCTTCATGATGACAGACACCGGAACGGAAAATAACCTCAGTTAATCGAAATAAGATGTCGAAATCCTGATCTCAAATGAACACGGTGATTAGGCTTCAATCGACGGTGAAGTGCTGTGGACATTTCGCGCTGAAGTGAATTAATGATTAGTTATACACAAGTTAGAAATGATTTAGTATTCTGCCACGATTGAATAGCGATTGGGAATTTCGAATATACGACTAAGAAAATGGTGAAAAAATATTTTTACACTCTCTTTATCATTCATCGTTTACTTTGTGTAATACCGCATTAATAAACACTAATTCGTGACTAGCGGTTTTGGAATAATCATTATATACAGATAATTATTTTCGGAATGATTATTCCGAAACCGGTAGTCACGAATAAGTGTTTATTAGTGAGGTTTTACACAAAGTGAACAATGAATGATAAGAAGAGTGTTATATTACCATACCACAACGTTAACAATGCTTTTAATATACAAAATATTTAAAAAAAAATTAAATCGCAAAGCGGTTGTTGGCACTAAGTCAAATTTCTTCTTCTAGCCCTTATCAGGACCCAATGGTGCATAAGGCACTGCATCATATTGACGCAGTGTTGTGACAAGGTGATCGCTACTCCCTGGGAATCCAGCACAGACCTCCAGCATGGAAGCTAAACACGTTAACTAATACACCACAGAGAGGGCTATGTGAAATACAGAATTATAATCAGTCTAGTGCAAATAAATCGCCAAACTTTTAAGCAACCCTATTGAAGACTTTGAGCTAATCTCGTGTTACTTTCAACTTCAAAAGAAGAAGTCAGAAGTATTTATTTTTTATTTTGTGTATTTCCTCAATCTGAAAAATACTGTCAGAAAACGTACACATATACAATAACAATAAAACACAAATATGAAACCACTTTTGAGATTATTAATGTTTCATGAATAGTTTCAAGAACTACAGATATTCTCATCAACAGGTAAAAATATGAACCACGGCATTTTCACCTTTTGATGAGAACATCTCTTGTTCTCGAAACTAGTCGTGTTATATTAATAAAACTCAAATGTGATTTTATACAATTGTTTTATTTTTATACTTATACAATTAATCTATTAGAACGGTGCTTAAAAATGACGCGGATTGCATCGAAACACGAATCACGAAAGATTTAAATAAAAAGTGGTATTTACGAAGTAAAATAAAAATATATTATTTCGAGAAAGAAAGTCATAAATTAAACCCTGAAGAGGGCAACAGGTTGTTGCCGAAACTAGTTGGTTAATAAAAATGTGAGTGGATCAAAACACAAAGTCTTTTTATTCCTCGAAATAATATATCAACATGATCCACAAAGTTAATCCTTTCAATATTCAAAACAGGAAATAAAAATAATTATGAATACTTGAAGAATAATGATTTTTATAAGCTACATACTTGGGAATAATAACTAATGAGTTTGAGAAGAAAGGGACAAGTGAAAGATCACTTCGTTCGACCAGTGTGTCAGATTGCCGAACAAAGTATTACCATAAATCACAAATCACACCGATAACGAAAATAAATACAGATGATCTTACAAACGTAAACGGAATAGAAGAAACAAAGGGCGTTTGTCCACTACAAGGAATTACACGGAATTTTACCATCCGGCAAGCAGAATTAGCGTTTTAAAACGACAATTGGCTTGTGCTTTTGTCCATAATTTTTCGGATCGGTGCTCTTGATCGGTGCGTGAACACGTTGCGCGTAAATTCGATCACGCTAAACTATCGTAGTCACTTTCATTTTTCAAAACAGGACTGCCGGACGGTGAAATTCCGGGTAGTGGACAAGCGCCCAAAGGCTGCGGCAGACCGGAGCGTTAATGTAAAGTCGGACGCCACGTGACACGATGCGATGGCATGTAACGGGGCAGGCGCCGGTGCGGCGGCGGCGGTGGCGTCGCGACGCCTCTCGGTGGAAAATCGCCTAGTTGCATGCTGTCCATGCGAGACGAAAATAACAGAAAAATCATCCGAAAAAAATGTCCATTAATTTTACAACATTTTGAGTGTGTCCAAATACTTGATCACAAATCTGGGCGTCCCTGAGCTCATGGTTATTTGTGCGAGATAAAAATATGCACTTATAAAACTACATTTTGAGTAAATCCAAATACTTGTTCAAAACTCTGGTTTACCTGTAATAAGTAGTTTTTTTTTAATTATCTTTTGACATCTCAACAAAGATGAAAAATATTTTGGAAGTCTGGGAATTTACAGGACTAACGACATTTATGTAGAAGTTTCAAGAATTTGAGTAGTGTGGTTGTCAATCATGGGTAGAATTGGTGAATGTTACACGTGTGTATTTAGTGATTACTTCAATCAGCTTATGTGGGTCGTAAGCTCTGTAAATGCCCAGACATCCAGATTCTTGTTCATCAATGTTGAGATGTCAAAAAAATGCATGAATTTGAATAATCAAAGTCAATCATTTACTGAACTAACCGGCAGAAACCGGTAGAAATAAAAATCTCGGTGAGTGGTTATATACTAATATGAAAAGTAATACTCTTACCTTAACATATAATATATGTAACATACGTAACGAAGAGGGCGTAGAGTAAACGTAAAAGCGACACGAGCGGAACCGCAAGTGAGTGATCACACGATACCGCGTCACAGCATCTCGGAATCGAGAAATCACATTCTGGGAGAAGAATAATGGAGGGTGTAATTGGAAATAGAGACCGCGCGTACGAGAAGAACTACATCAGTTGGGGTAGGATAAAATACAGGTGAAGACAAGCCGAACCTAAATGAATGTACGCGTTACAAATATGTATTCATTTGCGCGGTTTACCACAATTCGAGATTTCGGTAGATGTATTCACACCAAGGATGCCCAACCGGTCGATCGCAAAGGAAAATTTGGTCAATTTTTTATTCAAATGTCTGATGGATTCGTCTCTTTTAAAGCATAAAGAAGTGAAGATCAACTGTATACTTTTCAACACTTTTATTTTATTTCACTAGTGGCCGGGTTTCGTCGTTAGAGATATCATCAAACTGGTAGGAGGCTAGACGAAATTCGATGTTATGCCATATCGCTCACTCCTTTCAAGAACGTCATAAATCAAAAAAAAAAGATTTTTCAGGAGATCGTTTTTAAAGTTTAAAAATATAATACAATGTATGAAAAATAAATATCAATAAATTATTGAACTTTTTACTGCGCAGCAGATATTTTTAGGTAAAACCTTAAGGTTTTTTTTCCATCTGAAAAATATTTAGGATATTTAAAAAAAATATTTAAACAATACCCTTTCTTCAAAATGCAAAAACAACACTTTCTGCCCTGTAGCGGGTAAATATTATATAAAAAATATGCCTCTTTTGCTGGGATATAGTATATTTTCTGGGCGTTCCGAAAATATGCACAACTGAAAACTGATGATTTTTTATTTATGACGTTCTTGAAAGGAGTGAGCGATATATGTTATTGAAACCTTAGTTAACACTGCGTTTATATGATGCAGTGCCCTATGCACCATGGGGATTCGGATAAGGGGTTTGAAGAATAAGGTATTTACCAATTAAACTTCTATAAAAAATGGATAGATATTACCACAAAGTGACTGTCGAATCAATTAGTGAAAACTACAGTACCTGCACATAACCGTCACCTTTGCTTTGTACGTAGGTACGTACATAGGTGGATGCAATACATCTTTGCGTCAGAGCACACGGATAAGATAAACTGGACGGACTAGTAGTAAAACACTTGGAGAATTCCAGTCCAAACAAGGACACTCGCGTAGGTAATTGTCGGGTCGGCGGGGTGTCGGGCCACAACAAATTGATTGGTGGCATTCGACGGGCCCACCGCAGAGGCGACGAGCGATGGCGGCGATAATTGAAAATAAAGCCGAGCCCGCCCTGGCCGTGTCGGCACCCGAATCAAGCCAGACGCCGTGGAAACGGGCGGTCTATTATAAACGCCCTAGGAAATGCTTCAAGGGATGCCTATCCGATATTAATTGATCCGAAATCGGATCCGTGTTAGTTAGTAAAGAACTCTCACGAGAAGTGGTATCATACACGGCAAAAATAGTGAAGGACGTCGGTACCATAAATTAAGCTAGGACAAAAAATGTCGAACCCTCTTATAGTGGAACGGAAGGCCAGTTGACGACAGTCAGAAGTCCAGGTTCTCCTGAGGAGTTTTACGTGGTTTCCTTCCAGCAATGAGGAAATGCTGAGAAGTTCTTGATTGGCCCACACTAGATTCTCCTGTTCCCAACACAGATTAAAATAAAATATGTTTTTTGCTGTTAAAAACAAAAATCCAGTAAATGGTATATAAACGTATCTGCATAATAAGCAAGGTAAGTTATAAATGCAACACCCATCTAAAAAAATGGATGCATTCGTACCATCAAGTCGTCACCGTATCGATTCAATTTATTTTGCAATAATAATTAATTATCAACCATTTATAATTTATATTTAAAGCACTAACTTTGTGGTTTTCCATTTTATAATAAAAATATCACATTGTTTTAAAATCACTAGCAATATTTAATTATAACTAAATTATAATGTCAACCGGTTTCCAGTTTTGATAAAGAAGCGGTTAGCTTCAAAACCAGTAGACATTATAATTAAGTTATAATAAAATATTTACAGCGATTTTAAAACAAAGTAACATTTTAATTATTTATCAACAATTTATTTCACTTAATAATGTTTGTAGATCTGGAAGTAAAATAGTCATATGATAAAAGTAGTACAGAAATATCGATTTGACTGTCAGTTGCCTTTTAGATGCTGGCGATGCTGTGTTTCTTGCCGATAGTAAAGAAAACCTGTGGGATCTGGTGTCAAAGATGTATAAAGTGTGCAGAGGACGTAGCTGATGAATGTTAGCAAATCCAAAGTCATCAAATTTCAAAAATATTAATGAAGTCTGGATTATTTTTTTTGGAAGAAATAGTATGTACATAACAACAACAACATTTAACAAAAAAACTAGACAAAAATATCGAAATCTTCTAGTAGACAACCATGAAACACGATTTACCCACAACGTAGGTTTGATAGTCCCAAGAATTAACAATAAATATGGGAGTCGAACGCTTCAATATATCATTTCAAACAGTTTTAACTTGTTACCGACGGAGGTTAGAGGTCAAAATAAAATTTAGAAAAAAGACAAAATAGAGGAATGGGTAAATGATCAAGAGTTAATTCTATGAAAATTTTATTATAGATTTAATTTTTATTTTTTTCTCTCTTTAAAGAACTCCACCGACAAGACATACAAGGCTTGGTGGGTCTCTGCCAAAAATATTTTAAATATGTTTTAAATTGTTCTTTTAAAAAAATGTATACAACTTATGTAAATAAAAAATAATGAAAATACGCAATCAATAAGCAACTATCCTACTATTTTTTATGTATCATAAGACTAGATCATAAGACCCACTAGGCATATATCGTCGTACAGGAGAAAGTGACCAACTAACAAAACGTTAAATGTTCGTAAAATGGAGGGCCATTTAAGTCACTTTTGCTTGGCAAGAAAATAAACGTCAATCCAGTTAGTCATTTTTAACAAAGCAATATATTATACTTTTTTTCAGGGCAATATTAAGCTAGTAAGATATCAAATAGTCAATGATCACGTTTTTGTAAAAAATGCACTTGGTCACTTTCTCCTGTGCAACCTTAACCATGCAGGTGCTACGTAACGTAATATTAATTATCGTTCGACCCGTTTCCTAAACACAACACGATGAAATTATAACACTGTTTGTCCGTTTTAAAACCGGATTAGCAGCTTGCGAGATTTTCATCGGAGTAAAAGTTTGATGGGTCAACTCACAGGACCCAAGCGAAGGGTATCCAGAAGGTCTGTCGACAGGCGCACGCCGGACTATCGCAGGATGCGGATTAATATTCCCGGCGCGTAGAGACTGGGAGGGATTAATTGTCTGTTCTATCGGGGAGTGTTTGCGGCAAACAGGGACCCGCAAGGGATACCTCAAACACGGGACATGCGTGTACTCCTGGATGATTATAACTATGATAACAGACACAGCAGATGTGTAATTCGACGTAACTATTTTAATCTGATGGGGCATGGTAAATCAAAAAAGGGTAAAATGTACGATCGAACGATTAAATCAGCTACATTTATTTTCTGTCTGATTTTATATTGCATGTCTGATATTAAACATATATATAAATATATATATATATATATATATATATATATATATATATATATATATATATATATGTATATGTATATATATATATATATATATATATATATATATATATATATATATATATATATATATATATATATATATATATATATTACTATTGTTATAATCAACTGCTCAATAATATCTAAAATTAATAAACAGTTTCTAAAAAAGATGAAATGTTTTTCCAGCCTATGTCTGTAAAAAATATATTTGAACTCATTCGGAATGAATCTCATCTTCGTTTAAACATAGCAAACTAAATACATACTGAAATATGCTGAAATTTATCGGATTACTAGCATACATATCGCTCACTCCTTTCAACAACGTCATATATCAAAAAACTTGATTTTTCAGGAGATCGGTTTTTTAAGTTTAAGAATATAATAAAATGTGTTAAATATAAATATCAAGCCACTTATTGAACTTTTTACTGCGCAACAGATCTTTTTAGGTAAAACCTGTTTTTTCTGGATTTGAAAAATATTTAGTATATTTAAAAAATAATACCATTTCTTCAAAATGCAAAAACAACACTTTCTGCCCTGTAGCGGGTAAATTTTAAAATATTTAGTTAAAAATATGCCGCTTTTGCTGGAATATAGTAATTTTTTTTGTCATTCCGAAAATATGCATAACTGAATATTGACGTTTTTTTTTTAATATAAATGATGTTGTTAAAAGGAATGAGCGACATGTGACTTAACATAACCCTAAAGAAAGAAGTCACAAGATGTTGTCAAATCACAAAATCTATCAAACATCGTTTTGGCACACATTCGTCTGAGGGGTCGCATTTCGACTGCATTCACTCTAAATACAAATGACATAATAAACTTTTAAAAATAATAAAACGTGTTGCCATTTTAAACATTTGAAATTTTATAATTGCTATTGTAAAACCGTTTATATACCCTCTGCATGTTTGATACAACAGTATTTTACAAATAGACGAGCATCATACTGATTGTGTAAGGGATGTGGTCAGCTTTAGCGCGGTGTATATTTCAGGCCTAGGCTGTATACCCAAATAGGCCGATACCGTGTCGCAGGCTATTATAAAGCACGGAACCCAAATACGGAAACGTGATAATTAATTTACTAGAAATGTTTACATATGGATTAGCAAAACGATGCGGATCAACCCGACGCACAATACGATCTACCTTGTATTATAAGACCTAGATACACTTGCTCATAAACGTGCTATTATTGAGCAATTGCTATTATGTAGCATGTGTGAACGTAACACAACAAGCTGCTCTCCAGCTGGACCATCGCTCAGGGATGCGTCCAGCACAACATCTTGGCCATTCTCCAGCCCATGAGGATCGAGAGGAAAGCGTTACATTTTTATCAGCTCATCTTTTCCCCGCTCCAGACTCAGCCCATTCGACGTCTCGAGACCGATTGACGACATTTTATTATGTATTTTTTTTATCATTTTCACCATCATCCTATAATTATTATTACTATCCAAGTCTTTATAAGCGCGCTTGATGTAGTATTTTACGAAAATGGCGCGAAAGTTATCCAAATTGTTATAAAACACTCTCTTTGTCATTCATCGTTCACTTTGTGTAATACCACTTTAAAAAACACTACTTCGTGATAACCGGCTTCGGAGTAATTATTCCATTTTAGTTTTGTATAAATGTTAGACCGTAACAATTTCACCTTCTACATTTGACCTGACGATCAGGTTCGCAGTAGGTTTTCGTGTGAGACTTTGCTCCAAAATGTCTCGCTGGGAAGATGAGAAAACATTTAAATTTGTAACTTTAAATCGGAGCAATGAATACCAGAGATTCATACATTTTAAATAAAATAATTTACTCAAATGCCAACTGTAGTCTACAATATATAGTAGTCATACAGGAGAAAGTGACCAAGTGCATTTTTTACAAAAACGTGATCATTGACTATTTGATATCTTACTAGCTTAATATTGCCCTGAAAAAAATCGCAGAAGATTTTAAACTTGGAAGTATAATATTTTTACTTGTTAAAAATAACTAACTGCATTGATGTTTATTTTTTCGCCAAGCAAAAGTGACTTCAATGGGTCTCCTGAACATTTTACGTATTGTTAGTTGGTCACTTTCTCCTGTACGACTACGATATATTCGTCATAAGTATTCTAAAAGAAAAAAAACATCAACGAAAAAGCAACGCAAATAAGTAGTTACAACAAAATTTAGTAGGTACATTATTATTTTAAATTTCACTTTGTAAATACAATTATTTCTTAAAATGTCTTCATTGTGCATCTTTTTAAACATACGGTGTTAAAAAACTGATGCGAAATACATTGAAACACGTGTCACAATAGATTTTAAGAAATAGTGGTATTTACCAAGGGAAATTTTAATTCAAAATGGATAGATATTAACACAAAGTAACTGATGAAAATAAATCAAAACAATTTTCGTAAGAATTTCATTTAAATCTACATTTGACCTGATAATGAAATGATTACTCCACAACCGGTAGTCGCGACGTAGTGTTTTTAAATCGGTATTACACAAAGTGAACGATGAATGACAATGAGAGTGTTTTATTACCATACCCCAAAGATAACAATGCTTTTAACATCCAAAAAATAATTTTAAGTGCTATAATTCAATATACTAAAGTTTTTACGTATTCAATTTCATGACTTATTCTTACATATAAAAAATGACACGTGTATCGACAAGTAGATCTCCCCAATTTTTTACATTCAGATAAAGAAATTATCTTAATTTGATTCTTAGAAATTATCTTAATAATAACTGTACAAACCTTGTGATAAATAAAATCATTTTCTAGTAGCGTTTCTTAAACTTTTTTGGCGACGGAACCTCTTTGAAATACTGAATATTTAACACAAAACCTTAAAAAACCAAAACGATTACTTTACTACAATCATTTAATGGAAATCATAGGCATATAGGTACATTATACACTACTGCCTTTTACACGGTAATACCATACAGAACACAATAGTCCAATACATAAAATAAAACATGGATAATAAGACAGGTACCGCAACGTAGTTAGGTAGAGGCTCGACTGCCAAACTGGCGTCTCGGGTTCGATTCCCGCCAATTGTAAAAAAAAATCAAGGATTTATTTTCTCATCAATCTTGTAATATTTATATATTTTTTACAACATTTTGAGTGTGTCCAAATACTTGTTCACAAAAACTGGATTATCTCCAATTACAGGAGTTATTTTCATATTATTACATCTCACCAATAGATGTCTCTAGTGAAGTTCGAGTGATTCAAGAACAAGGTTTCTAAATTGGTTCATATATATAGAGCTTCTAAGAATTTGAGTACTGTGGTTGTCAATGATGGGTAGAATTGGTGAATGTTACACGTGTGTAATGTGGCCACTTAAACCAGCCGATGACGGTCGTCAGCCCCGTAAATGCCCAGACTTCCATATTCTTCTTCATCTTTGATGAGATGTCAAAAAATAATATCTATTTTTTATTTAAATTTTACTCGGTACATATCAATGTTTCTTAAAATCTATTGTGACATTTTCAAACACCGTAATGAATACGTTGTACAATAAAAAAAAGGATTCGGAATGCATCGAAACAAGTGACACAATAGATTTAGTAAATAGTGGTATTTTCCAAGTAAAACTTTTATTTTCAATTGGTTTGGGTGTTTGCGATATATTTTTCACATCTACCTTCCCTATCCTTACTACAATCCTAACTGCAGACAAATCTATAAAAGTAGAGGCTTCGTGAATTATTCCTATTCGAAGATAAATAAAAACTATTTTGATTTAATCATCAAATTTATACATAATTCTCAAGTTCTTAATATCAGGGGTGGTGGAAGAAAGTTGAATGCAGTATGAAATATTCTGCTGGCTGTCGCTCCGGATGCCTCGCAGAGGTCCTGCGCATCCCCAAAGCTCCGCGAAGCACACTTTGAGAACCGTTGTTCTAAATAATCATATTATTTACTAACATGGAAAAATATAATATCATCATTAAACATTATAAGTGGAGCAATTCACAGCGGTAGGCCAGCTTTCATTATTAAGGAAGGGAAAACGGGGAGTAGTTGACAGCCTCCCCAATTATTGAAACTACCGATTTTATATGTCTAATCTAGAAGTACTTCATGCAATAACAACAACAAAAATGTCTGTATATTTTTTATAGTAAAGTTATACCCGCCTCCGTAGTGTAATGGTAACACGCTCGGTTACCGTTCTGGAGGTCCCGGGTTTGATTCCCAGGGGGAATGTCAAATAAATGCAAGTGATTTTTTCACTCCAATATTTATTCAATATTACCCTAGACTGGTACATACAGCGGAGGGCTGATCACCTTTCCTTCATAAGTTAATGATAAAGATAACACTGCCTTTGTATGATGCAGTGCCCTGCGCACCATTGGGTGTGGATAAGGGTTAGAAAAAATATAAAAAAGTTACTACCCTGTTTTTGGGAGTAATGTATTTTTCACATACGTTTATTATTGCTATATATAATTTTTACGTTTTCTGTTTCACAGTTATTACAAATATTCCATTTTCATTATTTACTTTTGATACTTTTGATTTATTTATTATAATATTGACTTATAACTTTCATTGCTTAATAAAAATGAGTTTTTGCAGCATCATTAAACACGTCAGTTTATACTCAATTACATAAAATAAAACGTTAATTACTCCCTAAGCTTTTCGTGCTAACAAAATATTTGCAGCATTTTGAGTGTGCCCAAATAATTGTTAACAAATCTGGATTGTTTCCAAGAATATGGAAGAAAAGAAAATGAGTAGTGTGGTTGTAAATCATGGGTAGAATCCGTGAATGTTGCACTATGTAAAGTGATCCACCAAACGTGAAACCAGCCTATGATAGGTCATAAGCCCTGTAAATACCCAGACTTCCATATTCTTCTTCATCTATGTCAAGTTGTCAAAAAAAATTAACTAAGGTGCCGATAACCAGTCTCTTGACCCTACATTTCAGGGCGGGATTTCAGTTGCAGAACGTCAAACAGAATTCATGTTTAAGCGGCAAAGGTTGTGTATAACGAGATTACTTAACCAGCCCATGACAGGTCATAAGCCCTGTAAATACACACACTTCCATATTCTTCTTCATCTATGTTAAGTTGTCAAAAAATAAAATAAGGTGCCGATAACCAGTCTCTTGACCCTACATTTCAGGGCGGGATTTCAGTTGCAGAACGTCAGACAGTATTCAGGTTTGGGCGGCAGGGGTGGCGCCCTGGCGCCGGCTGGCCGCCTCGAGGAAACTACCGGACAGGGCGGAGAGACGAGAGGAATCAACCGGTGTCGACGGGTTGCCGCCCAACATATCGGAGGGCGGAATTTTCCACGTGAAGCCTGTCAGCAACGATTTTTCACACCCCAATGAACAAGGCGTAAACAATTTTATAATTAAAATGAATCCACCATAATTTGATTGCTTTTAAATCCTGGCCCACAAATCTGGGCTCCTTTTGTTAAATAATAAAAATAATCTTGGATGAATAATCTAGCGCCATTTTCGTAAAAAAAAATTCCTCGAGGGCGCTTAGATTCAATTCAATTCAATTTTATTCAACGACAAAAATATTTATATACATAACAAACAATATTCAAGGCGTAGATTTTAAAAGTAAGCAAGAAGACTTAAAGCTGTAGAAGAATCCCGCTTCGGACGGACACAAGGAACTGATCAATATCCAATGTGATAACGTTCAACATAGCGGTAGCTCTTCCTTTAGGCCTAACCATTGGCAGGTTGGTCGTGAATACAGGAATGTGAAACAATCTATGCCGACGCTGTCTTAGGTAACTATCGGGAACATACAGACCAATGCTCCGTATACAGTTTTGGGTTATGATACGAAAATGATAATGAGAGATTAAAAAATATATATTTATGAAAAACGTCGTCAATCGGCTGAGTCTGAAGGGTGGAAAGTGGAGCCGCTGCATTATTGCGCCTTCTCGGTCTTCTTGGGCTGGAGCATGGCCAAGGTGTTGTGCAGGAAGTTGGGAGCTGTTTAAATACATATACAGCAAGATCTCTATAATCCGAAGGCCGAAATTTCAACCTCTGTTCGGACTAGTGGAGCGTTCGAATCACAGTACAGAGAATCTGTGGGATATTTATTTATTATCAAATAAAAAAACATGTGTATTATGAAATTTTAAATGTATTAAACTTTTTTGAAGAAATCTAATATTTACTTGGTCGAAATTTACTTAATGACAAGTAAAAAGCTTTGTCTCTCAATTCACGTAAAAGCATCTCTTCTGGCACAGGAATATCCACTTGGTCAGCCCATTCTAGGCATGTATTTAAGGCAGACACCGTGCCTGAATGGGGAATACTTGCTACCGCTTCAGCGTCAAACAGTTCTTCACTTTCGTGGTAGCACGGATTTCCGTTTTTAAGAAGCGCGGGAGGGATTAGTGGACGTTCGGAATAGCGGGGGTTTGGATTACAGACGTCCTACAGTATATATATTTTTTAGATGTCAGTTGCATTTATCATTTACTTTGCTTATTATATTTGTACAAGGTTAATAGATTATTAAGTGCATTTTTATTCTTTCTAGTTAAAAAAAAACGCATAAGCATTCTCAATTCAACATAGATTGCTCTTGTGAATTTATATGTATAGCGTCATGAGATTAAAGATATATGTAGGAGTTTCAAAATTTTGAGTAGTGTGGTTGTCAATCATGGGTAGAATGGTAAATGCTGCACGTGTATAAAGTGGTCATTTAACCAACCTATAACAAATCATAAGCCCTGTTAATACTTATACTTGTATATTCTTCTTCATCTATGTTGAGATGTCAAAGAAAACGTTTCTTATTCCTTCTCTTTATCTTTCTTGCATTGTAGTCATGAAATTATTTGAAAATACCTTAATAATACCATAACTGAAGTTTTTTATGCTTATTTCTTATAGGTATATCGAAAAGATAAAAAAAATACACCCGATCCATCCTGCGATACTTTTTAGGTTGAGGAAATTTCTTTGCGAAAGTACTTGCTAAAGTAAAAAGTAAAATAAATGAAAAAGTATTCAAATTCAACAACACGTGTTGTTGAATTTGAATAAATGAGGAGGAACATTATCAACAATTTCGACTGTTGAAATAAAATTAAAATAAAGGCAATAATATTACATCAAATGAAATACAATGAAAACGGCGTTTCACCCTGCCGGGAACAAAAAATATACGATAAACACAAAATAATCAAATGCTGCAAAATTATTCAGAACGATTTCTGGGAAGCTGAACGTGAGATAAAAACCATCTGTAAAAAACATGCCCATTACCGAACGAATATTTAACATCGCTTTACTTTACGAATCGGTATACTTTTCAGCGCGTGTAAGAGAAAGGAATCGAATTCGACTGAAGTCAGACTCGGAAAAAAGTTACTGCTCTTTCAATACAGTCTAGACTGGACAAGTCACGCTGGAAACCTATCCAATAAAGTTTTTATTAAACGTATAGGTTTGTGAGGTTCTTAGAAACTTATTATGCATTATTACATTAAAAATATTATTTTTTCTTTGTGGCAGATCTCACAGTATCGAACAGATTAATTGAAGAAAAAAATTTTTTTTTTTCATATTTTCAACACCATATACAATTTTTTCGGGGGTGTTCCTCGTATTATGGACCAGGGCTGCTTCTTTGAGTGACTGAGATGATGAATAGCGAGAAGTATCACCCAATTCTACTGGAACAGATACTACCAGATACAAAAACGAAGATCAAATGGTGATGGAATATTTCAGCAGGATTTAAACCCCTGCCACAAATCCAAAAAAAAATAAGAAATTTTTCACACGAAAACAATGAACTGTGTTGAACTGGTCAAGAATTGTGCCAGATATAAACCTTATTGAAAATCTATCGGCAATCTGTAAGAATCGGGTCTCCAAAATTGATTGCACTACGGTGGAAAAGCTCATTTTGTCCATAATTCAGGTATGGTTTCGAAAAAAATGGCCTTATATAATAGATGCCGAGAAGAGTAAAATCTTTGATTAAGCCCAAATGAGATAATATTAAATAATAATTTGTGATATAAAAAAATACAAAAGATTTTAGAAAACTTTTTACGAAAATACAACAAAAAATGTTTTGTTTAAATTAATCTGTTCGATACTGTAGCATCAGTATAATAGCATGAAGGGAGGCCGACAATAGTACTATCTACATATTAAAAATTCAGCATATGGTAAATGACCTAATCAGAATACCGACGATGACGATACTAAACCTTAAGGGTGCACTCTCAAATATAAAATTCAGATGGAGCATGGGGCAATGCATCATATAATATAAACGCAGTGTTATATTGATCATTAACACGTGAAGGAAAGGTGATCAGCCTGCCGTTTCAGGTACCAGTCCAGGGTAATACTGAATAAATATTAGATGATAAAAAAAAACTTATATTTATTTGACCCCCCCCCCCCTGGGAATCATCCCGGGACCTCCAGCACGGTAGCTTAACACGCTAACCGTTGCACCACTGAGGCGTAAATCGGTAAACATTATTAAATGCTAACTAAATTAGTTAGGTGAAAAACGTTGAAAATAAAATAAATACAAAAGAGTTAATAACAGAGAAGCCCCACCGCTTAGATCGGTCTTATTTTCCTTTGAATCGGAACGAAATCTCACGATTGCATCCGATGGACTCCGCGCCGAACAAACGTCCAAAGAAAACAATAATATTGTGTACCTGGGAAAACACAGGCGCCAAACCGAGGCTGACTTGGCCGAGAGGTAGAGAAAACACAAACACAAAACGAGACTCTCATTTTCCAAACACTGAAATGAAAATAACCATAAAATTCATCTCTCAAATAAACCAATTCCATTACATATTGAAAGCTAAGGCCGCAAAATGAACATACTAGAACAATTCTTCTAACCCTTCTTCTTATCCGAACAAAATGGTGTATAGCGCACTGCATCGTATTGACGAAATGTTATATTGATCGTTATTTACATGAAGGCAAGGTGATAACACCTTACCGCTTCAGGGAAGAACAATTAGAAATTGATAAATAAGTAAACAATCCTGATTTTAAAATAATAAATTAACAAACCAACCTAAAATTCACCACTGTTAAACATACACATTTAAATAGACCGTTATTTTACTTTTTCTATATCGCTCACTCCTTTCAAGAACGTCATAAATCAAAAAATTTGATTTGTCAGGAGAACGTTTTTAAAGTTTAAAAATATAATACAATCTATTAAAAATAAATATCAAGCCACTTATTGAACTTTTTACTGTGCAACAGATCTTTTTAGGTAAAACCTGAAGGTTTTTTCTCCATTTGTAATTTTTTTAGTATATTTATAAAAAATAATTATACAATACATTTTCTTCAAAATGCAAAAACAACATTTTCTGCCCTGTAGCGGGTAAATATTAAGTTAAAATATGCCTCTTTTGCTGGGATATAGTATATTTTCTGGGCATTCCGAAAACATGTACAACTGAAAATTGACGTTTTTTGATTTATGACGTTCTTGAAAGGAGTGAGCGATATGTGAACGCTTGCATGATGCGTTGGTAATAAAAAATATTTTTGTATTTAGGAAACGCGTTATTTTGAATGCACTTTTCATAAAAAAAAAATGATGATGAAAGTCTGTATTTAATAAAAAGTTTTTGTATATTTTAGCTATATTAGTCGAACTCGCTAAGAGAATATAATTTGAAACAATAATTTTATATTTATTGCTTATATTTTAAACAATGTTATATTTCAATATAACTTTGTTAAAATATATTACTTTATATACAATAATATAAATTACTAATATAATCATATAATATATAACTTAGAACCAAATTAAATTTTAATTATTTAATGGAAAATCACAAAGTTACTACCTGAAATATAAAAAAAATAAACTGTAATTTTATTTATATTTAATTAAATTCTCAATAACAGTTAATGATTTTATATTTGTGTTTAAAACGACTCACACCAACACCAAACCCATTTTTAACAGAGAAATTCGTTATTATAATACAAAATACATGTGGAGCCGATAAGCACAAAAAAGTATGGAGTAAAATCCTAACAATATATTTATTGCCTATACGCAAATTACCCATCTGCTTGACATATGGTATATAAAATAGGACAGTCAGGGATCCAAAAAGAATGAATTAAAAATTTATTTAGTGATAACTTTATTTTTAACATGCCTTATGTTTTTTTATATTAAAATGGAGTTCTACTAATTAAACGCCAAATCTTTGAATAAAACACAGAACGCCAAGAAACAAGCTAGCTTAGCCGAAAGGTGGGCGGGAGGCTGCCCGCCGCGGTGGTGGCATGCCGCCCAAGGAAAGCAAAAGAACAACCCTAAAATAATAAAGCCCCGGTGAGGGATGAAGCCCCGAGGGTGGCCCGGGAAGGGGGCGCGTACACAAGACTCGAGGAATTCATATTAAGTCGGCCCGTTGTTCATTTGAAATGTGCCCGTGGCCGCAGTACCGAAGGACCACGACTGTGACGAAGACAAATACATAATATATCAAAATCACATTAATCAAACATTTATAAGTTTTATACCAACATTTACATTGTCCGCCTCCGTAGTGTAATGGTCAGCACGCTCGGCTACCGTTCTGGAGGTCCCGGGTTCAATTCCCAAGGGGGGTAAAATAAATATATGTGATTTTTTCACTGTCATATTTACTCAATATTACCCTGGACTGGTATCTGAAGCGGAGGGCTGATCACCTTTCCTTCATGTGCAAACGATCAAGATAACACTGCGTTTATATGACGCAGTGCCCTAGGCACCATTGGGGTGCGGATGAGGGTTTTATTTTTATTATTATACCGACATTACTTGGTAGAACTTTATATACTAAACCTGAATATATTTTGTATCTCAAAAGCATTCTTAACTTTGTGGTATGGTAATATAACACTCGTCCGCCTCCGTGGTGTAATGGTCAGCGTGTTAAGCTACCGTGCTGGAGGTCCCGAGTTCGATTCTCAGGGGGGGGGGTGAAAATAAAAATTTGTGATTTTACACTAAATATTTATTTAATATTACCCTGGACTGGTTCCTGAAGCGCAAGAGTGATCAACTTGCCTTCATGTAAGTAATGATCAAGATAACACTGCGTCAATTTGATGCAGTGCCCTATGCACCATTGGGTGCGGATAAGGGTTATAAGTAAGTAACATAACACTCTCCTTATCATTACTTTTCTCCTTATCTCTAGTTTTTTCTCCCTTTATTTCCTATCAACACAAGAGTATATATAAATAAACGACATGAGAAATATATATTTTTTTTTTTTTTAAATCGTGTGAGTACATACGAATTCACGTAAGTCGAAATCACGTAAGTAGAGGACTTACTGTACAGGAGAAAATAGGATAATTACCACCGCGTCAAGAGGTCACCGTCTATGATATGCATAGAAGACTGTTACAGCATTCCAAACCGCATTTCTCGCAATCCCCGTCTAACTCGAATATCACTCTAAAGCTCAAAAAGCTCCCAAACAAAGCGCTCTCAAACTCTGAAAAGCTTCAAAAGCTCGACGCCTTTTCACGTCTCGAGTGTCATTAGCCGGATACGGCAAATCACCATACGAGAGCCACTCACGTCAAAGGCTCTGCAGGAAAAACGGCGGTAAACAATTAGCAAAGATTTGCGCGGGACTCGCGTGGAGGGGCCCCATCGTCGAGCCGGCAGCGCGTGGCAGGCGCACTCAAGACGAGTGTGGAGAAGAGCGGAGGTATTGCAGAAACGAGACATGCTCGTTCAACTATGGTAAGTTTAAAATAAAGATATTGCAGAAACGACACATGTCGTTCAATTGTGGTTATTTTAAAATAAAGGTATTGCAGAAACAAAACGTGCTAGCAAAATAATGGTTATTTGAAAATAAAGATATTGCATAAACGACACATGCTAGTAAAATTATGTTTTTTTTTTTAAATAAAGCTATTGCAGAAATGAAACATTCTCATAAAATTATGGTTATTTTAAAATAAAGCTATTGCAGAAATGAAACATTCTCATAAAATTATGGTTATTTTAAAATAAAGCTATTGCAGAAATGAAAAATTCTCATAAAATTATGGTTATTTTAAAATAAAGCTATTGCAGAAATGAAACATTCTCATAAAATTATGGTTATTTTAAAATAAAGCTATTGCAGAAATGAAACATTCTCATAAAATTATGGTTATTTTAAAATAAAGCTATTGCCGAAATGAAACATTCTCATAAAATTATGGTTATTTTAAAATAAAGCTATTGCAGAAATGAAACATTCTCATAAAATTATGGTTATTTTAAAATAAAGCTATTACAGAAATGAAACATTCTCATAAAATTATGGTTAATTTAAAATAAAGCTATTGCAGAAACGAAACATGCTTGCAAAATAATGGTTATTTGAAAATAAAGATATTGCAGAAACGACACATGCTCATAAAATTGTAGTTATTTTGAAATAAATATATTGCAGAAACGACACATGCTAATGAAATTATGGTTATTTTAAAATAAAGGTATTCCAGAAATGAAACATTCTTATAAAATTATGGTTATTTTAAAATAATCCTTTTTTACTCTGACCCATCTGCACATAGATGGTACATAGGTCACTACATGGAATACGCCATCTCAACACACCTCTTTTAATTGTATCGATGATGCTTATCTCAGCCTTGCATTCTTTCCTTGTTTCACCATTCGACCATTTTTGTCATACATCGTTTTGCCGTCCACTCGTCTGATAGATTGCAGATCGACTGCATTCAGTGAACTTTCATCCTTCTTTATTTAAGTCCTTAGTTATTTATTTATTTATTCATTGAGAGGTCATCAAACAGGGAGATACGATTAAAATTACAATAAAATTAAATAAATAAAAAACTGTAATTCTCCCACAATTGTAGGACAGCGCAGTAAAGATGAATTATAACATCAGCAATACAACCATAACCAAAAATTCACAAATGAAATAGAAAAATATAAAAAAAACCCACTTAACGTCAAATAATATATGATTCCCGAACAAAAGTGAAAACAACATTTTGAGTGTGTCCAAATACTTGTTCACAAAATCTGGATTATCTCCAATTACAGGAGTTACGGGGCCGACGACCGTCATAATCACACGCCATATGACGGTCGTCAGCCCCGTAAATACCCAGACTTCCATATTCTTCTTCATCTTTGATGAGATGTCAAAAAATAATAAAAGAGAAAACAATGGGTTAGTATGTTAACACCACGAAATTACGAAAAGTGAAATGTTAAAATAAATTATAAAAAAATAAATAAATACGGGTTTATCCAAATCGAATGTGTTGTAAATAAAAAAAAATAATAATAATAAAACCCTTATCCGGACCCAATGGTGCATAGGGCACTGCGTCATATAAACGCAGTGTTATCTTGATCGTTTACATATGAAAGAAAGGTGATCAGCCCTCACTTCAGGTACCAGTCCAGGGTAATATTGAATAAATATTGCAGTGAAAAAATCACTTATATTTATTTTACCCCCCTTGGGAATCGAACCCGGGACATCCAGAACGGTAGCCGAGCGTGCTGCCCATTACACTACGGAAGCGGACGGTGTTGTAATATGAAGCAAAATGTGTCCTGACATATTGTATAGCATTCCGATTCAAATTAGCTTAAGGCCATACAACGTAATGGGTGGAAATCTCGCATAATTATCAGGCGGCAATGAAGGGTACGGTTACAGGACTTCCCAAGTTCTCCACGAACCAATCAAGTTCTCCGCGCACCAATCAAGTTCTCCGGCGGGCGTGTGATTATGACTGCACTCGCCACACAAGGCATCGGCGCTGCATCGGGAAACACTCGGGGTGTATGGTTAGGGATGAAGGGTGAGCAATGAGCAACGGTGCAATTAGTAAAGCGATGTTCAAACGTCTTCGATTATTTCTTTAAATTTAAGTTTTACGTAGATACCACTATTTCTTAAAATCTCTTGTGACATGTCGCTCACTCCTTTCAACAACGTCATATATCAAAAATCGTCAATTGTCAGTTGTGCATGTTTTCGGAATGCTCAGAAAATGTACTATATCCCAGCAAATGCGGCATATTTTTAACATAATATTCACCCACTACAGGGCAGAAAGTATTGTCTTTGCATTTTGAAGAAAAGTTATTGGTTAATTTTTTTTTAAATATACTAAATATTTTTCAAATAGAGAAAAAAAATCAAAAAAATTTTACCTAAAAAGATCTGTTGCACAGTAAAAAGTTCAATAAGTGGCGTGTTATTTATTTTTAATACATTTTATTATATTTTTAAACATTTAAAACGATATCCTAAATAATCAAGTTTTTGGATATATGACGTTGTTGAAAGGAGTGAGCGATGTGTTTCGATAGATTCCATAAAAAATACTTTTTATCTTTTCACTGTAATTCCAGCTCAAGATTTGACTGTGCGATATTATTCCGTATAATATTGAAATTACTTTTTTTGTATATTGAAAGCATTGTTAGCTTTGTGGTATGGTAATACAACACTCTCCTTACCATGAATCGTTCATTCATGTTGTTTTTAAGTGGTATTACACAAAGTGAATGATGAATGATAAGGAGATTGTTAAAAGCACTGTTATTTATTTTTTCTCGAATGCTTTTTGCTAAAACTTTTTGTCACATTTTATAAAGTTTACGTACTTTATTTTTAACCATTTTTATTATTGGTTCTTTTCTCCAACCGGTTTCGACAAGCGCCTTGCATCTTCAGAGATGGATGTATACCCTTGGAGATAACAAGGCGCTTGTCGAATCCGAAAAAAGTGGTAAATAACGAATCGAAAGTTTGATTAAACTTTTATTTAATATGTAAAGCATAAACAATAATAAAACATTATTATAACTTTGAGGAAAGATATTAATGTTAGTGATTAGTTATTTTCTCATTTGTTTCCTTCAAACATGCTTGTCTCCCTATCTTTTTATATGCCTATTTACTTTTCTCGTTTATTGTTTCAGATTTTTTATTTTGCCCTGTGTTAGTTTTGATTGATTTTTTTATCTTTCTTATTTGTAATTCAGTCTTGTTAACCTTAATCCCATGTCCCAAAATGAGAAATGGAAATTGCACATAAGGAATATTATATGTATGACTTATGTATGTAATATGTTTTAAAATAAATAAATAATAATTAATAAAATAACGTAAAATACACGGTTTCCTTATGTGTAAACAAAGACGTACGTTACTTAGATTTAATAAATTTAAGGGCAAATTTCTCACATTCCTTCTCTAAAGGCTTTGATAGGCATTGACTCCTTTGATTATAATGCGTTTGACTACCTTATAGTATTATCTCTGCTGTGTTGTATATACGAATAGCTGACGGTATGCATTCCTCCTGTTCCGAATGGGACATGTTTTCAAAAGGATCTCGTGGGTTTTAGTATGAAGTTCACCTAGTTCTGAGAAATTTATACACATATTCAAAGTAGACCAATTAATTTCGTAAACTATGGAGTGGAGATTCATAACGACGTTGTCATTTTTCATTGTACTATGAATTTATCGCCATCTATCTCTTATCCCAAGCTCCTGTTACATACGACACGCTTTTTTAAATTATTTAACAATGAACAGCGACATTATCGTAAATATGATTTTATCTTAGAAATTATTAAAATTAACTCGAATCCTTGGAGAACGAGTAGATGGATTAGTACATGAAACGTATTTTTCAAAAAATTTCTTTCATTGATTCGGTAGTTACTCTGTAATAGGTAATGTTTTGTAATTGGTAATAATGAGTGCTTTAGTGAAATATACGAGATTGGTCTGGTATCAGGACTGTAGAAGCGCTGTTTAGAGCTGCCCAAGACAAGGACAATAACTCTCAAGTGATAGTCGACGTCAGGGGGACCTGACATGACACGCACAGAAGAAGTAGTACTTTGGTATAATCTATCCTTTTTTTATTTATTTACTTAGTAAATACAACTGTTTATAAAAAGTGGTATTTACCAAGTGAAATTTAAATTAACAGTATATATTTTTCACCCTCTGTCATATATGTTTTTTGATGGATAGTCGAAAAAAAACTTAAGTATCGTATTAATTATCAACATAAATAAATAAAATTAATTATCACACAGGCTTTTATTCGGTTTCCAAGTACACACACATAACACAACACTCATCAAACATAAAGCTCCATATACTCGTATAAATATCCTAATTTTACTTGGTAAATACGACTGCAAATTGAAATATTTAGCAAGTAAAAAAATAATTAAAAATTCAATGGTGTTCGAAGCACAACATGAAAAATCAGTTATATATATATTTGGTATCATCCAAAAATATGAAATAATAAAATCTGAATCAAGTGCAATCGCCTACCTACGGTGGAAACACAATTTTTGAACAGGATAAAACTCTCAATTTGCATATTATTAAGCACTCTAATTTGGTGTTCCGTTCAATTTAAAATTACTGTACCATTGTGCGCATATTTAAAAGCCTTCGTAGTCCCAAACGCGAAACCAGAAAAATGGTTAACCCTATTTATGATATGGTAAATTTCAGCAGGACAGGGGAGCGATTGGTGGCCCCCTTATCAGGCATAAGCGTGACCGTACATATTAACGGTAATAATAAATAAAGTTTCGTTTATTTATTCGGCAGTCACTTTGTGGTAAAATCTATACATTTTAAATTAACGTTCATATCGTGATATCACTATTTCTTAAAATTTACTGTGACACGTAATTCGATGCATTCCACATCATTTTCAAACACCGTAATACGGTGTTTGAAAATGATGCGGAATGCATCGAAACGCGTGTCACAGTAGATTTTGAGAAATAGTGGTATTTACTAAGTAAAATTTTAATTAAAAATTAATTAATACAGTTTCTATTAATTCTATTTGGAATAATATATTTGGAACACTTACTTTTTTTCCCCTTTTAACACAAAATTTTCCATTACAAATTTTCTTCTCATTATAACTTAGTTATAATATTAAATGTATTGTCTCGATAGAAATACATGGAGCTTTTTGAAACTAATTATTAATCGATATTCTTAAATTTTATGTCGGTGAATAAAATAATAATAATAACTTTATAAAATAAAACAAGAACATTGTTTATCACCACTTTTTTATTTGTACTTTTCTCCAAACGGTTTCGACAAGAACTTTTTCAAGAAAAAATAGTTAAAAACGAAGTTCTAGTTTTATTTAATAAAGTTTTATTAAATTCGCGTTATTGATCTGATCGTGCCAAGTCTTTTTCGGCCATCTTCGTCCCAATCTCCTATTCACATCCGCCAAACATACTTTCTTAGTAGTTCTCTCGTCAATTAAATAAGTGCGTTGTAATATGCTTAAGGAAAACTCACCTCAGCCAATGTCGCTTGGTGATAGTAGTGTGACAGCACACTGCATCGTACTGGTCTGCAATCCAGACTATGAGGATGATGTAGAAGGCTGTAGTGGTGTCGTTGAAGAACTCCGACATGATGGCTTCCATACCTTTGATTATAAAAAAATTGTTTATTCGTTGTGACAAAAAACAATCGATTATTTTTCTTAAAACCTTTAGCCGAAAACTACACATGTTTTCATATGACGATGAAAACATCTTTACTTTTCGTAAACAAGTCGTGTTCAATGATATAAAACTCAATATAATACTCAAGTGGCATAATACAAGTGTTAATTTTTTTAAATAATCAATATGTAATTACACAAAGTTAATGCCAAATCAATAAATAATAACATTACTAAAATTTTTGTAAAAAAAAAAACTACAAAAGTAAAAATGACTAACCACAAAGTAAATACTTTAAACATTTAAAATATTAGTAAATACAAGTTGTAAAAGAAAAACACTCGTTTTTTTACCAAATGAGTAAAAAATGTTGTCTTACAACAAAGCGAATGCCGAAACAATAAATAAATTATATACAAGTTTGTGAAACCACCACCAAGTTCCTAGAAATGCCCCAACGTAGATAGATTCCCAGTACAGAATGTATCAAATACAGACGCTCCCGTATTTATGCATATTCGCGAGTTTGCATCCTGAAACATGTGACTATTGGCCAGTCTAGCGCCACCTATGATTCGATTTGCATTTTAATGATCTCATGCCGTGACACAATAAGCGTATAAACGGACCCAGAAATCGGACACTGCCTCATCACCGGGCTTAAGCCCTGTCCCCGAATTTCAATCGGCTATAAACAGATATGACCACCGAAGCGCAATGCCCGAATCAACCCTGGCGCCTGACGAGCTTAGACATGGAACCAGATTGACACTTTTATCGCGTGCCACTTTCGGCGATAGTTTTGACAGTTTGTAACCTCGGGACTTGACTAATGGATACCGAGTATTCAAACAGGGGAGTGTATGACCAAATAATCCCTTGTCGAGAATAGCTACCTTTACAGTATATTAGGGTGATTGGTCATCAGTTCAACATCAGCAGTGTGAATTATCAGCTACCCACAGAGGCATGGATTCAAATAAACAGAAAATCATCTCCCGTAAAATCATATGAACAGAATGCGTGAAGACAGAGTAGTAACAAAATGAGGCAAATGTAATAGACGCAGAGGAAGACCGAGGAAAATTTTGTCATGATCAAATACTTGAAAGGATGCGTGAGGAGATGCATGAATGTGGAAATGGCGACTACAGATTGAAAGACAGATTGATGTGGCGTTTAAATCTTTTTGTCTACCCCTGCGGAGTGACGGATAGTCATATTTTAATAAAATCATATGCCCGCATGATACCTTAACATGGGTTAGTTTCATTATCTTCCTTATTAAAAATATCAATGAAATTGAAAACAATGTAGAAATAAATATGTATACGAGTATTAAGATAAATGGAATATCAAGCCTTTTATTTGCTATAGCTGAATTAAGTTATAGCAAACAAAAGCTCAACAGCGGAGGCCAAACTAGCAGTACACAGCGGAATCCTGGTAACAACCTTAATGCATGGATGTAAAGCATAAGTTGGAAAAAGAAGGATGAAATAAGACCGAATACAATCTCTAATCGAAATGCAATCTCTCAAACGAATGTTTGATAGATGTATGATAGATGTTCAAATAATTATACAAGTAAGAAATGCAAGATTGAGATAAACATTATCTACGATTCCCTGGCAAACAACAAAATATATGGATAGACAGCTGGAAATCGACATTGCAGGAGGCTAATCCCTCTAAAAACAGCCCATAAAGCCTACACCAAGAAGTTGTTATTTAGAACAAAAGTAACATTTTAATATTATGATTTGCGAAATATAAGTTTTTATTTTTATTATTCACATAAATTGTATACATTTATTTAAAAGAGCAATTATCAACATATTTAAAATATTTTTTGCAGAGACCCACCAAGCCACCTTGTGTGTTTTGTCGGTAGAGTTCTTTTTACATACGTTTTTCTATTGTTTTTATCTATTTTTTACCTAATATACACATACGAAAGAGAGAAAAAAATCAAAAATCTCTTGACCATTGAGGAATGGGTAAATACCCATTCCTTTATTTTGCCTTTTTTACATATTTTATTTTGATATCTTACCTACGTCGGCAACAAATTTAAAATGTTTGGAACGATATATTGACGTGTAATAAAGTACAAAGGTTACATTTTAGTATTATATTATGCGAAATAAATAAGGTGTTAATTAATTAACCTCAAATATGTAGTACACAGTTGATATTTTGACAAACGACACTCGTTGGTCGCGGCGCGATATAACACCGGAGCCAGATTTAATGGCGGTAATTAAGTTGTAACAGGAGCGGTCTACCAGACCGGGGACGTCCGGGGTGTCGGGGTGTCGGGGTGTCGGCACGCCAAGGGTTGGGGAAGCGAGGAAGGCCGAGCAAGTGTGCAGAAGGGCCTTGTCACGTTGTATTACGAGAGATGTGTGAGAAGTTAAAGTTAACACGGATATACTGTAACAACATCCTTATATAATAAAATGTACCTGTATAATTAACTCGCAGTTTAAAAAACACGGAATATTGATATTTGATGCGTGAACAAATCATAGTACAAAATTGAGTAGTTGAAACTTGAATCAACAGCAACAAAAAATATAATATTATTTATTGATTCGGCATTCACTTTGTGGAATGACATGTTGATTTTTTTTTAAATTAAACACTTGTAATAAATCACTTAATAAGTTTTATTTTTTAGTTTTTCACCTGTCAATGAAAACATCTGTTGGTTTTCGAATCTAAAAATAAAACTCATTAAGTGATTTTTTACAAGTGTGAATTTTTTTTTTAAATAATCAACAAAAAATTATTTCTTAACAGCGAAATGCCGACTAGTCGGCTTTTCGCTGCCAACCGAAAATGGCGCTATATAAGACATCCAAATTATTATTATTCAACCGTAAACAACAAAAACCTATTATTCGGTTTTTCTACCCTACGTACAGAAAATGATTCTCAAAATTTTGTACATCATTATATCGATTTCAAATTTGAACTTTTCATTTAAAAAGGATATTTTCTAGAAACTAAAAATTAAAAAAAATAAATATGCATTATTATTTGTCATAAATTTGCACTTGAAATTATAAGCAAAAAAATGTCGTATTGTGATTCATTCCAGGATATATTTTGTATTTATTTTAATTTGTATTAATTATTTATTTAATAAAGTTAAAAAATAATACAACTTAATTAATTTTAAAGACATTTCTACTTTTAACATTATAATTAATGGATCGAAGTTTATTGTTTTTTTAGTACGTTTTAGTATAATTCCTTAAAAACCTTACAACAATCATTAAAAATAAATCACTTATTTGTAGAAAAAAACCATCGTCGAGGAATTTAGAATTGTTTCATATCCTGGGAATGCAAGTAATGCATTAAGTGGGTTATTCAATAGTTTAAAACGTGAAATGAAGACACTGAGCAAACGGCTGTTCGAGTTGAAACCCTACTCCAATACGCTTGTAAAAGGGACGAGAGGGTTGGAGTTCGTGAGATGTGTACCAAGACAGCGATCCGCCATCCAATCAAACTATAACGATGTCATATTGTTCATGAGTGGATACATACATGTCGCTCACTCCTTTCAAGAACGTCATAAATCAAAAATCGTCAATTTTCAGTTGTGCGTGTCTTTAGAATGCCCAAAAAATGTACTATATCCCAGCAAAAGCGGCATATTTTTAACATAATATTTACCCGCTACAGGGCAGAAAGTGTTGTTTTTGAATTTGAAGAAAATGTATTGTTTAATTATTTTTTTAAATATACTAAACATTTTTCAAATGGAGAAAAACCCTTCAGATTTTACCTAAAAAGATCTGTTGCACATTGTATTATATTTTTAACTTCAGAAACGTCTCCTGAAAAATCAAGTTTTTCGATTTCTGACGTTCTTGAAAGGAGTGAGCGATGTGTATTTAAGGGAGGGTTATTAAAAGGGGTAGACTGTGCATACAGATGCATCCCAGGGCATCGATTACACTCGAAAGTTTTTAGCGTAGATAACTTTAAACATATTTATATTCGGTAAAAAAATCTATAGATTGATATTGCTATAGTAAAATATGAATTTTATATATTAATGATATTCGAAATCAAACGTTTACTTGGTACTACTATTTCTTAAAATCTGTTATGGCTTGTTCCGATGCATTCCATATCATCATCAAGCACAGATGAAGAAAAAAGGAAGTCTGGGCATTTACGGGGCTTACGACCGTCATAGGCTGGTTTATATGATGATTTTACACGCGTGTAACATTCACCAACTTTACCCATAATTGACAACCACACTTCTCAAATTCTTGGAAATTCAATTTTTTTACTGGATAGAAACTCTTTACAGCATTTTGAGTGTGTCCAAATACTTGTTTATCTACAAATCAACTTATCTGGATTATCTCCAATTATAGGAGTTAATTGTAAACTCCTATAATTAAGGATAATCCAGATTTATGAACTAGTATTTGAACACACTCAAAATGTTGTAAATTCACAAATTTCACATCAGGCTAGTATGAAATTTGAATTAAAATCCAACATAAGTACTCGTTTTATACAAAACTTTAAATTAAAAAAAAAACATGAAAATTTTAACGCTGTATACATTTTATAGTGATTTTTTATGTTTTTTTTTAAAATAAAAATTGGTTTAAAAGATTGGTTATAGATACAGTTAACGGCATGCACTTCAATAAGGGGGTGTTATATTATTTTAAACATCAAGCTTTCGCTTTGCCGGCGTCCGACGAAATCCGCGCTATCGGTCGCCAAATATTTTCCTTTGGAAATTACATCGCATAAAGCGACTGCAGCAACGATGTGTATGCAAGACCGGTGTGGGCATCATCGTACGAGGGATTGATTGATCGTGCGAAGGGGGTCTAACCGTATGCCGGGGGGGGGGGAGGTGGGACGAATATTACACGGATGGATTGGAAACCGTATCATCCTGTGCAAGCAAATTTACTATTTTCATCAATTAAATTTTCATTTAAAAAAATCATTTTCATCAAAAATTTGTTCAATTTTGAATTAGATTACACAAACATTAAATACTCAAAATTTATAATAAATCTTTTGTTTTTTACCACTTGAGTTATATTTATTTTCTTTTAACGAGTAGTTTTGGAAGCCACAGATGCTTTCATCTTCGGGTCTAAATATAAACTGTAGTTTCCGAAACAAGTCGTTAAAATAAAATAAATACTGTTCAATTGTTGAATAATATATCCAAAATAAACAAGGTTTATTTGGTAGAATTCTACACTTATTTATGTATGTGTTATTACGTGACGCGTTTCGTCGTCTTAGGACATTATCAAACACTAAGAAGACGAAACGCGTCACGTATTAGGATATACATAAATAAATGTAGAATTCAACCAAATAAACCTTGTTTAATTTTGGATATATTTACCCAACAATTCAATATGGAATCCTACCAACTGCCTGCAGTTACAATAAATAAATATTATTCAAGTGGTAAAAAACAAGTATTTTCTATTAAATTACAAAGTGAATGCCGAAACAATAAATAAAATATAAAAAAGTTATATCGAGGTCGTAAAATTTTTATATTTGATTAGATTTTTTTAATGATTTCACAAAAAAACATGAATGCATGACTTCCGAAATTTGAGAAGTGTGGTTGTCAATCATGGGTTAAATTGTGAATTTTGCACAAGATCACTTTGCCCATAGCAGTTGTTGTAGCCGATCAAAGCGTGAGACGTCTATCGAGAAATTCGTTTGGTATACACATCCCTTTTACCTTTACATAACATATCTCTACTACCACTACTACTACTACTACTACCATCACGCCGTTTCCCCGCAGGGATAGGCAGAAAGAATGGAACGCCACACTCTTCTGTCCTAACATACACATCTCGCCTCCTTCACATCTATACATCTAATCATACATCGGCTGTCCAAACTTAAAACACAGTAAGGGACATTTTTTGTAGTACTTTTTTTTGCATTTTTGGACTACGTAGAATCTACTTAGTCTAAAAATGTTTAAAAAAATGTACTACAAAAAAAAATGTCCCTTACTGTGTTTTGAGTTTGGACAGCCGACATGCCCTCCGATTACGCAGACTTTTGACACCGCCAGATTTTAGGTTCTGATTGATCTGATCGTGCCAAGTGTTTTTCGGTCGTCCTCGTTCTGTTTTCCCTCTCACATATCTCTATGTAGCATAAGCCTTCGATGGGCCAAAATTTTCCGCTACCTATGCTAGGGTGGGTGGGTGTTAGGGAGGAGTAACGTACGGCTCTGGGCCTGGATGATATTTGGTTCACATGCTGCAGCTGTAGGTAATTACAAATTTGGGACACAATAAGCCGACATCAAAGGCTTGTGATTCAGCTTATATGTAGTCGTGTCTCCAAAACGCTTTGCTATGTCAAAATATAGCAAATTACCCCTATGTAAACAACTGAGTTAGTTTAGGTGCAATACAAAAAAAATGCATTTTAACATCTAAACATGGATGAAAAAGAATATAGAAAAACTAAAGAAAAACAGATCTTAGTACCTTCTTCTTTTAAACGTATAACTCATTTACATCACTTAAACCAGCCTAAGACGGTCGTCAGCCCCGTAAATGCCCAGACTTCTTTATTCTTTTTCATCTTTGATGAGATGTCAAAAAATAATATAAGGTCAGGTTATCAGCTCTTCGCTTCAGGTACCAGTCCAGGGTATTGAATAATTATTAGAGTGAAAAAATCATTTATCTTTATTTGACACCCCCCCTGGGAATCGAAAGCGGGACCTCTAGAACGGTAGCCGAGCGTGCTGACCATTACATCACGGAGGCGGACAAAAGTAGAATAAGTTATTGATTTACAAAATAGTAATAAAAATAATGATTTAGAAATTAAGGAGTGCTTAGGGTTAATACATCAGACCAATCGGAATCCACAAATATGCTTTATGCCATATCGCTCACTCCTTTCAACAAAGTCATATCTCAAAAATCGTCAATTTTCAGCTGTGCATGTTTTCGGAATGCCCAGAAAATAGGGAAAGAAATAAGATATATCCCCCTAGCAAAAGGGGGATATATCTTAAACTTAATATTTATCCGCTACAGGGCAAAAAGTATTGTTTTTGCATTTTGTACAAAAGGTATTGTTTAATTATTTTTTTAAAGATACTAAATATTTTTCAACTGGAGAAAATATATTCAGGTTTTACAAAAAAAGATCTGTTACACGGCAAAAAGTTTAATAAGTGGCTTGATATTTATTTTTAATAGATTACATTATATTTTTGAACTTTAAAAACGATCTCCTGAATATTAAGTTTTTTTATATATGACGTTGTTGAAAGGAGTGAGCGATATGTGTAAGTTTGGATAGCCACACGATGTTGGATTTGACATTCCCTTTGTAGGATATGTATTATTCTGCGTCATCCAAAATTGAGTTAAGCACTATTAGCCACTATGGCTAATCCAGTAGCTCGATTAATTCATTACTTGGACTGCTATTCACTTTGTCCGTTCCGACACTGTAGCAGTTATCGCGGTCAAGTGAGATTAGGTTAGGTGAGGTACTATGCATTAACTCATGGGTTCGATTCGATTCCAGGCAATGCAGTATTGGGCTTTTTGTAGATAATAATACAAAACCTAATAAAATATTAATAAAATTCTATGTATTCATTACCAAACACCATTTCAAGCACCGATAAAACGGAATAAATCAAAATACGTGTCAAAACAGATTTAAAGAAAAAGTGGTATTTACTAAAAAAAACTAACTAACTAACCGTCACGCCGCTTCCCCGAAGGGGTAGGTAGAGAGAATAGAACGCCACACCACTCTGTGCTTACAAACATTCTTCGCCTCTTCTACATTCATGCATCTCCTCATACGTACCCGCCGATTGTTACGACTCCTAACCTGACCACTTTCAAGTATTTGGCATGCCTGATCGTGCCATGTTTTTCTCGATCTTCCTCTGCTTCTTCTCCTAATAACATTCGCCTCATAATTTTTTTTTACCGTTCTTTCCTCACTCATTCGTTCTACATGTCCAAACCATCTCAGCACACCTTTCTTAATTTTATCGATAATGCTTATCTCCGCTTTGCATTCATTCAGTTTTACTAAGTTACACGTAAATAAAAAAATGGATACATATTATCATAAACTACTGAATCAATAAATAAAATAATTTGAAGGTGTCTTAACTTATAACTAATGAAGCATGTATCGTTCTTCCTTTTTTCGTGTAAAAATATGGAAGTCTGATCATCCCAGTGCTTACGAACTGGCATTTGGGTGGCTTAGACCTGGGACGCTCATGCTTCCATCTTTTTTCAATCCAAATTCATGCGAATCAATCAATGAAATTCCATATTTTTCTCCATCTATGTTGATATTGCAATAAAAATATTTTTAATCTTAATATTTTTTGACATCTCACAACATAGATGCAAAAAAAATATGGAAGTCTGGGTATTTACAGGGCTTACGACCAGTCAAAGGCTGGTTAAGTGATCACTTTTCACACGTGTAATTTTCACCATTCTACCCATGATTGACAATCACACCACTCTTAAATCAAAAGTCATACATATCGCTCACTCCTTTCAAGAACGTCATAAATCAAAAATCGTCAATTTTCGGAATGCCCAGAAAATGAACTATATCCCAGTAGAAGCGGCATATTTTTAACTTCGTATTTACCCGCTGCAGGGCAGAAAGTGTTGTTTTTGCATTTTGAAGAAAAAGTATTGTTTATTTATTTTTTTAAATAAACTTAATATTTTTCAAATGCAGAAAAAACCTTCAGGTTTTGCATAAAAAGATCTGTTGCACAGTAAAAAGTTCAGTAAGTGGCTTGATATTTATTTTTAAAACATTGTATTATATTTTTAAATTTTAAAAACGTTCCCTTGAAAAATCAAGTTTTTTGATTTTTGATGTTCTTGAAAGGAGTGAGCGATATATGATCAAGCTCATGACGTTACGTCATTGAGTTCATGACAGCCATGTATGATTAGATTTAGAAAGCTTTTATTTATCAGATTCCCTTTTATTTGTAAGCAAGATCCAATCGCGGATTTTATAATAATTTAGTAAAATAACTCCAGTGTGGAAAACCCCAGATTTGTGAAGTATTTTGACATAATCTAAATGTTACAAACGATATCATCATTTAGAAAATCAAATGAATCGATTAAATCATTTTTCCACATTCAGGTAATATTTTTGTTCAAACTTTATTCGCACCCAATGGTGCATAGGGCACCGCATCGTAGCGACGCGGTGGCATCTTGATAGTTAATTGCACGAATTCAAGGAGCTCAGTCCTGCGCTTCTTGTACCAGTCCAGGTGATATGAAATAAAATATGAAAATGAAAATCACCCATATTTATTTTGACATCCCTCGGAATCGAACCCGGGACCTCCAGCGCGGTAGCCAAGCGCGCTGACCACTACTCTATGAAGGTGGACTCTCTTTGATCTTAAATTTTTTATAAATAACATAGATAACACATTAAATATATTTTTTTAGATACTTTTATTTATTGATTTGGCGTTTAATTTGTAGAACTCCATTTTAGTTTATGTATTAATTTTAAATCAAACACAGATTTTTTGAGTCTACTAAGTTGTATTTTATTAACAAAAATACATAAAGAATAATATTGTCGTATATAAAAAAAATGTTTTTTTGTTAATAAAATACAGCTTAGAGGACTCAAAAAAAAGTGTTTGATTTAAAATTAATACATAAAATAATACTTTTTATTTTTTATTTTTTCCCACATAATGCATACTGGAAAGCTCTATAGTAAAAGTGTAAGAATCCCTTACCCGTAGCATGACCTTGTATTTATAAATAGGGTGCAAAAAAATAAAAGAGGAAAAAAAACATAGATAATACAAGAACTACAAAGTTCAATTTTATGGTACGAAGTATACAAACAAACAGCTAAAAGACGGTATGTCTCCTATGTCCTGCGAGCATAGCACACAGCCGAGCGAGCCTGCAACGAGTTGACAGGCTAAATCCTACACAGATTGTGCTCGTCCGGTGCAAATCTACTTTAATTCGGATTGATTTAATCAAGTCGGCGCCCCGCGGCGGTCTGCCCACCCCCGGTCTGCACACCCCGCCTCTCGCGCATTGTGCCGAGGTGTAGGGAACACAATCCCGGCGTTCCGTTTCGATCCCGGGATTCCGGAACTGGTCTCGGGATTGAGGAAGAAGGATTTAGTATTGAAAAAACTTAAGTTATAAAAAATTATAATAATAATAATTTGTTTTGCTTGGTAATTTTAAAAGCGTCTGTGAGAATTTCAGAGCATTATTTCAAAACACGCTTAAATCAATAATTACCATTTAATCCTGTTTTTTTTAAATGTTTTTTTGCCGTTGCGTTTTAATATATTCAAGGAATCCACTACACCAAACCACTTGATATAGTTTGTCGGTGTTTTTTTTTGTATACCCTCATTTGTAAAAACAACAATAAGAACGTACACACATTTTATTTATTTTTTCGGCATTCACTTTGTGGTAAGACATGATAAAATTGTTAAAGAAAACCCTTGTTTTTTTTACTACTTGAGTTTATTTTGACCCTTGAATAACCCCTCCTCCCCTTAACTCACCCCTCTCCTTATTTATAGAACAGTTAATTATTAGTATTATGTTTATTATTATGTTTTAGTTTACATTTAAACCTGAAGATGGAAGTATAGCTTCTGAAACTAGTCGTCATAAAATAAACTCAAGTGGTAAAAAACAAGTGTTTTCTTTTACAAGAACATATACATATACATATACTAAGATAATTTTTTTAAACAATTCATGATATATAAACTCTCGATCGCTATCCAGTTCCTTTATTTATCTTTGATAATATATCTTGGTTTCTTTGATAAAAAAACGTCCATAAAAACTGTATTAAATAAAATAATTATTAGTATGGAAAAAAATAACAGGATCTTTAAAAAAGTCTTAAAAACTATCAGAATTCTTCTAAGGAGTAAAACCAAAATAAAGGAGAAAAATAGAAATAAGAGTACTAAAATCCGCTTTGAAAATTATAAATTCCCTGATTCTTCTAAATTGGAAACATATTAAAAACTTTTATTGCTTTTACTTAGGCACTTAAACTATTTTTTTAAACATTTTATCATGAAATAATTTAAAACGAGATTTCTGCTTTACATCAAAAATCTTTTTTTAGGAATCAGGCAACAAAAAGAACATACATACGAGTATACAAATATGTATGTATGTTTTTGTTTTCTAAGCAACGCTTTTAATAATAATAAAAACGACAAAATAAACAATACAATAATTACAACAGTTCTTAAATATAATGGCTAATATGTTAATGTGATTCATGTAAAATAATTCATATGATTTTTTAAATTATTCAAAAAAATCTTTTTGGTAAAAAATATATGTTTATTTATGAACATTATAGATGAATCGGAAATTTAGAAACGCGTACGCTGCGACAATAACTCCCAAATAAATTAGCACCATCGTCGGCATATCGACGAGCCACCCTATTAGCATAAGTATACCAGAATCAATACATCGATTCTCAGCACTTGGAACGGTTTATTATAATCAATTTCAGCCGTTATTTTATAAAATTCTGCAGATAAATGAATTCTTTACAATGATTAAAGAAAACACTTGTTTTTTACCACTTGAGTTTTATTAAAGACTACATGTTTCAGAAGTTAAACTTCAATCATTCAGGTCTGTATAATAACTATTATAATGGTAATTATAATAGTTATTATAATTACCATTATAATGTTATTATAATTACCATTATATGTCTTAATCATTGTAACATGTCTTACCACAAAGTTAATGGCGAAACAATAAATAAAATGAATTCTTTGTTTGCGAAGCCGATACACCCTAAGGGACATCTAGAAAGTATGTACCAGTCACCCTAGCGTTTCTCATCCGTTCAGTCGCAGTCAGACAGAATAACTCGAGATTTCCTGTATCGATTCAAATTACCCCGATTGAACTGTGGATTAGTCTCGTCTGCGGAACCTTGCTTTATTTTCTCATCAGCTCAGTTTTCATATCCTTTTCATCCCCATAATTCCGCGAACGGAAAAGTAAAATAAAAAAGCTTGTCGAGCAAGCCTTTATATGGCGTTTAAACGCGTGTGAAGATTTATTGATTTGGCGTTTAATTTATAGAACTCCATTTTAATTAATGTATTGATAATTGTTAAATCAAACATAGATTTTTTGAGTCTACTACGTGTGAAGATATTTTTAATGTTAAGTACTATCCGTTTTAGTGCTGAGATTTTTTCTTATATGTACTAATGTTAAAATTGTTGAAAGACTTTTTTTGGCAAAAATGGTCCATTTTAAATTTAGTGGATATTGTAAGGGCGAAAACAAAGAGTTTTTAGAAAAAAGTTTTTTTTTGTCTGGTTAGATGGGAAAAATAAAAAAAAATTGACAGCACACATTTCTTATATGTTTAATTTCATAATGTTTGTGGAGTAATAAAAATCTATAGAACTACAATTCGATCACAAACATCGAAAACGCTGTCAAGAAGCACGCTGTCCGCATAAACAATGTTTAAAATAGGTGTTACGTTCAACAGATGGCTCTGCCATTTCCGTAAGTAAAACAAATTTTTGAAAAAATTAAAAGGTGTCAATTGACGCACAAATATAACTTCCGAAAGTCAAGTTGTGTGGTTGTCAATCGTGGGTAAAACAGTGAGTATTACACGTGTGTAAAGTGATCACTTAAACCGGCCTATGACAGATCGCAAGCCCTGTAAATATCAAGTAGACTTCCTTTATCTATGCTGAGATATCGTTACTGACTATTTTGTATAGGAAGAGGGTATCAGTGATGGTTTTCTCATATTTCAAGTCATCAATTTTGTGGTGCAGTGTAGCTTCTTCATATTATTCGAAATAACTCCCATATTGAATCGGCAAAAATACAAAACAAATGAACGCTTTAGCCGTTGCCGTTTCCCGCCCTTTACGCTACATCGCAGAGAAACGAGAGGACGTATCACTCTATTTGGATGAGATTTAAATTGAGAAAATGACGTTCAAAATACAAACAAATTGCGTTCGGCTCCGTTTTAATTTGAATGCCAATCATTTCAAATGCCCTCGCAACATCGCCGAGGGAGTTGACAAAAACTACTGTGTGGACGGCAGTGAGGTTGGCAATATGACGCAACAATGTAACTAACACATTTACAACGCAGAAATACAAGCGCGACGAAATACGTAGTTTTGCTTGAATGTTTTCCGCAGATACTTTGTGGCACATTTTATAAACTTTATAAAATTAAATAACCTTGTTTAAACCACTTTTTTATTAGTACACTTTATCCAACCGGTTTCGACAAGAACCTTGTCATCATCAGGGTTTATGTTCTAAATTCTAAAACATTGAAATAATCATAGTTAATTACCTTTCCCTTACCAAAAACTTATAATTACTAATAATTTACTATGAGTATTTCAATGTTTTAGAATTTAGTACATAAACCCTGATGATGACAAGGTTCTTGTCGAAACCGGTTAGATAAAGTGTACCAATAAAAAAGTGGTTAAAACAAAGTTTGTTTAATTTTATAAAAAAAATACGTAGTTATTCAGTATTTATAATTAATTAAATTCATAAATATTAATTAATTAATACTAAGGCGAATGTAGTTGGAATAATGAGCAGAGGAAGACCGAAAAACTTGGCATGATCAGTAAGCTAAATACTTAAAGCGGTCAGGTTAGGAGCCGAAATAGTAGGCGAGTATGTATGAGGAGATGCATGAACGTGGATGAGACGAAGAATGTTTGCAAAGACAGTGTGATGTGGCATTCTGTTCTCTCTGCCTACCCCTGCGGAGAAGCGGCATGATGGTTAGTTAGTTAGTAAGTAAGTAAATTAATCTTCGTAACATAAAAACATCCAAAATATTTCAAAAGTGACACGTGTTTCGATGCATTATCATTTTCAAACACTGTATGTGAAGCTAATTCGACATTTTACGGTTGTGTCCGTGGGACGTTGAAGGATGAAGGGTAGGATCTGTTTCCTTTTTTTTTATTCTTCACCGTCCCAAGGACACAATTAAACACAAAAATTTAGAAAACAAAGTTGTTTTATTTTATAAAGTTTATAAAACGTGCCACAAAGTATCTGCGAAAAACATTCAAGAAACAAAAGTTTTGACTTGCTTTACATACGGTGTTAGAAAATTATGCGAAACACAATACATTTTAAGAAATAATGGTATTTATCGAAGTAAAACTTACATAAGATATTATCACAAAGTAATAACTATCCGTTCTTTCTTCACTCATTTGTTCCACATGTCCAAACAACATACTTTTGTAAAAAATAAAAACATTTCGCTGATCACAGTATAAAAATATGTTAACGCTGATGCACATGTCGTTATAAAATTTAAGTCTAAATTGGGGAGTCTAAATGTATCGCATTGTTTTGATATCGATCATCACATGTGAGTTTAAAATACTTCAATACCGTAGAACGGGGCTACTTGAACTTTGATGTGTTACTTGAGCCCAGTACAAAAAAGAGATTTAAATATGTATTTGGTCTACAATAATGAACGTATCGTGACAATAAGTGTCACCTGTCAGGGAAACAATGAATCATATCGATACATTTTTTATTGTAGACCAAATACAGATCTATTTTTTTTTGTACTGGGCTCAAGTAACACATCAAAGTTCAAGTAGCCCCGTTCTACGGTACTTTAACTCTCTGCCCAGCTGTTTTCCCCTTATGCACTCCTCACCCCCTTAGCACATCCACCCATCCCAGATACCACCCCACGAGCAACCATTTGCGCTTCTTTATTGCCGAATCGAGCGACGAGACACCCGATAAAATTAAATCGCCCGCGAGTTTTGCCGCGCGGCTCTTTGGTGAAATTTATCTTTACACTATGCACTAATACTTTTTAGATATATCAAATGCTTTGTCGAGTATCAAAACACGCTTTGGAAATTTTATGCTTGAATTTAAACCGGTTATATTTCAGTTTTGACTTTCAAACCCTGCTTAATAAAGAAAAAAATCTTGAATTTAACCGGTAATATTTCAGCTATGACTTTCAAATGCTGTCTCATGAGTGAAAGTTTATTGTACATGAATTTCAACCGGTTATATTTCAGCTATGACTTTCAAATGCTTCCTCATTAGTGAAAGTTTTTCATACATGAATTTTAACCAGTTATATTTCAGTTATGACTTTCAAATACTTCCTAATTAGTGAAAGTTTTTTTATACATGAATTTAAACCGGTTATATTTCAGTTTTGTTTTTTAAACGCTGCCTAATTAGTGAAAAAAAAAATAATGAATTTTAACCGGTTATATTTAAGCTGTGATTTGGAAATGCTTCCTAATAAGGGAATGTTTTTTATACATTAATTTTAACAGGTTATGTTTCAGCCATGTCTTTCAAATGCTACCTAATTAGTGAAAAAAATATATCCATGAAATTCAACCGGACTATCACTTTCAAAAACTGCATAATTAGTGAAAGTTTTCTTATACATACCGATAATATTTCAACTACAACCTTTAAAAACAGCTTCATTAGTGATTTGACGTATACTTTCAAAGTTTTGAAAATTATTCAATTTTTATAAGATCTCTATATTTGTATCATCTGTAGACATTACCAAGACTAAATATGCCATATTTACTTTATCTTATAGGAATACAGTATGTATTATGTGGATACCATCCGTCGATTGAAAAAATGAATAATAAAATAATATAATACAAATTACATACGTTTAATTTTTAAAATAAAACGGCTAGTTCTGTTAAGGTAACAAGGCTTTCTTTCCATTTTTGGAAGTAAAAAATATTTATCGATATTCCCATGTATCATCCTACTGATCTTGTGGCTAATAAAGATACTATGCCATGTTAGAATTCAAATACATGGTAAGATATAATGTATCGGAATCGCTCCAGGCAAAGGGATTATCGCAAGGCAAATCAAATTATCTTGGAATAGTACAGCCAGCGAAGGAAACTTGCCAACATATGGAAATGCCAAATAGGTTTTTCTTGTTATATAAGTGAACTGAACGTAATAAGCTGGTGTGATATTCGTTAATTTTCTGTAAATATATATTTTCAGACATTACACAATTAATGCCACGGTTTTTTATGTTAAGAAGAACACATCATTCCTCAGTAATTCCTTCTCTGTCCAAGCGGCTAGACTATGGAATGAACTACCTCTCCTTGTAAAAAATGCACTTTCTCTAATAACTTTTAAGAAACGTCTGAGACATTACTATCTATCATTAGAATCCTAACTGTCCATCAAATATCCTACCTTAGTTTTTCCCTCTACCTCATTTCCTAAACTCTCTTTTTACTTTGCCTTCCTTATCAACATCAATTTGTAATTTATGTTCAAGTAATATCTACCCTCTGATTGCAAACAGCTATAGATGGTATCAAACGTTTTGACCAATGTCACTAGTCTGTTTTTGGTTAGTTGTAAGATATAGCTTTTTAACAATAAGCCCGCCAATGTACAAAATAAAGAAATAAAAAAGTTCTATTTAAAGAAATGTGTATAATTAATTTTTACATTTTTTGACATCTCAACAAAGATTAATATGAGTATGGAAGTCTGGATATTTTCAGCGCTTATGACCTGTCAAAAGCTGGCAAAGTGATCACATGCAATATTCATCCTTCTACCTGCCTACTACCTAGGTCCTAAGCCCTGTGCCCAGACTTCGGTATTCTTCTTCAGCTATGTTGAGATATCAAATTAAATATAAAAAATAACTATTTATTGATTTGGCGTTTAATTTGTAGAACTCCATTTTAATTTATGTATTAATTTAAAATCAAATACAGATTTTTTGAGTCTACTAAGTTAGTAGACTCAAAAAATCCGTGTTTGATTTAAAATGAATACATAAAATAAATGATAACTCCTAAGTAGAGAAACTTCAACTGGAGAAGTATTTGGACACACTCCAATTATTGTGAAAAAAATATGTGTATGTATGTATATATATATATATATATATATATATATATATATATATATATATATATATATATATATATATATATATATATATATATATATATATATATATATATATATATATATATATATATATATATATAAATATATATGTATATATATATATATATATATATATATATATATATATATATATATATATATATATATATATATATATATATATATATTTATATTTATATATATATATATGCCATCGCTTAAAGCAATTTTTAAGCTGACGTCAAATAACATCTTAGCAGAATCTTAAAGGTAGCTACGATTCTTTCAGGCTTAAATCGCGGCATTTTTCATTTGATAGATTTAACAAAATGGTTTCATCGAATACAGGATAATAGAGCTGAAAACCGGGATAATACGGATTATCATCATCCCCGCCATGAAACATTCATTTACGCGTGCAAAAGAAAAAACAATCAAAACGAGTGATACTTAAGTCGCGAGCTCTCCGTTTTGTGTAAAATAGCGCTCGCGGAAGGCTAATCCACAAATGGGGCGAATCGGGCAAAACGGGCAAAACAGGCAAAACAACAATGCCAGGGCACTTTGCGCAAAGGGTCGGAGCCAATGGCCCGTGAGGCCTGCAGCCGGGCCTGCATACTGCACATTAGATATGTGTCGCCTACTCTCAAAATCCACCAGATCCATGTAAGTCGATTTCACAAAAAAATGCAAAATTCTCCGGGTAACATTTATGTTCCAAAGATTTGTATATCTTTAGATAAAATATTATAAAATTTTCACTTTTTTTTTTAAATTTCAGTATTTAAAAAAAAACATGACCTATAATGACGTCATCTTAATTTTTGACCTAACCCCGCTCTCTGATTAGCCGATATGGGTGAGAAGTTTCATGAATATAGCGGAATTCGAAATACAACGCTGTTTTTTAGTATTTTTAGCAGGGTTTTCAAGTATATAAATATTTTAAACAATAAAACCCACAAAAAATATCGATATTTTTTTTAAAATATCGGAGGGCATGTATGACTAGATGTATGGATGTGAAGGAGGCGAGGAGTGTATATGTCAGGACAGAAGAGTGTGGCGTTCCATCCTCTCTGCCTACCCGTGCGGAGAAACGGCGTGATGGTAGTGGAAGTAGTATAAAACCCACAATTGGCATTCCGATAGAGTATTTATTTTTAAATCTTATAAAATTGGATCTGGCGGATTTTCAAAGTAGACGACACATATAGTCGCTCATTAGACTAATGACCCAGGAACATCTAAAACCCCGTCGGACTGGGAAATTAAAGTTTAGTGCAATATTAACGACCGCCGAGAGGCACCGGCGGAGCTGAGCGATCTACGTTCGCGTGGAATCGTTCTGAAAGGGATGAGAGGTCAAGCGAGAATTATTATTACCTTCGGATCCCACTATTAATAAGGGTGGTTAAATTAATGCTTGAAGTATGAAACCGTTCAAATTTACCAAAAAGACTGGGCCTTATTTTGAACTGATTAGAGGACTGCTGGGTAATATATCCAAAATTAAACAAGGTTTATTTGGTTGAATTCTACATTTATTTATGTATATACGTGACGCGTTTCGTCTTTTTTATTTTTTTATTTTTTTAAATTTTATTTTCATAATACATAGATACATTCAATATACATATTCATTTCATACATACATTTATTATACGTATTACGGCTCTTTAGGCATGGCCTGTGTTGAGCCGAATACTAACATGGTAATACAAAATTTATATTTTTATTTTTTTAAATTTTTTAATAATACTTATCTATCTATTTTTTTAATAAGATCTTTGGACACGTAGCTCTTAGAAACAGGGATAGCCTGGAACGACTGGTTGTGATTGGTAGCCTGGAGGGGAAAGGGAGAGGAAGATTCCCACACGGTGGACCGATCAAGTTAAGAAAGCACAGGCACCTCGGTGGTTGGAGCGTTACGTGCAGCGTAGCAAGGGATAACAGGAGAAGAGTCATTGCTTCCACCAGTGTCACAACCCTCAGTAATGATGGGTAAGACAGTCAAGAAGAATCTTACCGATGCAAGTAGATATAATATCGATTCCTGTTGGCAAACCTATGAGGTTTGCGTGAAAAATAAAGCCCGAAGTAAATATGTAAGCTTGGGCCATTACGTTAAAAGCTCTCGGTATAATTGTTGAACGAATCGGGTGTTAATTCAAATGATTGAATTTTTATTTAATTTTCTCTCGGCGACTCTACGGTCGCGTTGAAAGGGTGGCGACAAGATAAATATAAATATGCAAATAGACAAGGGGAGCGGGACGAAAGAGAGTTCAGATGAAAAATAAAGTACGAGCTATTGAGTTTTCATAATCTCTACGTTATAATTTGAACGCGTTTTTAAAGTAAATTGAAAAGACAAAAAAGTGGTAAAAAAACAAGTGTCCTTATTTACAAATTTAAATAAAGAACAAAATAACGAAAATTAAATCCTTGGTTGAGAAAAAGCGCGCTTTATACAACGAAAGCACAATGTTGAAATACTTTTCAGGAGCACGTTTTTTTTTCTCCTTTTAAATCCGTGCGGGAATATGTAAATATTTTGACATCTCAACCCAGATGAAGAAGAATACGGATGTGTGAGTAAAGCTTTTAAATAAATAAAGCTTGCGTAAAAAAGACTCAAAACATAGGAAAATCTGTACTGTCATACCCTCACGGCGATAGTGGTCGAGCGCCGAACTTTCCAATCGGTAACGAAGCAAGCCCTTGCGACCGATTTCCGGTAGGAGACAAAACGAGAAAAGGTAGTAAAACGAATTTTCCGTAATTTATTTCATATTTCCTTCAATATTCCTCCACGACCGAAGAAAAATTTAACCTTCCAGCGCATTTTTTCTTCCCGCAAAATGTCTTCTTTGTGTTCCGTCTCCGCTTTTGGCGAACGTCCACCAGATCGCGTTTCACAAACACTCTCGGCTTCCCATGCTATCTCTGCTTACTCCTCACTCGTTCTGCGCCCCGCGTCTCTTTCATATCCCAACATGCTCTTCTTCTCCTCGTTCACCACGCCTCCACCCTTCGGTATACAAATTCCGTCCGCGGGATGAAAGGAAAGTCGGTAAGGAGGAAAAACTGCAAGTTTTAAGAAGTCTGGTAATTCGATCACCTTAGCTGCGGACGTGAGATATCAGAAAATATTTGGCTCACTCCTTTCAACAACGTCATATATCAAGAATCGTCAATTTTCAATTGTGCATGTTTTCGGAATACCCAGAAAATGAACTATATCCCAGTAAAAGCGGCATATTTTTAACTTAATATTTACCCGTTACAGGGCAGAAATTTTTATTTTAGCATTTTAAAGAAAAAGTTTTGTTTAATTATTTTTTTAAATAAACCAAATATTTTTCAAATGGAGAAAAAATATTTAGGTTTTACATAAAAAGATCTGTTGCACAGTAATAAGTTCAAAAAGAGGGTTGATATTTATTTTTAATACATTTTACTATATTTTTAGACTTTAAAAACGATCTCCTGAAAAATCTAGTTTTTTTATTTATTATGACGTTGTTGAAAGGAGTGAGCGATTTATAAAATAATATGATAAGAAAGTACACAATTGGGTTCTACTACGTACATCGACCTTAATGTATGGAAGAATTAAAGAAGACTTAACACAGAAGAAACATCTTGTCATCAAGGTGCTTATCGAAACAGGTTGGAAAAAGTACCAAAAATAAAAGTGGTTTAAAGTTATATTAATAGTTAATAGTTTTATGTCATCATGTTTATAATTTTGTCCGCCTCCGTAGTGTAATGGTCAGCACGCTCGGCTACCGTTCTGGAGGTCCCGGGTTCGATTCCCAAGGGGGGTAAAATAAATATAAGTGATTTTTTCACTGTAATATTTATTCAATATTACCATGGACTGGTACCTGAAGCGGAGGGCTGATCACCCTTCCTTCATATGTAAACGATCAAGATAACACTGCGTTTAAATGACACAGTGCCCTATGCACCATTGGGGTGCGGATAAGGGTTTTATTTTATATGTTTATAAAATGTGTCAAAAAGTATCACCAAAAATAATTCAATATATCTTTATTTCACTTTAAAAGATAGATTATGTGTCTTTATTTATTATTTGAACTATCTTACTAAAATTGATACAACACGATACGTTTCACAGTACTTATTTTTATCATAGACAAGCGACGAGTAAATAGCTATAATCTGGGAAATAAACCATATTTCTACTATACGAGTGCTGAATACTATACTGTCTGCGGTTTATAGTTTAGTCCAGGTGAAATGATGAAGAAAATGTTAAGGTTCAGATTGCAAAGAGCTTACAAACAAACAAGCGTTTGTGAGGAAATATATATATATTTATATCTATTTTATTTTTTATTCGCATCTTTTCAGCTCATTGCGATAAGGTGAAATTTGTATTATTAAATTTGTATTACTTATATATTACACATACTTATACCCTTTTTTCAGGATTTTTTAATAAAAAAAAAGTAATGCAGTCATGGTCAGTACTATTGTACTATTGTATTTTTAAACTTTTTTGTCATATCAATGCATTATATCTTAACTTTGTAAAAAAATCAGTATCAAAGCTAACAGCAAAAAAGTTATTAATTTAAATTTTACTTGGTAATTTCAACTTTTATTTAAGCACCCTTGCGGTGGTATTTTACAGAAATGGTTTTTATAAATTTTCGATAATTCCTATGGCTATAATTATGATTAAAATCCATTGTGACACGTATTTCGATGAATTCTGCATCATTAAAAATTAGTTACGATCGCGGAAAAATAAATAAATTAAAACATGTGTAACATAATTTTTTAACCACGAGGAAAACTATATTTTTTTTTTAAATATAAATCTTTAAAATTTTTCATTCTTAAAAATGAATACATAAAATTATTACTAGGCATAAACGCCAACATATTGAAATAATAAAAATATATATAATTTAAAAATAATAATAAACCCATAATTAAAAAATATTACAATGACTAAAAAGCCTACGCCTATTGTCCATGTTTACAATGATAAAAAAAATAGATTAAAAAATGAAATAAAAATCATTCATTCTTCAACGTCTCAAGAATACAATTCTGAAATTTAGACTTAGTTTCACATACGGCGTATGTAAATAATACGGAAGTACCGAACATGTGTCATGATAGATATGAAGAAATAGTGGTATTTAAAAAGTGAAATTAAATATTAAAAAAATGGATACATTGTGGATGGATCTACAATCCACAAACAAATAATACTACCTACAACATTTTGAGTGAGGCCAAATACTTATTCACAAATCCCGATTATCTCCAATCATAAGAGTATTTATCATATTATTTTTTGACATCTCATCAAAGATGAAGAAGAATAAATGCCCAGACTTCCAAATTCTTCTTCATCCTTGATAAGATGTCAAAAAATAATATAAATAATACTAGTTTCATGGAAACAAATAAGAGCGATAAAGAGGTGGAAGTAAATATAAATTTCATATATATATATATATATATATATATATATATATATATATATATATATATATATATATATATATATATGAACCAATTAAGAAACCTTGTTCTTGAATCACTAGAACTTCACTAGAGACATCTATTGGTGAGGTGTAAAGAAGCTTTTTACTGAGCAGAAACTCTTATATTAGTACGTGAGGTCCGAATCCTGGATTATAATCACACACACATGAGAAACGCCAGAAAATGCCATTTTCATTTAGAATAAATGCCCAGACTTCCAAATTCTTCTTCATCCTTGATAAGATGTCAAAAAATAATATAAATAATACTAGTTTCATGGAAACAAATAAGAGCGATAAAGAGGTGGAAGTAAATATAAATTTCATATATATATATATATATATATATATATATATATATATATATATATATATATATATATATATATATATATATATATATATATATATATATATATATATATATGCAAAATTAATCACAAAGTAAGATGTTATGATATTTGCAAATGGCGTCGTACGTCAATTATATATTGACATTTGTGAGCTAGACAGCTGCAGTATACAAAAATATTAATGAAACGAGCACAAATGTGTATCAACACTGTCGGCAGCCACTTGACGGAAAATCAAATTGGAATATTCATTTTGCACCATCCCGAATCTGTTTGTATACTTCAGCTGGCTAGTTCACAAATATCAAATATGATTGACGTACTACGCCATTTGCAAAAATTATAACATCTTCAGATAGGGTGATAAATTTTTCTCCACTGCAATAATAATATCAAAAAATATAACGTAACGTTTCATGAATATTTCATGATATCGGGTTAAATCGTTTGACACTTCAATTTGGAAAGTTTTAATTGGGTTCTCTAATCACATCATCCTTAATCACTTTAATAGATAATTCCAATAAAACAGCCGATGACGTCTGCGACCACCCTCCCTTCGGCGGTGGGATATTAGGTCCATATTATTTTTGACATCTCATCAAAGATGAAGAAGAATATGGAAGTCTTAGCATTTACAGGGCTGACGACCGCCATTGGCTGGTTTAACTGATCACTTTACACACGTGTAACATTCACCGAGTTCTACCCACGATTGACAACCACACGACTCAAATTCTTGGAAGTTCTACATATATTAAACAATTTAGAAACCTTGTTCTTGAATCACTAGAACTTCACTAGAGACATCTATTGGTGAGATGTAAAGAAGCTTTTTACTAAGCAGAAACTCTTTTATTAGTATGTGAGATGTCAAAAAATAATATGAACATAACTCCTGTAATTGGAGATAATCCAGATTTTGTGAACAAGTATTTGGGCACACTTAAAATGTTGTCGTATAATAATTATTTTACAATACATCCCTAAAATGAAAAAAAAACTCACGAAAGATAATTTTGTAGTTATTGGAGGAATTTTCAATATTTTATAGTGGAATTATTTTGGTGTATCTCTCCGCCGAATGTGTGGCAAAACGATGTTTAATAGATGTTCGAATGGTGATCATATAAGGAAGGAATTCAAGGCTGAGATAAGCATTAGAGACAAAATTTAGAAAGGTGTATTGAGATGGTTCAGGTATGTGAATCATATCATCAGACAGGTAAATTATTTTTGAAAGATGTCTTAATTTGATATGAAATGTATCATTATTCCTTTTTTTATGAAAGAACATGAAAGTTTGAGCATCCCGGGGCTAACGACCTGGCATTTGGCTGGCTTGAGCAATGACTTTATACACTTGTGTAACGTTCACCATTCTGCCCATTATTGATTATTATCCATATTACATTAATTCTTGAAACCTGTTTATATAAGCAATAATGGTCTTGGATTCTTCCACATACCGGTAAGGTTTTCGATACATTCGTGGAGTAGGTCGATTGTTGCGCTATGAGTCGAGGGATTTGGGAACCTTTAAAATTGACATCTCATCCATCCAGTAATCCAGTAATGTAAATAATATTTCTATTGGTAAATTCTGGGCATAGTTCGAGTAACTAATTGGCTCAAGAAGCAAAGGGGACGATAAAAAGGATGGGAATATAATAGACGGAAAAGCGAAAAATACCGCACAATGTATCTCTGATTAGAAGTAAACAAATTAGAGCCTAATAGGTCGTTATAATTTCAAGATATCTCATTTTCTCAATAAGCCACAGCTGGAGAGTTGACCTAGAAGAATGATAAACAACATTTTTGTGCTAGGGATGAGACGATATTCAAACCCCCCTCTCGACTACCCGACTTCCTCGTCAAACACGTGCCGAGGAGGCTAAATAATCAGTCGAATGACAAGCGGAAATAGTGATATTGACACAAGCAAGCAAAACATTTCAGGGTTATGCAGAATTCACGAGTGATGAAGAGCCAAAGGACACACACTTTTTGGCGGAAGAGCATTCTCTGGTAAACTGGATTAGGGATAAATAATAAATGGGCATTTGCATAACAGGTGACCGCAAGAGTCGTGGTCGGTGGGCAAATCGAATGAACCCAATCCGGAAGTGGGTTTAGATTGAGGTTTAATTGACTGGGATGGACGTGTGCCATTTTTAAACTCGATGACATGGGATGACCAACTTGAGCTTTTCTACTAAACTATATTCATTCAGAAAGATTCAACAAGTGATCCAACTCAATTCACGTCAGTCCACAATGAATATTTGATATCTTCAGAAAACTGATTTTTAGGTTGATTTTCAAAATCGCCTATTTATTACCATCGTGTGATAGTTCTTTTATTTTAAGTACATTTTTTTTTAAAAACGTACAAAAATTAAAAGTCATTAAAAGTTCTTGGACAGAATACGAATTATTGTAAATGATGTATAATATCGACGGCCCTTACGTAAAGTACTCTATCTGCAAATCTGTAACTTAACAGGAGAGAGCTTAGAAGATTGTTTCAACGTATTTTTTTTATTGGTTAACGGTTTTATCTGAAGTTCTCAACTAGTATTATACATTCAAAAACACGATAAAATAATGTAATAAATCGTTTTAAAACTTTATGCTTTGTCAAAATTACGTAACTAGCGTTTTAGGAGTTCAGTTCATTTCGAAAATTCGATGCAGATAGCATCTTAAACGCCTGAAAACTAAGCGTAATTTATTTATTTATTTGTTTGTTTATATTTGTAGACAACGGTCAGTTGATAACATACACCAAATATCTCAAAATTGGCAAAAATTTAGTTAGAGTACTTTACGTAGGGCACGTCGATATTATGTCGAGAAATGAAAAGTTGTTTTAGTGGTTTTGTAAACCAATAATCGGACTGTTAGTAATAATAATTTTGGATAATTTATACAGCGCCATATTCGTAAAATACTATCTCAAGGGCGCTCATATTGTTGGCGCCAATTTGGTAAAATAAATTGATTGAGGATCAGGAGGTGCCTTCGAAATTAAAGTTACGATATTATTCACGATAATGTTAAAATATTTGAATAGATGTTGAGTACAATGCAGCTGGTATTTACAAACAAAGTTTCCCAAACTTTCTTGCCCCGTGGACCACTTATTTTGTATCTGTAGACCCCTTGCCAACTTAATAATTATTTTTCTTTACTTATCCTTTCCACATTGATGAATCAAACAAGTCCGCGCAAAGCTCTTAGTACTAGGATTATATTTAATAAAATTTGCATAAAATGATAAAACTTAAAACCCTCACCGCAACTTGAATGCAATTATTATATAAACACTACTTAAATTCATTTAATTTAAATTCATTTCGTCAGAGAAATTATATCAAACAATGGTTTTCAACCCTTGCAATGTTGTCTAGCCTTTTTTTCTAGCCTCTCACCAGGCTGATGATGTCGGTAATGACGAAACCCGATCACTTGACAAATACGATAAAGTGGAACAAACTAAAATGTTATTATTTTATAACATAAAAGTATCGGATTTAAGTATAATCTACAGACAATCATCAGGGGTAATAAGACATTTACAGAACGCGTAAATATTTATGATCATCTGCCTAAATGGTAATACGGATCCCCATTTTCATTTCAAGCCAATATCGACAGTCAGGGGACTTTATAGACCACTTTGGCAAACGGTGTTTTAAAATATTACGATATTACGCAGAAATAACGCATCCTGGACCAAAACCCACTTCAACAGTCCATCGCATCATAGGCACAGTTGGTTTAAAAACTAACAGGATATGCTTCAAACAGACTGAAACAATGTTTACCGAACGTGTGTGCTTTGCATTTTACCCAATTCATATTTACAACGATAACAGAATTTCCCTTCATGTACTTTGGCAGGTAAACATAATTCGAGTTTGTTGTGACTAATAGGTAACTGTTACCTGTTACCCAAATGGGATGATATTATTTTTCATTTCTCGGTTTGTATGTCTTTCCAGCTTAATTTTTTTTATGACGATTTGTCAAATATATCAGGAGCTGGAAACGCGTGGTGCGCAACCAAATTAATGCAATGATTGGCGTGATTAGCTTTGAATGATGAAATCAAAAAAACCGAATGAAGTAACGACTTAACGAAAGTTCTTATTTAGTTTGTTTTTAATTTATTATTAGATTAAAACCAATATTTTTAGCTTTTCCACTTTTTTATTTGACCAGCGACCGAGTTTCGTCGTTACCGACATCATCAGACTGTCGGTAACGACGAAACTCGGTCGCTGGTCAAATAAAAAAGTGGAAAAGCTAAAAATATTGGTTTTAATCTAATAATAAATTAAAAATGCAATTCCATCACGAAGTGTCAGTGGATAATATAAATCTATTAGTTTGTTTTTTTTTAACTGGATCGCCCATGCATAGCTTACACTGCCGTACAGCCTTAAAAGTTAGAGTGTTCTTTAAAAACACACGTTGGCTTTTACAGACAGGTTTACTGTCTACTATATACGGCAACATATAGCAACGGTATTTTTTCATATTTTAATCTACCATAATGCATACCATCAAGCTTGCCTCTTTTACAAGGCATCAGGACGTCCGCCGCTGACAATTCGTAGGCAGTTCTCGTCTGAACTTCGGGACGCAGACTTGACTTGGGAGGATACAAGGGAGCTGGCAGCCAACCGAAGAGCCTGTAGCATATGCATAAATGAAGCGAAACCCTCGAGAAAAGTGATAAAATTAAAATATATTAACTTTTGAATAAAATCGTTCTTGCAGTAAATCAATCAACATTTTTTTTAAATGCAGTCCTGATTTTGTTTTTATTTGAATGTATTGACATTCTCGCGGATGCGAAATTTTAAAGATCGTACCAATGTCGGTGAATTCTAATGGAAACTTTACATGAACATTTTTTCAAGAAGGAAAACAGTCAATTATTAAAACCGTACAATCGTTGATACAACTTTCTGACGTTAAACATACAGATTTACACATTAACAATCCCAATATAACAACATGGTAGTAAGTCATAACCGACCAATGGCAGACACACGTTTTACGGCGTGAAAAACGAGACAAATTATAAACTATAGTCCAATATACAGCAAGAAAAGTTCAAACAAAATGACAAACCCCTTCACCGAAAGCGCTTTTCTTCATAACCAACTGAACGAGGGTTGTTATTATTGATTTCACCCTTTTTGATCGATGTTTCGGTTCAAGGGGATGTTACAGTTTTCGTGTTGTAGGCAGGGTTTATTTCAGTAATCCCAACATCGATGGGAATGTCATGCCTCGCCGGGAGGATCAAATTCGGAAAACGGGGTAAGGGGAAGGGATGAAATCGAAGAGTGGTGAGGGGTGACGTTGTACACTAACACAGATACTCCAAATATATGTTTATATAAAGATGGAATCAAATCTCAATACAAACATAGATTCCTCATAAAACTGAATACAAATTAAAATACAGTAAAACCTTTATCCGCCTCCATAGTGCAATGGTGAGGACGCTACCGTACTGGAGGTACCGGGTTCGATTCCCAGGGGGGAGGTCAAATAAATAAAAGTAGTTGGTAGTAGTGATTGGTAGCTGAAGCGAAAGCTGAAGACCGTTTCTTCATATGTTAACGATCAAGATAACACTGCGTTTATATCATGGAGTACCCTATGTACCGGGTGCGGTTAAAGGTTGCAAAAAAAATTGAAACGGAAAATGAAATTTCATAAAATTATAACTTTTACTGTTTTACCAATAAATATGGTACATATAACTATTATGCACGTATTTTATCGTGTGTCTAGATCAGAAATGTGATAAATTAACAAGAAAACATGAAAAAATAACTCAATAAAACATTATATCTGGGATGTAAAGATTTAGTTGATATTTCAACGAAAATGATAATTCTATCCTTACAGGGACATCTTTGGTCAAGTGTCGTCAGTAAATTTGTATAAAAATTGTAAGAAATAATGCATAACAAAAAGCTTTCTTTACTGATTTGTAGATATCTCACTAAAGTATCTATATAATGTGAACTACCACGCATGGGTGCGTGGCTTAAACTGCGGCTGATTTGCAAATGTAAAAACATACCTACCGCCAAGGTTTGGCGACAGGAAGGATGATGGGTTAAACGGAAAAGAAAAGTTTCCGTCGAATTCCGTATAAGATAATCGGAAATATATTTGTATGAAGTTAGGCGTCGGAGGGGTCCAGAGTGATTTCTGCCGGTCGCGTTAAAGGTTCAGAGTGTGAAGGCCATTGTCGATGCCAGGTCATCCGGATATTTTGGAGAAGGGTTTTCAGACATCGACTCTAATTCAGAGTGAAAACTTTTCAAAGGGGAAAACTTGCGCTTTTAAATGTGAACTTGAGCACTCTTGAAGCTCGGCGAGAGCCATTCAGAAATTTCTCACCCCTCAAACAATAAAATACAAAAAAATACAACACTAGTGTATTGCAGGGAACTTTATAAGTTAAAAAATATATATATATCGGATTTTAAGCATTTATTTGTTATATTCTCAATATTATTAATGTTTAAAGCATTTACTTTGTGGTTGGTCATTTTCACTTATATTTTTTTTTTACAAAAATGTTAATAATATTAGTATATAACCACTCACCGAGATTTTTATGTCTACCGGTTTTTGCTGTTGTTTTGATATATAATATTGTTTATTATATTTTAATTTATTATATGTTATAGTATTATTGTTTACATGCTGTGGTAGTGATTGGCCTGACGAAGAGACGGGTACGTATCGAAACCGGTAGACATAAAAATCTCGGTGAGTGGTTATATACTAAAATTATTAATATTTATTTGTTAACTACATATATACAAACATATAAATACATACATTAATACGTATGCATTCATTAAAATAAATTATAAACATATTTAAAATATTTTTTGCAGAGACCCACCAAGCCACCTTGTGTCTGGTCGGTGGAGTCCGTTTTACACACGTTTTTTAACCTAATTATGCACACAAAAAAGAAATAATAAAAATAATAATAATGTTAATAAGTATTTTACAATTTTCATAGAATTAACCATTAACCAATCAATTATTTTGTTTTTGTTCCATATTTTATTTTTACCTCTTACCTCCGTCGGCAACAAATTAAAAATAATACAATTTAAAACCTACATAAATTATTCAGAGAGACACCATTTTTTGTTTAATTTGAAAGGTATCATTATGTCATTTGTATGAAAAATAACATCGTTCATGCGAGTTTTCATCGACTTTCATCGAGGTGAATAGTAATATCATTGACTATACTAGTATAAGCATTCACCTGTTGATGAAAGCAACTGTATCATTCGAAACTAGTCGTTAAAAATAAATATAATACTCAGGTGGTAAAACAAGTGCTTTCCTTTACAATATAATCGTATCTTACCACAAAGAGAATGCCGAAAAAAGAAATAAAAATTTTAAAAATGTAGTTTTAGAAGTAAATTCAATAGAATACTAGAATTCTATAGCTATATACCGTCAGTCCATTGAATCTTCATATTCGTATGAAAATGCCATAACAATTGTCACAAATGTTATTTTTACAAAAAAATACAACTTACTCAAAAAATCAGTGTTTGATTTAACATTTAATACATTAAGTAAATTCAACTTTAAGTATAATAGCAAGTATTTTATTCAGGCTAAAAGATTACAATAACAGGGATTATTCAAACGGGGATTTTAGAGATTTTTTGCTAATATACCCATGTTATTTGACTTTGGGACAATGAAGTACCTACCAAGCCCCCGTGTAGGAACATGATACACGTGTAAGGGAATAATACACCTAATTAGCTAATCCCATCGAGTAAACAATCATGTTAATGATATCTCTTTCAAAAGGAATCTGGAACGGGCACACAAAACAACAGGAAGTTTTTTGAAAACAAGCCAAGCAGGAGACTAATTGAGGATGATGACGGCTTAGCTTTTCCGAGATTTATTTTGATTAACTTCCCTCGCCGTTGCCGGAAAGGCACCCCTTTTCTTCTGGAAATAATATTATTTTTATAATTTAACCCCATCCCATCGCACTCTGTGTAAAGACGCGGAAAATATGGTCCAGAGAAGAATAAAGGCAATCTCCCGTCTGCCAAGAAAATATTAACGAATCAAGTCCGCTACGGTGGTCGGGTCGAGATCAAATGGAGGCATGAATCCGAGCAAATTGTTTGTATAATCGCCGGGAATCGTATCGCGCGCGCCCGAGCGAGAGGTCTTTTAAAGAATAATCGCAAATTTTATATTGCCAAAAGGTAAACTCGACACTCAAAGGCACCTTTCATTAACATCAAGCGTGAAAAAAGGCTTTCATTTATACAATGCTAGCTGAAGCCGGCGAAGCTTTGCTATTGCCAAATACGAGTGTATACGTGTGCGTCGGTATGTTATGTGTATGTATATTATATATATATATATATATATATATATATATATATATATATATATATATATATATATATATATATATATATATATATATATAAATATATATATATATATTTATATATATATATATAAATATATATATATACATATATATATATATATATATATATATATATATATATATATATATATATATATATATATATATATATATATATATATATATATATATATATATATATATATATATATATATATATATGTATATATATATGGGTAGGCAGAGAGAATAGAACGCCACATCACTCTGTCTTTGCCAACATTATTCGCCTCTTCCACGTTCATGCATCTCCTCATACATACCCGCCAATCATTTCGACACTTAAACTGACCGCTTTCAAGTATTTGACAAACCTGATCTTCAAAAAAAAAATTACGACTGTATGATTTATGTATTTATTTATATATTGTTTTTGAAATACCATAATTATAAAAATATATAAACCATAATTATAAAAAAATATATAAGAAAATAATAAATAAAAATTACCAAAATCATTTGTATTCTGTCATAAAGAGAATGTTTTCTAAGACGATCATGCTTATCTAAAATATTAGATAAATTGAAATACATTTTTCTAATTCGAATAAATCCTCTCCATTTAAGTTTACTACTAAATTACTCAAGAAAATTGTATTTCAAAACGTTTTTGTATCTTCAGTTAAGTTAAAGATGCGTAAAAATAAGTAAAAACAAGACTTTTTGGTAGTTACTGTATACAACCGAGTTTGTAAGGGAATTCTATGAAGCTTAACCGTAATGTATGTTAGTAATATAAAGATATTGTCTTTTATGCGCGCCCGCAGTCAGCTCAATTAAACGGATGTAGAGCAATTTCTCCACTCTTTTCTCTAACTACACGGGATATCTCGCATCTCACAATTAATTCGCAAAGACGTTCCCCGAATCGTATCCAGCAGCTACCTATTCGAGTCACACATTTTTATGGATCCGCAAAGTACGGCTCTCGTGGAGAACGATGTTTCGGCTTTTAACCCTTTCCGGTCCTATGTCGAATGTCATTCGACATCGACTTTATTCCGGTGAGTCCCATGTCGAATGTCATTCGACATGGGACATTTTTTTCTTCATCATTTTGTGTTAAAATACAAGCAAACATATTTTTTTCTCACTCGTATTTAGTGTAAAATGTAATGATGAGAGAAAAGATTGTATACATTCAAAATAAAAATATTTTTTTAACACAAGTTTAGTTTTAATTTTTTTTTTTAAATTTGGATGTATTGTTTAACCCTGAAATGCTGTAAATCTATTGTGGACCTGGTGGATTTTTTTTTATGGACCGGAAAGGGTTAAAGGTAGGCAAGCGGACGGTCGTATACTCACTGCTAGGGGAGGGCTACTAAGATGTACGGCGTAGTTGGAGCGGAAAAGGGCTGAAAGTGGAGTCGAAAGCTGAAATTAATTTGGGAGATGAGAGTAAACGTATTCCAAAAGAGGCCGATACGTTTTATACTTCATCTTCTTCTTCTTTGGCTAAGTTTTCTAGACTGAACCTTCAACTAAGTTTGGAGTAAGGTCCTTAGAATAAGAGTTTAATGCCAATGCCCAAATTAACTAGTTGCTCGACATACTTATATAAAATAAAACCCAGTGAATGAATTAATTTTAAAAAATTTGGATATTTGTGTTCATGATTAGTTATATTTTTTTATTTGTTTCCTTTAAACACGCTTCTTCTTAACTTATGTTTTTTTAAATATTTTGTATATGAAAAGCATTGATAACTTTGCGGTATGGTAATAAAACATTCTCCTTACCATCCATTGTTTACTTTGCGTGATACCACTTTTTTGAAACACTTTTTTGTGACTACCGGTTTCGGAATATCATTCCATCATCAGGACATTAAAATTAAAATAAAATTATTACGATTTGACATTTGTATAAAAATCAAATATTTTTATACAGACGTCAAATCGTAATAATTTTATTTTCATTTTAATGACCCGATGATGGAAAGATTTTCCGAAACCGGTAGTCACAAATAAGGGTTTTAAAAAAGTGGTATTACACAAAGTAAACAATGGATGGTAAGGATAGTATTTTATTTTTTTGTATGCCTATTTATTATACCCGTTTATTATTTTATATTTCATATTTTATCCTGTGTTAGTTTTAATACATATTTTTATAATTTTCTTATTTGTGTTTCAGTCGTATTAACCTTAATGTCCCAAAATTAGTAATGCAAATTACTCATCGGGAATATTATATAATATATCGTAGTCATACAGGAGAAAGTGACCAAGTGCATTTCTTACAAAAACGTGATCATTGACTATTTAATATCTTACTAGCTTAATATTGCCCAAAAAAAAATTCCAAAGGATTTTAAACTTGTAAGTATAATATATTGAATTGGTAAAAATGACTAACTGCATCGATGTTTATTTTGTTGCCAAGCAAAGGTGACTTAAATGGCCCTCCTGAACATTTTACGTTTTGTTAGTTGGTCACTTTCTCCTGTACGACTACGATATGTGATTCTATATGTGATATGTTAAAATAAATAGCGTTATGATGTAACAATAAATACCGGTATGTACCGAGTGGAATCTAAATTAAAAACGTGTAAATCAATTTGTACGTTGAAAGTACTGACAAAAGCATATGTGCTCATATTCACACCCTTAACACCGCACAAGACACGTAGCGCTCGGCGGTTCCGCTACCCGGTGCTCAGGAAGCGGAAGAGGAAATCCCGACAGATTGGAGGACTGTTGCGCGCCGGCAACAAGTGAAGAAGCGGCAACAAGTCGCCTGTTGCCGCCGACTCCCTGGCCTCCCCCCGGGCGCTTGGCCGCCTGCCAAGGGCGCCTGTTGCGCGCTATCATCCTTCTTGCGCCCCCCGAAAGAGGTCGCGATCCATCGTTACGGTTTCCACGTGTTGCTTTTTTGTATAACTCTAACTCGAGTGCCTTCATACCATGCATCGCTCTACGGATATTATATCGACGTGCCCTACGTAAAGTGCTCTTACTACATTTTTGTCAATTTTGAGATAGTTGGTGCATGTTATCAACTGACCGTTATCTACAAATATAAAATAAAAAAATAAAAATAAAAATACATATAAAATAAATTCGTCTTTAACGTCTAGTTTTCAGGCGTATAAGACGCTATCTACATCGAATTTTCGAAATGAACTTAACTCATAAAACGCTAACTATTTTATTTTGACAAAGAATAAAGTGTTAAAACGATTTAATAAATTATTTAATCGTGTTTTTGAATGTATAATACTAGTTTAGAATTTCAGATAAAACCGTTAATTAATAAATAAAAATACGTTGAAAAAATCTTCTAAGCTCTCTTCTGTAAAGTAACAGATTTGCAGATAGAGTACTTTACGTGGCGGCCGTCGATATGTTTGATTATGAAAAAAATTCCCAAAATCGAAATCCATTTTGTATTTTCTTTCAACTTACATCAAGGTACATCTGTACAAACAGTAGATAAGTAGAAAACTGCACGGTAGTATTTATTTATTTATTGACTTAACGTTAACGATTTTTAAAAAGAAAATTCATCATCACACGAGGACATAATGAAATACATGTGGAGATGATAAACACAACCAAATTTAGAGTAAGGTCTTTACAATATATTGTCTGTACCCAAATTAACCAGCTGCCTGACATATGTAAAATAGAATCCAGTCAGGGATCCGAAATGAATGCATTGAAAAAATACTAAATGGAATGATATTAGTGTTAGTTATATGTTCTATTTTTTTCCTTTCAACATGCTTTTAACCTTAGATTTTTCCATGCCTATTTATTGTACCTTTTATTGGTTTATATTTTATATCTTGTCCTGTGTTTTCTTAATTGTGTTTCCTTAATCTCATGTCCCAAAATGAGTAAACGAAATTACTCATCGGAAGTTTTGTATATGTGAGTTATGTATGAATATGTTTATTTTTTTTTAAACCTCTGTAATTGTTTCGGCAATCACTTTGTAATCCATTTTTAATTTTATTTTTACATGTTTAAAACCACTATTATTTTTTGTTTGACGTGGCAAATAGTGGTTTTTATCAAGTAAAACACAAATGATATATTAAATGAACTTTAAATTTGTTAGTACAGTTACTACTACTGAACATAATGTGAACCAGACAATCGTCATGGATCATCCTCAAGAGACATCAGAGGTAGACCAAAAAATTCATGGCTGCTACAGAGAGATAACATGATTCGAAGGCATATCCTAGGTGACATTGTCCATGATAGAAAGACCTACAATCTAAATACGAAGAGAATTGACCCCAACATTCTACAAAGACGATGAGTTAGGATGGAGCCAGGAAGAAGAAGAAGCAGAAAAATCGGTTCAGTCATAATTATAAACAAATTCAAATGATTTATAAATTATAATATTTGGTCATTTGCTTAAAATTTCGATGGCAAAAATAATAAGTGATCACAAAATATCCATTAAAATAGTCACCAAAAACAATATTTTGGGGCCAGAGAATAATAAATTAGAAACAGATTAGAAGACGTATTTTTTTTTGTTTTTTGGCTTAGTCAAAAAAGTGCTGTTAAACCGAGAATTCTTTGGAAAAAATCCTAGAGGTAAATAACAAAAAGGAAACCTAAGAACAACTGGTCATGACAAGTATGGACACGATTTTTTTTACTCACCAACTAGAGCCAGGATAACAGTAAGAAGAGGAGCTGCCGGAAATGAGACTGTGACGTTGAACTCCATCATTTGTAGTAAGTCCACTGCAAAAAAAATATCAGTTAAAAATATATGGTGTTTGAAAATGATGCGGAATGCATCGAAGCAATAGATTTGAGAAATAGTAGTATTTACCGAGTAAAACTTAAATAAAAAATGGATATATTTTACCGCAAAGTGACCGGCGAATTAATGAAATTAAAAAATATAAATTATAATGCATTTTTTTTTCGTTCATGTTTAGTACTAACAAGTATCAAACGTGTTAGTACTAAACATTAACGATCGAATTAAAAATAAAAGAATTCAAAAACATATTTTTAAACGTCGTTACTAAATTCTGTTTTCGGATTCGATCATTTAAAGCTTCCATAAAATTTGGCTGCGTATTGGATATTTCTAGCTTTTGAAATATTTCATAATTTGACATAAAAATTTTAAGCTGGAAAGAAATATGAACCGAGAACACATCCTAATCGGGTAACAGAAAAAGTAACAATTACCCACAAGTCACACTTTTAGTTTTACCCAAAAAATAACATCAAAAAAACTTTAAAAACTTTCTTCGTATTCAAAACAGTAAAATACCGTTCGCTTTAAATATGAAATCAGTAGTAAACAGTTATTTTTTAATGATATATTGTATAAAATAAAACAAAAAGTGTATGACTTATTTTCATTTAAGATCATGTGATCTTCACATTCGTTTGATAATGCCCTAACAAGGCGAAACAATTGTCACAATATATTTTTTATGTGTTTTTTGTTAATAAAATACAACTTAGTAGACTCAAAAAATCTGTGTTTGATTTAAAATTAATACATATACCTACTTAGTTGTTGTTTTGTTATACAAAATGCAGATAAAAAATAACATTATAAAACTCAAATTTTGACATATTTTTATTTGATTCATAGCAATGATTGCCTCTAGTTAAATTTTAGGTAATTTTTTTATAGATTTAAGCATTGCTTTATTTACTGGTGATAACCCTGTAGCTATATAGTGTTTTTTTAAAGATTATATAAAATGCAGTCCCTTAAAAATGTCAGTTCTGTGATATTGTTATTTGATTCACAGCAATGATTATCTCATGTTCACGTAAAATGTTCATTGGTTTGAAAAAGCCATAACTAGCGGAAACAATTGTCGCAATATTATTTTTTATGTGTTTTTTTTAAATAAAATACAAATTAGTAGCCTCAAAAAATCTGTGTTTGATTGAAAAATTAATACATGAATTGAAATGGAGTTCTACAAATTAAACGCCAAATCAATAAGTAAAATTTATGTATTAATTTTAAATCAAACACAGATTTTTTGAGTCTACTTAGTTTTAAAAAAATAGTAAAAATCTGTGTTTGATTTAAAATTAATACATGAATTAAAATGGAGTTCTACAAATTAAAAGCCAAATCAACAAATAAAATTTATGTATGAAGTTTAAATCAAACACAGATTTTTTGAGTCTACTTAGTTAAAAAAAAAATAGTAAAAATCTGTGTTTGATTTAAAATTAATACATGAATAATGGAGTTCTACAAATTAAACGCCAAATCAATACATACTAAATAAAATGTTTTTAGTTTTAATCATTGTTTTATTTCCTGCTGATTTGCAAATTAATATTCTCGCTAAACCGATATATTGCTCGTTTTCAATCTCATCAAAATCAAGTGACAACATGTATCGCTTAATCATGAATCGAACCTTTATAGATAGCAATATCGGTTATGACAACGTGTGATGTTCCAACGTGGTGCTTTATCAGTATCGGTAGCACACCATCAGTTCATTAATCATGTTCTTTTACATCGAGGAAGAACAAAACATCTATTGGGACTCAGCTGCAGAAATGGGTATATAATTTAAATTATAAAAAAAAAACACTTGTTTTTACTACTAGAATATTATATTTTTTACCGACTAGTTTCATATGCCACTTCCATCGACGGGTTTAAATATACCCGGTCAGAATTTTACGATCAATTAAGAGCGCTACAGAACCATGATTACTGAGTTCTTCGTACCCCAGTTAAAAGGCATTGATGAGACAGAGCTGTGGTTTCAACAATATGGCGCAACATGCCACACGGCAGGTGCCACCATCAAATTATTGTGAGAAATTTGAATTTGTATACCTTTATAAAAACACCATATACAAAACATTTATTGGGACCTTGCTTTCGGAAAGGTGTTTGATTTAAATTATAAATTAAACATTTTTTATTTAATTTTACTTAGTAAACACCACTATTCATTTATAATAGTGGTATTAAGTAAGTATAATTTTAATTAAAATAGATAGGTTTTACTACAAAGTAACTGCCGAATAAATTAATGAAATTATAAATAAAACTCTTGTTTTTCATACTTAAGTATTATATTTTGTATTGACTACTTTTAGAAGCTTAGATGCTTCCATCTACGGGTTTATATATAAACTGGTTAAAATATCAACTGATGTTTGATATTGATGGTGTAGATCGGACGCAAACTGGTTCAAACCCGGATTTCAAAATAATGTCGTAATTCCTGGTCCGCCTAATACTTTTTTGTTAAATATTTTTATTCGAACGAATTATTCGATTCTGAAATCAAACAATACATACTATTAATCCCATCATTAATACTTACCTTACACAAATATTTTTCTATACAAGGGTGCAAATAAATTAATGTGAACACATGAAGATGGAATACAAGTAATCGAATTTGAGGACGGAATTACGGGAAAATAATCTTATACGTGCATATGAAAGTCGAAAGCATCTCGGTGCATTACAAATACAATATTAGATAAAGATGGAATTCCAAATTCGCGAGGAAATTTTTCACACTCTCTGAATGTGAGGAGATTCAAAAGAATGCATTCACCTGAGTGCACTTCCGGTAGGCTGAAGCATCACCCGAAAAGTTACGATTTTGTTGACACCTCAACAAAGATAAAGTAGAAAATAGAATTATGGGCATTAACAGGACTAACGACCGTCTTAAGCTGAAATTAGTGATCACTTTACACAAGTGTTACATAAAGAAATGGGTAAATAATCAAGAGTTAATTCTATGAAAATTGTAAAACAGTTAATTTTTTTTCATTCTCTCTTTTTTTAGTGTATATTAGGTTAAAATGGATGAAAACAATAAAAAATGTGTGTTAAAACAACTCCACTGACAAGACACACTCTGCGAAAAAATATTTTAAATTAGTTTACAATTGTTCTTTTAAATAAATGCACTATTTTTTTTAAAGATTTCAATATACATGAACAAAAAAACGTTAGTATCGGCATTTACAGGACTTACGACCGTCATATCTTATATTCTGATTGGTGGATGACTTTCATTTAAAAATAATAAAGTAATGAAATATATTTTTAAAAATATGGTTGTTGACTCTCCCGGTGGAAAACTAGTTGTTCGCCAATACAACACACAATTGAAAGAAATAGCAAACATATCATGTAGTCTTGTGCATATAGAAAGTATGAAAAGTATTCTGAATATGTAAATCTGGAATATGGAAAAATGAAGCTTCGTGAACCTGTCTCGGTACGAGAGGTGACGCCTTTTCAGCAAAGGAAGGCGACGAATTTTTATGCAGCTTATAATTTGACAAGTTATTTTCATTCATAATATTTATTTTTGTTCACAAATGTTGTTATATATTTTCTTTTGTAGATACCATTATTTCTTAAAACCTGTGCAACATTTTTAACAACTAAAAACACTTGTCATTCCTCGCCATAACACATCATTCTTCAGTAATTCCTTTTCTGTCTAAGCGGCCAGACTATGGAATGAATTACCTCTCCTTATAAAAATGCACCTTCTCTAACAATTTTTAAGAAACGTCTGAGACATTACTATTTATCATTAGAATCCTAACTGTCCATGAAACCTCTTCCCTTAGTTTTTCCCTCTACCTCCTTCCCTAAACTCCCTTTTTCCTTTGACTTCCTTATTATGATCCATATGTAATTTATGTTTTTTTATGTTCAAGTACTATCTACCCTCTGATTACAAACAGCTATAAATGGTATCAAACGATTTGGTCAATATCACTAATTTTGGTTGGTTGGAAGATATTGCTTTTTAGCAATAAGCTCGCTAATGTACATATTTATTTTCTGTACATGAAGGAATAAATAAAACATTTTAAACGATAGAAATTTATAAAAAAAATATAAAAAATTTCACCCATAATTAACAGGATAAAGCCTCCTAATATTTAATGAAAATAATGAAAAAACAAATAAAAATAAAGATAAAACTCCTTCCCCCTGTTCATCCTTCAACGTCCCAAGGACATAACTCTAAAATTTAAACTTACATAGCTTCACATACGGTGTTTGAAAATCATGCGGAATGCATCGAAAAACGTGTCACAGTAGATTTTTTTAAATAATTGTATTAATCGAGTAAATTTTAAATTTTAAATATTTTTTACGTACCTAAAAATATGTTTTTTTTTTCTTTATTTTAATTTCTTTTGCATTTCACAACATAACATAAACGCAATTACAAAAAATATATAAATACAAAAAAAGATCCCACAAAGGCATGGCCTGTGTGTGTGAGTACACATTATTTTTTAGGTCATAGTAAGGGCACTGGCAAGAATACAATAGATATTATGAAAGTTAAATAAGATTAAATTACTTTTTATGAAAGTAAAATAAGATGAAAAAAAATACTTTTAAGTTTACGTTTAATTCGCCTGAACTATCGATGTATTAATCAAATACAAGAAAAAACTTGTGAAAATTGATAAAAGCCTTAAATTTAATGATCTGATATATGTATATATATAAAAAATATTAAATTCTTGGACAATATTTAATGCAAAATTATATCAAATTTGAGATTTTTTATTTATTTGTCTGAGTAATAATAAATGGGCTGTCTAATAAGACGATACATAATTAGAAAATGGTTCACGAAATAATGTTAAAATTGACGAAAAAATGTCCAATATTCTAATAATTCGTCGGTTATAATAATCCCCTAAATCATCTCTAGCATACTTCGACCCGTTTCTTATCGAAAATTAATTCGTCAGTTTGAAGGGTGGAATCCGCGCTAATTAAAAATAGTCTCCGAATTGCCGAGATAAGAAGATCCTTAAGGAATTCAACATAATCTTGGCGTATTAAAAAATGAAATTCTAGAGTTCGCAGTGCGTCGTTATGAGAGGGAAGGGCAGAAAGGCTTTGTAATTAGGTTCGAAGTCATGGACTCTAAGATAGGATTAATGGTGTTCTCAAGTTTGGCAAATATCTTTACCCATAGAAGAAGGGTGATTTTTTCTGACCTTAGTCATTGTTTCATTAATTGATACGGCAGTCACTTCGTGGTGATATCTATCCTTATTAATTTAAGTTTTACTTGGTAAATACCACTATTTCTTAAAATCCATTGTGACTCGTGTTTCGATGCATTCCGCATCATTTCAAACACCATAAACGGTACTATTTTTTAACATCTCATCAAAGATGAAGAAGAATATGGAAGTCTGGGCATTTACAGGGCTGACGACCTATTTTAAAACCATAAACGGTGTTATTGTTGTAACGGATAGTAACACATTACACAACCACCTTTCTACTCGTGATTGACAACCACACTACTCAAATTTTTGGAACTCCTATAATTATCATAAATCTCATAACGCTTTATGTATGACTTCACAGAGCCATATATTTTAATATGTATGCTGTCTAAACCCAATCATAGATGACTGTTGTGAACTTAATCATGGAACGTCATGAAATTGATCATACATGTATGACTTCTAAAATTTGAGTAAGTTATCAATCGTGGGTATAAAAGTGAATATTACACGTATGAGAAGTGATCACTTAACCAGCCTATAACAGGCCGTAAGCCCTGTAAAAACCCAGACTTCCGTATTCTTCTTCATCTATGTTGAGACGTCAAAAATGTAAAATAATTCCCAAGTGGAGAAACCGAGATTTGTGAACAAGTATTTGGACACACTCAACATGTTCATGAAAATCAAACGGCTTTCGACAAAAAAATAATATACTTTATAAAACAAAGAATAAAGATAAAAAAAAGCTTTGGTTGGAAACTGACGTTTGAATAACATATATCGCTCACTCCTTTCAAGAACGTCATAAATAAAAAATCGTCATTTTTCAGTTGTGCATGTTATCGGAATGCCCAGAAAATGTACTATATCCTAGAAAAAGAGGCATATTTTTACTTAATATTTACTCGCTACAAGGCAGAAAGTGTTGTTTTTGTATTTTGAAGAAAAGGTATTGTTTAAATATTTTTTTAAATAAACTAAATATTTTTCAAATGGAGAAAGAACCTTAAGGTTCTACCTAAAAATATCTTTAAAAAGTTCAATATTTGATTGATATTTATTTTTAATACATTGTATTATATTTTTAAACTTTAAAAACGTTCTCAGGAATAATCAAGTTTATTTATTTATGACGTTCTTGAAAGGAGTGCGCGATATGATTATTCACTTCATATTTTTGAAAATTCCAATACACTGGACTAACAAAAACAAGTAAATATAGGATAATTTGGACATTTATAAATTTTTTATCAAATTTGAATGTAGAAGCGCTTAACCAGCCTCTGCAATCTCAAGTTTATATGAAAATCTGATTATAACGTAAAGGACCGAGCACCTAGTACCAAAGGGGGGAGAAGAGAATCTCCTACGTTATTACGATCTCAATGAATATATTTTGAAAAAGAAACTGGATCACCCAGCTTCCTCTTCGCCTAGTGACGTTCGGTCTTTCGAATACGTAATCTCGAGTCGATGAAACCTTCGGTCGTTGGTGGTTGAGTTAAAAAAATCAAAAGATACGTTTTTTCAATGAGACGTTTTTTTAAAGACACGTATGTAGATGAAAATCGGTATAACGCGTTATCAAGCGAGTGTTTTTGCCTAGAATTTTCACTCATGAATAACAAAATTATAGTAACTTTAAACATAAAGAGTAAATCTACTCACGAGTAGGCATAGGCTATAAAACATAAAAAGTTAAAGCCTGAGTAGAGTCATGATAAACGGTGTTGCATAAGGCGTAGCTAGATTTCAGAGTCACTTGGACGTTAGGTAATTTAGAAAAGAAACGCGTTATCATTATTTTCTGTGTCAAACGATTTGTCATACAGTGGAATTCCAGAAATCAGATTTCAAAGAATAACATTTGTAGTGATTTTTTTTTAAAACACGCTAAGTCTGAAGAACACCATTATTAATACATAAAACAATTATATGGTATGTATTCGAATTTTATTTAAAAATTATTAAATATTTATATATTAAATGTTGAAATCAAACACTGATTTTAAGAGTCTACTAAATTGTATTTTATCGCTAAAAACACATAAAAATAAAATTTACGACAGTTGTTTCGGCTTGTTATGGCATTTTCAAACTAATGTCGTAACAAGGTGAAACAATTATCACAAATTTTATTTTTGTTTTTTAACAATAAAATACAACTTAAAAGATTCTAAATATCAGTGTTTGATTTTAACAATTAATACATAAATTAAAATGAAGTTCTATAAACTAAACGTCAAATCTATGAATAATTTATTTTAAATTTTAAAAATTATACAGTACTGGACGACATGTATTGCTACTTAAGTAGCGTAATATTATAATTTATATTTGAAGCACTAACTTCGTGATTCTCCATTTTATAATTAAAGTGTATCATTGTTTTAAAATCACTATAAACATTTTATTATAACTAAATTATAATGTCTACCGATTTCGAAGCTAACCGCTTCTATATCAAGGCTGATTGATACGTATTAATGATAAGACTGATTAATACGTATTTAATCAGTCTCGATAAAGAAGCGATTAGCTTTGAAACCGGTAGACATTACAATTAAGTTATAATAAAATAATTATAGTGATTTTAAAATATATAAATAACTATATAAATACTGTAAAATTTTATTAAAATGTAAAAACTTGCAAGTTTACCTTAAAGAAACGTCATATAGTACCTCATTAACAGTACAGATGAATATTAGGCGGCGTAGGGCGGCGCGTACAACGTAACTGCTATAGTGTTAAGTACTACGTACATATGTACTGTTTTACAAATTTATTTGCTAGTTTGAACTTTTCCAAATCCAAACAGGCCACAGCCCTAATAAGTTCGGATTTTCGAGGTTTCACTGTAAAATTTTCAATATTTTTTCTGAAAATTGATCAGAAGTAATGGTAAAATGAGGACGCGCAAATTTCGAGTTTTGCGTGTAAGGTTTTATGGCGCCAGATGAATCGTGTTTAATTTGCATAATAACAACACGTGTTCAATTAAACTGTGAACAACATGTTTACCAAACAACAATCGGGAAGATTCCCCCTTCTAGCGACCTCAAAATGTCAGGTCAATTATGTGTTCGCCTCGATAGTTCATAATTATTGCGCACAATATGCGAAATGGTCGTTAAAAACATTATTTCTCTCCGCATAAATTTTCCGAATCAGCAGGCAATGTTTTTAATGAATATTCGAAAGAAATAATTATGACCATCCCCCATCCACCGAACAGATTGAAATGATGTGTTCATCCACAAATAAACATAAGCTAAGCAAGGAAGAAAGCGACATTAAATTTTTCAGACATTTTCACTGAATATGTCACAACAGATATTCATCAAGTAAACTGTTACCATGGCTACTGTAGATTTACATTTTATACGCAGTAGCCAAAACGGATATGGCGCCACTTAAACTGGTAAACCTGTTCCCGTCCCCTCTTCGTCTGTCCCTTCCTTTTCCCCACCGACAGCAGTTGAACTAATGACCTCTGAAGAGAGGTGGTATCATTTATGATAAAAATAGTGAAGGAACCATGAACCAAGCTAAGACACAAAAACGAACCCTCTTCTAGTGGAACGGAACGCCTGTTGACGACAGTCAACAGTCCGGCTTCTCCTGGGGAGTTTTACGTGATTTTCTCCCAGCAATGAGCAAGTGCTGAGAAGTTCCTAATTGGCCCACACTAATTTATCCTAAAATAAAACATGTTTTTAGATTAAAGAAACAAATATCCACTAATTTATCGATAAACCTTGTACATAATAAGTCCATCTATCATCAAACATACGAGAACGTGCCACATAAGCTGCCCAGTTTGACTTTTATTCCGCGATTTTTTGAGCCACATCTGTAACTTTGGTTTTTTTCTTTTATCCAATTAATTTTTCACGCGCTTTCCAAACGCATGTGTTGACTAAATCATTTCCTTTTTCTCCTTTCCCTAATTCAACCACAGTAAAGCGCCCTTAAGGTGATAATATACGAAAATGACGCTATATAAACTATCCAAACTTACTTTTACTACTGTTTAAAACATTAATTAAAAAGCATAAATACCGGTATATTTTTTCACCTACATATAACGTTTGAGATGAACCGTCATAGTACCAATTTGAAGTGCATCAAAAGATGCCATATGCCTTGGCATTATTTTTTTGTCGAAGTGACATATCCCATACATTTTTTCCCATCCTCCTTCGATTACATAAAAATACACCCTCTTTCATTTTTATAATTTATTCCACAGCTAGCGGATGGCATAAAGATTTTTATTTCCTACTTTATTCACGATTCAAAATACAGGAGTGCCGATAAAATGCTGATCAAGTTCCGGGCGGCGGCTTGACTCATTCGCATCAACTAATTTGAAAGGTAATCTTAAGGGAAATCAGGAACAGGCTGCTGTCTCATCTTGGCCTAGGACTTCCCCCACTACCGCGACGGAATCCTGTTCCGGGGTGACGGAAATGCAGACGGATAAGCCGCTTGTGCACTACACAAAATTTCACCGTCCGGCAGTCCGGTTTTGAAAAATAAAAGCGAGTACGACAGTTTGGCGTGATCGAATTTACGCGCAACGAGTTAACGCACCGATCAAGAACACCGATCCGAAGAAAGATGGACAAAAGCACAAGCCAATCATCGTTTTCTCACGCTAACTGAAGTGCCGGACGGTAAATACTACACATACTCCTAATGGGCGTTTGTGCACTACACAGAATTTTACTGTCCGGCAGTCCGGTTAGCATGAAAAAACGGATGATTGGCTTGTGCACTTGTCCGTCTTTCTCCGGATCGGTGCGATCGCTCGGTGCACGATCACGGTGCGCGTGAATTCGATCACGCTTAACTGTCGTAGTCGCTTTAATTTGAAAAAACCGGACTGCCAGACAGTAAAATTCCGTGAGTGCACAAGCGCCCATAGGCACTGAACGTCGAACACTGACCAGTGGTGCACGGTCAAATTATACTCGTAATAATAATAATAATAATAATAAAGCATTCTGACATCTCAATATAGACTAAGAAGAATATGCAAGTCTAAGTATTTACAGAGCTTATGACCTGTAATAGGGTGGTTAAGTGATCACTACACAATCATGGGTAGAATGGTGAATGTTGCGTGTGTGTAAAGTGATCACTTAACAAGCCGATGACAGGTATTAAGCCTTGAAAATACTTACACTTTTCAGTTTTGACTCGTAACAGTGTCTTTTATTATTACATCATCCAGAATTTTTATTTTTTAATTCACAGTCATGGGCTAACTAACTAACTAACTAACTAACCATCACGCCGCTTCCCTGCAGGGGTAGGCGGAGGGAATAGAACGCCACACCACTCTGTCTTTGCAAACATTCTTCGCCTCTTCCAAGTTCATGCATCTCCTCATACATACCCGCTGATTGTTCCGACTCCTTACCTGACCGCTTTCAAGTATTTGGCATACCTGATCGTGACAAGTTTTTCTCAGTCTTCCTCTGCTCCTTTTTTCCGAATAAATTCGCCTCATACATTTGTTTAACCGTTCTTTCCTCACTCATTCGTTCTACATGTCCAAACCATTTCAACAAACCTTTCTTAATTCTATCGATAATGCTTATATCAGCTTTGCATTCCTTCCTTATTTCACTATTCGAACATCGTTTTGTCGCACATTCTTCTGAGAGATCATCGCATTTCGACTGCATTCAGTCTAGTTTCATCCTTCTTATGCCAACTCCATGTTTCACTTCCATACATTAGAGTCGGAACCAGGACTCCGTTATGTACTGCCAGTTTAGATTTCGCTGATGGGTTTTTATTTGCTATGACTGATTTCAGTGCACCACTCACTTTGTTTCCAGCATTCACTCTCCTTTCTATGTCTTTATCGATTTTTCCATCCCTAGAAAACAGTCATGGGCATGATGATGAACGTTGCATTATGATCACTTAACCAGTCTATAATAGGTCATAAGCCCTGTAAAACCCAAACCTCCATTTGTGTCGCTTAATTTTGAAATCCGCCAGATCCATGTAAGTCGATTTTACAAAAAATGCAAAATTCTCCGGGTAACGTTTATGTTTCAAAGATTTGTCTATCTTTAGATAAAATATTATGAAATAGAGAATTTTCCCATTTTTTATATTTTTTTTCAGTATTTAAAAAAAAAACACGAGACACAAACCAATAATGACGTCATCTTAATTTTTGACCTATCTCCGCTCTCTGATTGGCCGATACGGGTCAGAAGGCAAGTTCCATGAATATAGCGGGATTTGAAATACAACGCTGTTTTTAAGTATTTTTAGCAGGGTTTTCAAGTATATAAATATTTTAAACAATAAAACCCACAATAGGCATTTCGATAGAGTATTTATTTTTAAATCTTTTAAAATTGGATCAGGCGGATTTTGAAAGTAAGCGACACATTTCATCTATGTTGAAATGTCTAAATGCAAAAATAACTCCTAATTGGAGATACCTAGATTTGTGATTTGTGAGAGATAACCTAATTCAATTCAATTTATTCAACAATTAATATATACATTACAAACAAACATTTAAGGCGTATACATTAAAAAAACAAATTAAAAATTACACAAGAAGACTCTTGTTAAATGTGTAGAAGAATCTCGCTTCGGAAAACTCTTTCGGACACATGGAACAGATCAATATCCAATGTGATATTGTTCAACATAGCGGTAGCTCTTCCTACAGGCATAACCATCGGCAGGTTGGTCCTGTGTATAGGAATGTGAAACAATCTATGCCGACGCTGTCTTAGGTAACTATCGGGAACATACAGACCAATGCTCCGGATAATTTCAGGATTATCGATCATACCGCGCAACAATCGATAAAAATGCGTAATCAAATACGCATTCCTTCTAGTCTCTAAACTATTGTAAATTACGCATTCCTTCTAGTCTCTAAACTTATCCAAAGAGATCGCGTTTTATTCCTTTTAACTAGAAGCTTATTCTTGGTTTTGTTGACTTTTGCGAGTCTAGGACATTTTTAAAAACAAACCCCGAGGCGACCAATTAGCAGTGCATTTCGTTGCAGAGAAAATAAATTTCCACGTTGCCTACAAACAAAGAAAATGAAGAAAATGGCGATACATTTCTTCGTCTTGCGAACAAACAAAGACGCCATTTCTCACAATCATTATTTTTTTACAATATCTGTGAAAAAGGTGCATATATACAGGATACTAGAGGTCAAAATAAAATATGGAACAAAGGCAAAATAAAGAAATGGGTAAATGATCAAGAGTTCATTTTGTGAAAATTGTAAAATGTTTATATTCTTAATTTTTCTCTCTTTTTGTGTGTAAATTAGGTTAAAAACAATAAAAACTTAATTGAAAAAGAACTCCACCGACAAGACACACAAGGGTCTCTGCAAAAAAGCTCTAAAATTGTAAAATTGTGATTTAAATAAATGTATACAAATAATAAAAACGAAAAAACTTTCCAAAAATATAAATATTAAAAATTAACCATCACGTCGCTTCCATCATAGAATAAATTTATCAAATAATTCTAACGTCGCTTCACATGTGAGTTTGAGACTTTCTCAATCCAACACAAATGGTTGTTGTGAACTCATACATTTGTACTGTGTCATGAGATTAATGATATATTTATCTAGGATTCCAAAAGAATTGAAAACGTTGCCCGTGTGTATAGTGATCACTTGACCAGCCTATGACAAGTCATAAACCCAGTAAATATCCTTCTATTATACAAAGCAAACTATGGATGGTAAGGAGAGTGTTTATATTTTCAAACCCATATTCTTCTTCATCTATGTTGAGATGTCAGAAATATGGAGAAACTAATGCACCAAGTGGATAACTAAGAGAGGTTTTCCCGGAACGAATAGAATGCATATTCTAAATGCAATTTACAGAATGTACAACGCCGCACGCGGTATTATCCTCTCCCGAGGGTGTCACAAGGATGATTGTTGTTTGCACTCAAATTTCATACGTTAACTTAGGTGATATTACAAACCCGTTTACAACGTGGTATGGACAAACTTTACTTTACTCCTATTCGGTAAAATAAGGATGTTTAAAATGTAACAAAAAAATTATTGGTAACATTTACTTCATCTTAATACGGATCGCCGACCAGTTGTTGCAAAAGTCGTTAGAAATAAATGTTCAGAAATAAAGCTATTTGAAAAACATAGTTAACACGTACGTTAATTTTATAAATATTTTTTTAATTAATGTTTTACATAGTAAATACCACTATTTCTTAAAATCTACTGTGACACGTGTTTCGATGCATTCCGCATCATTTTCAAACACCGTATGTGAAGCTAATTCTAAATTTTGGAGTTGGGTCCTTGGGACGTTGAAGGTTGAAGAGGGGGAAGTAGCTGTTTCTTATTTTTATTTATTAATTTAATTTTTATTTTTTATTTTTATTTCTTATCAGAGGGAACATAGACAAAAGGGGGGAGGCTTTAGTCATTGTCATATTGTTAATTATGGGTTTATTGTTATTTATATTCTTATGAATTTCTATTGTTTCAAAATGTTGCAGTTTATGGCTTTTCGTATTGGTTATTTTTATGATTTCTACGTTATTGTGGTTAAATTTGTGATCATTATCTATTAAATGGTAAGCGAATTCCGAAAAATTATTATTTCTCAAACATAATTCATGTTCCCTGATTCTTGTTTTGAATTTTCTGGAAGTCATACCAATATACGAACTTCCACAGTCACAGTTTAATTTATATATGCCACTATTGTCCAATATATTTTCAGGATTATTTTGTGTTTTAAAAATTTTGGTTAAATTATTTTTTGTGTAAAATGCTGGTTTTATATAATTCGGGAATTTTTTGGTTATTTTGATGTTTTATTTATGTAAATGATGCGGAATGCATCGAAACACTTGCCACAGTAGATTTTAAGAAATAGTGGTATTTACTAAGTAAAACATTAATTAAAAATGGATAGATTTTACCACAAAGTGACTGCCAAATCAATTAATGAAATTTATAAATATTCTTAAGTATGTTGTAACATTTATTTTTATATATTACTGTTTCTCATTTCGCATACATTATTTGATTCCTATACTTAAAACTAACTGTTTTGGTATTTACTTGTTTTTCTATGTACATATTTAACTCTGCAATTTTTACATTTTTTTTCTTTTTTATATGCCATAATTACTCCTTTTTGCTTATACAATAATACAATAGTAGCAATTTTATCGTCTGTTAAAATAAATATATATTTCTTGAATGCTTTTCGCAGATACTTTGTGGCACATTTTATAAAAAAATAAAATAAAAAATAAAAACCCTTATCCGCACCCGAATGGTGCATAGGGCACTGTGTCATATAAACGCAGTGTTATCTTGATCGTTTTTACACATGAAGGAAAGGTGATCAGTTCTCCGCTTAAGGTACCAGTACATGGTAATATTGAATAAATATTACAGTGAAAAAATCACTTATATTTATTTTACCCCCCTTGGGAATCGAACCCGGGACCTCCAGAACGGTAGCCGAGCGTGCTGACCATTACACTACGGAGGCGGACAAAAACATTTTATAAACTTTATAAAATTAAACAACATTGTTTTAACCACTTTTTATTAGTACACTTTATCCAACCGGTTGTTTGATTTCACAAAGTTTAAAAAAATATATATAGTTATATATTTTGCTTTTTAAATTCACCCGAGAACGAAATAATAATAAAACACACAACCCATTATAAACGCACCATTAGACACCAGAAAGAATCGAGTATATAAATATCACAAGAGAAACTGCCTTAACATATTATTTTATCCTCCCAAATAAAATTACACAGCATTATTATGACATCCCTTATATGTTAAATGTTTACAACATTTTGAGTGTGTCCAAATACTTGTTCACAAAATCTGGATTTTCTCCAATTACAGGAGTTATTTTCATATTATTTTTTGACATCTCATCAAAGATGGAGAAGAATAAATAAATAAATAAATAAATAACTCCTGTAATTGGAGATAATCCAGATTTTGTGAACAAGTATTTGGACACACTCAAAATGTTGTAAATAAATTATCTGGTCAAATTATAAGCTTAATAATAAAAATGAAAATGGTATTTTCTGGCGTTTCTCATGTGTGTGATTACAATCCAGGATTCGGATCTCACATACTAATTAATATAAGAGTTTCTGCTTAATAAAAAGCTTCTTTACATCTCACCAATAGATGTCTCTAGTGAAGTTCTAGTGATTCAAGAACAAGGTTTCTAAATTGGTTCATATATATAGAACTTCCAAGAATTTGAGTAGTGTGGTCGTCAATAATGGGTAGAATTGGTGAATGTTACACGTGTGTAAAGTGATAACTTAAACCAGCCTATGACGGTCGTCAGCCCCGTAAATGCCCAGACTTCCATATTCTTCTTCATCTTTGATGAGATGTCAAAAAATAATATGTTAAATGTTCATATACGAATACCATCGTATAATTCACATCTAGTAATAAATTAATTATATTTGTTTTTATAAAATAATATGCATTTCATGAACGTGTGGGGAGTTTTGCGTCCAATCATCAAATTATATAGTGTTATATCGCGTCTCGTTCTCTCCTTTGAAGATGTAAAATTGTGATGCAAAGGGACGTGTGAAAACCAGAGCAAAGATAATACTGTTGAGATTTTTGTTTAATTTTATTTCGTTTTAAACAACACACGTAAACGTGTGCGAAATGCGATCTCTCAGAAGAATGTGCGACAAAACGATGTATGACAGATGTGCGAATAGTGAAATAAGGAAGGAATGCAAAGCTGAGATAAGCATTATCGATAAAATTAAGAAAGGTGTTTTGAGATGGTTTGGACATGTAGAACGAATGAGTGAGGAAAGAACGGTAAAACAAATTTATGAGGCGAATGTTATTGGGAAAAGAAGCAGAGGAAGACCGAGAAAAACATGGCACGATCAGGTATGCCAAATACTTGAAAGTGGTCAGGTTAGGAGTCGTAACAATCGGCGGGTATATATAAGGAGATGCATGAACGTGGAAGAGGCGAAGAATGTTTGCAAGGACAGAGTGGTGTGGCGCTCTATCCTCTCTGCCTACCCCTGCGGGGAAGCGGCGTGATGGTTAGTTAGTTAGTTAGTTAGTTAGTTACGTAAACGTTGAGTGAAATGGTTCCAGCAATCAGAGGAGAAATTGAAACGCAACTCATAAGTTATAGAAGGCGGCATACTCCATTTGAATCAACCCCTAATGAATTTATGAATACCGTAGTATAAAATATTTACCATACTAATAATCCTAGATACACGTATAGAAAATAATAGAGAATTGATTATTTTTCATACATGAGATACGTCGCGTATGACAGTATCCACACTTCGCTCACTCCTTTCAACAGCGTCATATATAAAAAATCGTCAATTTTCAGTTTTGCATGTTTTCGGAATGCCCGAAAAATGCACTTCATCCCATCAAAAGTGGCATATTTTTAACTTAATATTTACTTGCTACAGGACAGAAAGTGTTGTTTTTGCATTTAGAAGAAAATGTATTATTCAATTATTTTTATTAATTTATTAAATAATTTTCAAATGGAGAAAAAATACTTAGGTTTTACCTAAAAAGATCTGTTGCACAGTAAAAATGTCAAAAAGTGGCTTGATATTTATTTTTAATACATTGAATTATATTTTTTAATATTTAATTAATGTTTTACTTAGTAAATACCACTTTTAATAGTGGTATTTAATAAGTAAAACATAAATAAATAAAAAAAATAGATTTTACCACAAAGTGACTGCCGAATCAATGAATGAAATTATATTTTTTAAATTTAAAAACGATCTCCTGAAAATCAAGTTTTTTTTTATATATGACGTTGTTGAAAGGAGTGAGCGACTTGTTTACGGATGTATAATACATTCTAGAAAATTCATATCTCTTCATATGTCTGGCGCCACCCAATCAAGAGCCTTTGTCCCGTGTACCGCGTAATTCGCCCCACGTTCCGCACAGCAAGGGGTTGCTACAGATCACACAATTACGGGAATACAGTACCAAGATAAATGGACCCTTGTCAGAGAATGTCAACGCTTCTTTAAAGTCGTATGTCGCACATGAAACGGAATAACTTCAAACAAAAGCCATGACCAAAGATCATATCAATTTTAATTTAAAGTTTTACTCATCAAATACCACTAATTCTTAAAATTTATTGTGACACGTGTTTCGATACATTCCGCATCATTTTCAAACACCGTATTACGACATACCCTTGATTCTTAGAACTAGTGGTACTTTTAATGCCTATTAATCTTCTTAACTTTAGCTATATTTTATTCTTACTGTTTTTTTAACTCATTTAATATTTGTGCAATTTTGTAATTGGAATGTTACAATTACCTGTTTTATTTGTTATTCATTATTGTAAATGTATTATGTTAATGTTGTGTTAAATTTCTAAATAAATAAAATAAAATAACACTATGTAGTTTTTCCATGTAATTTTTATTTGACCAGCAACCGGGTTTCGTCGTAACATCATCAGACTGGTGATGTCGGTTACGACGAAACTCGGTTGCTGGTCAATTAAAATTCATGTGGAAAAAACTACATACTAACTTGTTATTTTATTCTATAAAATGCAGTTCCACCAAGAAATGTCAGTACAAAACTTATTCAAATCTAATGGTGGTATTCACTAAGCAAAACTAAAATTTAAAAAATGGATAGATTTTACCAAAAAGTGACTGCAGAATGAATTAATGATAGCAGATCAATATTAAATTTTAAAAAATCAAAACAAAATTTTGTTTTTGATACGCCAGCACCAAAAACTATTAAATTTAAATTTTCGACGCATTTAGTATTACTATCAAACACTGTGTTAAACACGGTGTTTGATAATGATGTTGAATGCATCGTATGACGTATAATAGGAGTAGTAAATTTAATAAAATGTATTTGCAAAGTAAAATATATATATTTAAAAAAAAATTGGTTATTGAAAAGCACAACTGTTTGAAAAGTTGGCCTCACTCAATTTTCGTGTTTTTTTTAAATAAAATAAAAAAGAGTCAGAAAACTAAAACTCTTACTTCTATTATACTTATTTCATATAATTCACTACTAAATATCTTAGACTAATTATGTCACGTTCATATAAGTAACATTTAAGATTTTTTTAAACTTGATATGAAACATGTATATATATGGATGTCTGAGCATCCCAGGGCTTACGACCTGGCATTTGGATGGCTAAAGCCAAATGCTAGGCTTACCTTACTAGTACGCTGTAGGATCTAAGATAATTGCGTAAATACTAGTTTCAAGAATAAGTGCAATATGGATGTTCAATAATGGGCAGAATGGCGAACATAACACAAGTGTATTAAGTGATCACTTTAGCCAGGCAAATGCCAGGGATGCTCAGACATTCATATACATGTTTCATATTAAGTTGAGACACCTTTAAAATTAACATCTCATCCGTAAAATTAACAATAATCCAATGTCCGATTTAATAAATAATTTCATTAATTGATTCGGCACTCACTTTGTGGTGAAATTTATTCATTTTTAAATTAAGTTTTACTTAGTAAATAAACAGTATAAATAAGTAAAATTTAAATAATAAATAATATTGATATTTACACTCTCCTTATCATGCGTCGATCACTTTGTTTAATACCACTTTTTAAAAAAACTTAAAAAACACTTCTTCGTGACTACCGGTTTTTTAATGTTATATTACCATGCCAAAAAGTTAAAAAATGCTTTTAATGTACAAAAAAAATGTTAAATACGGTTAATATAACGCAGATCTGATGAAAGTCAGAACAGGACAAATATAATTGATGTGTTTACGACAAAGTTGTATAAAACACGCCAATTTGTCGAACAAAAGTAAAATCCTTACAAAGATTATCAGTAAACAAATCATTAGCTCGCAATCACCATAATGTGACTTCTAGAAAACTATGTAGATTGAAATGACCTAAATTCGCAAATGTACTCATTAGAGATAATAATTTTGTTTTGATCCAAGATAGTGTAATAAGCTTGTTGTTCAAGTGAATAATGTATTGACAATAACGACCTAATTTATTATATTTTATTTATTATTTTATGAAGATTTCATCAAATTAAGATAATTTTCTACTGGCAAATAAATCGCGCACTCCTTTCAACAACGTCATATATCAAAAAACTTGATTTTCAGGAGATCGTTTTTAAAGTTTAAAAATATAATAACAAGTTTTTAAAATAAATATCAAGCCACTTATTGAACTTTTTACAGTGCAACAGATCTTTTTAGGTAAAACCTGAATATTTTTTCTCAATTTGAAATTTTTTTGAGTGTATTTAAAAAATAATTAAACAAAACATTTTCTCCAAAACGCAAAAACAACACTTTCTGCACTGTAGCGGATAAATATTAAGTCAAAAATATGCCGCTTTTGCTGGGATATAGTACATTTTCTGAGCATTCCGAAAACATGCACAACTGAAAATTGCAGATTTTTGATAAAATAACAACCATTTGAAATAGAATTATCTATCGCTAAAATTCGTTTCAATTGATGATATTATTCATCTGTAAAATAACTTGTTAAATTGCAGGATTACCATTAAATTCCATTAGTTACTGATTTGGTATTAAGATTGTGGTAATAATTTCATTCAAATAGAAGAGCAGGGCATAAAAATGCTTAGAATATACTTTTCGCATTATTTTTTTGCCAGTAGCCTTGTGGTAATATCTATCCATTTTTTATTCATGTTTTACTTGGTGTTTTACTTGGCAAATACCTTAACATCCATTCTGACACGTGTTTTGGTGTACACCGCATCATACTGTGTTTTGAAAATCATGCAGAATCGAAACACGCGTCAAGGTGGATTTTAAAAAATAGTGGCATTACCAAGTTAAACTATACTTTCCTCCTTAAAACTTTATTTTTCCGTAACATTCTTGTTCATACGATCTGATAGTATTATGCCCTCAATTTTTCATATTTACTACTTATATGATTGGATTCAAATATTCAATAAATAACTAACTAACCATCACGCCACTTCCAGGGGAAGGGAGAGAGAATAGAACGCCGCACCACTGTCTTTACAATCATTCTTTGCCTCTTCCACATTCTTGCACCTCATCACTTACAGGATGGTATTTTCTTCAATTTCAATTGATTAATTATTTACAATTAATTGATATCTCAGCATGGATGATGAAGAATATGGAAGTCTGGGTATTTACAGGGCTTATATCTATACTTCAAGTTTCTATAATTTCCTCATCCGTGTAATGTGTAAGGCCGAGCGATAGTTCTCGGTACCGGGTGTGCCGGCTCAGCGCGATGATTGATCGCCCGTTTCGTGTTACATTCGTTTCGTTCGGGGTGTGGATTTTATTAGCCACTCGATAGTTCGTATCGTGGACTTCTTTAGATTACAAGGAAAAAGAAATTGAAATTTCCCCATACAACTTAAGCCTTTAACTTTTTGCACGGTAAGTTGTCCACGCACAAATTTTAACTTACAATGTTTTATAAATACGAGTGAATAAATATGATAGATTTGTGAACAAGTATTTAGACACACTCAAAATGTTGTATTTATTTCATTTGTTTGGGAAATATACAGTTTGTACTTAATTTTTTTTTTAAATACTTACATTGACAATGATAAACCCAGTTAAATAATTCCACATTTATGTTATGAATACTGTTGAATATTAAGAGATAAAAAAAAGAAATAAAGAAGAGTATATATCGTAGTCGTACAGGAAAAAGTGACCAACTAACAAATCGTAAAATGTTCAGGAGGGCCATTTAAATCACTTTTGCTTGGCAATAAAATAAACATCAATGCAGTTAGTCATTTTTGACAAGTCAATATATTTTATTTACTTATTTTTTTTTACAAAGATGTTATAAAAAATAATATTAGTATATACTCACCGAGATTTTTATGTCTACCGGTTTCGAGACCTCTTACCATTTTTCGCCACATACATTGCATGATTAAACATTGCATATTTAATCTCGGCTCGTAACGCATGTTTGTGCTGAAAAAAATTAGTGCATGTTGGTCTTCGGGTCGACCAAAAATTGCACGTGTTAACATTTTGTGTAGTTTTAAGTGTGTAAATGGTGCTATGGTGGTGAAAGGTGGTATTGTTTGCATGCTGTGGTAGTGATTGTCCTGGCGAAGAGACGGGTACGTCTCGAAACCGGTAGACATAAAAATCTCGGAGAGTGGATATATACTAATATTATTAACATTTTTGTTAACCACAAAGTAAATGCTTTAAATATTAATAATATTGAGAATAATATATTATATGTTCTTCCAAATTTAAAATCGCTTTGGGATTTTTTTCAGTGCAATATTTAGCTAGTAACATCAAATTTTTGTAAAAAAAAATGCACTTGGTCACTTTCTCCTGTATGACTACGATATGTATATCAGTTTGTATAGAGTACATTTACCAAAGAAACGAACCCGCATCACTTTTTTCTAACGAAGGGATCTCCCCGTAAATGAAAACTTCGTTTTTACCGAAACCGGATTAGTGAAAAGATCTTCCTCACTTCTATCCGAGGCGCGGTGAGTAGACGCCATCTTCCGGACGTCCGAAAACTTTAAATTAAAAATTCCCTACAGAGTGAGGCAAGACAAACAGACGGGCAAACAGTCCCGCTAATTCCGAATTAATACGTCAAGTTTCGAGCTCTAAGCGAACCGTACTGCCGGGATACTAAAACACCCTAAAAGTCACGCTACATTGTCTGTATTCATATTTCCAGGTGGAAAATATAAAGAACACAACATTTTGGGTGTAAAACATTTTGAGTGTGTCCAAATACTTGTTCACAAAATCTGGATTATCTCCAATTACAGGAGTTATTTTCATATTATTAATAATTGTCCGCCTCCGTAGTGTAATGGTCAGCACGCTCGGCTACCGTTCTGGAGGACCCGGGTTCGATTCCCAGAGGGGGTAAGAATAAATATGAGTGATTTTTTCACTGTAATATTTATTCAATATTACCCTGGACTGGTACTTGAAGCAGAGGGCTAATCACCTTTCCTTCATGTAAACGATCAAGATAACACTGCGTTTAAATGACGCAGTGCCCTATGCACCATTAGGGTGCGGATAAGGGTTATATTTTAATAAATAATATAAATATCATATTGTCAATAAATTTTGGGTATGTCCAAATCCTTGTTTACAAACCTGGGTTCCTCCACTTAGGAGTTGGCATTTCAACATAGATGAAGAAGAATATGGAAGTCTGGGTATTTACGGGGCTTATGACCAGTCAATTTTTTAAAATTTTATAAAAGCTTTACTTTGTAACATAGTATTTTTCTACCTCAATTGTTGCGTCATATGTTGGACGTAACAGAAATACGCTTAATACTAAACATTTCTAATTGTGGACAGCTTGCTTCTTGGCAGCTGTTAACATATTGTTTACCCACAGGCGTTGTGAAATTAAACATTATTTTTACTATGAAAACAGTTTTGTTTACCAAAATAGCAGCGCCATCTGTTAAACGTAACAGCAATAAGCGCAAATAATAAGCTTTGCTAATGGCGGGCAGCGTGCTTCTTGACCGCTGCTAAAATTAACAAATGTTGAATTTTGTAACTGGAATAATAAAAATAAGTACCTACTTATTTTTTAACTCATTTATGTGAATGACTATTTTGTAAAATTCCTAAATAAAATAAAATAAAAATGAAATATTGTTTACCCACATGAATTGTTAAATTAAGCATAGCATATCAGAAATACGTGTTTTTTTTCTTCAACTAACCATACTGGGCCACAGCAACGCGTGGCCGTGTATGTATAGCTAGTCGTATTCATAAAAAAAACACTACACAAAAATCTATCATGCCAATTACTGGGGTTTTATTTTTCGGTTGAAGTAAATATTTTTTGGTGTCATTCGAAAGGTAAAAAAAAAACCTTTAATTGGATTGCATTCTATCCGTCGCGCGGCCAACCACTCCCTCCTTCAAGGGTTCGACGAATGAGTGTCGTAAAATTCTTCAAACATTGCCTGAAAGGCGGAGTATGCAGTAGGGTAGGCGAACCATTCTTGGACAGCGTAATGACCGTTGTAATCATATCGTCTTATTATCGACTTGTGGGAACTGGCGTTTTAGATAAATTGTTGAATATTACAAAAAATATGAATTATCATGTCTTTAAAATCGACAAATTAACATTATGGGAGTCATAATGAATGAATAAATGAGTGTCATAAAATTCTTCAAACACTCCCTGAAGGACGGAGTATGCAGTAGGGTAGGCGAACCATTATTGGACATTATAAAGGAAGATGGACATATGAGTATCCCTGGGCTTACGACCGGGCAATTGGCTGTCTAAAGCGATTAATTTATACACTTGTGTAATGTTATCACTCTGCCCATATTGTATTAATTTTTGAAACCTGTATATATGCAATGCTCTCGATTACCTTCCCCATGTTGGTACGACTGGGTAGATAAGGAAGTATGAGTGATTATGTCACCTGTTGAGAAATTCGTGAAGGGTTCATTTACTGTCCGTTCATATTTATATTACCTCTGATTTATTTATATTCATATTTATTTCACCTTTGATTTATATTTACAAAAAAAACATAACAACTAGATGTAAAATAACTGTAGATTCACTGTAGTGTTTGCATCCGTAGGGTAAAAAAACCAGTATCTGATACAGTACATAATATTAATATTGTGAATTCCTATATCGTAGTCATACAGGAGAAAGTGTCCAAGTGCATTGTTTTATAAAAACGTGATCATTGACTATTTGATATCCTACTTGCTTAATATTGCCCTGAAAAAATCCCAAAGAATTTTAAACTTGGAAGTATAATATATTGACTTGTTAAAAATGACTAACTGCATTGGTGTTTATTTTCTTGCCAAGCAAAAGAGACTTAAATGGCCCTCCTGAACATTTTACGTTTTGGTAGTTAGTCACTTTCTCCTGTACGACTACGATATGTCCATAATCTGGTCAATGTCCACGAGTGGTTAGTCTACCCTGCTTCGGTGTCTACCCTAACCGTCGCATTGTTTGCTCGAATAACTCGTATTACCGTAACTCTATACCGCCTCGTCCGCGCTCTGCGACGTACTTGGGACAATTTTATTAGTTACTTACCCCCTTTTGCCGCCCACATATGGTCTGCGCTGACCGTTTGAGGAAGTGCACTGTTGTCCATACACACAGTAATAATTATATCTTAGACTGTGATATTTATTTACTATACGCGAGGGGACACGAACGTAAAAAAAATAATCCACGAGTATGACGATTAACGTATTTTACGGACGGTTTAACATGATTACTAGTAATCAGTAGATCAAATTAAAATTGGTGAGATGAAAATAACCTTTTTTTATTTTCAATAGATGTCTCTTGTGAAGTTCTAGTGATTCAAGAACAATGTTTCAAAATTGATTCGTATATAATGAACTTCCAAGAATTTGAGTAGTGTGGTTGTCAATAATGGGTAGAATTGGTGAATGTTACACGTGTGTAAAGTGATCACTTAAACCAGCCTATGACGGTCGTCAGCCCTTACTGGTTTGCGAGTAAGGCCTTAATCATATACAAAATGTATTTATTATTTTCGCGTTTAATTTGTAGAACTTAGCCTTATTAAGCCAGAATTCCATATTGTTCTTCATCTATGTTGAGATATCAAAAAATAATATATGGCATATTAATAGAGTGAAAACAATTCTCCCACTCTTCCCTTTGATTTGCCAATTCGCTCACTGCCAACAACGTCATATATCAAAAAACATAATTTTTCAGGAGATCGTTTTTAAAGTTTAAAAATATAATAAAATGTATTAAAAATAAATATCAAGCCACTTATTGAACTTTTTACTGTGCAACAGATCTTTTAAGGTAAAACCTGAATGTTTTTTCTCCATAAAATTTAATAGTATATTTAAAAAAATAATTAAACAATACCTTTTCTTCAAAATGCAAAAACAACACTTTCTGTCCTATAGCAGGTAAATATTAAGATAAAAATATGCCGCTTTTGCTGGGATATAAGTAGTACATTTTCTGGGCATTCCAAAAACATAATATAATATAATATAAACCCTTATCCGCACCCCAATGGTGCATAGGGCACTGCGTCATATAAACGCAGTGTTATCTTGATCGTTTAACACATGAAGGAAAGGTGATCAGCCCTCCGCTTCAGGTACCAGTCCAGGGTAATATTGAATAAATATGACAGTGAAAAAATCACTTTTATTTATTTTACCCCCCTTGGGAATCGAACCCGGGACCTCCAGAACGGTAGCCGAGCGTGCTGACCATTACACTACGGAGGCGGACAAAATTGACGATTTTTTATATATGACGTTGTTGAAAGAAACGAACGAATTGAATTTGGGGATGGCGAAGCGTATGAGTATTAGTTTAATCCAGGCCAATACGCACTATCACGCCTAAAAAAATCACCTCAAATGTACCATTTATTAACACAAATTCTGTCCAATTTTTTCATTCTTAAATGAATATATAGTGTTCGATTTACTCCACCAATATCGGACATGGGGCGTTTAAAATCACCGCACAGAATGCGGAACTCGACGGTGGCACTTCCGGGTCCAGAATAAATAAAAGTCGGAAACACATCAGACGGGTGCGGCCAGGCGTCGGGGTAATTGAAGCGCCGCGCACACTGACCTAACTCAATTACGGACTGCACACCTTGCTGAAAATGACTACCAGCACATCGCCAAATAAGTTACAAGCACGTGATAAAAAGGGTTTTTTTTTCAAATGCGTCGATATGAAATTACGCTACTTTCTGGCGACCGGATAAACGAAATATAAATTGTATCATTCTTTGACTTCTCAACATAGATGAAGACGAATATGGAAGTGTGGGCATTTACGGGGCTTATGACCGTCATAGGCTGGTTTAAGTGATCATTTTACACAGTGTTACACCCACCAATTCTACCCACAATTGACAACCACACTACTCAAACTCTTGGAAGTTCTATATATCGGTAGTGTAAAGGCAAAGGGGTATATCTGTATCAGACCAATTTTTACAGGCAAAAACAAACTTGTGAAATTAAATAACTCATTTGTTTTATGTATTTTTGTATGTACACATCTTAATAAAAACTAAATAAGTATTGCAACTACAGATATATCTTTTCGCCAGATTATGTAATACATTATTTTAGACATTTTGTGGAACAAACTTAGAAAATGAAAAATTCGACAGATATTCCCTTTGCCATTACACTACCGAAATATGATCCATAGTCTTTGAACTTCTATTTGTACATTATCCAATTTTAAAACATTGTTCAAGAATCACTAGAATTTTCACTAGTGACATCAATTGGTGAGACGAATATTCCATATTCTTCTTCAGCTATGTTGAGATGTCAAAAAATAATATGATAAATAACTCCTTTAATTGGAAATCATCCAAATTTGTGAACAAGTATTTGGACACACTCAAAATGTTTTGATAAAATCAATTCATTTTAAATTTAAGTTAATTAATAATAATTATTATTATTTTTAATACATATAGTCCACCTCCGTAGTGTAATGGTCAGCACGCTCGGCTACCGTTCTGGAGGTCCCGGGTTCGATTCCCAAGTGGGGTAAAATAAATATAAGTGATTTTTTTAATATTAAATTATTTATTCAATATTAATATTTATTCAATATTACCCTGGACTGGTACCTGAAGCGGAGGGCTGATCACCTTTCCTTCATGTGTAAACGATCAAGATAACACTGCGTTTATATGACGCAGTGCCCTATGCACCATTGGGGTGCGGATAAGGGTTTTATTATTATTAATTATTAATACATTAAAAATAAGAAACAGCTTCTGCTTTCTCTTTATTCTTCAAACTCCCAAACACACAACTGTAAAATTTTGAATTAACTTCACATACGGTGTTTGACAATGATTAAATTTTTCCTTGTTCAGCCTTACATTATTTATAATTTCATCATTTATCGTTTACGATTAATTTACACGCTAACCAAAATGTATTGAGCGAAACTGGATTATCTCCAATTATAGAAGTTATTAATAAGCTTAAATAATAAAAAAGAAAATGATATTTTCTGGCGTTTCTCACGTGTGTGATTATAATCCAGGATTCGGACCTCACATACTAATAAAAAGAGTTTCTGCTCTATTAAAGGCTTATTTTCATCTCACCAATAGATCGCCTGTCCAAATTTAAAACACAGAAAGGGACATTTTTTTGTAGTAGTTTTTTTTTGCATTTTTGGAGTAAGTAGAGTCACTTAATCCATAAATGCAAAAAAAACTTATACAAAAAAAATGTCCCTAACTGTGTTTTAAATTTGGACAGCCGAGATGTCTGTAGTGAAGTTCTAGTGATTCAAGAACAATGTTTCAAAAATTGGTTCATATATAAAGAACTTCCAAGAATTTGAGTAGTGTGGTTGTCAATAAAGTCGGGGGTAGTGTCGGGTTGTGGTCCCGTGGTTAGTGTCGCGGACTCTTAAGTCAGAGTTTCTCGGTTCGAACCCACTCTACCACAATTCGATACCTATTTCTTATAATGAGCCGCTTAGGCTCACAGAAATAGTATGAAATTGAAATATTTGTGTAAATAACAAAAACACAAATATTTCTCTATTAAAAAAATAATAACAATAATAATGGGTAGAATTGAAGAATGTTACACGTGCGTAAAGTGATCACTTAAACCACGCTTTGACGGTCATCAGCCCCGTGAATGCCCAGACTTCCATATTCTTCTTCATCTTTGATGAGATCGTCACACAATCACAATCGTCGGGCGAGTTTATAGTGGTTTCTGACATGGAGTACTGGGGAGATTACACTAGTGGCGTCTGGCCTCAACATCGTCGAACAGTGCGCTATAATGCCAAGCCATTTGCTTCGAGTGCCGCCGGCGTCGCGTCGCCGGAAGTGAGTACGAATTAGTGTGGACGCCGCTGCTCATCTACCCCGCCGCACGACAGCCTGGGGTCGAAATATTATTGTTTGGAAATGTGCACGTATTTTGTATAAATGTGCATATGTTTGAATCATATGTAAAAAATAATGTAGGCGCATTTGATCACCTAATTTTTATATTATTTTTTGACATCTCATCAAAGATGAAGAAGAATGTGGAAGGAAATGTGGCATTTACGGGGCTGACGACCGTCATAGGCTGGTTTCAGTGATCACTTTACACACGTGTAACATTCACCAATTCTACCCATTATTGACAAACACACTACTCAAAATCTTGGAAGTTCTGTATATATGAACCAATTTAGAAACCTTGTTCTTGAATCACTAGAACTTCACTAGAGACATCTATTGGTGAGATGAAAAGAAGCTTTTTATTGAGCAGAAACTCCTTTATTAGTATGTGAGGTCCAAATCCTGGATTATAGTCACAAACATGATAAACGCCAGGATATATCATATTTATTTTTATTATTTAAGCTTATTATTTGACCAGATAATTTATTCACAACATGAAAATTACTAAAGTATTAAATGTTGTATTTTGTTGTTTACAAAACCACATGAAAACACATGAAAAAACAATTTTGTGACAATTGTTTCGCCTAATTATGGCATTGAATGTCAACATTGAATCAGTGTTTGATTTAACATTTAATATATAAATTAAAATAGAATTCGACAAATTAAACGCCAAATTTATAAATAAGTCTTCCTACCACAGGTCTAGGGTAATATCAAATAAAGATATCTATTTGCACACGAGGGGTTTTATATCACAACCGTAGCTGAGTACATAGTATGAATAAACAAAGTTCAAGTGAAAACGGTAACACGTGGGAAGTTAGGTAATTATGCTTTTCAAAAGAGATACTCGAATGAAGGATTACCGAGAGCATACAAGTACAACATATGAAAGCAAACAAAAAAATGTTAACACACAAACAACATTGCAAATAACTCAAAGCTTTTTAATTTTTTCTTGCAAAACCGGTATTTGTACGTGTATTCTATTAACAGTACATGCACACGCGCGTTAATTAAACGCACGACACCTTTCGTAACGTTTTTGCAAGTTTTCCTAAAATCAATTTATCAGATACAATTTTGTGAATAAAATTTGGATAAGTCAGATTTTTTATACAGTCCCTAATTCACTGTTGGGTGCGGATGCAGGCGAGAAGAAAAATATACTTTGTGTAGTTAAAAAAAAACGTAAAGTGATCACAAAACCAACTTATGACAGGTAATAAAACCTGTAAATACCCTGAATTCCATACTCTTTTCCATCTATGTTGAAATGTCTAGATTTTTTTTTGTGTGGTGAAACCCAGATTTAGGACTTGGACTAACCAAAAAAAATTGTAAAAAAATAACTCCTTTAGATTTTCAAATAAATTGTACAAAATCAAGCTTTTCTTTGTCTGGAATCAGTACCATGATGTACCTTGTAATGTTTCTATTTTCTATATTATCGTACCGAAATATATCCGCCACCGTAGTGTAATGGTCACCACGTACTGAAAGTCCCGGGTTCGATTCCCAAGGTCGGGTCAAATAAATATATGTAAGTGATTTTTTCAACCTACTATTTATTCAATATTACCCTGGGCTGGAAGCGGATGGCTGATCATCTTTCCTTCATGCGTTAACGATCAAGTTAACTCATGAAAGTTTATATGATGCAGTGCCCTATGCACCATAGGGTGCGGATGAGGGTTTGATGAAGAACGAAGAAAGAAATATATTTTTTACTCGAGTTAAGGTAAAATTACACGATTTATTTGAAAGACTTCTATCGTGGTCAATAACGAACTGAAAATAAACAAAAGTGTCAATTGGGTTTGCGTTTTATCAAAGCATACATGCGCAGGCAACGCTGCGTTGCGTTTGATTTGCTCAAACGCGCGTGTGCAGTTAGTATAAGTAAACAAATAATTCAAAGAAACTATTTTTACGAACGCACACATATCTAAATAAACAGGTTAAATTTTTCATAAAAGCAAATTTATTTAAATTTCAGTGAAACGATTAAATGGTGCGTAGCTATATCAACAGCGAATGGAGTATTTCAACAAACCATAAGATATATATATATATTTTTTATATAATGCAAAAAATGGGCTGAAGGTTATTAAAAATGTGTATTTTTCATCGGATAAAATAAATCTGGGAATGAAATATTGAAAAACAACTTCAATAAAATTTTTAATTAATTTCTACTTTTATTTTAATGGAATTGAAGCATGTATTTGGCAAAGAAGGGTGAAAATAAACTTAACGTAGTTAAAATTCAATCTCTCAGACGAATGCGCTGCTAAACGACGTATGATAGTTGTTCGAAAAGTGATATAAAGAAGGAACGCAAGGCTAATAGATAAACATTATTGATAAAATTAAGTAAGATGTAGTGAGATGATTTTGGCATGTGAATCAAATAAGTGAAGAGAGAACAGTAAACAAATTTATAAAGCGAATGTAGTTGGAAAAATAAGCAGAGGAAGACCGAAAAAATATGGCATGATCAAGTATTTCAAATACTTTAGAGTGGTCAAGTTAGGAGGAATAACGGCGTGTATGTAATTTTTAATTCGAATCGGAGCACTTTCTTGCCTGTCAACATTGATTATGACGATGTTCATTAGATCTAGGAACAATATCCTTTGTCAAAAGGACATAAAAATAATATCCACAAAGACATTTGTTTCCAGGTGTCACTTAAGCATTCGCGAGAAAATCCGATAACATGTGTTAATAACACATTTAAGTATTGTTGACAAGTGTTATCGACAATCCAATCACGCGGAACATTGGTTTGCAGGGTTCAAATAATTACCTAAGACAGCGTCAGAATATGTTGTTACACGTGCGTAACAGGACCTGCCAACGACGAGGCTAGAGTAGGGTTACTATACGTTGCGATGCGTCAGGATATGCCACAGTCGAAGGATACACAAGGTTTGTAAAACAGAAAATCTTAAACGGAGAAGCGGAGTTCTACCGCTAAGAAAATTGATTATGAGAAAGTAAATAGTAAAAATATTGACAATGACTAAAGCCTCTCCCCTATTGTCTATGTTTCCACTTATAAGAAAAAATAAAAAATAAACAGCTCCTTCCCTTCAACCTTCAACGTCCCAAGGACCCAACTCTAAAATTTAGAATTAGCTTCATATACGGTATTTGAAAATGATGCGAAATGCATCGAAATACGTGTCACAATAGATATTCAGAAATAGTGGTATTTAGTTTATTTGCCTTTACGCATTAGTCTTCTATGCAAGCAAGTTGCAAGTATGACCTACGGTTAAAGCAACTTAAAAATCTGAATTAAAAAATCAATTAAATGCTGTCCATAGCCCCACTCTCAATTTTCTTACGAAAACTTTTCTTTTGAACTTGCTCTTACACGACGTAATTTTCCAGTTAAAAATATTTCGTAAGGCACCCTATATTTATTTTCTGGAGGACGTTAAGAGGGGGATCGAAAAATGGAGGTGGGTTTCCGGGAAGCGGAGAATAGTCCCAAGGGAAACCGGAAATGGAGTACAACTGCAGGAGTGTTGAAATAGAAGGAGATGCGAGAAAAACTCACAACATCCGGCAAGGGAAAAACCCCTTAAATGCTGTTAGCAAAAAGAAAGACAAATAAATTATAGAGTATAATTTATTTGTTATAACGTAGAGCTTACATCTGCAACTCAGTTATTAAACTATTTTGTTGCTTTATTATGTTAATGTCGATAAGTGATGACGCTTTTCCATAATAACGAATCTTTCACAAACAAATGCTTGACGTCATACTTATCGTAATCAATTCTTTGAGAAACAGAACGTTCTTAGATATTCAAGAATATAAACTTCGTAAGTCTTCTAGCTAATTTCCACAATTTATTTACATTTTAATTACTGAGATAATTGAAATGAAAAAAATTAATTATGAAAGATTTTTAAATCAATGCAAAGAAAATGAGCATATAAATCTCGTTCTGTTTAATGTTGTGAGTTTTTTTGTTATCTAGAATAATACCTAACACAATTCTGTGCCCTCGGCATGGGAAACCTCGGTGAGGGCACATTATTGTAATTTGTAATTTGTAATTATATAATATGTTGAATAAATTTTAATTGTGATTACACTTGCGTTACTTTCGCCATTCTGTCCATGTTTTGACAAAATACTTCCCAAGTTTTAGAACTTATATATATACAAGCACGTATTCAGTGTGAATGCGACATCTAGCGATATCTTGTAAATAAATAAGAAAATCTTTCTTGTCGATACGCAACATCATTATCTAATAATAATATTAACATGTACTATAAGTTGTTTATACAATATTATTAATTTATAAAATAATTTTGGCTAATTTATAAAGCGCAATTTTCCTAAAATACTACCTCAAGCACTTCACTGTATTATTTATACATTTATTTTTTTTGTGTTTATTAATATTTTAAGTATGACATAATCATTATTGGATTAGAAATGGCCCCACCTCATAAAAATTGTTATCAAAGGGTATATTATTCATGGTGAGGATAATAAATTAAAAATAATACAATAGTAAATGGCAAAAAACCAATGTCATGAAAAGAAACATTACTATGACATTTCGAACGTGTCTTATTAATATGTTTCGCAGTTTAATCAAGAGCAGAATTTATCATAAATTACTTTTTTTACAGTAATTATCTTTTTTAAGTATAAAAATGACAAAACGGTTACTCACGATCCATCCGTTCGGGCTCATTCGTTTTTCAGCCACATGTCATAAGATTTATTTCACAAAAAAAACATACTATGTTCTTCCCATGAACCTGTCGGCGCAAGAAAGAACAAACAGAAAAAGAAACGAAAAAAACGGATGAAAGAGACAAAAACAGAAAAGCGTTTGTTGCTAGAAGCGGAACACACATTTGAGAGCAATTAAAAAATGTTTATGGAAAAATTCAAAAGCACTTTGGGTAATAATACTACGGAGAGCTCCTACTAAAGCTCTTCGAGTACTTAAGGTGGAGGAGCGGGGGTTGATAGCACAGTTAGTCAAACGGTGGGTCGCGAAACTGCATGTAGAAAGCCTCTCTAAAAGTACACTCGTTCCCTAAATTGCTCACCTGTAACAGGGACTCTAAATAATCCAGTGAAACGTAAAATAGCGATCATTTGACGAAAATTGGTTAAAAATATTATCAGAGCCAAAATAGTCGTACGACAAATATTAGAGTGAAAAATGTAAATGATTTTTCACTTTAATATTTATTCGACATTACCCTGGACTGATTCGTACATGAAGCGTACGACTGATCACCTGGCATTCAAGTAATTGACGATCGATGTAACACTGTGTCCAAGTGATGCAGTGCTCAGTGCAGTATTTGGTGCGGCTAAGGGCTAGAAGAATAACACGAAGATTATTCTAGTTTTTGCCTTTAGGCGGATGCAATACTAGTTGCATCGAATCAATATTTTTATATGTTCTTGAGTTATATTACACATCCAAATTATATAACTCAAGACAATTAGAACAGGGTACACCTAGGTCACTCTTCTGGTGGGTTTATTTTTTTCTTTATTATTTCGAGAAATAAAAATACTTTGTGTTCTGATCCACTCACATTTTTACTAACCAACTAGTTTCGGCAACAACCTGTTGCCCTCTTCAGGGTTTATTTATTACTAAACATATATATAAAAAAAGAAACAGTGTACAAGTTGTTGGGTTTCAAAAGTTGTTGGGTTTCACCCCTACCCTTTTGATACCCAACCACATGTAAACTGTTTCTTTTTTTATATATATGTGTAGTAATAAATAAACCCTGAAGAGGGCAACAGGTTGTTGCCGAAACTAGTTGGTTAGTAAAAATGTGAGTGGATCAGAACACAAAGTATTTTTATTTCTCGAAATAATATATCAATATGATCCACAAAGTTAATGCGTTCAATATTCAAAACATTATTTTTTTTCAGTTTTAGTTTTTTTAATAAATAAACAAATTAAAACGTTTCATTAAGTTTTTTTTAATTAAAATGAGATTGTATATTAAATCGCAATTTAGTAGATTTCGTAACTCGAATTTAGGATTTTTTTTGCATTTTTCACAAGAAAAGATTAAAATTATGAAAATACTAGAGTGCTTTAGCTCAGCGCTTCATAAACTTTTTTTCTAACGAAATCCATTGAACAATAAATATTTTACATAGCTCTAAATTAAGTAACACCTGGTTTCATATTGACGATTTAATTTTAATAATTTAATGAAAATCATAAAAAAAGGTACATTATACCCTACGGACTTATATGTATGACAGTTTGCGAACCAAGATACAACAATACAATACACAAAATGACACTGTATTGATTCCACCGTTATTTTGTTCATATTTCCATTCAATTGAATTAAAAGAGCCTAGTGGAGTCCCAGGGCTCCGCAAAGCCCACTTTGAGAACCGTTACTTTAGATTACATAAAAAAATCCATAGAACTGAACTTCCTATGCGAGCAGGTCGAAAGTTGAGTTTGTAAATAATCCAATAACAATGTAGCAGAATATTTAAAGCTGAATATTTGATGAGGCAGATAAAGGTGAATCGTACGGCTGAAACTAATTAGCATAGGATGCAACGTGTTTGTGAAAAACAAGTCATTTACACAAAGAAAAACTCAACTAAGCAAGTAACGTATTCTAAGGCTCATTACATCGCTAATGGAAGCTGACTGAAATTAATGGTGGCATTTTTATGCAACGAAATAGGCTGCCTCCAATGCCTAATGTAGGGTGCTTGAAAATAATTAACTGAATCGTGTATTTTCCCTGAAACGAGATACTCAATAACACGCTCAATAAAATATGTTACTTTCGCTATTATACCATATTCTAACCAGACGATCGCCATGGATTTTCCTCAAAAGACATCTAGAGGAAGACTAAAAAATTCATGGATGCTACAAAAAGATAACATGATTTAAAGGCATGAACTAGGTGACGTTGTATATGATAGAAGGACCTACTTCGGCGAGGGTGTCTTTAAGAGGAAAATATTACTTTAGGTGTTGAAATAAAATATCAGAGGTGTTATTCTCGGTTTACCTGATTATTACCTTATTATTTTATCTACCAGTCCATACATAGGCATGTATGTATGTAAATTTACGTATGTGTGTATGTATGCATGTGTATGTAATAACTTTTAAATATGTTTTATGAAATATATTATGGAAATTGTTATGTTACATAAAAGAAAAAAATAGATAAATAAATAGGGGAAAAAACCTGAGGACGAGGAGAGCTGACCAAAACAGTATATTTTTTAACCTCTATTTGCTCCCAATGGCGCATAGAGCACTGCATCGTAGCGACGCAGTGTTATCTTGATCGTTAATTGCACGAATGCAAGGTGATCAGCCCTGCGCTTCTTGTACCAGTCCAGGATGATATTAATTAAATATTAGAGTCAAAATTATCTATATTTATTTTGACCCCCCTGGAAACCGGGACCTCCTGCACGGTAGCCAAACGCGCTGACCACTAGACTACGGAGGTGGCGCCTGCCTAACAGAATACAAATACGATAAGTTGGGATAGAGCCAGGAAGAAGAGGAAGAAGCTAATGATAAAAAATATTCATGTTTTGGTGATTTTTATCATCTTTTTTTTGACATCTCATCAAAGATGAAGAAGAATATGGAAGTCTGGGCATTTACGGGGCTGACGACCGTCATAGGCTGGTTTGAGTAATCACTTTACACACGTGTAACATTCACCAATTCTACTCATTATTACCAACCACACTACTCAAATTCTTGGAAGTTCTGTATATATATATGAACTAATTCAGAAACATTGTTCTTGAATCACTAGAACTTCACTAGAGACATCTTTTGGTGATATGAATATTCTAATAATTCTTTTCATCTCACCAATAGATGTCTCTAGTGATGTTCTAGTGATTCAAGTGTGGTTGTCAATAATAGGTAGAATGACGGTCGTCAGCCCCGTAAATGCCAAGACTTCCACATTCGTCTTCATTTTTGATAAGATGTCAAAAAATAATATGAAAAATATTCATGTTTTGGTGATTATTATCATCCGCAAAGAAGTTTGTAGATATGACACAAACGACTCGACATATTGTCCCGACAATGGGCTGTGAGGGTAAAATCTGAAAACTTTTGAAATATTGCTATCAAACGTTACGTTTGCATTTATGTTCACACAAAACGTTATTTCGGTGTATTTTCTTCGGTGTATTACAGTCATTGGATGTGAGCTTCATAAAAGCGGGTGGTATTATTGTATCTCTAATATTTTCAGTACGCGGGGCGAAGTTGATACTATTATTCGGTTTGCTTTGGAAAAAATACACAGAACTTTGCTTCTTTGTGGCAAAGGAAATTGGAAGGGATTGGTAACATAGTAACGCGAGCTTACGCTCTATACAAAGTGTTCCATCGTATTGAAAGATCGTTACCTGTGGATCATATGGGGACGTTTTATTCCTGTACATTTCAAAGCGAAAAGAAAACGAGCGAAGATGAAAGGCGGCGGTTTTTGAGACTTAGTAGGTAATTTCTGGGAAACATTTAGTAATGCCCAATTATTCCTGCTTATTTTTATGGAGTAATTGGAGTGGGATTTGCCACCAGAGAAAAAAGGCTTAGGTCTTGAATTTGAAAAAAAAACAACTAATTAGAAAGCAAAAATTCTTTTCGTAAAATCATAATTATCTTAAAACATTTTCTCGGAAAAAATATTCAAATTGGGAGTGTCAATTTAAAATAAGCAATTAAATAATAATAATTTTAAAAAAATTCTCACCGACAGCAAAAACACTTAACTTAATGTTTTTGTTTCAATAAAACCCCTATCCGCACTCCAATGGTGCATAGGGCACTGCATCATATAAACGCAGTGTTATCTTGATCGTCAACAAATGAAGGAAAGGTGATGATCAGCCCTCCGCTTCGGATACCAGTCCAGGGTAATATCAAACAAATATTAGAGTAAATAAATCACATATATTTATAAGACCTCCCCCACTGGGAATCGAACCAGGGACTTCCGGAACGGTAGCCGAGCGTACTGACCATTGCACTACGGAGGCGGACAAGATAAGGGCGTGTGATAAGGAGAGAGTTAAATAAATATCGATACAGCGCAAAAAAAAATCTGAAAAAAATAATGAGGTCATCAAAAAGCCGCGCTGAAATGGCGCCGATAAAGCGACACCATTTAGCGTCGATTCGAAGAGTCCTTTTGTCACATGGCGGGCATGAACATCCTCTGAAAGGGTTTCCGGCAGTCCGACCATCGGATACCGTAGGCGGTGACACGAGCAGAGTATAATGGCGATGCCTATTTTGTCACCCCGACCATGTGTGCGCGAATATTGGACACACCTTTGTCATTGTGCTCGCACTGGTGGCGTCACGAGGACGGGTCAACTGATAATTTAATCAGGTTATTGGAAAGCTTTGCGCGTCGATAAATGAAGTTGTCAAAATTGACGAGGAAAAATTGCTAAACTAATAATTTAATAGCATTTGGGAAATAATATTCTAGAAATATTCTATCAACATCGTGTCAAATACTTTTTTTTAAATATGATATATCACACCGCTTCCTGCAGGGGTAGGCAGAGTGAATAGAATGCCACACCAATCTGTTTTTTCCCCACCTAATTTCATATTTTTAAAAAAAATATTTCTCAACTGATCCAAAATATTATGAGTAAAATAACCAGTCAAATAAAATCAAATCAAAATCAAATAAAATAGCAGAGACCCTTTTTGAAATGCGCAAGTTTAAATTCACTTTTCCGTAGGAGTAAGCAGAGAGAATAGAATGCCACACAATGATGAAAATGTAAATGATGTTTCTAGTGGAGAAATCCAGATTTTGTGAATAAGGATTTGAACACACCCGAAATGTTGTGAAGAAAACAACACGTAGATATGTCCACGCAATTATTTTTTTTAAATATAAATTGGAATTCGATTTTTTTTAAATAATATATATATTATTGAAAAATTTTATTATTATTGAATTTTTTTTTTCATGTTCATGTTCAATACAAAAACAGTGTTTTAAGCAACAACAAAAAACATTCAAATCCGTTAATTTTTTTCATTGATTGATTCGGCAGTCGTTTTGTCGTAAAACCTATCCATTTTTAATTAATTAATATCAAACACCGTACGGTGTTTGAAAATGATGCGGAATGCATCGAAATACGTGTGGTATTTACTAAGTATTTTTTTAAATTAAAAACGTTAAATGTTACCTAGGTTTAGTAGAAAGAAAATCAAGATATCGATTATCCCACCTTAACATTAAATTTGTAAGATAACATGATTGAAATATTTATATAAATGAAACGTTTGTATAAGACTACTCTATCGAGTTAATTAATGTAAACAAATGTGTTTACATTAATAAACCCGAAAATGTGGTATTATAGTATTTTTTTATATTAAAAATATTATGGCGGTACACATCATATCAGATACAGTCATAATATTCTATTTGAATGATCCCAAAAGCATTTTCATATGTATATTTTTAATCAAAACAACAAAAAACGAGAACACAAAATAAACCTTCCTTCAAACAAATCGCATGAGCCGGACAAAAATTTGCATCGGCTTATCTTTTGAAATCTTCGACGTGGTCTTCCGACGCACTAGCGGGCATCAAAGGCCGATTCATAATTCCTGACAAGGAAGTAAACGGATATACATAAATGAACAGGTCCCCGGAAAATGTACGCGGATAGAAATGAAGGGGGAAAAAAGGAAATCGGATACATCCGCACAATGCGACCTACTTTCTATAATACCTTAGTCGCTTCAATAGATATTATACTACCACATCTAAAACTAGTAGATATCAAAAACTAACTAACTAACTAACTAACTAACTAACCATCACGCCGCTTCCCCGCAGGGGTTGGCAGAGAGAATCGAACGCCACACCACTCTGTCTTTGCAAACATTCTTTGCCTCTTCTACATTCATGCATCTCCTCATACATACCCGACGATTATTACGACTCCTGACCCGGCCGCTTTCAAGTATTTGACATACCTGATTGTGCCAAATTTTCCTCGGTCGTCCTCTGCTTCTTTTTCCAACTACATTCGCCTCATAAATTTGTTTAACCGTTCTTTCTTCACTCATACGCTCCACATGTCCAAACCATCTCAACACACCTTTCTTAATTTTATCGATAATGCATATTAGTAGATATCATAATACATTAATTCGTACAACGAATTCTATGAGCATTTGCGGTATAAAAAGCTGGGTACGCGATAGATATACTACCATCTAAAACTAGTAGATATCATAATACATTAATTCGTACAACGATTTCTATGAGAATTTGCGGTGTAAAATGCTGGGTACGCGTTTAGGAATAATATTTAAACTTTTTTTGTATAAAAAGCATTGTTTACTTTGTGGTATGGTAAAACAACACTCTCCTTATCATTCATCGTTTACTTTGTGAAATACCACTTTAATAAACAATAATTTTAATACTAAAACTTACTGATCAACTAATCATCACGACGCTTCATCGCGGGGATAGGCAGAGAGAATAAAACGCCAAACCGCTCTGACTTCGCTTCTTCCACATTTATGCATCTCCTCATACACACCCGCCGATTATTCCGTGTCCTGACCTGACCACATTCAAGTATTTTAAATACTTGTTCATGCAAAGTTTTCCTCATTCTTCCTCTACTGTTATATATGTTTTACTTTTCATTCTACACTCATTCGATTCAGATGCCAAAACCATCTGGGCACAGTTTTATTCATTTTATCGATAATGCTAATCTCAGCCTTGCATTCTTTCGTTATCATATACATTAAATAATAATAGAAAAATCTTTATTTCTTAATAATAAATGAACATATAATAATAATAAATTATAAAATCCTTATCTGCACCCCAATGGTGCATAGGGCACTGTTTCATATAAATGCAGTGTTATCTTGATCGTTCACATGAAGGAAAGGTGATCAGCCCTCCGCTTCAGGTTCCAGTCCAGCGAAATATTGAATGAATATTACAGTGAAAAAATCACTTATATTTATTTGCCACATCACATTTAAAAGTGAAATATTTAAACTTTGACAGCGTTTTCGGTTTGGCTTGACAGTAAAGAATTTTCATATTGACCAAAAAATGGGTTAAATTCACACGCTACATAGCTTTTGAGATTTGTGGAAATGGATATTTCATAAATAAAAATAAACGTTTGAAAATATTCATACAAAATGAATTTCTCGTTCGTTTTAGGGTTAAGTGAAAATATTTCACAAATATATTAAATAGATACTTTAAAACACAAACAAAAATGTTGATTTTTAGAATTCTGAAAGCAAATTCACTTCGGAGCATTTTTTTTTTATCTACATGATAAAAATATAAAAATTAACACGGGTCTATGAGGGAACTTTATTTGTCCGCTGTAAATACAGAAGAATAAATATATCAGAAAAAATATGAATCCCATTACAAACGGTCAAGTCAGTAAAATTAGACAAGGTTTATTGAATTCCATATTTATTTATGTAGAATTCAATTCAACCTTGAATAATAATAATAAAATTTAATTTAATTTAAAAAATTTAATTAAATTTTATTAAGATCTTATAAAAGTGTTTTATTTTTATTATTTTAATTGTTATGTTATTCTACAAAGTAAATGCAAATTAAAAATAAAAATTAAAAAATTAAAAAATAAAAATTATTTATATTTATTTATATATATATATATATATATATATATATATATCTATATATATATATATATATATATATATATATATATATATATATATATATATATATATATATATATATATATATATATATATATATATATATATATATATATATATATATATATATATATATATATATATATATATATATATATAGATATATATATATATATATATATATATATAATATATATATATATATATATATATATATATATATATATATATATATATATATATATATATATATATATATATATATATATATATATATATAAATATACATACATATAAATATATGTATATATATATATGCGTCGAGGAATATAAAATGATGAGGTGAGTGAGCTATTATTTTATTTAAAAATATGTGAACGACATAAATTTCTAATATTACTTATAGCTACTTACAGATTTGTAGCTCTATGTGCCTTTCTTTCGTACATTCAAAAATCAACTGAGAATGGCTTCTCAACACTCTGCGCTCATAATCTTCAATAAAAGTAATAAAATGACGAAAAATATGCCACGGAAAGTCAAATAGATTTTTTTCATATAGAAGAAGAAAGAAGTGTACACAAAGGAGTATTGAATTTCTTGTAATTCAGTGAGATGTGAATACTGAATTCACCTGAATGTAAGAGCGGGAGAAGGTTTAGCGGGAGGGGTTGGCGGGAAGGAAAAAGCAAAAGTGAATTTCTGTTCATTTTATTAAGTCACATATCGTTCACTCCTTTCAACAACGTCATATATAAAAAATCGTCGATTTTCAGTTGTGCGTGTTTTCGAAATGCCCAGAAAATGTACTATATCCCAGCAAAAGCGGCATATTTTTAACTTAATATTTACCCGCTACAGGGCAGAAAGTGATGTTTATGCATTTTGAAGAAAAGGTTATGTTATATTATTTTTAAATATACTAAATATTTTTCAAATGGAGAAAAAACCTTTAAGTTTTACCTGAAAAGATCTGGTGCACAGTAAAAAGTTCAATTAGTGGCTTGATATTTATTTTTAATACATTTCATTAAACTTTAAAAACGATCTCCTGAAAAATCAAGTTTTTTGATATATGACGTTGTTGAAAGGAGTGAGTGATATATTGCACACTTTTATTTTTCAATACGACTTACCGAATTATAATGGATATTCGTTCAAACGTACAACGAAAAGGCATCCATGTGCGAGAAAATTGGCATTTAATTAATTTACTTAATTTACTTTTAATAAAAAGTAAGGCAAAGATTATATACGATACCGTGAATAATTCGTTTAAATAAGAATAAAATAAATTGATTTTGTTTGTTGGTTCCAATTCCCATAAATCGAAAAATTAACTATGAAGTTTTTCTAAAGAAATCTACGAGTTTGTTCGGCACACGTAATATAAAATTCATCTAAATTTTAATTACAAAAAAGCTTAATTTTTTAAATAGCGTTGACGATGGTTAAATAAAAAATAATCATATGACATCAATAATTCATTTACTGCAAACCCGAATTTTACTTATTTTAATTTCGAAACCCATTACTTTAATTAGAAAAAAAAACGCAGTACAATTCGCTTACTCCTTTCAACAACGTCATAAATATTTATTTATTGACTTGGCGTTTAATTTGTAGAACTCCATTTTAATTTATGTATTAATTTTAAATCAAACACAGATTTTTTGAGTCTACTAAGTTGTATTTTATTAACAAAAAACACATAAAAAATTATATTGTGACAATTGTTTCGCCTTGTTAGGGCATTATCAAACGAATGTGAAGATCAAATGGACTACGGTCCTTATGTAGCTATACAATTCTAAGTGACAGTTTTAACATGTGCAGCAATAATTTATTTTCGGGGAAGGAAAATAAATATAAGGAAAAATAAATATAAGGGTACATACCTACATCCCCCAAAATGAACAAAATCCTTAATGAACAAACTAACCTTAGGTCTTCACTACTGCTAAATATATTTAAATAGACTATTACTGTACATCATCTCTCTCTATGTAAACGCTTGCATGATGCGTTATTGATAAACTAATAATTACATCTACATATAAAAATTCTTAAAAATAATATTACCAACAATTGTATTAAAATCTCTAAAATATGGCCATGTCAATAAATTCTTCCTTTCCCAGAAAACAAATATAAGGGTACATACCTACATCCCCCATTAGCTGCTGTTGTCTCCCATAAATTATTGCTGCACATGTTAAAACTGTCACTTAGAATTGTATAGCTACATAAGGACCGTAGTCCATTTGATCTTCACATTCGTTTGATAATGCCCTAACAAGGCGAAACAATTGTCACAATATAATTTTTTATGTGTTTTTTGTTAATAAAATACAACTTAGTAGACTCAAAAAATCTGTGTTTGATTTAAAATTAATACATAAACGTCATAAATAAATAAAAAACTTGATTTTTCAGATCGTTTTTAAAGTTTAAAAATATAATAAAATGTTTTAAAATAAATATCAAGCCACTTATTAATTTTTTACTGTGCAACAGATCTTTTTAGGTAAAACCTGAATGTTTTTTTCTACATTTGAAAAATATTGAGTTTATGTTTTTAAAAAATTAAACAATACGTTTTCTTCAAAATGTAGCTCGTAAATATTAAGTTAAAAATATGCCGCTTTTGATGGGATTTAGTACATTTTCTGGTCATTCCGAAAACATGCACAACTGAAAATTGTCGATTTTTTAAAAATGACGTTGTTGAAAGGAGTGAGCGAATTATCAACTACAAAGCGTTAAAAATGCTTTGATAAGAGTTCAGATCACAAATCAAGCAAGCGCAACGAAATGGAAAAAGAAGAAAATAATTAAATTTAAAAGTACAAGGGGATTTGTGGTATAAGGGGTGTGTCAGTGGTAAGGAATACAAGGTTGAAGGGGTGGAAAGGGGGGATATGCAATGGCACTGGATTTCGTATAAAAAAACAAACATAAATCAGACAGGATCATTTACAGCAAGAATGCCGTTCCCAACCTCAGAAAGCATTTTTTTCAATCATTCCGTAATACCAAAACAAATAAAATTAATTAAAACCAGATTAAGTAACGGGAATTTCCACAGCCAAATTGATTGATTGAAAATCACCCGTTTAGAAATTATTGATGGTTTTTTAAATATATATATATTTCATTCATTCTGAATGATAGAACACAAAGCATTTTGAATGAAACAAGGATAGGAATTATTCAAAGTAAAAAGATAAAATAAAGAAAAATAACGATTAAACAACTTAAGAATCGAGTAATATATTTTGAATAATTTATGTTTATGATTGCTATCTTTGCATTCAACTATATCAATCTTCTATTTTACCGGAAACCAAAGACACACTAGTTATTGACAATTAAAACTTCCTTTAATTCCGTTTGAAAATTGTACACTTAGTTTCTGCCTTGTTATACTTTCCAGTAGGAATTCCGTTTCTGTTTATTCTGTTATCAATCCCCCGCCCCTTGATCAGCCCTCCAGTTCACCCTTCCGTTTCATCTGGCAGCACAAAAATGAAACGGTAAATAATCGAATATCGAATGGCGAATATCGAATATCGCAGCGTCTCGGCCCGCTGGAAAATGGATTAACTGCCGCTGGGACTGTATATCCGAGACAGAAACATTCGTACTTACTCCTACCGACTGCAAACTATAGGACATGAAGATCAATCAGATTTAGTGGTGTCCTATTTAAAAAATATGACTCCACGGAAAAACCTAATAAATGACCTACAGTATCGAACAGATTGATTGAAACAAAACTTTTTTTCTCGTATTTTCAACACTCTCAAAAAAAATGTTTAGGGGATGTTCCTCGTATTATGGACCAGGGCTGCTTCTTTCGGTGACTAAGATCATGAACAGCGAGAAGTATCACCCAATTCTACTGGAAAAGATACTACCAGAGATACAAAAACGAAGGTCAAATGGTAATGGAATATTTCAGCAGGATTACAAATCCGAATAAAATTATGATATTTTTCACACAAAAACAATCAAATGTGTAGGAGTGGTCAAGAATTTTGCCTGACATAAACCTAATTGAAAATCTATCGGCAATCTGTAAGAATCGGCTCTCCAAAATTGATTGCACTACGTGGAAAAGCTCATTTTGTATGGACAAAAGTTTCAGGTATGGTTTCGAGACGAAAAAATGGCATCCACGTGCCAAAACCTTATATAATAGATGCCAAGAAGAGTAAAATCTTTGATTGAGCCCAAATGAGATCATATTAAATATTAATTTGTGATTTAACTAATAAACAAAAGATTTTAGAAAACTTTTTACGAAAATACAACAACAAGAAGTTTTGTTTCAATTAGTCTGTTCGATACTGTATGTGAAAAATCTTGATTGAAATAAGATATTGAATCCATCGTATACATTGTATTGTTTTTGGGGATCAACCTTGTTTATTTATTATTAACTATACATATCCACATTTATAAGACATATAAATTAAATATGCTATAAATTATAAATCCTTGTACATAAAATGCTAGGGAAATTTTTAAGGCAAATTAAAAATAAAATTGTAAATGAAAAATTTAAATAAAATTCAGGCTACGTGTAGAGATATTTTCTAATCCTCATTCTAAAATTGGTGCCATCATCTTTAAAATGATAAAACTTAACGCATTTCAAGTACTTGTTTGTTTTTAGTTTTATTATAAAATATTTTTATGATTAATTCATTTGAAAAAAAAATAAGACTTGTCAGTTGTATAGGCTTCATTTCACTGGGCCAAATAAATGTATTAAAACACTCTCGTTTTATTACGTATAAATTTCTAATACTGAAATAATAAAACATTAAAACTTACCAATAAACACGAATATCTGATGATGTGAGTATCGAAGCAGCATCGATATAGACACCGTCTGTTGACAAAAATAAAAATTTATAACTAATGGCATGAATTCAAATAGCTCAGTAGAACCAACTTACAATGTAACACTTAAAAAAAGGTTATTAGGAGTATACTTAGGAACAAGAACATATATAGCTCACTCCCTTCAAGAACGTCATAAATCAAAAAACTAGATTTTTAGGAGAACGTTTTTAAAGTTTAAAAATATAATACAACGTAATCAAAATAAATATCAAGCCACTTATTGAACATTTTACTGTGCAATAGATCTTTTTAGGTAAAACGTGAAGGTTTTTTACCATTTGAAAAGTATTTTGTATACTTTAAAAAAAATAAGTAAACAATACATTTTCTTAAAAATGCAAAAACAACACGTTCTCTCCTGTAGCGGGTAAATATTGAGTTAAAAATATGCCTCTTTTGCTGGGATATATTACATTTTCTGGACATTCCGAAAACATGCACAACTGAAAATTGACGATTTTTGATTCATGACGTTCTTGAAAGGAGTGAGCGATATGTATAACGAATTATACATTTTTGACACAGGACTTCCTTTATACAAATAAGATTTGTATTTAAAATGAAAAGGCAAGGATGAAATACTAATATTACATACTTGTACTACTGACCCTTATATGCACACAACGGTGCATAGGGCACTGCATTAAATAGAAGCAATGTAATGTTGACTGTTAATTATATTAAGGCAGGGGGATCAGTCTTGATATTTAGTTACCAGTCCACGTTAGTACATTTTTAAATGAAAAAACACTTATGCATATTTATTTTGACCCCCCTGGGAATCGAATCTGGGTCCACTCGCATGATAACATCACCATTATTTTTTTCATTTATCATATTTGAAACAAATTACTTTGAAGAAATAGTGGTATTAACCAAGTAAATTTTAAATAAAAATGGACAAATATTACCATAAAGTTTTTTTTAACGTAAAAACCAACTGGGCGAGTATATGATTATGTTTAAAGAATGTTACAAATTTTTAATTCACAGCGCTCAATCACACACAAATCCATCACGGCGATAGAAGTGGACGCACTGTTCAGATTGCAAATATGATTACATTTTGTTTATCAAATGCACCATCGAACGTGCTTTATATGCAAATAATGCATTTGAAATGTACCATAGGTATAAAGCAGTAAAATTTAAATAAAAATGGACAAATATTACCATAAAGTTTTCTTTAACGTAAAAACCAACTGGGCGAGTATATGATTATGTTTAAAGAATGTTACAAATTGTTAATACAGCGTTAATAACATTCTATAATTGGCGCTACATAAAAAAGATAAATATTATTATTATCTAATGACAAAATTGCACACATCCAACCGTATCTTTATTTAAGCATTCTAAATAATTGCAGTTTTCGTTACATGAAAATCAATCCAAAAAATTATTTTTAATTCACAGCGCTCAATCACACACAAATCCATCACGGCGATAGAAGTGGACGCACTGTTCAGATTGCAAATATGATTACATTTTGTTTATCAAATGCACCATCGAACGTGCTTTATATGCAAATAATGCATTTGAAATGTACTATAGGTACAAAGCAGGGCGCTGTGTAATTTTAAACCTAGCAGCATCCAAAAATTATGGAAATGCAAAAATATCCATGACGCATTTGGCATTATGCAGGAGCATATTTTTCGCACTTAATTTCAAATCCCTCTTTAATCAAAAATCAACAATAATGAACTTGAACACAGTATTATTCTAGTATAATGAAAATCATATTAAAATAAAGGAATTCGATTACTGTGATCATTTTAGACTCTACTAATTTTGTATACAATAAATAAACAGTTGATTTAATTAAACAGAAGGTGAAAACAAACACGAATTTAATTATTTTTTAAATAATAATTTTTACACGAATTATTATTTTATTTTATTTTCCAATATTTATTCCATAATTCATAATGCATGCATTAGTATATTAAACTAGCTGTACCCGGCCATGCGTTGCTGTGCCTAGTCAAGTTGAAAAGAAGTAAAAGAGCACATAAAAAGGCATTAGAAAATATACATTTAACTAAACATAAACGACTTTTTGTTGTCGTTAAAAGGTGGCGTGATTTTGAACGCTTTTTTATTTTGTTTTAATCCAAAAAATACCAGTTTAAAAAAAAAAAACAAGAAAATTTAAACTCGATTTTAAGGCCGCTTTCAAAGAAGAGCGAGATAAACAGGGTTTTGTTTT